>NC_056036.1:4147363-4767720 GCF_004379255.2 Salvia splendens | reverse complement strand
CTACTTAAATTCCATTTCTTCGTACCACTTGCTACCAAGGTATAGTAATTGAAATGTTAAACTCATAACTAATTAATCAATGTCATATTTATAATGTTGAATGTATTTCATAGTACTAGTATACTAGTATCTTATACACGCTTTCCTCTAACTTTTCAATAATAAACGGCATGAAGTTTTTATTAGACTAAGCTAATGACGTAACATATCAGACATAACTCGTAAGATTGGACACAATAAAGAAAACCATCGTCACAAAGGCGGTGCAAAGATTCTCACTAACAATAATTAAATATCCGACAAAACCCAAAAGTGAACCCCGGCCAACCCCAAAAGATTAGGGTGGAGCTACTGCAACATAAGATCGACGACAACTTCAAAAGCCTAATTTAAAAAGTATAGTTTTCCGATCGTCATACGCCGACATTCGGTCGGTCGACCCCCCTTCCCGAGGACTCTAAGCAATTTGAATCCTTCACTTTCTAAAATGTCGGCTAACCTTGTAAAATCCCAAACCCTCCCCATCTCCTCCAAACCCTAAAACCTAACAATGAATTAATCCCAAACCATAATCACGCCTCCTTGAAGAAAAGAATCCTATCATAGAAGATACTACAAATTACTAGTACTACTAAACAGCCAATAATACATACATATATATAGTTCATAGTAACGAAATAAACAAAACTACATATATAGCAATTAAACACAAAAAAAAAATTAAAAATTAAAAACTTACACCACTAGAGTACAAAATTTATTCACCGGAATAAGAAGCCCAAATCAAAAACCAGTTGTTCCATTCCCTCACTCAACTACTGATTAATCTCCGCCGTCGCAGCGGCGGCGTTAGGGGCAACAATGGTGCCGTCGCCGTACAAACAGCTGAGCTGATGAAAATACGGACAAGTCCTCGAATTCACAGACCTCTTCTTGCTGCTATCCTTGGTCTTCCTAAAATACTTATTTATATTCTCCCATTTCTCCTTACACCTCTTCGCACTCCGTTTGTATCCCATCTCCTTCATCCCCTGCGATATTCTCTCCCACAGCGGCCCCTTATTACTCCCCTCTCCTCCGCCGCCCGTCTCACACCTCAGGTTTATCAGCGCCACCACCTCCTCCCTCGGCCACCTCCTCCCCGCCGGGCTCGACTGCGGCCCCACCGGCGTCTGCGGCGGCGTGCTCTTGCACAACGAGTTGGAGTTCGTTTTGGAATTCGTGTTCGTGTCGAATTTTCCTGTCTGCTGTTGCTTTTCTTCGGGAGCGGTGGTGAATTGCTTCAGGAATTGGATAATCACTGCTTGTCTCTCGGCGGCGGATTTCTGCTCCTTGGCTCGGGTTTCGATCTCGGTTTGGATCCGTTTCGTTTCCTGGATCCGCCACGCGTCCTCTCGGGCGATCCGCTCCTCGTCTCGGGTGACGATGTCGTCGATGAGTTTGTTGTGGAGCTCTTCCTGTTTGGACATCATTTTGGTCACCACGGCCTCGCAAAAGCCCTTGAATTTGTCGAGCTTGTCTCTTCTCTTCCTTTTGATGGTTGGATTGATTATGACGTCTTGGGGCTTCTTGGCCGTCGGATCCTGATCGTCCATTTCATGGATGTGATGAGCTTCTTGGTACATTTCGTCGAGCTCGTTGTAGTTTTTGTTGTTGTTGTTGTTGCTGCTGCTGCTGCTGCTAAAGTGTCGGCTTACTTCTTCGAACTTATCCTTGCACTCCACCCCACTCCTCTTGTACCCCAGCTCCCCCAGCTTCCTAGATTCATGAAAAAAGAAGAATTTCATTCCAAAATGCAATTGCACCGGCTACATTGCCGGAAACACATTTGAATTATGGCATGTCCGCAACTTAGAAAGCAGATGAAATCCATGAAATTTGCATTTTTTGGAATATAAATTGTAATCTGGTAAAAATTGCCGGAAAACTATGAAATTTAGCTAAATTATAGCCTTAATTATCCCGCAACTTTAGAAAGTAAATGGAAAAACTATAAAGTTTGCATTTGTTCGTAATTATTCCACGACCAAATGTTATGCATCAGATATGGCAGCCGAGAAATTAGAAGTGAATGTGAGTTGAACAATGCTGTCTAACATAAAAATATAAAAATAAAAATAAACAACAACAACTATGTTTACGTGGTAAAAAACATCACCAATTTGAACAAATCTGAACTTATCGTTTTCCGAAAAGAACTCACAATTCATTAGATTCGTATCATTAAACACAAAATAATGGGCACTGAAATTGAAAAATGCTATTCCCTAGTCTTCATTTAATGCAAAAAATTAAACAAAAAAAAATGACATGCCTTGAAAAGTGCTCCCAGGTGAAGTCGGGAAACCAAATCTCGGTGGTGGATCTGAGCTTGAGGAGGGCGAGAAGCTCGTCGTTGGACCACGGATCGGCGGATCTATCGGCGAGCAACGGCGGCGCGTAGGGGTCGAAGCAAGGATTTCCATGAAAGGAAGCTCTTGAGGAAGCAATGAATTGCTCACTCCCATCGAACATTCTTCTCACCAAGCAACTCAACAGCTCGAGAGATTAATTAAAAGTAAAACAAAACAAAAAATGAAAAAAACTTCTTCTCTCTTATTCATCACTCAAGTTTGTCTTGTATTGCAGTGAATTAAATAGCTAGGTGGGCTGGGCATGCATATGAATAAAAAAAAAGATTAAAGAGACAGACATTTTGTGGCACAAGAGTCCAATGAAGGGACAGGCGAAGGTGTTGATGCGATTGGGGGGATGGATCACACGTGGGGGGGTGCAGACTGCAGTAGAAAGGGAATTCATTAATTATTTATTTAATTAAAATGAAAGTAGTGTTGGAGTTAGGGAAGATGGTGAGTGTGGATATATAATTTGGAATCCAAAGCGAGAGAAAACATGCAGAGAGGGATGATGGCGATGATTGTGTGAATAGAAAGGAAATTTTGCAGCAGCGACACGTGAATGCATGCAGACAATGGGACCAGCTTATTACTACTACCACACAAGTACACACACTCTCACGCACTACATTCACACATCTCTCTCTCTCTATAAATTATGTGCGATTGTGAACCAGATACGACTTTTAACTACCAATATCCTAAATCAAAATTTTGGATTACTCCCTTCATTCTTTGTTAATAGAGATATTTTTTTCGATACATAATTTAAGAAAATTGGGGTTTGTTATGTAATTGGAAGATAAATATGTAGGAGAGAAAAGTAAGAAAGAAAAAATAAAAGAATAGAATGCAAAAATTATCACCGGAATAAGAATCAATTAAGGGGGTACTAATTAAACATATATAGTAATTTATGTACATTAGATACAGCAGAGTTGGTGGACCCAATTTCCTACGGCTATACTAGCTACCATATAGTAAGTAGTAGTGTTTAATTTAGATGTGTTACACGTTTATAAAATGAATACATACAGATATTTTTTTTAAAAATGTACACGTATTTATGATTCCAAATTTACATTAATGAATACGTCAAAAACATTAACACAATATCATAGTAGTAACAATAATAATTATTATATTAATTGCACCTAAGAAAGGTTAATAGAATAATCATCGAAAATTGAACTATTGTTCTTGTTAAAAAAGTTGAACAAATACATAAATTTAATTTTAGAATTAAGTTACTTTAGTATCAATGTGGATGACTATCCGTATGGATATATATATGGTGAACAAAAAATATGCCCACGAAATTAGTAAGATGGTTATTTGACTATTTTATGGTGGATATATGGTCAAAATTACTCTTGATTACAAAATAGAATTAGGAGAAAGACTACCGATCTTATGATCATTTTCAGGTGCCGACAACTTTATCTGATGTCAAATTTGTAATAAGTCAAATACAGTATATTACTAATTGTTAAAGAAATTTGGTTAATAATTCATGAATCGAAGTTAAAATGTAGAGTTTGTTCATTATTCATATATCTGGTTTCTTTACATAAAAAATCTCTCAGGCCAAAAAGTGCAACAAGCTGAAGTATCACTAATGTACAAACAACATATGTTATCATGACATAAAAATATATATAGAAATTACATGGTGGATTGGTGGTATATAGGAAAGAATTTCATGAATATCTATTATGGTATCAGAGCATGTTTTTAATATAGATAAAAAGTTTAATTAACTCAATAATGTATCTACGAAAAATAGTATCTTTGGCTTCAAATTTGGTCGAATTTGACGTCATTCATTAGTGTCGAGAGAGAATATATTTAATACTTATAAAAAAAAGTAGATATTCATTCTCTCTTCATAATTTAACAACTTTTTTGTATATTTCTTCTATTCCCCATGAAAGAACTCTTGCATCAACATCATAATCGATATATAATACAAGTTGACAGCTGAAAAGATTCCCCCAACTTGGTTTCTTGATGTTAGGTCAAGATACTAATTTACAACCAAATTTGTACTTATTTAATCAATGCAAGCACCCATTAACATCTTAATAAATATTGCCTCGTGAAGATTAATGGAAAGAAGCTCGTTACATGTATAGGAAAAGGCAAGTAGAATTAGTTATAGAAACTAGAATCGTTGTACTATCAATTCAAGAAATTAAATTAATAGACTTAGTAATGTCGGAAAAGACCGAACTCACATGAAAAAGACTTCATGTGATGGTAACGTATTAGGTTATGTTTTCATGCCATACTTTTCATGAAATTTTAAAAATAATATAATAGTGGTTGCAGGGTTGAATCAATGAAAATTAAATAAAATTTGAGGCGACTTACAATGACGGAGTTAGACATTTCACAATTCACCATGAAGGTCCCCAAATGGCAATTTTACTCTTGAAATTAAACCAAAAATTATATAAACTCGCACTTTTTCTTTCAATTATCTATCTCATCACCATCAAATTAATTCTCATAATTTTCGTATCTACCTTTCTTTTTCTTTATTTTAAGTTAATAAGTATTTTTGGAAGGACTATCTGCTATCACCCAACATTCATCTATTCATACTTCCTGAAGGATGGGAATTTTCAAGTTTGGGATATACTATAAAGTTAAGATTAACAAGACAAAAAATGTCAATATTGTGACGTGGGAAAGTTAATTTGCTCAATCACTTTTTCTTTTTTTGCTGAAACCAACATGCCAATTCCGTACTCAAATGTTAGATCGATAAAGAAGTTGGGAAATGTGAACTTCCATATTGTTTATTAGCTACACTACTAATCAATTATTTGTACCAATATTAGTATATCACACAACATGAAAATCATGGATTTCCCTGATAATGTAACAAAATTAATTGAGATGCCATACTACCACCCTGTCATTAGGGATATAAGCCCATTGCAATAGGCCGAGAATTTGAAATATAGTAATATTAGAAAAGTCCAAAAATCTAATGGGCCTATTAAATAGGCCCAATATTAAACAATTTGGAGGCTGTATTAAGAGATATATTCTCTCACAATAAGAAATATATATATATATATATATATATATATATATATATATATATATATATATATATATATATATAGAGGGTAGTGATCTATGACAAACACCCCTTAACCAAATAACTAGAGAACAAATCACAGTCACAAGATCAAGAAAATCAAGGGCTAGTATTAATACATGTAATTTTCTAATTTAAAGAGGAATTAGTTCCCTCAATTACAAATTTACTCCATAATAACAAGGCGGGGGTATTATGGTAATTTTGTAAACGCTTGATATCAAAATCTGATACCAAAATCAGAGCGAGACGTTTCTGCAGAAGGCGATCCAGGAGCAGGGCGGTGATGGAGATCTAGGAGCGGCACGACGCGGTGAGGGAGATGGAGATATAGTCAATATATTTAGCTGATGTGTGGAAGAAAATATTATTTGTCCCTGATTATTGTTTACTTCGCAAAAACCGAAAGATTGGTATATGCTTATTAATGCCAAGTTGCTTATTTAGGTAGGCCATACAAGGTTTAATCAAACGATAAAATATCTATGCCACTTGATTTAAATGTGTGGGACGGTTGCCAATTCAAAGAAAAAACTTCCTTATAGGTTGGATCTATTTAAAATAAATTAAATGAGATTCATGATAATGTATTTGATCAAATATATTTACGAATGATGAAAAATTAGATATTGTGTGATAAAGATAATTAAGAATGCCTTCACACAAAAGATTTAAGTACTGTACATCAGAATGAAATTTTTATGATTCATGTTAATAGTGATGTATTTTGTTAACAACAGTGAAGTAAAATCATGCTAATAGTGATGTGTTTTGTTAACAACAGTGAAGTAAAATCATGCTAATAGTGATGTGTTTTGTTAACAACAGTGAAGTAAAATCATGCTAATAGTGATGTGTTTTATTAAGAACAGTGAAGTAAAATCATGCTAAGAGTGATGTATTTTGTAAACAAGAGTGAAGTAAAATCATGCTAAGAGTGATGTGGTTTGTAAACAAGAGTGAAGTAAAATCATAATAAGAGTGATGTGCTTTTAAACAAAAGTGAAGTAAAATCATGCTAAGTGTGATGTGTTTTGTGAACAAGAGTGAAGTAAAATCATAATAAGAGTGATGTGTTTTGTAAACAAAAGTGAAGTAAAATCATGCTAAGAGTGATGTGTTTTGTAAACAAAAGTGAAGTAAAATCATGCTAAGAGTGATGTGTTTTGTAAACAAAAGTGAAGTAAAATCATGCTAAGAGTGATGTGTTTTGTAAACAAGAGTGAAGTAAAATCATGCTAAGAGTGATATGTTTTGTAAACAAAAGTGAAGTAAAATCATAATAAGAGTGATGTGTTTTGTGAACAAGAGTGAAGTAAAATCATAATAAGAGTGATGTGTTTTGTAACAAAGAGTGAAGTAAAATCATAAAAAAGTGATGTGTTTTGTGAACAAGAGTGAAGTAAAATTATAGTAAGAGTGATGTGTTTTGTGAATAACAGTGAAGTAAAATCATAATAAGAGTGATGTGTTTTGTAAACAAGAGTGAAGTAAAATCATAATAAGAGTGATGTGTTTTGTGAACAAGAGTGAAGTAAAATCATAATAAGAGTGATGTGTTTTGTGAACAAGAGTTAAGTAAAATTATAATAAGAGTGATGTGTTTTGTGAGCAAGAGTGAAGTAAAATCATGCTAAGAGTGATGTGTTTTGTGAATAAGAGTAAAGTAAAATCATAATAAGAGTGATGTGTTTTGTGAACAAGAGTGAAGTAAGATCATGATAAGAGTGATGTGTTTTGTAAACAACAGTGAAGTAAGATCATGCGAAGAGTGATGTTTTGTAAAACAACAGTGAAGTAAAATAATGCTCCCTTTTCTTTTCTTTTCTTTGTTAAACGAATTACGGTGCAATAAATTGCATTAATACTTCAATCCTACTTCGTCCGTATGCTCAACTATATATAATACTAATAATTGAACTAACCAAATTATATTTACGAATTTCTTACGAAAAAACTGATCCAAGCGATTAATTATTACTCAGATTAAAAAAATTTTATCTGTTTTGAGAAAATCAAATAACTACAAATGATACAATTCTAATGATCATAAAATTTTCATAAATGACAAACAAATTCAATTCAAACACAATGGAAAGAAAAGATGAAATAAAAAACTACTCCTACTAGCAATCTCATTAATATATAAGAACAAAAAAAACCGACAATTATGTGTGAATGATCACACGCCTCAAACGAAAAAAAGCTACTAATATTAATTGAATGCACAATAATAAAAAACAGAAATAAATAAAACGACGAGGATAGTGGTTGATGCTTGAGCAGCAGTTGATGAATACTGATCTTGATGTGGTGGCTTCAGGTAGTAAATAGTAATAGGGAAACCACGGCACTATAGGCTCCGGCGGCGGCTGTGCGCCGCCGTAAGTAGTGGTTGGTGGTGGATCGATCGTATGGGAAGATTCCGGTGGGAGGGGCTTAAATTTAAGTCAATAAATTTAAGATCGTTCCATATGCTGTTGGTGCAGCGTGATTGCAAGCAACAAGATCTCTTAATTCTCCTGATCAGGATACAGAAAACTCTTTCCTTTCGAGAGAGTTTTCATAAGTTTTCTTAATGTAATTTCCAAAAATACCCTTGGCCTATTTTATATTATTAAAATAAATAATATTTGTTCCATTAAGATGTGTGGCTGAGATTTGTTCTCTAGTTATACACTTAATATTAGTTATACTTTGATCACTACCCTATATATATATATATATATATATATATAGGTTAGTGATCAAGATATAACTAATATTAAGTGTATAACTAGAGAACAAATCTTAGCCACACATTATCTTAATCCAATGACTAAAATATGTAAACATTTTTAGTTAATAAAAACTGAATATGGGTATTTTAGGAAATCAACTTTGTTCTCATATTTTCACATCCACACACCATTCACCCTCACACACAAACACACTCTCTCCTTCTCTCACGAAAGAGGTGGCGGAGCAGCTTGCACCTCCTCTCCGGCGACACCCTCTTCCGGCCTGCCTGCGCCTCCCCATCTGTAGCCCCCTCCTCCGGCGAAATTATTGCAGTGGTGATCCAAAAATTTTTCTTTCTTAGATTTGAAATCAACATTTTGTTTTCCCATTTAAAGAAAGACTATATTTTTGCAAATACCGATTTGTTTTTCTTAATTGTGGTTTGTTTGTAAGAAATTGGTGTCTGATGAAGCGGCGAATTTTTGATGTTTGTAAATGCAGGAAATAAATGAAGATCAACACAGAGATTTTACGTGGTTCGATTTACTGAGGTAAATCTACGTCCACGGGGAGAAATGGGGGCAGGTTTGTATTGCTTGATCTGCGAATTACAGCTTACAACACTGGCCTGCTTTATGATATTCTCTCTAGAGAGCTTTACAGAAGTTAACAGAAAAATCAGAAGATCCTTTATCTATCTGACCTAGGTCCTATTTATATTTTGAACCAAGATCGTGGCATGCAGCATTTATTAGGTAGTGGATGTCGTGGAGATCGTGGCGACCTTGCATGGGTCCACTATCCTGCCTGAGTTAATGACTGCTTGACACCACTAAAATAGATCGTCGGTGTAGCGGAGGTGGAAATCTTGCATGAGTCCACTATCTCCTAGTTCGGTCGAATACTGAGACCGAACTGCTGAAATTATTGCCGAGCAGCTTTTGCCGATCTGAGAGTAGAGCTTGATGCCGACAAGAGAGCAGAGCTTGATTAGTTGGCTTTTACCGAGCTATAGGCTAGGGCCGAACTCTTTGGTTGTGCCGAACTGAACTCTTGGCCGAACTGAACTCTTTCTTGGGCTTTGGGCTAGCCGAGCTGTCCCTGCTATTGGGCTTGTTTAGTTCGTACTCCATCACTACCCCCCCCCGAAAAGCGAAGTGAATTACTTCGGCGAAGCGAGTCACTTCGGCATTCTGGATAAAGGTACGGGGTAAGTTGATGTTTGTCTTTGGTCTGATGAAATAAACATCTTTGTCCGGACTTGGCTTTGGTCTGATGAAATAAACATCTTTGTCCGGACTTGGCTTGTCGGTCTGATGAAATAAACATCTTTGTCCGGACTTGGCTTGTCGGTCTGATGAAATAAACATCTTTGTCCGGACTTGGCTTGTCGGTCTGATGAAATAAACATCTTTGACCGGACTCGTCTTTGGTCTGATGAAATAAACATCTTTGACCGGACTCGTCTTTGGTCTGATGAAATAAACATCTTTGACCGGACTCGTCTTTGGTCTGATGAAATAAACATCTTTGACCGGACTCGTCTTTGGTCTGATGAAATAAACATCTTTGACCGGACTCGTCTTTGGTCTGATGAAATAAACATCTTTGTCCGGACTTGGCTTGTCGGTCTGATGAAATAAACATCTTTTGACCGGACTTGTCTTTGGTCTGATGAAATAAACATCTTTTGACCGGACTCGTCTTGTGTTCTAATTTGGCGATTTTTGTCGCCGGGATCGAACTTTCCCTTGTCCTAATTCGGCGAGTTTTATCGCGTGGATCGGACTTTCCCAGTTAACCGAAGTGGTCTTATGCAGTAAACCTCTTTGACTAGACATGGTTGTCCTCGGTCTTATGAGGTAAACTGCTTTGACCGAACTTGGTCGTCCTAATTCGGCGAGTTTTATCGCGTGGATCGGACTTTCCCTAGTCGTAATTCAGGCAAGTTTTATCGCGAGAATCAGACTTTTGTTGCAGTTCGTTTCAGACGAAGTGCTTGATTCTTAAGCCGAATTGTGGTCTTGTATCTTCTGTAGAAGCTTGGACTTCGCAATCGTTGGCTTATCGCAGCTCGTTTCAGACGAACTGCTTGTTTAAGCTGAATTGTGGTCTTGTATCTTCTGTAGAAGCTTTGACTCGCAATCGTTGGCTTGTTGCAGCTCGTTTCAGACGAACTGCTTGTTTAAGCTGAATTGTGGTCTTGTATCTTCTGTAGAAGCTTTGACTCACAATTGTTGGCTTGTTGCAGCTCGTTTCAGACGAACTGCTTGTTTAAGCTGAATTGTGGTCTTGTATCTTCTGTAGAAGCTTTGACTCACAATTGTGTGCTTGTATTTGTTCTAAGAAGGGGATCAGCCTTCGAAGAACAAGATACCTCAGTTATATTTGTAAGAGACGACACTCACATAGACAGACACAACGTACGTAGAGACAAGAACAAGTAAAAAGCAAAGAAAACACATAAGACTGACTGAACTGTCTCTTACAAATGGAACTTTTTGAGGTTGGAAATATGCCATGCTCGGGGCATTTATTCTCCTGACTTGAGAGTCAATTTATAAGACCCTTTGCCGAGGACTTCTGACACCCGATATGGAAATTTTGATGGTGGGTTAGAGTTTGCCCAGCTTTTCTGCTCGGCCGACTTCGTTGTTTCTCAAGACGAGATCTCCCACTTGAAATTGCAGCTTCTTCACCCTTTGGTTGTAATACCGGGCTACTTGCTCCTTGTACTTGGCTGCTTTTATGCAGGCCAGTTCTCTTCTTTCTTCGGCAAGATCTAGCTCGGCTCTCAGTCCGTCCTCCTTCAGTTCTGCTGAGAAGAAGTTTAGAGTTCGGAAACTGGGTATGCCGATCTCAACCGGAATTACGGCTTCAGGGACGATTTAGTCTTCCCGGCAGGGAAAGCATCAATGGTCAGGATTACTCCATCATATTGTTGCTCGTCATCGTCTTCGGGATCCCGTTGCCTTTTCGGATTCTGAGGAAAGCAGCTCGTACCCCTCTGCTTTTTGTTTTTTGTTTTTCGGCTGCTTGCTTTGGTATTTTTTTAGCGTTCCTGTTTTCACAAGAACATCAATATCTGCAGCCAAATTTAGGCACTCCTCGGTATCGTGACCGTGGGTTTGATGGAAGGAGCAATATGCGTCAAGACTTCGGCGTGTGGCCGATTTCGTCATCCGTTTTGGTTTTTCGAACATTTCGGAATGTAGTTCGAAAATTTCCGCTCTTGACTTGTTCAACGGCACGAACTGTGCGGGTGGCGTCTCAGGATTGAGACGTGGTCCCAATCTACTTCGTACCGGTGCCCTCTGAATTCTTTCAAAAGGAGTTCGGCGAGGAAGAACATGTCGGGGGTGAGGATTCTCTCTCCTGGAGGACACGTCACTACTGCGGTAGTGACTTTCATGTCTGAAGGAGGAGGGAGAATCCCCCGTTTTCTTCTCCGGCTGCTGGCTTTTTTGCAGGAAGGTTAAGAACTCCTCCTGCTTCTCGGCCAAAAACAGCTTGACAACCTCATTTAAATCGGGATGCTGGGAAGATTCTGTGCGATGACTCCTGGAGTGGCTTGCTCCTTCGTGAGAACTGGAAGTAGATGTCTCCCGAGGCCGTTTTTCAGACCTGCGAGCTAGACTTACTTCCTCACGGTTGTCACGGACAGAATTATGGGTGTTACGTGATCTGGAATGCATTTTTTTGGTGGAGGAGGATCAAAAACTCGCTTTATCACAAATTTGGTTCTCTGGTTCCCACAGACGGCGCCAGTGATGAAGCGGCGAATTTTTGATGTTTGTAAATGCAGGAAATAAATGAAGATCAACACAGAGATTTTACGTGGTTCGATTTACTGAGGTAAATCTACGTCCACGGGGAGAAATGGGGGCAGGTTTGTATTGCTTGATCTGCGAATTACAGCTTACAACACTGGCCTGCTTTATGATATTCTCTCTAGAGAGCTTTACAGAAGTTAACAGAAAAATCAGAAGATCCTTTATCTATCTGACCTAGGTCCTATTTATATTTTGAACCAAGATCGTGGCATGCAGCATTTATTAGGTAGTGGATGTCGTGGAGATCGTGGCGACCTTGCATGGGTCCACTATCCTGCCTGAGTTAATGACTGCTTGACACCACTAAAATAGATCGTCGGTGTAGCGGAGGTGGAAATCTTGCATGAGTCCACTATCTCCTAGTTCGGTCGAATACTGAGACCGAACTGCTGAAATTATTGCCGAGCAGCTTTTGCCGATCTGAGAGTAGAGCTTGATGCCGACAAGAGAGCAGAGCTTGATTAGTTGGCTTTTACCGAGCTATAGGCTAGGGCCGAACTCTTTGGTTGTGCCGAACTGAACTCTTGGCCGAACTGAACTCTTTCTTGGGCTTTGGGCTAGCCGAGCTGTCCCTGCTATTGGGCTTGTTTAGTTCGTACTCCATCAGTGTCGTCTTCCACCTCAATATTTCTTATTCCATCGTTTTTCCTTTTTCAATGAAGGCGTGATCAGTGTTAATAATCTTTTGTAGTAAAAGTTAAGAAAGAAATTAAAGAATATCGATAAAATGGTAAAGGAAAATGAGGAATGAATTAAAAAGTGGACCGACGAAAATGTTCGAGCGAGAGAGACGATTGTAGTTGCAACCATTGCAATTGTGCGATCTGTACACTATAATTTCATCACTTTACCTACCACGATGCTAAAACAAATTGGAAATTAGTGTATAAGTTACATTTTCGAATTTAGAGCGAAAGAATTCATTGCAATTGTGGAGACAGAATCTTTTTTATTTTATTTACCTAAATCTGAATTTTTTAAATTTTGTTATTGTTTTTTTGTTTCCGTAAATCTTTTGGTTAGATTCATTGTAAGATAAAAAAGAATAGATGTATATTAATATGATCAAAACATAGTTATAGTGACGTAATCCAGGGTTAGAGTGATGTTTCTTTGATTTTTGGCTATAGTGATGTGTTTTGTAAACAAGAGTGAAGTAAAATCATGCTAAGAGTGATGTGTTTTGTAAACAAGAGTGAAGTAAAAACATGCTAAGAGTGATGTGTTTTGTAAACAAGAGTGAAGTAAAATCATGCTAAGAGTGATGTGTTTTGTAAACAAAAGTGAAGTAAAATCATGCTAAGAGTGATGTGTTTTGTAAACAAGAGTGAAGTAAAATCATGCTAAGAGTGATGTGTTTTGTTATCAAGAGTGAAGTAAAAGCATCCTAAGAGTGATGTGTTTTGTAAACAAGAGTGAAGTAAAATCATGCTAAGAGTGATGTGTTTCGTAAATAAGAGTGAAGTAAAATCATGCTAAGAGTGATGTGTTTTGTAAACAAGAGTGAAGTAAAATCATGTTCAGAGTGATATGTTTTGTAAACAAGAGTGAAGTAAAATCATGCTAATGGTGATATGTTTTGTTAACAACAGTGAAGTAAAATAGACCAAAGTCAAGGAGGGGTTCGACATTTTCTAAATTGAAACACTCCCTCTTATCTTATTGCAGCATATATCTCAGAAAATAACTAGTTTTGGGCTTTTGTATTCAAGCAAAGAATCAGGAGTAAATGAAATGCAATGGCGGCTGTTCTAAAAGAGGCGTTATTCACTCTGTTTCTCTTTGCTAATGCAGCAGCAGCTACTTAAGAGATGATGATTTGGATACAAATGGCTTCAAATCTGGTTAGTTGGATTCCACAATATCCAAATCTAAATTGATTACAAAAATAAAATAAAACCGTTTCATCCACTTTGTTTACCCACCATCTACGTCGATCACCTCTTTAATATAGAACAATAGGGAAGGGGCGGGGCCCCTGCATCTCTCATTTTTCACAAAATTGATGGTTGTGGTAGTACTTAAATTTGAATGTGAAAATTCTATATACATATCATGTTAATGGCGGCACTCATGTTGAGCTCGGCGGCGGAGGCTGGGGAGAGGAGGAAGAGAGGGGATGAAAAAAGTGTGAATTGGAGCTGGAAAATTGAAGGAGACGGTTGGAGTTGAATATGGTTTCCAAAAATACCCTTGTTAATTACTTTTTATTTAAAACATGTAAAAATAGCTAAGCCATAAGATTAATTTGGAGTATTAAGATGTGTGGCTGAGATTTGTTCTCTAGTTATGTATTTAATGGGCACTTGCCCTAGATCACTACTATATATATATATATATATATATATATGAGATAAGGGTGGCGATAAAATGCAAACTAATATATATTGTACAAACTCCTAACTATGATCTGGACTGTTAAAAAATATCAACAGATGGCAAAATAGTAGAAAAAGAAAATGTCAACACAGTGTCAACGTTGGTGCTGTATTGACATTTTCTGTTGCTGCTATTTTGTCATCTGTTGATATTTTCTATCGATTTAGATCATAGTTTGGAGTTTGTATAATATTTAAAGTTTGCATTTGATTAACTCTGTACTAAAAACTGCTTATAAATGTTGATTGATTAGGGGGAGAGGATCCGTAATTAGTCTCGTGACAATGCGATGTAAAATTAGTTTTGGTTTATGAGTCTTCGCAATCCCTTGTGATCAATTTTATCTCGAGTAAACATAAATTACTCAATCTCAAGTAATTTCAAGATAAGTTAATCCAAGCTAAATGAATGCTAATCACAAAGACACAAACCACGCAATCCTAGTCGGTCAGTCTTTGGTTTATTTATAACAGCCTTTGTCCAGATTCACCAAATTGATATAGCAAAGATGATTGGGTCCTCGATTTAGCAAATATCACCGAAGATCATCTCCAATATCATAGTATCTTTTATTTTAGTTTGTTATCTTTATTTATTTTTCCATATCGCTTTTATTTAATTATCTTGCTTGATTAATAAGATACATTTTAGGGTTTAGAATTCTATATAATAGAATTCTAAAGTATTTTGATTAATTGACTTGTTCTCATTCCCGGTTCTAGCGGAAATCGCCCCCTAGCACCTCAACTAGGGTTTATCTTTTCCTCTATTTGTTCGTTCAAATCATGGTGCTCATGCTCGATAGGTCAAAGACCTATCAACTGGTGCTTTCATTGATTTACTCTTCCTCCTTCCGTCAATCTCTTCCATTGATTTACTCTTCCTCCTTCCGTCAATCTCTCAAAAACTCACGCCACTCTTCTCCCCATACTTATTTTTCCCACCTTCCATGGCCGCAACCAGAGAAATTTTGGAACTCCTTGCCAAGCTCTCAGCCTCTGTCATCGATGCGAGAGCGAAAAAGCCACCGGACCAGCAGCCATTCGTGACGCCTACGTGCAGTTGGTCGTTACCGCCTTCGGTCACACGAGCACCAATAGGTGTCAGTAGTGTTGCCCACGGTTCGAAAACTGGCGGTTCTGGTTTGGTGGAATTCGGAACCGGAACCGGACCGTGAGGCTATTTCACGATTCCGGTTCGAAACCGGCGGTTTACACGGTTCTGGTTCTCGAACCGGCGGTTTCGCGGTTCGATTTATTTAATTTTTTTAAAAATTTTGAAATTTGGACTTATACAATAAATTGGAACAAGACAATGGATACTTTAAATTTAAATAGGACGAATAAGGTGAAAATGATATCAATTTTATTGAATTTGAGTTGTAACGGACAACGATACATTACAATTTACAATACATATACAAGTATACAACATACAACAATATAATATAATTTACAAGTGTCGTCGGAACGTAAATAAAAAAAATGAGAGTAGCACTTGAATAATTCAAATGGAAGCACGATAACACAAATGAGAAATTGGAGACAAAGAGGGAGAATTGGGAGATTGAAGAAATAAACTCTTATTAACACAAGAGTGGGGTGAATGTAAATGAGGATAGAGGGGGTATTTATTGATAAAAATGGGGGGAAATGGATGAATTTGAATTCAAAATCTGAAAAAAAAAAATTGAATTTTTGGAAAACAGCCGGAACCGCTGGTTTCAATGACAAAACCGCCGGTTCGGTCAACAAACCGGCTGCCAAAAGCTGCGATATGTCACCTCGGGTTTCGCACCACCACCAAAAGCCACCGGTTTGCCGGTTAACTGCCGGTTTTTGCAGTTAACCAGCGGTTAGCCGGTTTTAGGTCCAAAGACCGTCGGGGTTAACCGACGGTTAGCCGGTTTTAGGTCCAAAGACCGCCGGAACCGGCCGGTTTCAACGCATGAAAAAGCTGCCCCAACTGACGCATTAGTTTCCGCGCCCGAACCGTGAAACCGCCGGTTAACCGGCGGTTCGATGACGGTTCCGGTTTGAAAGTTCTTAAACCTGAACCGGACCGCAGTTCGAATTGCGACGGTTTCGGTTCGAGGAAATTGCCACGGTTCCGGTTCGCCGGTTAACCACCGGAACCGGAACCGGTGGGCATCTCTTTGTGTCATGCCCTTCACCCTGCCACGCCTCCGTTTGGAACCACCACGTTTCGACTAAGAGAATGCCTTGGATTGGATCTGTAAGATCCAACAGTACTATAACCACCACTAGACGATCGCCTTTATCTTATAAAATATTTATTCGATGAACCAGCATCAGATTGGAGGGAATATTTGGGACAAAAATAACAAAGGAAATGGCTGGGAAGAGTTCTTGTTAGCAGTAAAGCAGTGATTCGATCCCGATTTATATGACTATGTCGGTCGATTGGCTACTCTCCGGCAAACTTCAACCGTCGAAGCCTATTAAACATCGTTCGAATCATTGCTACAAAAGGTTTCTCACATCGGGGATTCGACGAGATCCTCTTTGTTCATTGCGGGTCTCAAATCACCACTGAAACAAGTAGTCCTCATGCGACGGCCTAGCACGCTCCGGGAAACTTTCACCATCGCCCGGCAATTACAAGCTTACCACGCGCCGACTACCTCACCTGGACCGTTGACGCGGACAGAAGGGACCAGCCGAGACCAGCGGCAATCCACCTGTGAAAGGCCATTCTCAGTCGCGAACCGAGAACCTGATCGCCAGCCACCGCAGCGAAATCATGAGATCACACAAGTGTTGTCACTCAAATTGGTGCTCAACCTTTGAACGTAGTATCTAGCCATAATTGTGCTAATGGGAGTGGTCCCACGAAATTGTTTGCGATGAGAGTATGAACATGATTCTAGAATCGACCAACAATAGTGTTTCTAAGGGACTTGGTTTTGATACGATGAATTGTTATGAGAATTTGGATATAATTAGCACATAGTTAGCTAATGTTGGAAATGTCATATTCAATAAGGGATATCAATTGAAGCAGACAGATATTGCCTCTGCGATGGATGAAGTAAATGACTTTGATCCTTTCTTAGGCTTTGACACTTAAAAGTCTTATTTTCAATTGGGATGCTTGAGTGTGGAAGCTGAGTTGCAGCTCCCAAATTGCATCTTGTGCAATGAATATTGGCAAGAGGCAGCACAACGTATTCACGGGGTTTCCGGCGGCGAAGTTGGCCTCCTTGCTATATATGGCGATGCCCGTACTATACCACCGCGTGATACATTCATCAACCAAGGGCTTGGCGATGCGGTTGGTGAAGATCATTTCCAAGTATCTTTTATTTTGGTTTGTTATCTTTATTTATTTTTCCATATTTTTGTATGCTTTTATTTCATTATCTTGCTTGATTAACAAGATAAATTTTAGGGTTTAGAATTCTATATATGATAGAATTCTAAAGTATTTTGATTCATTGAGAAATAAAGTTAATTATTTGTTCTCATTCCCGGTTCTGGCGGAAATCGTCCCGTAGTACCTTAACTAGGGTTTATCCTTTTTTCTATTTGTTCGTTCAAATCGTGGTCCTCGGGCTCGATAGGTCAAGATGTGACATTTTAGCTATCACTGGAGTATTCATAAAATAATCAAATCCAAAAATTCAAACCCTAGCTAAAACATGATTCATAAATTAGTTTTTTTATTTAATTACCATGATAACTGATGAAGCGGCGAATTTTTGATGTTTGTAAATGCAGGAAATAAATGAAGATCAACACAGAGATTTTACGTGGTTCGATTTACTGAGGTAAATCTACGTCCACGGGGAGAAATGGGGGCAGGTTTGTATTGCTTGATCTGCGAATTACAGCTTACAACACTGGCCTGCTTTATGATATTCTCTCTAGAGAGCTTTACAGAAGTTAACAGAAAAATCAGAAGATCCTTTATCTATCTGACCTAGGTCCTATTTATATTTTGAACCAAGATCGTGGCATGCAGCATTTATTAGGTAGTGGATGTCGTGGAGATCGTGGCGACCTTGCATGGGTCCACTATCCTGCCTGAGTTAATGACTGCTTGACACCACTAAAATAGATCGTCGGTGTAGCGGAGGTGGAAATCTTGCATGAGTCCACTATCTCCTAGTTCGGTCGAATACTGAGACCGAACTGCTGAAATTATTGCCGAGCAGCTTTTGCCGATCTGAGAGTAGAGCTTGATGCCGACAAGAGAGCAGAGCTTGATTAGTTGGCTTTTACCGAGCTATAGGCTAGGGCCGAACTCTTTGGTTGTGCCGAACTGAACTCTTGGCCGAACTGAACTCTTTCTTGGGCTTTGGGCTAGCCGAGCTGTCCCTGCTATTGGGCTTGTTTAGTTCGTACTCCATCACTACCCCCCCCGAAAAGCGAAGTGAATTACTTCGGCGAAGCGAGTCACTTCGGCATTCTGGATAAAGGTACGGGGTAAGTTGATGTTTGTCTTTGGTCTGATGAAATAAACATCTTTGTCCGGACTTGGCTTTGGTCTGATGAAATAAACATCTTTGTCCGGACTTGGCTTGTCGGTCTGATGAAATAAACATCTTTGTCCGGACTTGGCTTGTCGGTCTGATGAAATAAACATCTTTGTCCGGACTTGGCTTGTCGGTCTGATGAAATAAACATCTTTGACCGGACTCGTCTTTGGTCTGATGAAATAAACATCTTTGACCGGACTCGTCTTTGGTCTGATGAAATAAACATCTTTGACCGGACTCGTCTTTGGTCTGATGAAATAAACATCTTTGACCGGACTCGTCTTTGGTCTGATGAAATAAACATCTTTGACCGGACTCGTCTTTGGTCTGATGAAATAAACATCTTTGACCGGACTCGTCTTTGGTCTGATGAAATAAACATCTTTTGACCGGACTCGTCTTTGGTCTGATGAAATAAACATCTTTGTCCGGACTTGGCTTGTCGGTCTGATGAAATAAACATCTTTTGACCGGACTTGTCTTTGGTCTGATGAAATAAACATCTTTTGACCGGACTCGTCTTGTGTTCTAATTTGGCGATTTTTGTCGCCGGGATCGAACTTTCCCTTGTCCTAATTCGGCGAGTTTTATCGCGTGGATCGGACTTTCCCAGTTAACCGAAGTGGTCTTATGCAGTAAACCTCTTTGACTAGACATGGTTGTCCTCGGTCTTATGAGGTAAACTGCTTTGACCGAACTTGGTCGTCCTAATTCGGCGAGTTTTATCGCGTGGATCGGACTTTCCCTAGTCGTAATTCAGGCAAGTTTTATCGCGAGAATCAGACTTTTGTTGCAGTTCGTTTCAGACGAAGTGCTTGATTCTTAAGCCGAATTGTGGTCTTGTATCTTCTGTAGAAGCTTGGACTTCGCAATCGTTGGCTTATCGCAGCTCGTTTCAGACGAACTGCTTGTTTAAGCTGAATTGTGGTCTTGTATCTTCTGTAGAAGCTTTGACTCGCAATCGTTGGCTTGTTGCAGCTCGTTTCAGACGAACTGCTTGTTTAAGCTGAATTGTGGTCTTGTATCTTCTGTAGAAGCTTTGACTCACAATTGTTGGCTTGTTGCAGCTCGTTTCAGACGAACTGCTTGTTTAAGCTGAATTGTGGTCTTGTATCTTCTGTAGAAGCTTTGACTCACAATTGTGTGCTTGTATTTGTTCTAAGAAGGGGATCAGCCTTCGAAGAACAAGATACCTCAGTTATATTTGTAAGAGACGACACTCACATAGACAGACACAACGTACGTAGAGACAAGAACAAGTAAAAAGCAAAGAAAACACATAAGACTGACTGAACTGTCTCTTACAAATGGAACTTTTTGAGGTTGGAAATATGCCATGCTCGGGGCATTTATTCTCCTGACTTGAGAGTCAATTTATAAGACCCTTTGCCGAGGACTTCTGACACCCGATATGGAAATTTTTGATGGTGGGTTAGAGTTTGCCCAGCTTTTCTGCTCGGCCGACTTCGTTGTTTCTCAAGATGAGATCTCCCACTTGAAGTTGCAGCTTCTTCACCCTTTGGTTGTAATACCGGGCTACTTGCTCCTTGTACTTGGCTGCTTTTATGCAGGCCAGTTCTCTTCTTTCTTCGGCAAGATCTAGCTCGGCTCTCAGTCCGTCCTCCTTCAGTTCTGCTGAGAAGAAGTTTAGAGTTCGGAAACTGGGTATGCCGATCTCAACCGGAATTACGGCTTCAGGGACGATTTAGTCTTCCCGGCAGGGAAAGCATCAATGGTCAGGATTACTCCATCATATTGTTGCTCGTCATCGTCTTCGGGATCCCGTTGCCTTTTCGGATTCTGAGGAAAGCAGCTCGTACCCCTCTGCTTTTTGTTTTTTGTTTTTCGGCTGCTTGCTTTGGTATTTTTTTAGCGTTCCTGTTTTCACAAGAACATCAATATCTGCAGCCAAATTTAGGCACTCCTCGGTATCGTGACCGTGGGTTTGATGGAAGGAGCAATATGCGTCAAGACTTCGGCGTGTGGCCGATTTCGTCATCCGTTTTGGTTTTTCGAACATTTCGGAATGTAGTTCGAAAATTTCCGCTCTTGACTTGTTCAACGGCACGAACTGTGCGGGTGGCGTCTCAGGATTGAGACGTGGTCCCAATCTACTTCGTACCGGTGCCCTCTGAATTCTTTCAAAAGGGGTTCGGCGAGGAAGAACATGTCGGGGGTGAGGATTCTCTCTCCTGGAGGACACGTCACTACTGCGGTAGTGACTTTCATGTCTGAAGGAGGAGGGAGAATCCCCCGTTTTCTTCTCCGGCTGCTGGCTTTTTTGCAGGAAGGTTAAGAACTCCTCCTGCTTCTCGGCCAAAAACAGCTTGACAACCTCATTTAAATCGGGATGCTGGGAAGATTCTGTGCGATGACTCCTGGAGTGGCTTGCTCCTTCGTGAGAACTGGAAGTAGATGTCTCCCGAGGCCGTTTTTCAGACCTGCGAGCTAGACTTACTTCCTCACGGTTGTCACGGACAGAATTATGGGTGTTACGTGATCTGGAATGCATTTTTTTGGTGGAGGAGGATCAAAAACTCGCTTTATCACAAATTTGGTTCTCTGGTTCCCACAGACGGCGCCAGTGATGAAGCGGCGAATTTTTGATGTTTGTAAATGCAGGAAATAAATGAAGATCAACACAGAGATTTTACGTGGTTCGATTTACTGAGGTAAATCTACGTCCACGGGGAGAAATGGGGGCAGGTTTGTATTGCTTGATCTGCGAATTACAGCTTACAACACTGGCCTGCTTTATGATATTCTCTCTAGAGAGCTTTACAGAAGTTAACAGAAAAATCAGAAGATCCTTTATCTATCTGACCTAGGTCCTATTTATATTTTGAACCAAGATCGTGGCATGCAGCATTTATTAGGTAGTGGATGTCGTGGAGATCGTGGCGACCTTGCATGGGTCCACTATCCTGCCTGAGTTAATGACTGCTTGACACCACTAAAATAGATCGTCGGTGTAGCGGAGGTGGAAATCTTGCATGAGTCCACTATCTCCTAGTTCGGTCGAATACTGAGACCGAACTGCTGAAATTATTGCCGAGCAGCTTTTGCCGATCTGAGAGTAGAGCTTGATGCCGACAAGAGAGCAGAGCTTGATTAGTTGGCTTTTACCGAGCTATAGGCTAGGGCCGAACTCTTTGGTTGTGCCGAACTGAACTCTTGGCCGAACTGAACTCTTTCTTGGGCTTTGGGCTAGCCGAGCTGTCCCTGCTATTGGGCTTGTTTAGTTCGTACTCCATCAATAACCTCTCTTTTCGAAAAACATTCGATCGGTAAAAGTACTCCATATAAACAATGGATTATTAAGATTAGACTTCACTGCTCATATTTCATAAATTCAAAATAATATCTACTCACCCGAGGCCAAAAATATCAGATTTAACAAAAACGCTTTTAAAATTCTACTTGTTTACCTATTAAAAATCAAATTACTACTACTACTACTACAATAAATCCTCTTTGTAGATGTGTGTATATATATGCTGCAACACAAATGGATATGTTGAGAGCTAACTTTTGAGTTTTGAGTTTTGAGTTTTGAGAAATGAAAATTGCAATCATCATAATTTACTTCATTTCAGATGAATAGATCTATTGTCCCATGACATACCAATTAATGCTTATGTCAGATCTAAGAGCTTCCCATACCCTTTATTTAATTATTTAGCGACCAATTGTAACATGTTTCAAAATTTTAAAATTAATAAAATGATTTATGGTCCAGACACATTATTCATTTTCAGTATGAGATTTTTATGCTACAGCCCATTGGTACAGTATAATACTATAATACGTTACGTTCATAGTAAATCAAGATCAAGATCAAGATCAAGAATATGAGATTCTGAAGTACATGATGTTATTTTTTTCGCAGATTCCCATTGTAATTAAGGAGGCAAAAATTGGAACTTTCCTATTCCAACTACTATTTTAATATGAGAAAAATAAATTTATATAAGTATATAAATGTGCATACATATATAATACCGATGAAATCTGAATCTGGTCAACCGGGCCTATCTAGTAGTTATCATATTTTCCGATATATTCACACGGATATGATATTTTGATTTTTCCAGTAATACACTGATATTTAAGAAAATAATTTGTGGATATATAGATATATATTTACATGGGGTGCGGTGCGTTATGGTAACACTAATTTTAAAATGACAACATATCACCAACATCATGTTGCCACGTGACACATTATCCTACAATATTCATTAGTATGCGTTTTAGATGGATTTCTACATATTGCATGATATTAATTATTGTTTATAATGCAAAATAACTGTATATAAAAACAATCAGTCTATGTATATAATGTAAATTAAACATTTTATGCTTATAATACAACACTCGACGATCTACACCTATTATTATCTTGCAATTTATAGAAATCCATCCAAAATGCTAGTAATGAATATCGTAACAAATGCGAGCAAATTGATTATAGTAAGGCATAAGATCATTTATTTTATGCCAATAAAAGCTAATTGGACCATTTACAGTTAAAAATTTATGGTCAACAGAAGACGGAAAGAGTTGCACAAAAATACTTATATAAAATATTACAACTGAGTTACTTCCATTCTTGTCGAACCAATAAAATAAGCTTCTTTATGGAGGTGAAAAGGTTGTAATTTTGAAGAAGTGATGGATCCGCGAATTTCTGACGTTAATAAATGCTGGTAGAGAATGAAGATTATGACACAGAATTTACGTGGTTCGATTTACTGAGGTAAATCTACGTCCACGGGAAGAAGGGAGGGCAAGATTGTATTGCTTGATCTGGGATTACAGCTTACAACACAGACTTGCTATATGATTTTATCTCTAGAGAGCTTAACCCTTTTCTATCTGATCTAAGTTCTATTTATACATTGAACTAAGATCGTGGTTTGCAGCCCCACTAACAAGATCGTGGGTGAGCAATAACTGCTCAATAACTGCTTCATACCACTAAATAGATCGTGGGTATAGTGGAGGTCGTGGAGGCCTTTCATGAGTCCACTAACTCCTAGTTCGGTCGAATGCTGAGACCGAACTGCTGGACTTTACCGATCAACTCTTGCCGATCTGAGAGGAGAGCTTGACTGGTCGGCTTTTACCGAGCTGTAGGCTGAGTCCGAACTCTTTGGTCGTGCCGAACTCTTTGGTGCCGAACAGATACTCTTTCTTGGGCTCTGGGCTGATGGGCCGTCACTGTTATTGGGCTTGCCATTAGGGTTTAGTTCGTACCCCATCACTACCCCCCCCGAAAAGCGGAGTGAATCACTTTGGCGAGGTGAGTCACTTCGGCATTCTGGATAATGGTAAGGGGGAGGCTGACGTCAGGGGACGTGCCTTGCGCGTGCCTGCATTAAATGCGACAGTAAAATCCGGCCGTTGAATCCTGAAAAGGTGGGATTCGAAACGGCGCAACGATCTCGAAATCTTTCCCGAATCTGATAAATATGCTCCTTTTTCCTCATTTGAACACCTTTGCTGTTGCGTCTTCTATACTCTCTCTTCTCTCGAGAAATTTTCTTCCGCTTTCAAGAGCTTCTTCAGACTTTCTTCACCTTCAAAAAGTAAGAAAAATGTCTTCTTCTTCTTCGGAGTCGGGTAGCGGTAGGAAAGGGGATAAGGGGTCTTCTGGCCGGAAAGAGTCCGGGGAGAAGACCGTAGAGTATTTCCCTAGTATTTTGAGTAAGGATACTGTGATATCCCTACCCGAAAAATACTTTTTTCCTGGGGGGAAGGCGGTGGTACCTGACGGTGATCATAGGGCTGACTCCCCGCCGGAGGGGTACGCCACCGTGTACGAGGCCTGCTTAGAATGCGGGCTTCGTTTCCCCCTCCCTTCTGCCTTTATAGATTTACTAGATTTTTTTCAGCTTCCTTTAGGCCAAGTGACTCCGAACTCTTGGAGGCACTTGTCGGCCTTCGCTGCCGAACTCCGTAGGTTAGGAAGGGATTTGTCTTTGAAGGCGATCCTTAAATTCTTTCAATTTAAGAGGAAGGGGTCTTGGTTTTACTTGATCCCTTTACAGCCCTTTAGAGCCTTTTGTAAAACGAAGTGGCCGAAGTGGCAAAATCGCTTCTTCTACTATGATAGGACCGCGGCTCCTAGTTTTCCCTGGAGAGGGCCGGAGTCCGTTATCCGTCACCCTCGGCCTGAACCGTTGGACGAGCTCGATGGCGAGCTCAACAAGATTCCCATAGTTAGGAAACAATACACGGAGTCTGAGCTCGTCAAGGGCGACGTCGTGTTCGACATCTCGTCTTCGGACGAAGAGGCCGAGGGTGAGGATTTCTCTTTATCTTTATGCTCTACTGCTTTAACGAAGAAAATCTGACTTTGCTTTCTTGCTTTTTGGCAGTGTACATGCTGAGTAAGGCTAGCCGCAAATCTTCGGAGTCCAAGGAGCCGGAGAGGCCGAAAACCACCAGCTCGGCGTCTGATGCCGAGAGGACTCCGAAAAGGCAAAAAACCTCTTCGGATCCAAAGAAGCCGGAGTCGACTTCGGCAAAGGGGAGGGGGAAGGCCCAGAAGCCCCCGAGAGCGCCAGAGAAAGACGTGGTCTTGGCGCCTCCTTCGGAACATATCTGTGAGCCGTTTTTATGGCCCACGGACTTCGCCGAGGTGAATTCTCTTCTTGATTTTCTGGCCTTGCTTTTTTCCTGTATTTTTTGTGGCCCCTTTGTTGACTTTTTTCTTTATTCATTTTCAGAGGAACGATATGCTCTCCAAGCTCGTCGCCGTCGAACTCTCCAAAGCGTCCAATGACTATGCCGAGATGCAGAGGAAGTTGGCGGCTGCTTGTCATCGGGCCGAACAGGCTGAGGCTAACTTTGAGAAGGCCAGAGCTGCTAGGATTTCGGCCCAGGATGAAGCTCAGTTTGCCAAAAACCAGCTCGTCATCCAGCGAGAGCAGACGAAGCGGAGCGATGCTGCTGCCGTGGTTGCCCAAGGGGAGGCTCTCCGTGTTTACACGGAGAAACTCTTTTTGAGCAGCCAGTTCTCGGCCTTTGTCGGTAGCCTGGTAAGGCTAATTGCCGATAAGGGCGAGCAGGGGGCCGACGTCGTGCTGCCTCTGTACAGCCGAGAGATAGCAGCTCGGCTTCAGAATCTGCCGCTCCTTGAGGAGCTCGCTTCATCCTCGGTCCTGCTTTCTGCAGACCGAGTCCGGAGTTGTCGAGCTGATCGGGACGAGAACCTGGAGGCTATCTTTGCCTCCGTGGGACCCGTTTCACCCGCTTCGACTTACAACGGAGAGGGTGAGGCCGAGCCGCTGGAGCTGGAGGCCGAAGTCGAGCGGGCCGGGCATCCGGAGAAGGAAGCCGATCAGGAGGCGGAGGCGAGGCCGGCAGGAGGCGAGGCCGAGGCTGAGGTAGCTCAGGAGAAAGAAGCTGAACCAGACCAAGGAGCCGGAGACGAAGCTGGCGGAGTATGATTTCGTCTCCCTTCTCTTAGTCTAGTTTCTTCCTTGTAAAATGGCCTTGAAGCCCTCCCAGTGTAAAAAATTTTCCTTGTGAATGAAAAATTCTCTACACTTGTCTTCGTATAGCTTTTCGTACTCGCCTTTATTCCTGTTGTATTTTACTATCTGCTCGGTACAGCTGCCGAACTAACATAGCTGCTTTGTACTCAAGGAGATGGAGTTACTTCACTGGAAACGGCTGTACTCTTCGGCTTTAGACGAAGCTGAGAAAAGAGCTATAGCCGATCAGACGAAGAATGACGAGCTTCTGGCTCGTTTAGTGAAGCTGGAGGCCGATAATAAGGACTTAGAGTCCGATAAGAAGGATCTGGAGGCCGAGCTGAATACGACCATTGCTGAGAGGACTGCGTACGAGGATTACATCCGTGTGCGCGGGGGATTGACCATATCAGATGTTCAGAGTCGAGTTGACGAACTGTGGGAGGAATATCATGTACTCCGGAGGGACAATGCGCTGGAGAGCTCGACTTGCCAACAAGTTGTGACATCACTGCGGCGTTGGGCTTCTCGGTACAACATTGTTCTTTCTCGGCGCCCCTCCATAGAAAGATTCCTTCGGCATATCGTGCCAACAGATGCTCGCACTCCAGATCAAACCTTTGGTTCCCTTGTTCAAAATCCTACTCCCAGTCAACAACGAACTCCGGAACAGCCGGAAACGTCAAGACGAGAACGGGCTCAGGAGCAACCGGAATCGTCAAGACAGGGACGGACTGAAATTCGCCGAGGAGTTGTGACTATGAGCGAGCAAGATCAGCAGATGCTTATTGCAGAGACTCTTCATCGCCGAGGTGTTAGGACTTCTCGGGCTCGGGGAAGAGGCGTTGGGTCGAGGATAGCATCTCGTCGACCTGCTTATTCTTCATCTGCTCGGAACAACCGAACTCGGCTTCCAGAGGATTTTGCAGATAGGTGGCTTAACTTCAGCAACCCTGGACAGTAGAATAGTCCTTTGTAATAGCGTAACGCCATTTTGTAGGGTAGCTGAGTTGTATGCCGAACTTTGAAAAATGAAATTTTGTTTTCGCTTCTAACATTGTATTTACAGCTTAGCGAAAAAATTTCATCGTACTTGTCCTCGGTCTTATGAAGTAAACTTCTTTGACCGGACTTGGTCCTTGGTCTTATGAAGTAAACTTCTTTGACCGGACTCGTCTTTGGTCTGATGAAATAAACATCTTTGACCGGACTCGTCTTTGGTCTGATGAAATAAACATCTTTGACCGGACTCGTCTTTGGTCTGATGAAATAAACATCTTTGACCGGACTCGTCTTTGGTCTGATGAAATAAACATCTTTGACCGGACTCGTCTTTGGTCTGATGAAATAAACATCTTTGACCAGACTTGGTTTGTGTTCTAATTTGGCGATTTTTGTCGCCGGGATCGAACTTTCCCTTGTCCTAATTCGGCGAGTTTTATCGCGTGGATCGGACTTTCCCATTTAACCGAAGTGGTCTTATGCAGTAAACCTCTTTGACTAGACATGGTCGTCCCCGGTCTTATGAGCTAAACTTCTTTGACCGAACTTGGTCGTCCTAATTCGGCGAGGTTTATCGCGTGGATCGGACTTTCCCTTATTGCAGTTCGTTTCAGACGAAGTGCTTATTTCTTAAGCCGAATTGTGGTCTCGTATCTTCCTTGGAAGCTTGGACTCACAATCGTTGGCTTATTGCAGTTCGTTTCAGACGGACTGCTTGTTAAGCTGAATTGTGGTCTTATATCCTCCTTAGAAGCTTGGACTCACAATAGTCTTTAATAATCGATCTAAAAAGGGGATCAGTCTTTAAAGAACGATATACCTTGGTACCATTTGTAAGAGACGACAAGCACATAGAGACAAAACACATAGGGAAAAAATGAAAAAGACGAAAGAAAAAAACTTTAAACTTCTATAAAACGACAAGTAAAAGGTACAAGTAAAAACAAACAAATAAAAACATGTACCCCTATGACCGAACTAGACACAAGACAGACTGACCGGACTTTGTCTCTTACAAGTGGAACTTCTTGAGGTTGGAGACGTGCCATGTTCGGGGTACTTGTTCTCCTGACATGTGAGTCAATTTATAAGACCCTTTGCCGAGGACTTCTGACACCCGATACGGACCCTCCCATGTGGGTTCGAGTTTGCCCAGCTTTTCTGCTCGGCTTACTTCGTTGTTTCTCAAGACGAGATCTCCCACTTGAAATTGAAGCTTTTTCACCCTTTGGTTATAATACCGGGCTACTTGCTCCTTATACTTGGCTGCTTTTATGCACGCCAATTCTCTTCTTTCTTCGGCGAGATCTAGTTCGGCTCTCAGTCCGTCGTCATTCATTTCTGAGGAGAAATTTAGAGTTCGGGGACTGGGTACGCCGATCTCCACCGGAATTACGGCTTCAGTGCCGTACACCAGACTATACGGAGTTTCACCGTTGGAGGTTTTGGGCGTAGTTCGGTAGGACCATAGGACTTGAGGGAGATTTTCTACCCATTGTCCTTTGGCTTGTTCTAACCGGGCTTTTAACCCTTTCACCAGAATCCGGTTCGTTACTTCCGTTTGTCCGTTTGCTTGGGGATGGGAGACCGAAGTGAACCGCTGTTGAATGTTCAGCTCTTGGCACCAATTCTTGAACGTCTTGTCGGTGAACTGGGTCCCATTATCCGAGATGAGGATGTGGGGTATGCCAAATCGGCACACTATGTTCTTCCAGACGAAGTCCAATGCCTTTGAGCTCGTTATCGTAGCTAATGGTTCCGCCTCCACCCACTTCGTGAAGTAGTCCACGGCAACGATAAGGAATTTCATTTGCCGAGGAGCTTGAGGAAGTGGTCCCACTATGTCTATGCCCCATTGCATGAAAGGCCAAGGGCTTTGCATAGTGTATAGATCGGTCTGCGGCATCCTTGGGACATTTGCATGAATTTGGCACTTCGTACACTTCTTGACGAGCTGCACTGCCTCTTGTACCATGGTTGGCCAATAATATCCCCATCTCAGAACTTTTTTAGCTAAAGCTCTGGCTCCGATGTGGCTACCGCACGATCCTTCATGAACTTCTCTGAGGATGTAGTCCGTCTCTTCTGGTCCTACGCACCGCAATAACGGCTGGAGGTAAGACTTTCTAAAGAGGACTCCTTCATGAAGTTCGTACCGAAGTGCTCGGCACGTGATCTTCCGAGCTTCTCTCTTATCCTCGGGCAATTGTCCTTGATCCAGATACTGCAAGATCGGCGTCATCCAGTTCGGCGAGCTAGATACTGAATGTACCTCGGCTTCATCAATGCTTCGATGCATTAATTCTTCCGCCTTTGAGCTCGGATCTGAGGCCAACTTACTTAAGGCATCTGCTCGGCTATTTTCCGCTCTAGGAATGCGGATTATCCGAAAATAGGAGAAACTTCGGCTGATGCTTTGCGCTTTGTCCAAATACTTCTTCATTCTCTCGTCACGGGCTTCACTTGTACCCAACATGTGATTTACTATGACTTGTGAATCACAATGGACTTTGAGAGATTTGACGAGCAGGCTTTGCGCTAACTGGAGTCCGGCCAGGAGGGCTTCGTACTCGGCTTCATTATTAGTAGTGGGGAATAAGAACCGAAGTGAGTAGGCTACCTCGTGTCCGTCGGGAGCGACAAGTAAAATACCAGCTCCACTTCCCATCTTGTTCGAAGCTCCATCTACGAACCCGCTCCAGCAGTCCGGCGGCTCTACTTCGGATTCCAAGGGCTGTGCTAGTTCGGCATTGGCAGAATTCTTCTGTTCGGCAATAACAGGAATTGCTTGATCGAACTTCGCTTCTGCAAGAAAATCTGCCAAGGCTTGTCCCTTGATGGCTTTCCGAGGTAGATATTCAATTGTGTGCTCTCCCAACTCTATAGCCCACTTGGCGATTCTGCCTGATGCTTCTGGTTTGGTCAACACTTGCCGAAGTGGCAGATCAGTTAAGACGCATACCTTGTGAGCATAGAAGTATGGCCGCAGTCTCCTTGCTGCATTTACTAATGCCAGAGCAATCTTTTCCAGTGGTTGATACCTGGTTTCTGGACCTCTTAATGCTCGGCTTGTAAAATAGATGGGAAGCTGCTTTAGGCCTTCTTCTCGTACAAGCACCGCGCTGATGGTTTGATCCGATGCCGCTAAGTATAAGAATATTACTTCGGCTTCGGTTGGAGCAGAGAGAATAGGAAGCTCGGCTAGATAACTTTTGAGCTCGTCAAAGGCCTTTTTCTGCTCGGCTCCCCACTCGAACTTTGGTGCCTTTTTCAACACCTTGAAGAACGGCAGTTGCTTTTCGGCTGCTTGGGAAAGGAATCGATTCAGTGCGGCTAGACATCCGGTTAGCCTTTGCACGTCATGTATGGACTTCGGCATTGCCATGTTCTGAACGATTTGAACTTTTGAGGGGTTTGCCTTGAGTCCGTCCTTTGAAACCCAACAACCCAGAAACTTTCCCGAATCTACCAAAAAGGTACACTTTTGGGGATTAAGTTTGAGGTTGGCTTTCTTGAGCACGTTGAGAGTGGACTTGAGGTTGTGCTCGTACTCCGAAGTGCTTTTGCTTTTGACGACTATATCGTCAACATACACTTCGACCTCCTTTCCAATCAGGTGCCGAAAAAGCTTGTCTACCATCCTTTGATAAGTGGCTCCGGCATTCTTTAAACCGAATGGCATCTTTTTATAAGCGAAAATGCCGAAATCAGTAATGAAGGCCGTTTTTGAAGCGTCAATCTCATCCATTAAAACTTGATGGTATCCTTTGTACAGATCAAGAAAACAAAAAATTTCAAAGCCTATCAAAGCTTCTACTTTTTTATCTATGTTCGGAAGGGGATAGCAATCTTTGGGACAGTGCTTATTTAGATCGGTGAAATCTATGCACATCCGCCATCCTCCTTCCTTTTTCTTGATCATGACAGGATTGGCCACCCACGAAGGATACTTCACTTCGAATAACACATCCGCCTTCAATAATTGACGGACTTCGTCATGGATGACTTGACTTCGTTCTGCCGCAAAGAGTCTTTGCTTCTGTTTTATCGGCCGGACTGAAGGATCAATATTTAACCGATGAGTGATTACCTCGGGGGGCACTCCGGTCATGTCCAACGGAGACCATGCAAAGACGTCTTTATACTCCTTGAGGAGCTGGATGGTTTTTTCCCGAAGTAGGGGCGTTCCCGCGAAGCCGATCTTAACCGTTCTGGATGGATCGTCTTCGTACAGCTGAACTGTCATCGAGTTCGGCTCCGGTATGACTTCGGTCATCGCCTCTGACTCCGGCTGCTGTGATTGCTATGCTTGGTGGTGCCGATCTGACTGCTCGGCACTTCTAAGCGCAATTTGCAGACATTCCTTTGCTCTCTTTTGGTCACCTCGGATGACCGCTATCCCTCCTTTAGTAGGGATCTTGATGGTGAGGTGATAGGTGGAGCAAACGGCCCGAACTGTGTTGAGCCAGTCTCTTCCCAGGATGACGTTGTACGGGGACCGAGCTTTCACCACGAAAAACTCAATCATCGTACTGGAGCTAGTAGGCGCTTTCCCCACCGTGATCGGAAGGCTGATAATACCTTCAGGGCGGGTGTCCTCCTGGGTGAAGCTCTTCAGGGGAAGCGGAGCCGGACTGAGCCGAGCTGGGTCCACTTCTAGTTTGTCGAAGCACTCTTTAAAAAGAATGCTGACCGACGCTCCTGTATCCACAAACACCCTGTGGATCAGTTTGTTTGCCACTCCGGCTTGGATGACAATGGCGTCTTGGTGAGGAGAGATGGCCGGGACGGGATCAGCAGCCGAGAACGTAATCACTTCGTCCTGCTTCAGCCTTTTATGCGTTGGCTCCTCTCGATTGGGGCCTCTGCGTTCTGACTTTAGGGACGACTTGGTCTTCCCGGCAGGGAGCGCATCAATAGTCTGGATTACTCCATCATATTGCGGCTCGTCATCGTCTTCGGGATCCGGCTGCCTTTTCGGATCCTGAGGAGCGCAGTTCGCACCACTCTGCTTTTTATTCTTCTTTGGCTGCTTGCTTCGGTATTTTTTCAATGTCCCTGCCTTCACAAGAACATCGATACCTGCAGCCAAGTTTCTGCACTCCTCAGTATCGTGACCGTGGTCTTGATGGTAGGAGCAGTAGCTATCCTGTGGTCGGCGCGCGGCTGATTTCGTCATCCGCTTTGGCTTTTCGAATAGGTCAGAGTGCAATTCGAAAATTTCCGCTCTCGGCTTGTTCAGCGGGACGAACTGAGCGGGCGGCTTCTCGGGATTGAGACGAGGTCCCAATCTGTCTTGCACCGGAGCCCTTTGAATTCTTTCAAATGGAGTCCGGCGAGGATGCCCCTGATCGCTATGATCGGGCTTCCTTCTGTCTCCTCGGGACGATGAGCTGTCTAACGACCGTTTGCGACGGTCTGCCTCATCGGCCCGGGAGTACTGGTCCGCAATGTCCCACATTTCCTGAGCTGTCTGCGGACCGCACTCAACGAGCTTCCTGTAGAGAGCTCCGGGCAGGATTCCATTTTGGAATGCCGAAATGACAAGCAGATCGTTGAGATCGTCTACTTGCAGGCATTCCTTGTGGAATCTTGTCATAAAGTCGCTGATTTTTTCGTCGCGACCTTGACGAATGGAAAGCAGCTGAGCCGAAGTGATTCGGGCTTCCGCTTTCTGAAAGAACCTCCTGTGGAAGGCATCCATTAGATCTCGGTAAGATCTGATGCTGCCCTGGGGGAGGCTATCGAACCACCTTCTCGCGTTCCCGATGAGCAGCTCGGGAAACAGCTTGCACATGTGGACCTCGTTGAGACCCTGGTTCGCCATGTTATATTGATAGCGCCCCAAGAAATCGTGAGGGTCCACGAGCCCGTCGTAAGTCATCGACGGAGTTCGGTAGTTCTGTGGTAGGGGAGTTCGGGTGATGTCGTCCGAGAACGGAGTCTTCAGTGCTCCGTACACGGCGAATCCGATATCTCGTCGGTATGGAGGAGATTGAGTTCTCCTGTGATTCCGGTACCGAGGAGGAGCTGGACCATGTGGGGGACGGGGATTCTTTCTCCTGGGAGATGCGACACTACTGCGGTAGTGACTTTCTTGTGCTGAGGGAGACGGAGAATCCGCCGTTTTCGTCTCCGGCTGCTTTTGGCCTTTTCGCAGGAAGGTTAAGAATTCCTCCTGCTTCGCCTCCAAAAACTGCTTGACAGCCTCATTCAAATCGGGCTGCTGGGAAGACTCAGTGGGACGATTTTTGGAGCGGCTTGTTCCTTCGCCATGAGAACTGGTGGTGGATTTATCCCTAGGCTGTTTTCCAGACCTGTGGGATGGATTGGCTTCCTCCTGGTTCTCACGGGCAGGAATACGGGTACTCTGCGATCTGGTATGCATTTTTTGGGCGGAAAAAATGGATCAGAAATTCGCTTTATCACAAATTTTGTTCTCTGTTCCCACAGACGGCGCCAGTGATGGATCCGCGAATTTCTGACGTTAATAAATGCTGGTAGAGAATGAAGATTATGACACAGAATTTACGTGGTTCGATTTACTGAGGTAAATCTACGTCCACGGGAAGAAGGGAGGGCAAGATTGTATTGCTTGATCTGGGATTACAGCTTACAACACAGACTTGCTATATGATTTTATCTCTAGAGAGCTTAACCCTTTTCTATCTGATCTAAGTTCTATTTATACATTGAACTAAGATCGTGGTTTGCAGCCCCACTAACAAGATCGTGGGTGAGCAATAACTGCTCAATAACTGCTTCATACCACTAAATAGATCGTGGGTATAGTGGAGGTCGTGGAGGCCTTTCATGAGTCCACTAACTCCTAGTTCGGTCGAATGCTGAGACCGAACTGCTGGACTTTACCGATCAACTCTTGCCGATCTGAGAGGAGAGCTTGACTGGTCGGCTTTTACCGAGCTGTAGGCTGAGTCCGAACTCTTTGGTCGTGCCGAACTCTTTGGTGCCGAACAGATACTCTTTCTTGGGCTCTGGGCTGATGGGCCGTCACTGTTATTGGGCTTGCCATTAGGGTTTAGTTCGTACCCCATCAAGAAGCTTTTTGAGTTTAGTAGTAGACCTAAGTTTTTTAGAATGATCATGCCTTATCCACGAACATTAATCTTCAATAATAAAAAAAGTGATTAAATATATATTAGTAATGAAAAATAAGATCTAAGTATATTAGAGATAAGTATTTAATAAATAAAATTAATTTTAGTCGATGAATTAAAAAAATCATCGACTGACTGCAATAACCTCAAAATGCATTTATTATGAATTTGAGGGGCTTCAGTGCAAATAAAAGGATAAACCGTAAACGGCCTCGTGATTGGGCCGCATAGGCGCATATTATGTGTTTGGGGGCCATGGTGTTTCCAATTTTTGGAGTTCATGACGACGGCTTTGTGTTAAAAAAAATGGAAGCCATTATTTTATAACCGAAAGGTACTAAGGTAGTGACTTCACTAAGAATTTTGTCTACATTTTATGAGACTATGTATGTAATAATGAGTCATAGAACTATACATTTCACATTGAGGCCATGTTTGCTAGCTTCTTTTGTCATATTAGTTACTAATTAAAGATAAGTTATTTTATTTGTGTGAATAAGATAATATGAGTGGGTATCTGATATTTTTAACTCTATATTTGATATACGTATTAGTTTGTACTTATGTTTAGATTAGTAATTTTACAAAAATACCACAAGTAAATTTCAATCAAAATTGAAATGGTGAAAAGTTTGAGGGCAATAAAGTAATTTAAGTTAGCTATCATGGTTAAATTTCTAATGTAGATTAATTAACTCATTTATTTGGTGGTTCGAAATATGGAAACCAAGACGAACCTAAAGAGTAATACGAGTAAAAGATAATTTAACTCACATTAAACAATAGGTAGAACTAGGATAAATACGATTAATGACGTAGAAGTTGATTTTTTCAATCGACGGTTACAATTCGCAACTCACCGCAACGTGAAAGTTAAAGACATGATTTATCCACATTAATCAAATATAATGTCATCTTATTAAATGTGTCACGTAACTACTCAAAAATTAGTTACTACTGTATGGAATAATTGTAAATTGTACGGAGTCTACTAAAATTATGATTTAATTTGCAAAATTTAAAAGCTACAAAATATATATTAGTAAAATTAACAAAAAATGAATAAAAAATTACTCTCTTTGTTCCCTCATAGTTTAGTCATTTTTTTATTTTGAAAAATTCTCTCATAGTTGAGTCATTTTCATATATAATAGTATTTTTTTTCTAACTCTTACTTTACGCTCTCTTACTTTATTCTCTCTACTTTATTCACTTTCTACTTTCTTCTCTCTACCTTTTTTTCTTTCTTATTTTTTACTTTATCTACTAATACACTAACCATCCATTACTTAAACTATGTGCCAAAAAGTTCCGCCTCAACCATGAGTGGACGAATGGATTACTAAGGAGAGTTTAACTTAAATGACCACTATAGCTATACAAGACTACTCCCTCCATCCACCATTTATAATCTCATTTTGACTTGGCAATGATTTTAAGAAATTGTTTGATTTTGTTAAGAAAAATGGGAAAACTAGTTATTGAAAAGTGGAGCTCACTTTTATATACTATTAGTTTTATAATATTATATGAGTGTAATGAGTTAGGTGAATGATGGATCCTCTTATCTAAAACTAAAAAAATTAAAACTTTAAATCAAGAATATCCTAAAATAACAAATAGTAAGACATTATTTCACTGATGGGAAGTACTATTTCTTCATTGTCGGTTGGTCCGAACTAAGTACTACTCCACTTAACTCTCCCCACAAATAAATCCAACTACTTAGTTCCAAAAAATAAAAATAAAAATAAAAATAAAATAAAAATAAAAATAAAATAAAAAATAATTTCCAACTGCTTATTTCCAACTGTAAAAGCTTCCAAACATCTATGGGACCCACCACTGGCCTTTTCTCGTCTTCTAGTACAACAATATCCTAGAGTGGCAGACTTTCTCCTCATCCATCTAAACTTTTAACCTTTTCAATATAGTGTTGTGAATAATTTTAATAAAACTATTGATTTTTGCCATCTAGTGTTGTGAATGATTTTAATAAAACTATTGATTTTAGCTGCACAGTTTGATGAAACATGTGACGCCATCTTTATTTTCTCTGGCTATATATATATATATATATAGGTACACTGGAGTATTAAAAAACCTAGCACATTTAATTACTACTACAATAAACCCTAGCAAATACTAATACAGACACTTTGATCATTAGCAATCACTAATTAATCATGACCAGTGCGTCTTGTTTGGTGAGATCTTTTTCCTCAAACTTTAAAAATATTCGTTCATAGAAAATTAAACTATATTACTGCATGTATTATGAATCTGTTGAGTAAGAGTGTATAATATAAGTATGCTACTATTAATGTAGTAGTATCTTTTGTATTTTAAAATGCAAACTTTTGATATGTATAATACGGAGTACATATTTATGTGATTATATATACCACCTCTTGGTGGAATACGTAATATAGGCCATAATATATCAATCTACCATCGAACTAAATCAATCATAATCACATTTATTAAACTTAAAAATTATAAGAACATTTTGAGCAACTGAACAATCATAATCGCATTCTATGTGGGAAACCAATCATAATCACATTTATTAAATTTAAATTTATAAGTACATTTTTAACAACCGAACAGTCATAATCGCATTCTATGTGGGCAAGCATTGATCAATTTTTTGTTTCTAAATTGTCAAAGCTTGGATATATTAATAGGAGGATAATATATATCTTACCAATTGATTTGTTCTTTGTTGTCTCTTTTGCTTATTAAAAGATCGAAGAATTTAGTACTCCATTCTACATTGACATTCCCCATCTATCGAGCTGCTTGATATCTTTGTGAATATGTCAATCTCATTGTTAGATAGTATTTTTATTAGTGATATATAGTAGTACAAAATTACCATTCATTATCATATTCTTTTACTATTGTCATGCATATATCACCTTATTCGGTCATTTTTTTGAAAACTACTTTAATCAAACTTCTTTTAGCGACAGAGACAACATATTAAACTAAATTCGGTATGAATATCAATTTTTTTTGCTGCACTTTCTAAAAGTTGATAATATAAAGGTGTGGACACTTTCATTTAAGGATAACATGCTATTGCATCGCATATTGTCACATTGTTGAGAAAAAAATAGTGATACGGTGATGACAATAATCAAATTATACGAACCGCGAGTTACTGCAATACTTTTTAATATTGGCGATATATTTTTGTTGTATCGCAATCATGAATTTCTTTTCTGGATTTGGTGTTGGTTGAAAGTTGAAAGTTGAAATATTAGTAAGGAACTAAGGATCGTGTGATGTGGAAATTTCCATCACCAAGAAGTCACATGTTGCCTGGCCCTGGTTAATTATCTTAATTCGATTGATTATAATTATATTTACGGTTCCTAAACACTACTCAAAAAAGTAATCTAAATATAATCTACTCTCTACATTTTGTCTGCTTCTGCATCACTATTAAAACTCGTCGCTTTTGATAATATTATATTCTCTCTCTACAATGTGTGTGTTGTTGGAAGCAGAAAGAAGTAAACAGTGGTGCTGCACTCTGAATCTGTGATGGAGGAAGGAAGAATGAACTCAGCTTCTTAATTCCTGCGCGTATATCGCCACCATCGCAGCGCCGTCGTTTTTACTGTTGCTGGATGTTAGTAGAATTCAACCTTCCTGCATTGCTCTTTCTCTGTCTTCAAATTACCAGCAGTTCGTGATTCGAAGAACTACACATTTTAGGTGAATCGCTTCTCCTTTAGTTTTGTTCTTTTTCTGCTAATTGTAGTTTCTGTTCGCGCTTTTGCTTTTTGGCTGCCTCTTTATGTGAAATCTAAGAATGAATCTGTTGAAATTGACGGTCAAATGCAAACCGAATCTAACTTTCCTTCTTTAGTTTTTGCTGTTAAACTGTTTAATTATGACTCTACTTTGCAATTTAGTTCGGCCTTTTCTTACTGAGCTTGATTGCGGTGGTTGAAATTTGAGTAAATCAAGGCTTATATCATGATACATTTTCCTGTTCATTTGTAATTCGAATCAATGATATCAGTGTCTTTATTTCATGTTTAGTAACCGCTTCTTTTACTTACTCATGTTTCCATATTTAAAGTTGCAGAAATTTCTCACTCAGAATTGATGCTCGCATCTCTCAATTTTTGAATGAATTAAATGTTATCGTTCTTCGACACATATATAATGCTATTGGGGTCTATGGTTGGGTAACATGAATCATACCTGCTTCACTATCTTTTGGTATCTTTTTTCTTGACCTGTAATTCATGTTCCTGTTCTTCTGCAGATTGAACAAAAAAGTTAGTATTACATATACATCAACGTTTTTTTTGTTGTTGCTCAGTGTGACAGGAGATTAGGTTTTGCCTTGGTGGCCTAGTAGAAGAAGTAGCTTCATATATAATGGACAAGTATGAAATACTGGAACAGATCGGCAAGGGTGCTTTTGGTTCTGCACTTCTTGTGAGGCATAAGCAGGAAAAGAAGAAGTGAGCACTAAGTATAGTTATATAGATGGCTGCATCATATTTGTTCCTGTCCTTTTCATGTGTGCATCATGATTCATGACTGGATAACTTTTTGTAAATTTGTTTTTTTCTAACCATTTGTTGCCTCATTATCTTGACTTGGATATTAAGGTATGTGTTAAAGAAGATTCGTCTTGCCCGCCAAACCAACAGGACACGGCGATCTGCACATCAGGAGGTCAATCCTTCCTTCTTAAATAATTAATTTTCCTGTTCTTTTCTATTAAAGAAAGTTTTTCAATCCTTAGGCCTAGAACTATAAGTGTTTTTTATCTCTCTCTCTCTCTCAGATGGAACTAGATGTTTTGAATACTCTCTTTATTAAGCAAAGTAGCTTTCTGTTGCTATGCAGATGGCACTTATATCCAGCATGCAAAATCCATTTATAGTGGAGTACAAAGATTCATGGGTGGAGAAGGTAATAAAGTGATGCCGACGCGTCTTCATTGACTTTGCGATGTGAATTTATTTGATGGCTGACAAGCAGGACTGTTAAAATAACTTTTCTAATTTAAGCTACCTTTAGCTTCCTAGTGGTTCAAACTAGAAATGAAATAAGGCTAATGTAACTTAAAGACTTCGTAATCAGGTTTCTATCAACCTAAAGTGGTTTAGGACTCCAAACTACTGAAAATACCTAGAATTATAAGCTTGCTGATTGATGGCCAACTGAACAGAAGGGGTGTACGATTCAATAAACAACCTTTTCCATCTCTATTGTGGGAAAATCTCTAGAAGTTCCTTCAACTGATTTCTGTTGACCGTTGATTGTTGTTATAGAAACTAAATTGGTGGCATTCACCAGAGAAGCATTAAAAGAAAAGTTAGCATTGTAGGTAATTCATATTTAGAAATGTACTGTCAGTATCTGCAATCTGTTCTGTATATGCATTTTTTTAATCAGCCAGTCTCTGCAATCAGTCAGAGCTAAAAATGTGTGTTGCTTATCTCAGGGTTGCTATGTCTGCATTGTCATAGGTTACTGTGAAGGTGGAGACATGTAAGCATTTTTTCACATTTAATATGCTCTTGTAGATGTGAAAAGGGAACACAGACAATTCTTTAACCTTGCTTTCCATTTCTTGTTTGTAGGGCAGAAGCCATAAAAAAGGCTAATGGTGTCCATCTTCCTGAAGAGGTAAATTCTCTTGTAGTTTAGTTTATTTTTTCTTATGCTTATTTATTCCCATTTCCCCTAGCCGGTCATTGCTGCATGTTTTGATAACTTTCTTTCTTTGCTTTAAATTTCCGCAGAAGCTCTGTACATGGCTTGTCCAACTACTCATAGCACTGGAGTACTTACACATGAACCATATCCTTCATCGTGATGTCAAGGTAAGTTGTGTCAGACTTCCTTCTTGATAGATACAATGCATGTTTATGAACCTATGAAATTTTAGTTTTAATGTTCGCACAATTTCTGCAGTGCTCGAATATATTTTTAACAAAAGATCAAGACATTCGTCTTGGTAAGATTTCATCTTTTAATTTATTGTTATTGGAATTTGAAAGCAATTTCTAAACTGCATACTTATTCCAGGTGACTTTGGACTTGCCAAAATGTTGAGTTCAGATGAGCTTGCTTCCTCGGTAAACATTTCAGAATGTCTTTTTTTTCAGTCATATTATTGTTCTAGCATCACATTGATTGTTCATACATCGTTTCCTCAGATTGTTGGTACTCCCAGTTATATGTGCCCCGAGCTGCTTGCAGATATACCATATGGCTCCAAATCAGATGTATGGTCACTTGGTAAGCTAAATATTTATTGCTTCATGCTGTCATTATAAAGAAAATACAATACACTGGATTAAGTCAGCCTATTTTTAAGTAGTCCGTTTCAAACTCATTGAACCTGGTATGTAATATCTTCCAGGATGCTGCATGTATGAGATGACATCCCTTAAACCTGCATTCAAGGCATTTGTAAGTTGCTGCAGACCTAATCTTGTCACAATTTTATGGTATATTCTTTGTAAACTGCAATGATATTGAGACCTGAACATGATTGTTTGGTAATATTATTACTGAATGACCTCTGTGCATAAGCCCTATATTTTTCGAAGATGAAAATGTCTAGTTGCTGCTAGGTTTAGTGTTTCTAAACTTTTAATATTTCTGCTACACGTTTTTCATCTCCGCTAATTCGTGAATTATGCTCATTGGTAGCGGTAATATAATGACTGGCCGTAGAAGTAAGTTATTCTGCTCGAATTCCAATGATACTCTTATGTATTTTATGTTTTCTATTTTGAGGTTGAACCCGACTACTGAAGAGCATTAACCCTGTGAGCCTGCAGCCTGAAATCTTATATCTCACACAAGAAATCAGCAGATTGCCTGCTTAAGTGTGAATCATGATTGTTATCCATTTATACGACCATAATCATGAGGGCCAGCTAATAATTAACTGACTATCTTGTTGGATTATTTCTAGAAACAAGCCATTAGGCTCACCACGACTTTGTTTGCTTGTTATTTTTGTGTCTTCCCTGAATAGTATGATTGTTGTTGATTTTTGGTTGGTAAAGTTGAAAGCTTCTTTAAAATCTTGTTCTATTTCTCCGCATTTTTGGACAGGATATGCAAGCTCTCATCAACAAAATAAACAAGTCCGTAGTTGCTCCACTGCCGGCCAAATACTCTGGTGCATTGTGAGTTCCTCTTCTTGCTTTTTCTTAAATGTATTCTCGTGTCTGCCAGTCCGTCGGTCTCTCTTTCTCTACTCGCAAAAAGATGCAGACACTTTCTCTTTTATTAGAATAACAGAGAGATAAAAGATTTCAGAATCTTGCTATATGATGCTATTATCATTGGTTTTTCCTGAAAAAATTCGACAACTCTTTTTAGCCTAACTTTAGTATGCTACTTCTTGCATTGCAGCCGAGGTCTGGTGAAAAGCATGCTGAGGAAAAATCCAGAACTTCGTCCTAGTGTAAGCCATTTGGAACGCACTAATTGTTTTCAGTCCAGTTTACTGCATAAGTAGCTATTTTAGTTTGTTGATTTACAAACTAAATGTTCAAACATCCAAATAGTCGTTAGAAACCTCATTATATCTAGTATCTACTTCTACTATAACCTTCTATCGAGGAAGGCAAGGTGATGAGCTGCCAAAGTCACTTGCTGTAATCGTAGATCTTAACCAATGATTTAGTTCTCATCTCTAGATGTATAGGTATAAATCTTAACCACTGCAAGCGGATTAATATTGTGTCCAACTGCAATTGCAAGATATGCCCCCATTGATCCTTTTGGTTTCATGAACTATTTAATAACTTTGACCTTATGTCAAAGAAAGAAGGTATTATGCCCCTCACTTCGTATGCATACCATCTACAAAATAATATAGTAGTACTATCTTTTCTATTTACTAATACAGGATAGTAATTTTGGCAGGCTGCAGAACTTCTCAGGCACCAACACCTTCAACCGTATGTACTCAATGTTCACCTGAAGCTCAATTCACCCAGACGCACCAGTTTTCCAAGTCAATGCACGGAAACAGAAAAGGGCATCACTAGGACAATTAGATTTTCAGAGCCTTCCCATGTTCAACCTCCAGCATATAGAGACAGACGATCGTCATGTGGAAATGACAGGACTTTAAATCCTAGTGTATCTGGAGCTGAGCAAAGTTATGATTCTTTCACTCGGATAACTGGAACAACTAATCCTTCCAATATGCATCCTAGAACAAAAGAATTATTTTCAGGAAGCACGCATGAAGGGACTGTCATTACAAAAACTATTACTTCAAAAATCTCAAAAGTCCAGAAAGATACAGAAACAAAAGCTTCAAGTGCTTCAAAAAGAACACCACAGCTTTCAAAGAATCATAAACTGGTACGATCATACAAAACTTATCTGCTTCGTACATTTCTGGTTTCTCCTATCATGATAATTTGTTCAGATGCTACCTTTTAAACTAACGTACTTTTATTTTGCTCCCAGAAGCAACTCTCTTTAAATCTCATGAAAAGTACCATTACATTCATAGTATCTTTATTTTGCCATGCAGCCTTACTCACTGGGTCTATGTAGTGAACTGTTTAAGAGATAATATAATCGCATAATACTATAACTCTCATATGCTTGAACTTGTATATTTTTGTTAAAAAACCAATTGTTTTTCTCTCCTAACTTTACCTAACATTATTAGTAGATGAGGTTCTATGGATTTCTCTCTTGGTGCTCCACGTAACTGAAAAATGTTATTTTCAGCTTCAAGCATCGAAAAGCGTGGTTAAGAGACCTGTTTCAACTACTCGTAGAGCCTCTCTTCCATTGCCACAAAAAAACTCAGCCCATAAATATCGTCACACGCCCAGTCTTGGACCTCTTGGAAACATTGACAGCATCAAGTCTCCGGATGTTTCTGTCAATTCCCCTCGAATCGATAAAATGTTTGAACTTCCTTTAGGGTCCTATGAGGAGTCCTTCCTTATCCGCAGAAGCTCATTAACCTCCGCACAGGGTTCCTCCAGATCCCCACAAGGTGACCGTTCTATCATGAAAGATAGATATACCATTGAGTTCCCGGATAAATCGGATGGATTGAGCTTCAATAACTGGCAAGGAGTTTGCTCTACACTACACAAGGATAGGCAAGATGGAAGTGAGTCTTCAGATCAAAATGCCACAGCTGGTGCCTCAAGCCGAACATCCTCAGATCAACGGCCCCGCAGAATTGACATGTCCTCTTACCGGCAACGAGCAGAAGCACTGGAAGGCTTGCTCGAGTTCAGTGCAAGGTTATTTCAAGAAGCGAGAATTGAGGAACTTGGGGTGTTGTTAGGGCCATTCGGACCGGGAAAAGTGTCTCCAAGAGAAACTGCAATCTGGTTGACTAAGAGCTTCAAAGAAAATACTCTCCTACCAGAAGATCTTTGCCAACATGTGTAGAAATTAGAATATGTATGGAATAAATTTCTATCGTTACCAAACTGTTGGCGTGTAATTCGTTTAGGCAGATGAGTCTAGCAGATCATGTTATAGTTTCCTAATTTGTTTAGGCCAGTTTCAAGTTCTGGTTTAGTACCTAACTGGGATTTGGTTAGTTGCTGGATGAGATAGGAAACTCAATATCTGAAATTTCTATGGTGCTCTCTATTAATATCAGAACACATTAATGATCCACTGTAATTTATAAGAAATTTCTGCTATTTTTGTTTGTTGCTTTCTACTTTTTCAGTACTTATGGTGCTCATCATGTCCTCTGTTGAGTTCATGTCTCAGGCCTTCACGACAGGATTACTCCCCGATCAATATACTAACAAGTATAGCTTGAGACGTTCCAAAATTGAATGTAGAGAAAATAATTTGGGATGGCGTGAGTAGAGGTGCCCATGGTTCCGGAACCGGCGGTTCCGGTTTTGGAAATTGCTGAACCGCGAGGGTGTTTTGCGGTTACGGTTCCGGTTCCAAAACCGCCGGTTTCTGTTTCGGTTCCCAACCGGCAGTTTTCCGGTGGTTTTTCACGGTTCCAAACTGCCGGTTTTTTGCAGTTCTGGCTTGGTTTCACGGTTTTCCGGCGGTTCCAGCACGGTTCCGGTTCAAAAATTTTTGAACCTGAACCAAACCAATGTTAAAAAATTGACGGTTTCGGTTCGGAACCGTAACTGACAATTACGATTTCGATTTTAACCGCCGGTTCGGTAAACCTTGTGCAGGTCTAGGCGTGTATTTTATAAATTTAACCAGTTTTTAGAAATTAACGAGTAGTAGTATTATTTGTAATTTGTAAATGAGAACGAATAATTAAAAAAAATCTCTTTTTAGATGTTTTATTAAATAAAGATAAGGTTAGATTAGATAGTCTTTGCTCGCCGCAAAGGCCGATACCTACCCTTCACCCCACCCACCCACCCACCCACCCACCCACCCTTCACCTTCACCAACCCACACCACATCACAAAACACCCGCCAGCTCGAGAGAGAGAGAGAGAGAGAGAGAGAGAGTTCACACATCCCCAATCTCCAATCCCCACCAACCATGGCCGCCACCACCTTATCCCTCCTCCCCCCCGCCTCCCTCCGCCGCCACAACCCCCGCGTCCATCTCCGCCCCAAATTCTCAATCAAAGCCTCCGCCCCCGTCCTCACCCAAGACGACCTCAAAAAGCTCGCCGCCGACAAGGCCGTCGAGTACGTCAAGAGCGGCATGGTCCTCGGCCTCGGCACCGGCTCCACCGCCGCCTTCGTCGTCGACAAGCTCGGCGCCCTCCTCAAATCCGGCACCCTCTCCGACATCGTCGGCGTCCCCACCTCGAAGCGCACCCAGGAGCAGGCCCTCTCCCTCGGCATCCCCCTCTCCACCCTCGACGCCCACCCCCACATCGACCTCGCCATCGACGGCGCCGACGAGGTCGACCCCAGCCTCGACCTCGTCAAGGGCCGCGGCGGCGCCCTCCTCCGCGAGAAGATGGTCGAGGCCGCCGCCGACGAGTTCGTCGTCGTCGTCGACGACTCTAAATTGGTAACGGGGCTAGGTGGATCGGGGCTCGCGATGCCCGTCGAGGTGGTGCAGTTCTGCTGGAATTACAACCTGGTGAGGCTGCAGGAGCTGTTCAAGGAGGAGGGATGCGAGGCGAAGCTCAGATTGGACGGCGGAGGGAAGCCTTACGTCACGGATAACTCGAATTACATTGTAGATTTGTATTTCAAGACTCCGATTAGGGATTCCGGCGCGGCGGGGAGGGAGATCGCCGCATTGGAAGGGGTGGTGGATCATGGATTGTTCTTGGATATGGCCACCGCTGTCATTATCGCCGGTGGGAGTGGAATCAGCGTCAAGACGAAGTGATGATTGCCGATTTGGTAAGAATTGGGGATTTTTGATGATTGACTTAGTTTTCTTCGACTTTTTGTCACTACATTGTTGTGCATTGCTTTTGGGGTAAGTCAGTGTAACTCACCATCTCAAATAAATGGAGAAAATTTGTCACTTTTCTTGAGTTTAGTGTTTTGTTGGGGCCATGAATTTATAGCATGACTGACTATTGGTCCGTTAAACTATCAGAATCCAGATGAAAAATATGATTAGCAGTGCTATATCTTCTGGTAATGTGGTTGAAAGACTAATTCAAAGTTTATAAATTCTAAGTATTAATCTAGCATGTTCTGCAATTTATTCTGCAAATAAGTAGGAGTATCTCCTTTCTGTCTGTCTTCTGCTTTAAATTTTGATAAGCATAACAATAACGGCAATCTATAATCATGGAAAGTAAATACAGTATGCAATTTTATTCCATCACTTTATTATACTGTACAAAAATGTCTCAGTTTTCAATCTCTTAGTAATTGCGAAAAAGTAGCAAAATTTTCAAGTTTTGCTTAAAGGTATCCCAACGAAATTTTATGGATGTTTCTTGTAAAATTTAGTGGCAATTTCATCTAGAACTCGAAACTTATTTTCTCTGTATTTAACCTTTAAATATCAAATTTAAATTACATGCCTAAAAGAAATGCATCAACTATAAAATAAGAAAAATAAGAGAAGTACTATCATATATCGAATATATTGCTAGTTTCATCAAACATTTTGAATGAATATGATAAGCAAACATTAATAATTATTTGTATTAGTAATAAAATTTAAAAATCTGAATTAAAATTATAAAATTTTGAAAAATATATAGGAAATCCGTTTATAAGTTATATGTTCATTGATTTTGGGCAAATACGTTTAAAAATTAATTTACTACATACTATTATCCTAAATAATGATACCATTGGCTACACGGTTCAAATATTAAACCCCTTTATAATTGATGTACTCCTATAGTTTTATTCCATTTTCAATTTCAGTTATATTTTGATAGTGTATTCATGACAATTTCAATTAGTAGCCTATATTTCATACTCACTCGGTCCCCTAAAAATCCCCTAAAAATAAAAGTTCTTTTCGTTTTTATCCGTCACCTGAAAATAGAAACTTTCTATTTAAGAAAATTGTTTTCTCTTTAATAAGGTGAGACCATTTTCCACTAACACAATTATCTTTCCATCTCTCTCTTGCTTTACGAATTTTGCATTAAACTTGTGTCATTTCAAAAGTTCCTATTTTTAGGGGACAGAGGGAGTAGTATTGTTTCTCATATTATATGTTATACATTATTTAAGTTATCATTATCCATATATTGACAAGGGAAATTTTGAGGAAAATTAATAAATACTAGGGCAAATTGCCATTAAAATTATGAAATTTGGTAAAATTCTTATTTATCACGTAACTTTAAAAAATGACCAAGTGTATCATGATTTTGACATTTTTCTCCATTGTCCCATAGCAAAAATGACATCATGATACATTTTTTAATTTATCAATGTAATACATATATATGTAAAAATAAAAGACATAATCGACTCAGTTATATTACATCGTTTAAATGACCGAATGTTTTGTTCGTATGGTATTTTTCATTCGCAAAAATCATATACATAATTTTCTCAAATCATAGTCTACGGGAAAATTGAGAAAAATGTCAAAGTTATGATATAATTGGTCACTTTTTAGTCGCAGAATAGACCATCAAACTTCATGATTTTTTGGCTATTTACATTTATGGATATTATATAGAAGTACATTTGGAATACATAATGCTCAAATTCAAACTGAATTAGGATATTGAACTAATAATTAATCTTTCTCGCAAGTTAAAAAATCAATATTTGCAATGGAATTTATAGTTTGATTTCCAACTTGCAATTTTTGTCATATAATTTGCTATCCAATATTTTAAGACTGTATATGGATTACTAAAAGATGGAATACTTTAGTGACAATAAAATAAAAATAATTAATGATCTGTGCAACAATGTTACACTAGTTTGCCAATAAACAAGTTGTACTCACTGTCATTGTAAATTAGATAATGATTCATAACAAACACATTATACTAGTAAAATTTTACTATGCCAAAATCAAAATGCACTAACGAATAGGAAGGAATTTTGTTTGAAGAAATAATAATCCTTGTTGATTTTAGTTTTTAACAATGGAATATAAAAATTAAGTTGCCTATGACACCATCTAAAGAGACCATATATATATGGAGTATTATTCATATGTAGTACTAATATTTCGTGTAAATTTACTACTACTACTACTTAAAACATTGATTTTATTACAATCCAATCATTTTGTTAATTAACTAAATTCCAAATTATGTATGACGGGGCATGTAGAAAGTATGTAAGAAAATACATATAAGTATGTAAGAAAATACATATAATCATTTATGCAAATAATGAGAAATAATAAAAACTAGGAAAAGGTACGCTATACTTTTTTTTGATGCTAGATGAGTAGTATTCACTGGACGAAACTAATAATTATTCTATGTACCAATATCCAGTATGAGGGTGTTCGGTTGGCAAGATTAAATCTCATGATTAAATGTATATCATATTTGGTTCATAAGATTGAACCCTTCAACTTAATCCTAGATGGATAATCTCATGATAATAAGTCATAGCCTCCCCTCTCAAACTAAAATAATCCCACAACTTAATCTAGATGGATAGTCTCATAATATTAGTCATGGCAACCGAAGGCCACCTATGTAGATTCTCGAATAGAGGGACAACCGATCCAAAAATAAAAAATTAAAGACGGTTCCATATCGAAACGGAGATCAAATCCATGACTATTTTTAATGAAAAATCGATTTTCAATCTGAATACTTTGCCTAAAAATAATTTTACACTTATTCAGCGACTTCACATAGTATATCATTCCTAACGCGATTTTTCAAAGTGCGATAGGTTTTTAAGTCGACAAATCTGAATCGAAAGAGAGGGAATCGCCCTTTTTTCTCCATCCCAATTTCTGAGCACCGCATTTCCAGCAGCCATGGCCACCGAAGCAGCCTCCTCTCTCCAGCGAAATCAAGTAATATTATCACTTGCTTATGCGATTCTCTCAATTTTATGCATGCTGCTTTTTTTTTGTAGAAAAAGTTATGCGTTTGTTTGATCAAATGTTTGATGCATTGACTAATAATCAGGTTGATTTGATGGAGTTTATCGACTGGTCTAGTGTTGAATGTTTGAATCAAAACAGCAGCCACTCTCTTCCTAATGCTCTCAAACAGGTAGTACTATATTATTTGTCAAATTCCCCTTCGGATTGGGGTTATTGTCTCTCTTATGATTCTTTACTGTTTTATCATGTTATACCATGAAAACAAACAAGGTAATCCATAGAAGAAAGCTTAAATTGTAAATGAACAAATTGTGCAGAATGTGATTTCACTGTTTTGTTGATTGAGAATTGTGATGCATACATTCTACACTTATAGCTAGACTAGGAAGGATCTAGAACACTTCACTAATCTTTGTACAATCCAATTACAGACACTTAATCATAACTGAATTGCTAAGCTTTCTTCTTTGTCATACCTCTGACAACAATGTCTCTCCAAGTACTCTTGTGGTCCTCACTTTTGTTGAGGATATCCATAGCAGTTTCCTGATGCATGTAAGCTGGCAAAGGTACTGCTTTGACCATATCTTGTGCTCCTTGCACTCTCACGTGATCAACAACTCCATTCATTTCATTCACTTCTGCATTGCATACAACCTTGCTTCCATCTTCAACTTGATCTTTGCAAGAACTTTTCAAAAGGAGACATATTTTTTATGATCTTTGAGGGCATGCGATTTATCAGATGTTGTGCATCTGATAAAGCCTGAGGGAGTAAAGCCTGAGCCAAAAGAGCTAGACCAGTTTCTACAATATGTCTGTGTTTTCTCTCAGCTAAGTCATTTTGTTGTGGTGTGTAGGGGCATGAAATTCTGTGTGAAATCCCACAATCTTTCAGAAAAGTAGTTAAGCCTTGAAATTCACCTCCCCAATCAGATTGAAAGTTTTTTATTTTTGAATTAAAGAGGTTTTCACTCATGGTCTTAAACTGTTTAAAGACAGCATAAACATCACTCTTATGTTTCAGAAGATATATCCAAGTAAACCTTGAAAAATGATCAATGAAGGACGCATAATAGGAGAAACCATTTCTGGAAATAATAGGGGATGGTCCCCATAAATCACTGTGAATTATTTCAAGAGGATAAGTAGAAAGTGAGGTAGAAAGGGAGTAAGGCAGTTCGTGTGCTTTGGAGATAGAACATGGATGACAAAGTGATTGATCATTCATTGAAACAAAAGGATTGTTACAACTATTCAAAGCATTTTTAACAACATCTAGAGTAGGATGTCCTAGTCTATTATGCCACATGGCTATCTAGACCAGAAAAAGAGCTGGAACTACTGCTAGAGGCTGAATTTGGCAGAGTGACAGAGTGAACAGCAGGAACTTCTTGGCTGGAAAGGAAAAGTTTGGAGCTATTGCTTTTCTTGATTGGGGAATGATCAACTAGGAAATGATAGAGGCCCTTAGAGTCTTTGGTTGCTTATGTTATCATTTCACTAGACCATATAATAAGCATAAGCTTGATTTCAGATCAGTGAGGGTATAGTTCTTCTCACAAAGGGTGATTGTCACAAAGATATAATCTTTGATGAATCTACTTTTCCATTTCAGTCTCAATCTCCTGTTTCTAATCAACAATCATATGTTCAGTCAGCTTCCCTGCTTCTTTTGTCCCCATTCAAGATCAGCATCTCTCAGATCACCCTCCACCACCACCATCTCCACCTTCCTTTAATCACTCAGCTTACCCCATCAGCTACACTCAGCTCCTTCCTCTCCCTTCCTCTCCTGCCTCTGATGCTAAGGACAATTCTGAGAATACTCATTCCAGCATTCCTTCTGATTCTTCTCAAGTTCCATCTTCATCAGATACTTCTCATACTACCTCCTCCACTCAAAATCAGCCTACTCACCACATGACTACTAGATCAAAAGCTGGCATTTTCAAACCAAAAATTTTCTCCCTAGTTTTCTCTCCATCTATGCTCCCTAGATCTGCCTTAGAAGCTCTTCTCATTCCCATTTGGAAGGCTGCTATGCTAACTGAGTTTCTAGCTCTCCTTAAGAACAAAACATGGATTTTAACCACTCTTCCTCCAGGCAAAAATATGATTGGCTGCACTTGGGTTTTCACACTCAAATTTCATCTTTCTGGTGCCATTGCTAGGCACAAGGCACGGTTGGTTGCTCAAGGGTTTTCTCAACAACCTGGATTTGACTTCAATGAAACTTTCAGCCCAGTAGTCAAGCCTACTACAATCAGATTGATCCTTAGTTTAGCAGTGAGTCTTGGATGGTCCATTACTCATCTTGATGTGAATAATGCCTTCTTGAATGGTGATCTTGAAGAGGATATTTATATGAAGCAGCCTATTGGGTTTGAGCAAGGTGGACCTCACCTAGTTTGTAAGCTCAAGAAGGCAATATATGGCCTCAAACAAGCATCAAGGGTCTGGTTTTATACAGTTCACTCTGTTCTGCTTTCTCTTGGTTTTACTCAATCTAAGGCCGATGCTTCTATGTTTTTCAGACAGAGAGGGGATGAAGTGGTTTATCTATTGATTTATGTTGATGATATGCTAATTATAGGGAACTCCACTTCTTCTATACAGAAAATCATCTCTCAATTAAATTCACTTTCTTTAAAAGATCTTGGGGAGGTGAGCTTGTTTCTTGGAGTTGAAGTGATAAGGACTGATCAGGGTGGACTGCATCTATGTCAGTCGAATTACATCAAAGATCTTCTAAAGAGCGCAAATATGATAGGAGCTAAAGGTTGTCCAACTCCAATGGTTTCTAACTGTGAGCTTAGTAAGAATATTGGAGAACCAGTTGTTGATCCTAAGCTATATAGAAGCATTGTTAGAGCTTTACAGAATGCCACTATCACAAGGCCTGACATCAACTTTGCTGTGAACAAAGTGAGTCAATATATGGCATCACCCCTGGATACACATTGGAGAGCAGTGAAGATAATTCTAAGATATCTTTCTGGAATACTAGATTTTGGAGTTCAAATTCACAAGTCAAGTGGATTGATTTCAGCATTCTCTGATTCAGATTGGGCAGCTGATTTGGATGATAGAAGATCCATAAGTGGATTCTGTACATATTTTGGCAGAAATTTGATCTCTTGCTGTGTGAAAAAGCAAAGTGTTGTTGCAAGATCTAGCATAGAAGCTGAATACAGAAGTTTGGCTGGCAGCTTCTGAGCTTGCTTGGATTGGCTCATTGCTTTGTGAGTTAAAGGTCAAGCAAAATTCAAGTCCAGTGATTTGGGTGGATAATTTGAGTGCCATTGCTTTAGCATCAAATCCTGTAATGCATGCTAGAACTAAACATATAGAGTTGGATATACACTTTGTGAGGGACAAAGTGTTGGGAAAGGAGATCGAACTGAGGCATGTCCCCACTGCAGATGCAGAAGTGAATGAAATGAATGGAGTTGTTGATCACGTGAGAGTGCACGGAGCACAAGATATGGTCAAAGCAGGACCTTTGCCAGCTTACACGCATCAGGAAACTGCTATGGATATCCTCAACAAAAGTGAGGACCACAAGAGTACTTGGAGAGACATTGTTGTCAGAGGTATGATAAAGAAGAAAGCTTAGCAATTCAGTTATGATTAAGTGTCTGTAATTGGATTGTACAAAGATTAGTGAAGTGTTCTAAATCCTTCCTAGTCTAGCTATAAGTGTAGAATGTATGCGTCACAATTCTCAATCAACAAAACAGTGAAATCACATTCTGCACAATTTGTTCATTTACAATTTAAGCTTTCTTCTATGGATTACCTTGTTTGTTTTCAAATGGATTCAAACATTTATGAATTGGAGCTTTTCTTAAACTGAAACAAGTTTTAATGTGCTTCTCGATTTGGTGTAATTTGATGTTTTGTTTGGCGAAAATAGAATTTTGTTGAACTAGACAATGTGTACACAACACATTAAAACACGGAAATCTCGATATGCATATATACACAAGACACCCACTCACACACCTTATTGTTCTGCAAGGCTACTTCTTCTTTCATCGGCTCATCGCTCTTTCTAATCTAAGTCTGACCTATTTATGAACAATGATGTGACCGATTTCATAACCTAGAATGCTCTAGTTGGTTCCGTGTGTTAGCTTATTACATTGAGATATTGCTAAGTTGCATAATGCATCTTGTCACAGCCTTTCTCGAAGTATTTAGAGGCCTCCAAGTCTGGCCATTTAATTAGTATAATAGTATTGCATTTTGCAAATCTCGAAACCTACATGAAGAAATTTTCTCATTCCTTCTAGACAATCCCAAAGTCGGTCAGTCAGTGGAGAAGATTTCTCAATGCTTTTATTTGGCACCATCTTTCTTTTTCTTATATTAAATTTCCCTTTTAGCTTGTGAAATCTTGTAGTGTTGTGATCTTTGGGGAACATATCCCAATATGGTTCATCATTCGAGCATGGTTCTCTAGACATGTCTTCATCAATATTTGCGACATTGGCGTACTTGAGATTTGGCTTTCGTACTTTGCCTATTGTTCGATGTTGTAGTCTCGGGGATTCCTCAAACTGTTCTGTGGTCGCCCGATCTCCTTATCAACTTTTGTGACTTTGTCTAATATACTTCTATTTTTCCCTAGAAGCATCTTCTTCAACATCTGATTCTTGTACTCTTTCAATTTCCTCACTCTCTTTGTCTTTTCATAAGTTTAACATGAATCTTTTCCTCCATCTCTTTTGAATCCAAAAGTTCTTACTTTCGTCGCAATTTTAGTGTTCCGCGGCAAATTTCATTTTGCTTAGATTTTCCGTTCATCTGGTTATAAATTAAAGCACAAAGTAAATAGGCAATCACCTAGTTCGTCTGTAAGAGATTATGCTTGGAGGCGCTGCCAAGCCAAATATATGTTACTGTGTTAGTGTTGTTTCAATGCTGCATCGTCGTTGACCATTATAGATCATAAATGCTTGTTTTGTATCAGGGGTACAGGGAAGACGAAGGTTTGCACTTGGAAAGTGATGCGGATGAGCAACTCTTAATCTACATTCCCTTTAATCAAGTTGTTAAAATTCATTCCATTGTAATTAATGGGCCTGAGGAGGAAGGTAACTCGCTCTTAAAATCTCATTTCATACCGATGCAGTAAAATCTCTTTCTTCAGTGACTTTCATAGATTCTCTTGCTATAATATTGTGTCTGAATGTTTTTTTTTCTTTTATTCCTCAAAAAGAAGGTCCCACTCCAATATCTCCAAATAATATATTGAACAATTTTTTTAAAATTCTTTCCTATATTGATGACAAACCCATTGATTGAGTGTTCACTCATACTAATGCTATTTTTGAAAATTCCAGGTCCAAAAACGGTGAAACTTTTTGCTAACCGGGAGCACATGGGATTTAGGTATTTCTGAGGATTAATCATTTATGTTGATGTGTTTCTCTCTTGCTGTTTTTGAACTGTTTCTGATTATTATAAGTCCACAGTAATGTCAATGATTTCCCCCCAAGTGATGTCGCTGTTTTATCCGAGGACAACCTTAAGGTAAACTTTATTTATTGGTTCTCATTTCCATCTTGTTTGCTTGATATGAACGTTGTTACTTCCTTGTGGTTGCAATTTTATATGAAATATGATGCCGGATATGCTAAAAACCTTTGTAGGGAAAACCAGTTATATTAAAGTACGTCAAGTTTCAGAATGTTCGCAGGTGTGTTTTTGTCTCTATGCCTCTACACTCAATTACATTGCACAGCCAATATCTTTTGTGATTGTTCTCACTAATTGTTCTTAATCAGCTTGACAATCTTCATCGAGGAAAATCAATCTGGGTCTGAAATTTCGAAAGTTCAAAAGATTGCTCTATTTGGATCAACGTAAGTTTTCATTGCACTTCTCCTCTAGCAACCTATCATTTTACCATTGCAGAGTCAGAGTGGGTGATTAAGCTTCCAAAATTTTCAATACCAATTTTCAATAGGCAACTATGCCTCATTGCCTTGGTGCTTGTTTGGTATCGGTAGTTAGGTTGTACAGTATACCCCTGACACCCTAATATCATGCTTGGTACGAAACACACGTTCTTTATAAACGAAAAGCTCAAAAATATTATACAGATTTGTGTGATCCTGCATGCCACCTCCGAGGTGGTATACCTATCACAAATCATAATCATAACACGGAGTACTATTTAACATATTTAATATGAATACATCCTAGCAACTCAAAGGATTATATATTACATACTGTATCTACCAAATATGATGTTGATATGGACTTGCAAACTCAAGATATCTGGGGAAACAAATAACCTGTTTTGCATTGACTAATGATGTTTATAAATATTCTATATTTTAATTTCCCACTGTGTTATAATATGCTCTGTGAAAGGCATTGAAGATGGTTTGAAATCTTCTTTCTTCAAAGTAAACATTTATTTTGAACTATCTAAATTAGCACATTTCTCAAAATGGCAATTCTTCTCCCTTAAAAGTACTCCTTGAACTTCGGTTGAGATATTTATGCTTCGTTAGTTGTGTGTATTGGGTGTGATGCAATATTAGGGGCACTGCTACTGACTTCAGGGATTTGTAGGGCTCAAGCTTTACTGCCATTTGGCTTGTGGTCTTGCAAACATGGTTCGAGCTCATACGAGCCAGTCGATTGGTCCTTAACTTTAGATTATTCGAAGTTTTGTAAATTTAAAGAATGGCAAGAAGAAAAATTTATAATGCCTGTGTGTTTGCATTATGTGTTAAGCCTCTTGAATTGATCGGGTATTCACCAACCACCTCTAATGTATTTTTGTCTAAATAATGTCAGGGCAGCTTAAATGTGCTTGTCACTGGAATGATTTGCCATAAACTTCATTTCTGTTTTTGTTTTGCAGGGTTGAAACAACGGATATGAAAGGTCTGAAGAAGATCGAGGATCATTGAGCTGCCTGGAAATGGGCAAGAGACAAAGGTGAATTGGTTGAAAAGCCTTTCGCCTGCTGCAAACTCTCTTCCCATTCTTGGTTAAAAGAAAAACTCGTGTGGTCGTTATATTTACCACTCTCTAACGTGTAACTCATGAATTTGGTAGGTCTTTTGTTTTCATGGCTGCATTACTGTCCATAGACAAATTTGCAATTTTTTTCCATTTCGACATTGTTAAGATTGTCCTATGGATTGCTCTCTCTCTCTCTCTCTTCACACAGTTGGTAGAGAAATTGTTGTGATTGATCAAGTTATGTAGGGTCACTTGAGCAGGTGTTGTGCTCTCCGCCTCCTAAGATCCAAATTCTGTTACAAACAATGTTTGTCGTATAGGTTTTTTACTTGTGAAAGAGTCATTTGTTGACCCTTTCATGGCCTACAATGTTGTCTCGTAATTGAATAGTGGAGCTTGAGCTTCACATCATTGTTTTAAAAGTTGGCCTGGATCGGTCTATTCGCTGCAAACCGGGTTTGATCTGGTTTGAAATTTACACTGTTGGACAATTGGATTGCTATGAATCGAAAAAAACCCATCTAATTCAACTGTGAATCGGCTAGTGGCTGAACCTATTTTTTGATATTTCATTTTTTTTAATTAATAATTTATTTATCAAAATTGATTTTGTACAAATAGTATATCTTATTATACTATTTGACTAGTGGTCAAATTGATTCACCGATTCATTGGGTTTTTAAAATGGTGGGTTCACTGTTTTAAAAAATCCTCATGCAGTTTGGAATTTCGATATGGGATGAATACCCAGTCCTCAAATTCTAACTTTTGAGAAAAATGTTAGATGCGTTAATTTGTTAGGTTGAGTCCTTATATACTTATAGTAATATCAATGAGGCCCAAATATTTTGTGTATGAGTTGGTGTAGAGTGATAGTAATACCTAAGGTCAAAGGTCTCGGGTTTGAATCTATCGTGATGCTGCCTTAAAATTTATATTCATCTGTCCACCCAAAAAAATCCAAAAATTTGGTTTATTAATTTTCAAATATCTTCACCACTGAAGCAATAACAAGAGAGAGAGAGAGAGTAAAGCCGGCCAACGACGTGAAATACATTCCACCATAAAAAAAACAGCACACTCATCCCGTATACTACTGCCATTTGCATTTTTATCCCCAATCCTCACTCTCTCACAATCAATGGCCGACAACAACGCCGACAACGCATGGCAGCTCACAGCCGCCACCTTAGTAGCCCTCCAGTCAATGCCGGGCCTCGTCCTCCTCTACGGCGGGCTAGCAAAAAAGAAATGGGCCGTAAACTCCTCCCTCATGGCTGTCTACGCCTTCGCCGTCACCCTCATCTGCTGGGTTGGGTGGGGCTACCGCATGTCCTTCGGCGACCGGCTCACCGACTTCCTCGGGAAGCCGGCGCCGGCGCTGGACGACGGCTTTTTGATGGGACAGGCCTTCCTCGGCAGCTTCCCGGCGGCAACGATGGTGTGGTTCCAGTTTGTGTTCGCGGCGATCGCAGCAGTGGTGGTGGGCGGGGCGGTGGTGGGGAGGATGAGGTTCGCGGCGTGGATGGCGGTGGTGCCGCTGTGGCATACGGTGTCGTATACGGTGGGGGCGTATAGTGTGTGGAATGGGGAGGGGTGGCTGGCGAAGATGGGTGTTATTGATTTTGCGGGAGGGTTTGTTATTCATTTATCTTCCGGTGTTGCTGGATATACTGCTGCATTTTGGGTACGTACCACAACACATTGCATTCATTTTCCTTTTTGCTAAAATTCTTACTCATATTAGTATTCTCTTTTTTTACTTTGTGATTTCTCATCATTAACACTAAACATTTCTTTCTTATAAAAGTCCATGGTGACTTGGCATGCACTTTAAAAAATATAAAGCAAAAATAAAAAAGATTAGTAATAGAATACTAATAAGTCTAATCTTATTGTAGTAGGACATGTCAAAATGGTAGAAATAGACTCTTAATATAGTCAAAGGGAGTAATAATTAGGCCAAATTGTTGAATAAGTCATGAAAGATGGTCATATTCTGGTCCATTGCACACTTGTTTTAGATCGATTGTCACATCAATGCGTAATTCGCTGGAAAAAGATGAGATAACTGCGAAAATTTCAATCTTTAGTGATTTATTTTTCATATTTGGAAAAGTGTGGAATTGACTAGAATTTGACCAAACATTCGTGATTTATTGGGAAATTTACCCTATATTTATTTGTCAAAATATATATTTTTTACACTTAATATCTATTGTAAAAATAAATTACAATTATTAGGTGGGGCCGAGGAGCGACAGCGACAGAAAAAGATTTCCACCAAACAGCATAGTGATGACCCTCGCTGGCGCCGGGCTGCTATGGATGGGCTGGACCGGCTTCAACGGCGGCGCACCCTACGCCGCCACCGCGATCGCCTCCCTCGCCGTGATCAACACCCACGTTTGCGCCGCCGCAAGCCTCCTCACATGGCTCCTCCTCGACATGACCCTCTCCGGCAAGCCCTCCGCCGCCGGCGCCGTCAACGGCGTCATCTCCGGCCTCGTCTGCATCACCCCCGCTGCCGGCCTCGTCCAGTGCTGGGCCGCCGTGCTAATTGGCCTCATCTCCGGCAGCCTCCCGTGGTACACGCTCCACCGGGTGGCCCTCCTCCGCCGCGTCGACGACCCCTTCGCCGGATTCCACACACACGCCGTCGCCGGAGCTCTTGGCGGCGTACTCGTCGGAGTTTTGGCGGAGCCGGAGCTCTGCCGGAAATTCTACGGCGAGGCGGCCGGCGGCGGGGGGAAGTACGTCGGCCTCGCGTACGCGCTCGGTGGGTCGCGGCAGACCTCGGCCGGGGTGAGGCAGGTGGGGTGGCAGATCGTGGGGGTTGTGTTCGTTGTGTGTTTGAATGTGGCGGTGATGACGGTGATTTGTTTGGTGGTGAGGGTTTTTGTGGGGCTTAGGATGAGTGAGGAGGAAATGGAAATGGAAATGGAAATGGAAATGGGGGATGAGGAGGTGCATGGAGAGGTGGCTTATGGGATTGATGATCAATCTAGGTTTCTTCATGCTAAGCTTAATTCGATTTATGATGCCGATGAGGCTGCTATCTCTAAAACACCCACTTATCAAATGCATAGGGTTTGATGTGTTTATATGATATACCGCCTTCCTTTCACTCTATTTGATAGTACTATCTTTCTTGTTCCTAGTAAGATACATGTCTTGTTCGTCACGAGATTTGATGCAATGTTATTTTGCTATTTTAGGAAATACTTCCAACAGAGTGGGATGAGTAATAGACATAGAGATAGTCAAGCATGGATATTATCAATCATGAGAGTGTTGTTTGTAAAAATTAAAAGTTCTTGGTGTTGTTTTGGTTGGATGAATTTGGCCCGATACTTAATTTCACTGAGTCGCGACAATGTCATTATAATCTGTCTTCTCTTCTTTTTGTGACAAAACTAAGCAAGGATATGATTACACCAATTTAATCTCGAGTAACCGAATGCCTAGACCATATGAAAAATATACATCACGAACTTTGAGTAAAATATTACTTCTACTTTCAAAGGAGAAAGACGTGTATATCTATATGGAAAAGCAAAATAGTGGGAGAGCAAATTGCAAAGAATAATGACCCACCAAGTGTTCTTAGCCAAGAGAAACAGAATCTGCTATTTATGTGCTGAATTGTTCTCCAAATTCCTTTTTTTTTTTTAATGTTTGAATTACTTGTAGCCACTAGTTGTGCAAGTATATTTTGAGTAGACATAGGAAGATGATTCTTGCTGGAGATAAGAGGGATTAGATCAATTCTTTAATTATTTATCTGTTGTGAAGGTTCTTTTAGCATAAAGTCTAGCACAAGAGTATCTATTTCTTCTAATAAAGAGGGAGAATCAACAAAAAGAATAAAAATAAATCCAAATAATAAACAGAGAGTAAAAGGGCACTAGAATGTTGAGTCTCAAGAAGTATAAATTAGTTGGATGGGAAACTTACAAATGGAAAGAGGGTGAAATGGATCTCTTCATAGAGACAACAATTGAAACAAATGCATGGATGGATTAATAATGAGTAGTATTATCTCTCAAAGATTTACAGTACAGCCTTATTGCTCTCCGGTGCCTTGAGTGTCCGAGGAGGCGCGGATGCGCTTCTGGAGATGCTCCAAGCTTGCGACTCTCTGCATAGAAACAGTCCTTCCCATCTTGTTTGCCCCAGCTGCTGCTGCTGCTGCATCTGCTTGTGCATTCTCTGCCGGAGGAATGTTCACCACACTGGTTCGAACTCTGTGGTTTTGCACCGAAGCCTGACTGCTGGAAGGGGCGTGGTAGTAGTGCTGCTCTGGATCATCTTGCACAGATACAGCTGCATCAGCTGAAGTGTCGGGACTGCCAGAGAAAGAGGGCATGCCCATTGTGGAGATCTCCGACATAGCTTGGAACAGTGGGTTCAACCCAGTGACTCTTTTAACTGTTTCTTCAGCCATTTTTACCTGTATCATTGAGTAATAAAAACATGTTATAACTTCTTCCGCTGGATCTTCAACGTATGATTGGTTTCACTCCGACCCATATGATATGGACAACTTGAAGCAGCTTCTTAACACAATGGCGAATAGATAAGCAATGCATAAAATGACTTCTAATTTTCAGAATGTGACAAAACATAGGGCTGTCAATTCGTGCATGTCGTGTCAACACGATAAAAACACAACGAGACAAGACATAAACACGACCCACTATTGATCGGCTTGACAAGAACACAACACGATTTGTACATACACAGACATGAGGTGACATGATTTCACTCATGTTAATATCCTACAATAATGCGTGGTACTGCCGTGTCATGTTAAAAAATGCCAACCCTATGCCCACATGGTGCACAAAGGCCAGATGACTTGTATAGTCTTCCAATGCCAAGAATTGTTGAAATATTATTCTGATCATCTTACAATGAAATCTAAAAGCAAAAGGCCAAGCACACAGGAATGCTGATTGCAATCTATGCACTTTCTGGCTGGTAATGAAATGCTAGCAAATACATTTGTTTAGGAATAGAATCGTTTATCAGGAGTATTTCTTTACAGACCTCTTCAGAATTTATTTAGAAAATTTAGAAAACTGAGAACTCATTCAGAATAGTTCAAAGACATGGATTCCCGAATGCAAGCAATGATGCTCTGTAAGTAATGTGGTCTGAGTTACCTTTGCTCTCAGAGTCTCAACATCAGCCTTCAGAACTCTATTGTCAACAGCTGCTTCATTGTACTTATGGCTTATGTCAGTGAGGCGTTCAAGTAAAGAAGAGTTCTCAACTCTTAATTGAGAAACCTAGACAAACAAGAAAGATTAGTATCAATAAGAAAAGGACAAACCACAAGATGGAAAAAGCTTACAACTTGAAGAGAGTATACCTGCGTCTCAAGCTCAGACAAATGGGCCTGCTTTCTTCGTCTAGAGCGTCTAGCTGATTCTCTATTTGAAAGCATTCTGGAAACCAGCAAGCAAACAATTAGAAGTAGAAATAAACTCTTTAACTCGGTTGCGTGCTAAATTATGCTGGATTATTTGCAGATGACAATTTCATGATGAAAGTACCTCAGTGACAGATGATTCAATATTTGGCATAGAATACCACAAACTAAACCAGAGTTCCATATTTAACAATTAGAAGACAATCTACATCTACAGTAATTTACTAAGGTGAATTCCTAACATAATCGTGAAAGTATCCATGAGCAAAAACCATTGGCAACTGAAATATTCAGTAGTATACCTTCTCATGCGTTTGGCATCTGTAGGATCCATGTTTTGAGTTGATTCATTTTCTCCCTCAGCTTCATCATCATCAGACTGTTCCCCTGATGATCCACTTGTTGTTGACTTCACTTGAACCCCATATTTCTTAGAGATAGCAGGGAGCGGAGGTATACCGACTGGACCACTACCACCATCCTTAACTTGTAGCTTTACTGAATCTACAAAGCACAAGGAAAACAATAATGATTCTGTTACAAGGCCAACATTCATTGACTGCATCTTCAGATAATTCTGTAATACTAATCCATGAGTAATACAGGTGAACCAGAGTAATTAACTACATATAATGAATCAAAATACCTGGGACCTAAACACCACAAATTTTCATTTCTCAACAGCATCTATAAACTTTCTCCTCTAACAAATTATTTGTATTTTCATCAACAATTATAATATATACTATATAATTTAAATCCCCTTATGCATTAAGGGCAATTAGGAGACAATAGATACTGAAGGAAAACTGTGCATGTGAAGTAGTGTGAAGCTCATAGAAATGGTTCTTAATACCAAGTTTTTGTGATTGTCAATAGTAGAATACTATATTCCAACTGGGAATAGACGTGCTCTCAGCACTCCTAACTCCTAAGTACTAACATCTTCCAAGTACAGCCTTGGGCATTACAAGAACAAGCACACAAGAGCTGCTGCAACAAAGAAGATGTTTAAGACTAACTATATGCTAACATGAATAAACAGAGAATACAATATAGGCAACTCCATATATATAAGAAAAAAATCAAGATAATTTGCAAAACATCTCACACACAGTCTATAGTCCAAAACAATTAGAAGAGAAAGCTCCAAGACGGTTTTTCTTTATCATTTCATTGTAGTACTTACTATTTAATACAGTAAACTACAATTTATCAAAAAGAATGCAGGTTCATATATGGACAAGTCATACACCCCAAATACAAACAGGCAAAGGCTACATTTACAAGAGAGGACTAGTCTGAAACAAACAAGTGTCAAATTCTCTATGTTTTTGTATCCATGAGTCATCGTAAACCTAATAAGTACTACTATCCCAATTATCTAATTAAACTGTAGCCTTCAACTTGACCCCCAAAATGCAAGAGTGGAACAGGCAAGAACATTGAACATTGTGGAACTCAAAAATTGAAAGCGATCAGAGTATTTTCCCAACAATAGTTGATCTATAAGTCCAGAATCCATCTAAGAGGCAATGAGACGTATTATATATTCAAAACCAAATGCATTTGTATTCCTCAGCAGTAAAGCAGACCTTTATGAGCAACATGAGAACCGAGCTGCAACGAATTCGAAGCCTGAGAGCCGTTGTCCGGCGCCGCACCTGTAGAAACTTGATTCTTCACATTGCTTCCCTAGACACATGACAGAGCTCGCAATTAGCATTGCGAGGAGATTAAAAAATCGGAATAATCTCTCACATTAGCAACATAAAGCAAAAGGTACAAACGGCGTCAATCTCTGAGCATCTTCATGATTACTCAAATTACATAAAAACAAGAGACGCCTTTCCGCAGTGATTAATTAGCTTCTAATTTTTTTTTTTTAAAGGCTGAGATAAAAAAATGATTGGGGAAAGATATACCCGAGTCAAAGCAACGGCTGCGCACGCAAGCTCAAGGCGACTTTTGAGGTACGCCTGATACTCCTCAGAATCTGGCGACACATTTGGGGGTGGGGCCCCAGCCGCCTCCGTCTTCGGCTGCTGCTGATTTGCATTGACCCCTACGTCAATTAAATTATGGCGGCTGCTGCCTCCTTTGATCTCCGCGACGTCTTCGCTGTAATGAGTCGACGACGACGACGACTGTATGGTGGTGGTGGTGGTGGTCCGATCGGAGGCCTCCTGGAGGAAGCGTTGAAACGCCCACTCCGAAGCGCTGCGGTTCATCCCCGCGAGCTTAGATTCAGCGGTGCTCGCGGCGGAGGACGAGAGGCGTGATGCCGCCTCGTCTCCGCCGTCTTCGCCGCCGAGGCGCGGCTGAGGGTGGGGCGACCAGAAGTGGTCTATCTCATCCATTGAAAACACTCTTTCCATCTCTCCATCTCTCATTTTTTTCAGAGGTATTTTGATTAGTTGATGCGAATTTATCTTAAATCTGTAAATATGCAAATAAAAATGTGTAACAATTAAAAAGGAAAGTTTCTATACGCGAAATACTTAGTATTTATAGTAACTTTTCAACGTAAATATAATTAAAAATATTGGCACTTCGATATGATTTTTTTTCTTTTGACATAAATTTAATACTATGAATTTTAACTTTTGTGACAAGTGATTTATAGTATTTCCTACTTAAATGATTAGAGGGTTTATTCTGGATATTTTTCAAACTACTTGCGTTTTTGTCTGGTGATGCTTTTAGCAAGTGGGTTGAAGTTTTTAATTCTTTAGTTTCGGAATATTTGAAATAATTTAAGTTAACTAAATGCTTTTTCTTAATAAATATCTAATGATATTAAAATATCTGCAGTTCAATAATTCAGTTAGTTGTTTTATCTATGATATTTTTATCATTAATTTACTGTAGAAAATGCTATGTTATGTATAAAAAATCATAATTATTAGCAATTTGATTAATATTTAATAGTACAAATCAAACACGCAGGCTAGTAATTTGATTAATATGAGCAAGTTAACCATTTTTTTAATTTTGTAGTACATATTTCTATTATATGTGTAGTCAACAAATGCAAGCTAAATAAACGTTTTGAATATGTTAGCTGTACAGTACAAATCTTTTGAAATATCTAATCTATTGATTTTGTTTATCTCTTTATTATAAAGACACGATGCGGAAACATCTAAAATATTTTTTGATAGTTAGTTATAAATTACATTTGTAATTTAATAATAAGTTTTAATAATACTCCACATTACTACGTGCCAAAATAAAGTACAATAATCTATAAAATAAATATAAATGAGTATAGTTTTGAAAAGAATGTGCTATATCGAGAAACTCTTGTTGTTATTGACTAGTTCTTGAATACTATTTGGTTTCGAAAATTAAAAGAAATTAGCAATTATTCTTTGAGTTTTGTTATATATATATATATATATATATATATATATATATATATATATATATATATATATATATATATATATACATCTCTATACCCAGGATTTGAAGTTTTGAACCAATTCAATGTACTAATCGCTCACTTTATAATAGGATAAAATTAAAAATGTGTATTGTATTTCACACGTCTCTTCATAACTAGGACTAAAATTTGAAATAATTTAAAAATTAAAATTATAAACACAATTCAACACAAAAACATAATCGAATATGCCATAGTGTATCCTTTTTTTCAATTTTTTTTAATAAATACGGTAACAGTAAATGCTAACCATGGATTATGTTAAGATGACAACCCTTTTTAAAGTGACAATATACCATCAATCTCGTACTGCCATGTGGCACGTTATCCAACAATATTAGAGGCATATCCAGCAATATTCATTTAGTATGCGTTTACAGATTGCATGATAGTAATAGGTGGATTGTTGTATAGATAGTTGAGTATTGCTGTATAGGCATAAAATGTTTTAGTTGCAGTATATATATAGACAGATTGCTTTTTTATATTGTTATTTTGTTGTATAGCTAATACAACAATACTCAGCACTCTTCACAGCAATCCACGTAGTACTATCATGCAATATGTAGAAATTCATCTAAAACGCTTACTATGATATTATTGGATACGCCCCTAATATTGCTGGATAGCGTGCCACGTGGCAGCACGAGGTGAGTAGTACGTTGTCACTCTAACTATGGTGTCTAACTATGATAGCACTCTAATGCTCCCCTAGTAACCATTGCTCAATGCTAGTAGCCTAGTACAGTAGCACATAATGATAAATTTTATAGTATAAGAGTTGCATTGAAAAGAAATTGTTAATATACGATGGTGTATCCAACTGTGAATAAGGTGTACGATCTGCTGTCCCTTTTTTAGTATTACTCCCTTAATCATATAATTAAGCATTCAAAAAAGTTAATAAAAGCCCCAAATTTTATATGCTACTCTTACTAAGTTTATTTAGTAATAAAATTTTATCTTTGATTTAAGCTTTTACTATACGAGAAAAAATAAAAATAGTGAGAGACGCCATAGCTCAAAGACTTCATCCAATGTATCCTTCTTGGGAGGATTTGCTCGGATTTAAGTCATTGCAAGCCTATAAATATTTATCATTACAAGTTTGTACTATTATTTACCACACCCCAATCTTATGAAAATATTCCCTCTGTCCCATTTAAAATAAACATTTTCCTTTTTCTGTTGTCACACTAAAAATGAAACGTCTCATATAACAGAAATAACTCTATTTCTACTTTTTCATCTCTTTTATTTTACTCTCTCTTTATTAACTCACAAAATAATAGTACTTATTATATAAAATCTCGTGCCGATTTCCAAATGTTTTATTTTAAGTGGCACCGAGGGAGTATAAAAGGAGGTGACATTGGATGAGTGAAGGCGCTTTTTAATCTGTTAATCCGAGGTGGAAAAAAGTGGATAAGGCCGAAGAAGAATGAATATGATTGGCTGGAGATGCGTTAGATTCGGCGGCTTATTATTGTGGATATATATGCATTTTGATACATTTTCTCATTCCACTGCCCACTTGCCCTTTCTTCACTAACCTTTATTTTACAAGATTCATATTCCAAAAACTAATTATTTTTTCATATAAAAGATAAAATGACTATCGTTTAAATCATCATAATAATAATTCAATTTTCGGTCCCATGTCACGTCAATTAGCTTTATTTTAGCCATAACACCACCTTTAATGAAGTCAATCTTATTTTGTGAATAGAAAGTGCATTACACATTGAAACTAGTGTTAATAATTTATTAATAAATATATTGTGAATAAATAAAATTAATACTAGAAAATAAGTATCACCAAAAGATAGTGTTACTAAATGAAAAGCGTCTTTTTTATGGGGAACTCAAGATGAAGGGAATATGTCATCCCCCCAAAAAATATGTTGTTTGATAAACCTAAATTTAGATTAAATATAGCCTTCACAATATTTTTGAAAATTTGACATAGATGCGGTGGGTATTATACAATTACAAAAAAACGTGAAGAGGTATAAGTTAGAAATATAAAAAAATAAACAAGATAAAGGCATATCTGAGTGAAAATGACATTGTTCCCTCGTGCTATCCACAAACTTAACAAATTCAGACGAAAAAATTATTTCAAGACCAAATAACTTTGTGTTGGAACATGGATGAAAATGGACTTGATATATTTGGACACAAAAATAATTACAGAGATTGTGTGAGACAGAAAGTAGTGGTGGGAAATTCAACAAAATATTAGTGGTGGGAATTTTTTTTAATTTAAATTAAAAATACTCGGGGACTATGACATGTTTCGATTATATGGAACGTGCAAGAAAGCATATTGCCAAAATAAATCAATCACTTAAAACGCATTATTCCAAAACTGAGCATATGGTAAAAAAGCTGAATAAGATTCATCTGAACTGGAAACTCAAGACTTGAGATTTATTGATGAAATACTGAAATCACAGCTATTTATATCTAAACAAGGAGTACAACATTGTGGAATGATCAACTACAACAAACTGCCAACACAAAGGGGTGAATGTGAAGTCTCAAGAACTTCCATTTGCGCTGGGGACTTTATCCTCTTGCTTCTCTTCTTCACTCACTGTCGTCAGCTTCTCGTTGGACGCCTCAGGAGAAGGCTCGCTGTCCTTGGTCAGTTCTGTCTCAAATTCTTTGGCTGCCTGCAGTGGAAATTTATCGGCCTCATAAGTTATGGCATTCGATTTATGCATATGGAATACTACTAATTGAGGCGACTTCAGAAATAACAAGACGCAATATATCAGGGCATGTGAGGATGTAGAGCTTATTTAACAGACCCTAAAGCCTTTAGGGACAAGGAGTTTACATCTCTGCACCATGTGTTTCGGGTGATTTATAGGGATGCAAATCAAAACTGTTATCTTCTTTTCGAGTCAACTACAATCAGAAATAACAAAACTGCATGTTCCTTTCTCTTACACGAAAAGGGGCAGAGTTACCAACAATGTATCCTACTCACGGTAGCAGATGATTACGCACAAAACTGAAGGGACACATAATGCTGTGAAGTTGAGTATTAGTTTAAAGTGACCTAGATTTAACATCCCACTGCCAACAGTTGCATACTACTCTAATATAACTTAAGCTGTGGAGGTTTTTCTGTTGAGTTTAATTGATAAAAAGATTTATGGGAAGATCCAGAGCCAAAGATAACATAGCAATTTATCTTCCCAATTCCTAAATATGCTTGAACCACCGGCAAGAGTTCTTCATTGTAACGTAGTATGGATCACGGGACTCTTTAAATATTTAAGAACATCAATGACTCATTTGGAACTGGACACTAAAACTCATTGATCAAAATGTGCAGCCATTTTTCTGTTTTCACTGCTACCAGTTGTTGATCCCCTATCCAAGTGAATACAACCCCTACACGAACTGGACCGAACATGAACACATAAACCAGAGGTCTACAAAATGAAAGCCAAGAAAATTAAACGTCCTGCATTAAGGGACCGAACATGAACACATAAACCAGAAGTCATTGATCACTGATCACAGACAAGTAAGTAGACAACTGACAAAGGATTACGTTATAAATGGTGCAGCAAAAGTATTTCCCCACCCATCATCCAAGATAAATGAACAGTGGACATAATTCTAGCTCCTACTATTACTTAGCGCAAGCTAATCTTTCAATTTAGAAGTCTCTTTTATTCAGTCATCCAAACATGATCAGAGGTCGTCAATATCATTCAAAATATATATAGCCTTCAGCAATAGTAGTGAAGTCTACACAATAACGCCATAATTGTTCAAAATCCAAGTCAAATAAACAAGAAGGTTCGCCAAAATCAATTTAGAAGTTAAAACCCTAATTACTCCTCTCCAGAGTTTGGGGCTTTAGGGCTTAACCATAAGTGGAATACAGTTAAAACTTAGAAGCACAGCAAAAGCAATAATTGTTATTATTAGAAAACCTAATCGAAAAGGAAGAGACCTGCTGAAAGCTTTTGACAGTCTTGCCAATGCTCTTTCCAACTTCGGGCAACTTCTTGGGGCCGAATAGGAGCGCCGCGACGCCGGCGATAACTACGAGCTCCGGCACTCCGAGGCCGAAAAGGCAGTTGCACGACATCCCCCTCCTCTTCGCTGCCCTGGGGCGAACCGCCGCGAGCCCGAGCCTGGCCCGGCTGCAGACACTGGAGCTGAAGAAGACTGAGGTGGAGGAGGAGAGAGCGGCGAATCTTCTGGGTGGATTGAGAGAGAGTGAGGGCGTGATTGCGGCGGATGAGAAGGTCGCCATTGGAACAACTCCTTTCAGCTTCCTTTCCGGATTGAATTGCAGCTTTAAATGCTTAGCTGTGAGTTGTGTTTTGATTGATATTTTACGGATTTGGGGCTCTTATGATGTGGATACAGATGCAGACAGTATATCAGTATTCAGTAGTATATTATAGGCCATGTGAGATAAGTGATATTATGAGGAGGAAACGATGAGAAAAATATCTATCACGTTTTTTTTTAAATTCAATTTTTAAAATATGAGGTAGGTTACGGCGTGGTTTCAGGGTTGTTTGATTCAATTTTGATACCAATTTCCCCAATTACTCCCATGTACTATGAGATTCCATTGTCCTCAACTAATCGTCGAACCTAAGCTTGTCTTTGGCAACGATCTGCTAGAGTCGATCTTGTCGCGTCGTCCAGCTTAAAGAACAAATAAGCTCGCGCTACGTCCCAACAAGTATCTCCTCCACCGAGGTGCTCGCAACTTGGGACTAGTCCAGCAGGATGGTGTTGCAGCGGCGATGTGAGACAACTAACGAGTGTTAAATTTCAACTTTAAATTTACCGAAATTTGATCGAATTCCTTCATTTTTTGCAAGATTGTTGATACTAAATGTCTTTAGTTCATCTCAAGTCAAGAATGTAGCGATTGTATTGTTCGCTTTTTCTAGTGTATATCTTTGATTTACCTGTTTGATACAGAAAAAGGAGGAAATCCAGATAAGATATTGGACTTTACATTTTCATTCATCCACCTCTTTCCTTAAAGTTACTCTAACTAATCACCCTAGTAGTAGCACAATTTAATGGACAAGATACTTCCTTTCAACCGAAAGTCCGAAACCACTATATGAAGGATTCGAATCACTAATGTGAATATCTAATTCAAAAAATAGTAAAGGGGACATCAGATGGAATTCGAAAAAACAAATGCACCAGCTAAAAAACTTCACATAAATCATTACATATATGTGATGCAAAATTCGAAAAACCAAATGCATCAAAGGAGAAATATAGAGGGTTAAATTAATAGCACCAGCTGAGTACAATCCAAAGACAAATCACAACTGCAAGGTGGAGCAGCTTTTGATCTAATCCTCCTCCAGATTGATAGAATCCTTGAATTTTCCGTACAAGATTTTCTTCAATGCAGCCATCTGAGCAACTATTGATTCTTTCTCCTCCTCTAGTTTTACCAAGTTCTTGCTCGTCTTCTCTGTCATCTCCTCAATCCTGCTTTCAACTTCCTCTTTTGGCACATGAGCAAAAACCTCACCTATTTGGAACCGAACTATGTCTTCATCTGTGAGGATCAGCTCATTGCCTGCATCCTCCAGGCTTTCGTTTGTTTCCTGCCCATAAGCTCTTTGGTTATAAACTTGGATAAGATGAGGCCAGACTTCAACAAGTAAAATGATGCGCAGAGTCGATGACTACTATATCAGATGGAAAAAGATAACAGAGGCTAGCATTGTGTATGCAGATTCACAATGTGTGGGAGTGGTACAACTAAATGTTGATTGTTCAGACGAGGTGAAGAGCTATATAATACCTGAAAGCTAACACAGAGAGGCTTGAATGGGAGCTTCATTTTTTCTTATGCATAATAAATACTCAACAAAGGCAAGAACATTCCAACACCACTCATTAAGAATAACAGCTAAGAAGATGATACAGAAAATGAAAGAAGAAACCGTGTAAGAATACCAGATAAATAGACTAACAGAGTGGCCGTAGAACGGCACTTAGTTGGTTGGCACTGAATAGATAGGCTGGTCTTAAGCTCATAACGATGAAATGATGAATAGTGATCTACATATTGGTGCTTTTGAGCATATTCAAGTTAATAGAAACCAAATAGTGTGGCCCGATTACCATAAAATATGTGTCTGAGAGCATGTTCTGCATAAGGCAATCAGATAAACTTTCACTATTTTAGGTTTAACTATTATATAATGCTTGAGTATCATGGTTAAAACCGGAGACAGACTTTTTAAAGTAAAGTAAAAAGACAAAAAGGTGGTTCCTTTAAGAGCTCTGATCAATTCCTCTTCCAATGGCAAAAGTTGGACGTACAAGTTTACAACACAGACAAATCAAGTAAGTGGTGAGAATAGAACACCTTTGAATCAAAAATTCTCTTGGTATTATCAATCAGGAGTGTGCGCACGGAGCTTCTGTCTACCAATATCCCAGGACTAATAATTTAACCAGCTAGCACAAATCCATGGCTCAAACCGGAGTGTGCATGGCTCAAATCCATGCACATAAATGCATGTTTGTAGCGATGAAGACTAGAGAAATATAATGTGCTCCTTGGGTAAATGAACCTAAATACACTAGTAACTCAAACACATAAAACATCTAACACATCATTCTCTGAACAATTCTCTAAAACATCTACACACTGCATATCATTAAAACCGGAGACAGACTTTTTTAAGTAAAGTAAAAAGACAAAAAGGTTGTTCCTTTTAGAGCTCTGATCAATTCCTCTTCCAATGGCCAAAAGTTGGACGTACAAGTTTACAACACAGACAAATCAAGCAAGTGGTAAGAATAGAACACCTTTGAATAAAAAATTCTCTTGGTATTATCAATCAGGAGTGTGCGCACGGAGCTTCTGTCTACCAATATCCCAGGACTAATAATTTAACCAGCTAGCACAAATCCATGGCCTAACACAATAGCTCCGGTATAGTCTCAATATGATAATCAAACTACATCACAAGGCCCAAATCCATGTTTTATTTCAACAGTGATGCTCCTCTATGATAGAATACAGATTCCCTTTCTTTTAGCTCCCCTCCCACATTTCATTTCTCAGCATATAGTAGAAGCAAGCCAATAGCGGAAGCAATCAGCACATAAATGCATGTTTATAGCAATGAAGACTAGAGAAATATAATGTGCTCCTTGGGTAAATGAACCTAAATACACTAGTAACTCAAACACATAAAACATCTAAAACATCATTCTCTGAACAACCAGCTACCTTCAATAAATTGACCCAAAAAAGAAACAAAAAGGCATACCCTGATCTAAAAGGTCAAATTAATTGAGTTGAGAAACATCTAAATATCGGTTTAAAAGAAAATACTACTGGGCAACAGTTTTCCCTCTCTTGCACTGTTATCACTGCTAAAACAAATCTTGCTGAGTCTACTGCTATTCCTCCTCATTTTCATTCAGCAATTTTGCACAAAACATCTAGTAATATACTGATTCTCTGTCTAGCATACCTATTATAAATTACTGAACATATCTCAATACAGTTTTAAAAAAAAACGATTAAATTCATTCAAATTCCTAATGAAGAAAACTGAGTGCAAATGACCCGAAAAATCGAATACCTTAGCAATCTTGATTTCATCTTCTACCTAGTGAAGGCGGTTGTTCAATCTTCCAAACTTATTGATATTCTGCTGATCTTCCCACGTCACCTCAGTCTCCGACGACGATGATCCCGCCTTGCTCATAAGAAAAATGACGGATTTAACAAACCAACTAGAAACGAAAAAACAACAAAATAGTAAAATTACTTCTTACAATAAGCGAATTGATGCAGCATTTGTGTGTTAGTGTGTGCGATTCGTACTCACCTGTTGCATTGTAGGATCAAACGAAGGCTGAGTGCGGAGAATAGAAGGGTTTACTGTCCACTGAAGAAGATCCACTACGACCACAATCAATATGGAGGAGTAAATTTCAGAGGTAATCACGGGCCGGGTTCCGGTTCGAACGGTCCAAACACTCCGTCTGTGCCCAGTCCAGTTGGATGGCTGTTGTTGACCTGCTGTCGAATCGGGCCGGTTTGTTGAGGATTCTGGACCTTATTGTTGATTTTTTCTTAAATTGCCCGGTCCAATTAGATGGCTGTTGTTATCGAATCGGGCCAGTCAACTGAAGATTCTCTTATTATATACTCCCGCCCAATATGAATTTTTACGCTATTGGTTTTATAATAAAATACGAGTGAAGTGAGTTAATGCAATGTAAGACCTACATATCATTTATAGTAATAAAATTAAGCATGACTCTTATTGTGAGACAGACTATATGGCGAAGTGTGTCTCTTATTGTGGGACAAAGGAAATAGTATTTTGCGCGTTACTTAAATTTAAAATTTTCTAGGAATTCTGAACCATGGAAAATTCACGCAAATGTCCATAAGTTTTTATGATAAAAGTTTTAAATTTATGAAAAATATTAAAATTTGAAGTGAATTATTTTAGATGAAAAATAATTTTTCTACACTATAAGAAATGATAACAATAAATATATACATCAATACATGAATAATATATTGGTAAATGTGTATACTAATAATTTTAAGTGTAGTAGTACAAAATTTTAATTAAATTGTTTATTTTTTAGATTTTTTAACTAGTCTAAATATATGGAGTAAAAATCCACCTTCGTCGGAATCAGATTTGTAGATTAAGGCCGAAAGTCTCCCAGCGGGTGGTTGGGTTTGATCTCAAGGTCACTACAGTTCCGCGCTACCAACCGCGCTACAACCGCTGGTAGATAAATTTTAATGGTACTAAATTTTAGATAAGTTATTAAAGATAATAAAGTAATAAAAATAATTGAATATTTGAATCACATGGTATAAACAAGAAATTTATTGCAGTTATGAAAAATGTCATCTTAGTTGGAAGTTACGATAAATTAAAAAGAAAATATGACATTTTAAATAAGACGAAGAGTTATTACTATAGAGCTTGCTAATGGTGTTTGGAACTTAGGATATATGAATAATTATTTACGTCACATAGTTTGTTGTCGTTTTCTACAGTGTAGACTAATTAGTAACTCATAGTTACAAAAAGAATTTCAGTCGTTAGCTTGTAAAAGTAAGTTAAATATTCACAACATGGATAAAATGTGACAATCCATTTGTGAGATCAACTAGTGTTGATTTTACTATCTTAGATGATTGGTGACACTATGCTATGGTATAGCATTGAATGAGTTGCATATAAATGAATACTTCATATTGGTTAGACCAAGTGCGAGATCTCAAATATGTTTATTTCTAAATTTATGGGAATAATATTGAGTATACGGTATTAGTTATGTTATTTTGACTTATTCATGGATGCGAGTTTTTTCAGCATCCAATGATCATAGCTTATTGGGTACAATAACAAGTATACGAGAAGAGAAGTAGTGCAAGCTATGGTTATTTCATAGAGTTTTATATAAATCAAATATACATGGCGTTCAATTCACTTTTATGGGTTTAATTATGTATTTACACTCACAATTACTCAGAATGGATACAAAGTTCTGGTGATGCTTAGATCTAGTAAAAAAGTTTGAAGGCTAGATCGTGCAATGCACACGGGCCATGTAGACCGTTTGCAAATTGCATGACCCGAGAAATATCTCTCAATCTACCCGTCCGCATAGCACGGACCGTGCGCGACTTGTGTTAGTCACGTGCGGCCTATTCTCCCTGGTTGAGTGGCTTCTCAGCACCGTTGGATCGGCCGGATGACCCAAATTTAACATAACTAATTGTCAAAAATTTTAATCTATGCTATCACATGATAGTTTTGGAAAATTCAAACACATTTGGTAAATATGAAAAAACTATTACTATAAAATACTGATGCATATAATTTGGTCAATTCAGAGTTAATTTTGAATTCTCAATTCTTGTAATTAGGTCAATTCAATGTAAATCGATTTCTGTATCTGTATTAATATATTTATAAATACCCATCGTCTCTCGTTAATATTCATCGGCTCTTATCTCAATCCATCCCAGGTGCAGATTAATTAACCTCAAAATCTCTTAATTATTCACTTCTCTTCACAGCCTCCAATCGTTTGAGTTTCTCTTAATTTTTTTGCTTCAGGAGTTCAAATTTCTTAAGCAAAGATTTATCAATTTAGGGCATGAAATGATCGCTTAATTTGATTGTTTCGATTTTTTAGGCAGCTGAAAATGCCAGGCATTAATTGGAGGGAATGCCAAGCCGAGATTGGGGTTACCGGTCTAACGGTGTCGGCGGGCGGCGGCTGGAGGACTCAGCTGCCTCCGGGTTCCAGACATAGAATCGTAGACAAAATGTAATATATGTTTATATCGATCTTGCTTTTGAAGGATTTTGTCTGCTGCCTGTGTTGACTGAGCAATGATTGTCTATTTGGAAAGTGAACTAGGGTAAATTAGGTGATATGGCTTCAATTATTTTTGTAGATGTTTAGATAATGCCACTAAATGAACAGAAGTATATTTTTTAGGGGAAGTGGTGATCTCTTAGGCACTAGAATATTGAAGGGTTGGTAATGAATGTATAATCAAGTAGTATTTGCTATGTCTTCTGAATTATAAACTGGCAATGAATGTACCTTGCCGATTGTGCTATAGCTGCGAATAGTGGGGGTAACACTGTAATGTTTAATTAATAGGTTAGAGATGCTGAAGAAGCATATTCCCTTTGCTGGAGAAGAGGGACTGCAGGATCTTCAAGAAACTGCTCTCAGGTGTGAGGAAAGAATTTTTATTAAGGCAACAAGCCAGGTATAAATGTCAACTGGTTCATTGAATTTGCTGCATATTGGCCATACCTTACATTTATGTAGTATTATTCTAACACTTGTCTTTTGAAACGAGAAGTTTAATGTAACTATTACCTTTTCCCTCTGTTTTGCAGTCAGACTATTTAAGAAAGATAACTTCAAAAATGCTGGGGGTCGAGATGAGATCCCAAAAACTTAGACTGAACCCTCTTCAGAGTAATGCTGCTAGTACTAGCACAAACTCACAAGACCCAAGTAAAAACACTTACCATTCATCTGCATTACTTATAATTGTATATTAAAAGGTCTTAGACACTCAATTTGATGGTTTTCATTTAGCCCTTATTAGCTTCTCTTGCCATGACCTCACCTTGAACATTCTTCATGGACTCTAATGATAAACGACCCAAGTTTTTCTTTTCAGTCTTTAGTCCTGAACTTCTTACACTTTAACAGATAGGTAGGAATAGCAAGCAAATAACCGTGTAATATCTTTGAAACAAATTCCACCTTCAGAGGCAAGATGAACAGACCTATGTCATAGATTTGGTGGGAGTGTCCACTTTATTCTAATGAAAAGAAAAAAAAATTTGTCTACAAGTGATGCCTCTAGCATGGTATAGATTGCTTACGTTCATTAACTAAAGCACTAACTAGGCTAAAGATGCTTGACAGTTGAGTACTGTCCGTCTTGAACTACGTCCCAGTGTCGATCTAGTCTCTTACGTTCACTTCCTGTTCTAATAGGATGGCCATTTTCAGTTTGTGTGGTGCTCTTGTTTCATAAGGTTGCCTATACTCTGATTTGACTTGTAATATAGCTCTTTATGATTACTCAATAGAGTTGTTATAGTTTCTTTCTTGAATATTGATGATTTTTTTCCATAAACAGACTTCATAATTATCAATATGACATGCTGTTAGAGAATATTTCCTGCTCTCTACAGTCTTTAGACCTATTAGTATTATTATTGTTTAGTTTTTATTATGATAAGGAGTTTTATTTTAAATTTTTTAGAGATAATTTTATCTATTAGAGTTTGTTATTAGTTTGGTAGAGATAAGTTTATCTCTTAGAGTTTGATTAGGGGTTATTATCTTTTTAATTGTTTTATGTTCATGTTCCTGTTTCCGGCCTCCATTGCATCTATTCTCTATTCCATGCTTCTTTGCATAATAGTATAATATAACTGTACTGATAAATCTGTCCTCTTTGTGTGCCATCTTCGGCAGCTTCTCAAAGCATGCATTCGCAAATCCAAAGCCATGCCCAGCAATTACCAACTCCAATGGTCTCCAATATATATCGGCAACATATTTTATCCCAAAATACCCGGAATAACATCCAATCAACTGGGGTGCCGAATTCTACTGGTTTGACACACTCAATGCCCCCTGTTGGTGGCATGTCCCAGGGTACCATGTCCAATGTTTCTGTTGAGAATCCTAACATGCAAAACATGTCTAATGTAACTCCGAATGCAGTATTGAATTCGATATGGCTGGATGTTCCGACTAATATGTATGGAAACTCTCAGAGACGGATTCCAGGTGTGCAGCAGCAGGTTGTTTCTCAGGATACCCAACAACATTCTCAGAATCCTGTGGTGAATTCGCTTCAGTCAAATGGTACAAGCAAATTCCCCCAGTATCCTTGTAGATAAGCCTATGGAGTATAATTTGCTCACCATGTCTATGAAAAGTAGGCAACATTTGTGAGCACAAATTTAAGAAAATAGTTGGTGGGTCACACTTTAATTGTTAACGCTCCTAAACTCCTTTTTCCCCCTTTTGTTCTTTTTTTTGCTTGTGTGGCTCAAATATGCAATAAATTAGATTAATCTGACTTTGGTATCCCCCAGATGAAAGTGAAACATCATTTTTGTTCTACTACTCATGTGTTGAGCATGGTGCTGATGTCTGACATAGTGAAAGTTACATGGTTAGCAATAACATTATGCACGTAAGCATATCCATGTGATTAGACAATTGACAGTCGTATTTGTTGAGCTGCATCTTATAATGGATCTAGTCGTCTAGGCTAGCTTTATATTCTAATGGAACCTTTAGTTTTCTCTTGGCTCTCCAATTTCTTCTATCTCTATGATATTTAAGTTTGCATGTTGGTCCATTAGTATGAGAGTACTGGATCACTTAGTTCAGTAGTTCCAAATTAGGCAAATCGAACACCTTCCTTTTCTCCAGAAGGTTCCACATTTTCTTCTAAATAACATCTTTTAAATTCTTCTTCCTAGATGTGGCTGCAAGCATGGAAGTCGGTGATTGGAGGAGTCAACTACGTCCAGATATCAGAACGAGGGTGGTAAATAAGATGTAAATTTTCAAATTTCTGGTCTTACTTTTAAATTATTTTATTGGTAGTATAGGTGTTTTGTTGACTAACCTTGGAGCTTGCTAGATTTGTTGGTTACCTCAAAATTCTGCCTAGCCACCTTCCTTTATTTATTCTTTACAGTAAGTGGGTTTGGATTACACCTTTTTATCTAAATTATGCACCGTTTGTACTCTACCAACCAAATTGTTTTTAGTCACCAGTTGACCCTTTTACCATCTAATTACATAATCTTTACTCTCTGTCTATCATAGAATATCAAGAAGGGTCTAAAGTCATTGAGTTATAAAGTATGGATCTCAAAATCCATGATGATTTAGAGACTCTTAGATGTGATGTTATGCAGTTATGGACAAATTAACGTAGTGAATTCCATTCTTGTTTAGCGTTGTTCATTCAAACTTTGCTGTTATTCATTATCTTAAAGGAACTAGCAATAGAACTAATTGTAAATGAACTATGGGGAACATATATTTTGCACAAATTGTTAAATGGCCTATGGTTTAGGATATAAACTTGTAATTTTCCCTATATCAGCAAGTTGAAACTTATAGTTAATTTTTATTAATAATTGGACATTGATGGAAGATTGTGACACTTGTTGATTAGAGCTGAGACATTGAAGGGGCATATCCCTTTTTCTGGACTAGATGAAGCTTTGGAAATTGAAAGAATGGCTGCTAGGTTTGAGGAAATGACACATTCTGTGGCAACAAGCCAGGTATACATGTCACATGATTTATCCTTTAATGAGCTTGATTTACATTTATTCATTGTTTGAACTTTTGACCCCTTTTCTCCCTTTTTGCAGTCAGATTATTTAAGAAAGATATCTTTGAAAATTCTGACAATCCAGACGAGATCTCAGAATCCTATTGCTCTACTCTCTTGATGATGCATGTGATCCCAAGATCTAGGTACAGATACCCATGTTGCTAGTATAGTTAACATTACAATTTTTATGTCCAGTGGAACTGAGTATCTGAATGCATTTACTTATGAATTATGGGTGCTTTTGAAATGCTCTTATTCTTATTGAACATCTAATATTTGATGCCTTGAGTAACTTTAGGGGTCGAGAACCTGTACACAAAAAATTATGTAGTTGGCAAACTTGTATATCAATTGGGTTAGCAACAAATTAGTTGAGATGTATCTCTTTGTTCTTTCATTCATCCTTAACATTCTAGTTGGCGTATCTAACAAGCATTCATCATTGGGACTAGGTTGGTCGTTCATGCAACCTCATTTTGCTGTCACACTCTGCTGTTTGAAGTCTTTGTGTGTTGTGATTTGTCTAAGCATATGAGTCCAGTTTCAAAAAATTTATGATTAAGGGACAATACATGATAACTATGTAACACCTCAAAGTAATTCTTTTTTCTTCCATTGTTGAGCTGCTCTCAGGGCAAACAAAAGCATATGACATAGATGAATCAAAAAATAGCACTTATATTACTCCAGCGACATTCAGCATGTGGTGTTAGATGTCTTACAAATAGAAAAATTACACTTGAGTAGTAGTTGCTAGAAGCACATCCACGGACAATTGTCGTTTGTCTATTTGACTTATGTGTTCACAGCTGCATCTTCACCCGGTTCTAGTCATTTGGGAAATGGCTTATGCTTGTGTTGGTGGGTTGAGTTTCTTCAGGCCCTGTTTGTTCTTACATACTCAGTTTAAAGTATCTGATAAACTAGGCTCCATATGCTGCAGACGATGCCACATTGTGGCAAGGTTTTCCATATATAGAGCTCCGGTGGGAGCAATTGTGATGCTGAGAATGCGCTGCAGTGTTTCAAGAATATGCATAAGTATAGTATATTGTAATGTTTGTTTACTGAGAATTATGGGGAACTGTCTCAACTATTGCAGTTAACTCTATTGCTAAACACTTGTCTTAATAATGGGTGTGATATTTTGTGAGTTGTTATGCAATATGTTTTAGCGACATTTTCTTGTACTTCCTTTTTCTTTTTAGGATATGAATCATATGATCCTAAGCCAAAAAATACTTTTGAGTTAAAAATTAATTAGAAAGTCATGAAAATTATGCTGTGTTGGCCAATATGTGGCACCCTTTATTAGCTGCCACTTAAGTATATGTATATAAAATATTTGCATAATTATACTATATTATAAATATTTTTTTTTAAAAATACTAAAATTCTTGATTATAGATCCCAGTCGAGTCACATATTATTATTAAAATTCGTACATCTATTTGTAATTTGGTTTGTGTAATTTTAATTTTTACTTACCCTTATAATTTTCATTATGTGATCAAGTTAATTGTGAATTTCTATGTATATGGTATTTAAATTTAAAAAAAACTAAATTATGGATTTTAACAGCTAGGCACTTTTAGATAAAAGAAAAATTATTATGGCTAATAGACAAAGTATGGTATATCTCATGTCGTATTTAGAGAGAGAAATATTTTAGTTAGATGTTGGTTGGGGAGGTCACAATTATGAATACTTCCTATATTTTAATCTTACAAATACACTTATTTATAAAAAAAACATTGCGCTTATTATACATATTGAGAATTTTAGTACTAATATTCTTTATCTAATAAAAATCATATTCATCAATATCTTTCTATTACTTTCTTTTAGTTAGGCATTTTGGGGGATATTTTACTAAAAATTGAAATGTTGGGTACTCTTTGCAATCACCATAAATTTTAATTTTCGCTTAAATGCTAGAATGATCACTTGTCTTATTTTGACTTCGTCTTAGATTTTAAGAAATATTCCATGTAGAGAAAAATTGATAAAAAAAATTAGCGAATGATGTTAATTTTAAAATAAAATGTGAATAAAATAAGTTGGTTAAATATAAAGTCTATTTATTAAAATTGAATAGTAAAAGGTAAATAGGACGTGTAGTATTTACAAACGAACCTAAAAATTAAATACTAGTAGGACATATGTAATCATGGTTCGTGCGAGTAGTATTTATCTCAATAATTTATATCTATATATTATAACTGAGATTGAATTAATATATTTGTGTAAAATTATTGAAACTCTTCCGATGTCCGACTTGATTTTGATCATGTCTAAACCTCAGTCAAACATGTAAAAGTGTTGATAAAAAAATGAAGTAAAATTGGTGTTCATATTCCAAAAGTTGGATCAAAATTGCAAATGATCTCATAATTGGGTATTAAATTGCAAATAATCTAAAGCAAAACAAAAAAAACACGCATCTCCTTCTCCAAAATTCCCCTGATATGATATGCATCTTTTCTGTATCTATTAACTATGGAAATCATATCATATCTAGTAAAAGAAAAAAAATAAAAAAGATGATTTTAACGAGATTTTCAGTTGCCAAACAAATCGAAGTTATTCCATATGCGTGCCTGAAGAATTTAGTACATTTCAATAATATTTTTGGTTATTGAGCAACACTAAATTCCAAGGTTTTTCAATTAGGTAGTTCCCGTTTTTGATTTCGAAAAGCAGTAAAAGAGTTATTGAATTGCAGTATTTGCAAGGTGCATGCACATATACTTGTTTTTCAATTAGGTAGATTTGATTGATACCCTACCCCCAAACCCACTCACCTCTCACGCTACTCTGAATCCTCGTTTTTCTTAATTCGATTTGCAATTGTTGTGTTCATCCATCCACAACTGTAGTTTGTTCCAGTTTCATCGCTAATTCCTTCAAGGTCAAAATTTCAGTCAAAATCTCAATTTCATACATAACCTACTTGAAATCGTCTTTTGTTTTGTTTGGAGAGGGCAGATAATGGCGGTGTTTGAATCAGTCGCATAATTTGTGCTTGTTTTAGGCGGCTGTAGATGGACAACAACAGTTGGCGGTCAGCGCAAGGGCAGGTTCCGATGCCCGGTCAGGTCATTGGCGGCGAAGCAGTGCCCACCGCCGGTATGGAAGGCGGCGATTGGAGGAGTCAGCTGCAGCAGGATTCCAGACAGAGGATTGTAAACAAGATGTAACATTTCCAATTTTTCCTCTTTATTATTTGGTGTTGAACTCGGTGTTCTTGAGCTTGCCCTTTTTGTTTGTTTATTAAGATTCTTTATCTAGTACTTTATTAGTTAACTGCTGCTTTAGTTTGAATCCAATCATGGTTTGGTCAAGAGTAGTGCTACCAAAACCTTAAACAGCAGTTTCTTCTAAATGCTGCATGACCATGGCTTAGATGCCTGGTACATGTTTGACAAAACATGAGGATTTAAATTGGTCGCCGGAAGGAAAAAAACCTGTTAATGGTCATTCATTCCTGTTCTCCCAGCCTGGATTTACCCACTTGTTTGCCAGTAACAAACATTGCTTCTAAGTTAATGTGAAAAAGTCACAACAAAGGTTGAAGGAGATTATGAGATCTGTATATTATATAACCTTCATAGAGTGTAGACATGCTGGACCTCTCATATATTTGAACCGTAAAGGTTAATTTTGTGGTTTAGCTATCAGTATCTCAGGCTTTACAAAATTTATATGCTAGTTTTGATATCGGTATTAGAAAAAAATGAATTTTTTGTTCATCATAATTTATGGACAGGGGCCATATGGGCAACCATGAAAACAGAAATGTTTTATTATTTTTGGATGTTTGAATCCTAAAGTTGATTTTGTGGTTTAGCTTGTGTAAGCAAGGATGAAAATATGGGTATGTTAGTTTTAACAAAATTTTGGTAAATATATCAATTTCAGTGTGCATATCAGGAAAAAGGTTTTTAATGGGTGACCCAAAAACTGAAATATTGGGGAACCTTTGAATACTTCAATTCTTGCTTCTAGGTGTTTCAGATATTATACTGTGTTACAACTTGGCAATTGTTAGTTGATATGGCATGCCACTTGAGAAAAAAAAGTTAACCATAAACGTCCCACTTGTTAAGGTCCTTATTCATTTAAGTTCCATTGTTTTAGATTGAACAATACTTTTAAGGAGTCTCCTTGATTTCTCTCTAATCCCTTATCATGGGATTAGGTCATCTACCATGCTGATAATATTGAGGATTAAATGTAAATTAGTAGGCAGCTGGAGCTAGAAAGTCAGTTAGATCTAGTTATCTGGTCCCTGTGGTCTGTGAAATGTTCAAGTGCAGATAAGAATCACGAGGAAGTAGATGTCTTATTTGTAATTCTGTTTCGAGATGCCAATTCTGTAGAGTGTGGTTTTTCTAAATAAAATAAATAATATTCACAAGCCTATGGTGCTTTTGCTATACATTTGGAGAATAGATTGATGGGGTATGTCAATAGAAAACATTCAATATGTAGTTGTAATGCATTCATTGAGTGCTGTCCTTGAGAACATGTTGAGTACAAACCCATACATCTGAAAGTCGAGTAAATACCTTTTTGATATGGACTTATGTTGGCCAATTTTTGTGAAGTTTGCCTTCTTTCGTTGAAATCATACTTTCTTACTTAAAGATCAGTACAAATGTATCTACATAAATAAACTTTCATTGCCAGCTCATGCCGTCAATTTTAGACTAACAATATGATGCTCAATTAATAGAATGGAGACTTTGAAAAGGCATCTTCCTTTCTCTGGACAAGAGGGACTGCAAGAACTCAAGAAAATAGCCATCAGATTTGAGGAAAAAATATATACTGCAGCAACTAGCCAGGTATACATCTCACATGGTTTACTTTTTAGCTATTTAAAAGCCAATGTTGCAATTGACTGCTTGGCTTCCTTGTACTGAAATTTAGAGTAACTTAGACCTTTCTCATTTGTTTACAGTCAGATTATTTAAGAAAAATATCTTTGAAGATGTTGACAATGGAGAACAAATCCCAGAATCCTATGGCGAATTCAATTCAGTCTAATGCTGCAAGTAATAGCAAAAATCCTCAAGATCCTGGTAAAGAAACATCTGTTTCTATTTCAACGCCCCTGATAGTTTTTACATTTTTGCCCAATATTATGAATATTTCCTGAAAAATGCAAGTATCGAGAAAATATACCGAATATTTGAATATCTCAGACATTACTTTACTTTTTGATGACTAGTTATATGGTATCCCTCTAATGGTATTTAGACTGTAGTACATTGTGCAGTAAGTCAGTAACTGTGTGGATTGAAACTCACCCAGCTATAGACATGTTGATTCTTATGACTCTTAGCCTTGTCAAGTGGAGTATTTGTTCAAAAATTATAATCTTGTCAAATATTAGTATCTTTGAAAGTCAATTCAGTAGAAATAGTGGAATTGAGGATTACTTGTAATTTATCCAAAAATGTCTCAGAACTCGATTCGATGGTTTAAATCTAGCCTTTATAAACTTCTCTTGCCATCTCACCTTAAACATTCTTTCTGGATTGTTCTTGACCCAAGTATTTCAGTCTTCAGTCATTAGAACTTCTGTTACCTTAACAGATGGGAATGAATAGTGTGTATATAGCTTTGCAAATTTTTTTAAACAAATTCCACCTTTAGAACCACGATGAACAAACTTATGACATAGATTTAGTGGGAAAAAGTCAAATTTATTCAATTTAGTCTATTACTGATGCATTAAGCATGGTTCAGATTGCTTGATTACATTAATCATAATTAACTAAAGCACTTAATCAGGCTAATGTTGTTTGACAATTGAGTGCTGTCCGTCCTGAACTACATACCGGTGTAGATCTCGTCTCTTATGTTCAGTTCGTGTTCTCATAAGGTAGCCATTTTCAGTTGTCCTGGTACACTTGCTTCTCACTGAAGCACTGATACCTATACTCTGAATTGACATGTAATATAGCTCTCTATTGTTACTCAATAGAGTTGCTATAGCTTCTTAAAGATTGATGATTTTTCCCATAAGCGGATTTCATTATTCATCAATATGACATGCTTCCATACTCTTAACATTTGATATACTTGTCCTGATAAATCTGTCCTCTTTGTGTGCATCTTCGGCAGCTTCTCAAAGCATGCAGTCCCAAATGCAAAATCAGGTCCAGCAACTACCAATTCCAATGGTTTCTAATCAATCTCGGCAACAGATTTTATCCCAAAATATCCAGAATAACATCCCATCAACTGGAGTGCCGAATTCTGCTGGTTTGACACCCTCAATGCCTTCTGTTGGTGGCATGTCCCAGGGTACCATGCCCAATGTTTCTGTTCAGAATCCTAACATGCAAAACATGTCTAGTGTAACTCCGAATGCAGTAGGGAATTCAATGGGGCAAGGTGTGCCTGCTAATATGTATGCAAGCTCCCAGAGACAGATTATGGGTAGACAGCAGCAGGTTGTTTCACAGGATGGCCAACAGCAGTCTCAGAATTCACAGCAATATCTTTACAATCAGCAGCTACAACAACAAATTTTGAAGCAGAAATATGGGCAGGGAGGTTTGCAACAATCTATGGTGCAGTCTCAGTTGCAGCAGCAGCAGCAACAGAACCAATTGCAACCAAATCAGTTGCAATCCTCTCAGCCAGCTGTTATGCAATCTTCTTTGAGGCAAACATCAGCGTCATCGACACTTCAAAATCAACAGACATCTCTGCAGCAATCAAGTCAATCTATGCTTCAACAGCAACCACAACCAGTCCTCAGGCAACAGCAGCAGCAACAACCACAACAACCTCCCGTCATGCATCAGCAGCAAAGTTCTATGTCTCAGCACCCAATGCTCTCGAGTCAGCAGCAGCAGCAACAACAGCAACAGCAGCCTAGTACCCAACAGCCAAGTCCTGCAAACATGCAACAAAATCAGATGATTGCCCAACAGAATAACATGCTTGACACACAGCATCAGCAAAGAATCAAGACTCAGCAGATCAACATCTCCAACATGCAGCAGCATCAGTCAATCAATCAACAAAATAACCTTCCAAACATGCATCAACAGCAGTCAAGTGGTCAGCAGAATAACCTCCCAAATATGCATCAACAACAATCAGGTGGTCAGGCAAATCATTCTGGTTTCCAACAGCAGCAAATCGGTGGAATTCAACATGTTAACTCCAACTTGCAATCAAATCAGCAACCTGTCCATATTTTACAACAATCTAAGCTTGCAGCTCAGCAGCAAATGCAGCAGAACATGGCAAACATACTGCCTAACCAACCTCAACCATCCCAGTCGCAGCCAATGCAGCAGCAGTTGATGTCACAGATCCAGTCGCAGCCAGGGCAGCTGCAACAGCAAATGGGTTTGCAGCAACCATCAAATACATTACCGAGAGACATGCAGCAGAGAATTCAATCATCTGGTCCCATGCTTCAACAGCAAGCCACAATTGATCAGCAGAAACAGTTGTTGCAATCTTCAAGAGTCATGCCAGAGGTTCCATTGAGTAAGTTTTTACTCTTCATTCTTTAAAGATATCAATTTTTCCTTTTTACCACTTCAGTCCTCTATTTTAAGTTCATAATTAGGCCATGCTCACATATACCATTTATTCTACTATCATGGTATTTACCGAAAATATTTTTCCGAATATATCTAAAGTTGTTGCTCTTAGTTATGCAATCCCCAAGTCTTCTTGTCTCATTTAATGCTTTGTTAAGTAATTGTTTTATGGACTACTTTTATGCTACTAATTTAACTTTGTGAGCATTTGTGAAGTCTTTAGAAGTGTCTTGACTAGTAGACAGACTATGTCCGACCATCTCTCGAAAACCAGTTGCTTGATTGATGGATTATCAATCTGTAGAAGATATTTTCTTGTATAACATATAGGCAAGCTTAAGAGACAGAATAGAAGTGATTTTGCCTCTGATTGAATAGTAATGGTTAATACATAGCTGTTCGCTTGAGAAGATGATGAAACCGTTTGCAGTTTGTCGTCGTTGCTTCCACAATATAATAATTGGGCATTACAGATGTACATTCATTCTTAGGAATTGATATGGATTCAATGCATGCAATGCACATGTTGAGATAGTAAGATTGTTCAGTCTCAGTCATCATAAATTCCTTGCATGTGCTGTTGCTACCATCTGTTTGTAAGGTTTGCTATTCTTATCTTTTCACCTAGCTAATCCATGATAACTGTAGCATCTTTAGATTCCTCCTCACAGACTGGGAATTCAAATGGAGGGGAATGGCAAGAGGAAATTTATCAAAAGGTATTGTTGGATGCAATTTTTTCTGTTCTCAATCTAAAAGATTTTTTGAGGTGGTTAATCGCATGGCATTCTCTACTGATTTACTGATTTAAACTGTTATGCTTCACCCGCTGTTGTTTCGTTGCAGATTAAATCCATGCATGAGCTGTATTACCCTGAACTCAATGACATGTACCAGAGAATGGCAGCCAAGCTGCAGCAGGTAAGTGGTTGGTTTACATAATCTCAATTTTACCTTAACTCAATGACTTAGATAATGGTGAAAAGCAAGGCAGTCAAGCTACATAAATTCTTACAACAGTCATGTGGTTCCCATGAAAATACGATTGAAAATAAATTTCAATTTGCACAACGCTCTCTTGATCCTTACCCAAATAGCACTGTTTCTTGATTTTGATTCTCTCTGATGTATTTGTCTCTACTCTGTTGCAGCATGATTCTCATCCTCAACAGCCTAAGAACGATCAACTTGACAAACTTAGATTTCTTAAGGTTATGTTAGAACGGCTAATTATGTTTCTGAGGACAAATAAGAATGACATTCAGGCCAATCTGAAGGAGAAGGTAGCTGGAGTTGAAAAACAGATTTTGAATCTTATTACCTCAAATAGGCCCAGGAAGCCTGGTTCTTCATTGCAAGGGCAGGTCACCCAGCCTCACATGCATGCCTTGCAACAACCTCAGCAACAACAGCCCCAAATGTCTCAAATGCACTCGAATGAAAGTCAAATGAATTCTCAGATGCAACCAATGAATATACAGGGTTCTATGATGCCTATGCAGCAGAATAATATGACCAGTTTGCAGCATAATACCTTATCCTCTGGCTATGGTGTTTCAAATTCTTGTCAGAATATGCTGGATGGGCTGCCGCCTAGTTCAAATATTGATCCTGGGCAGGGAAATGTACTTAACCAGATGCAGCAACAAGGTGCCATGAACTCTCTACAACAAAATCCAGTGGGTGTATCTCAACAGATCGCTAGCTCTATATCTTCACAAAATGGGCTGACATCACTCCAGTCAAATGTCAATTCCTTGCAATCAAATTCGAATACTCTTCAGCCACAGCAAATAAAACAGGAGCAGCAAATGTTCTCATCCCAGCATCTAAAGCAGTTCCAGCAAAGGCAGATGCAGCAACAATATATGCCAAGGCAGCATTTACTCCAGCAGCAGCAACAGCAACAGCAACAACAACAACAACAAATCTCTCAGCAGCAATTGGGACAGTTTCCTGGACTGCAAATGACGCAACTTAATCAAATGAATGACACAAATGATATGAAGACGAGACACCAGATGGGTGCAAAACCAGGAGTTCTTCAACAGCATAACTCTTCTGGCCATCGAACTTCATATCATCACCAACAAATGAAGCCTGGAACACCTTTCTCCATGTCGTCGCAGAATGCTCTTCAGGTAACATCCCCACAGATTGGTCATCATTCTTCTCCACAAATTGACCAGCAAAGTATCCCTACTTTGCATAACAAGGCTGTAACTCCCCTGCAATCTGCAAACTCACCATTTGTTGCCCCATCTCCTTCGACTTCCACGGCTCCATCCCCGATGCCAGGCGACTCAGAGAAAATGAATTCTGGTATATCATCAATTTCAAATGCTGGAAATGGCATGCTTCATCCAACCACTGCAGTGTCAATGCCAAACCAGTCCCTTGCTATTGGAACTCCTGGGATATCTGCCTCACCTTTACTTGCAGAATTCCCCAGTCCTGATGTCACTCATGGTGTTGCACCAACCATTGTTTCCAGAAACTCTAATGTTGTGGAACAACCAGTTGAACGGTTAATCAAAGTGGTATGGTAGAACTTGCATCACAATATATGGCAAACCAATTTAAAATCAGTTTTCTCTAAGGGTTTTAATACCTCTTCATTGCATCTTATCTTGTTATGCTTTGTTATTGCCTTTTTTTGACAGGTGAAGTTTATCTCTCCCAAAGCTTTGAGTGCCTCTGTTAGTGACATTAGCTCTGTAGTTAGTATGGTGGACAGAATTGCAGGATCTGCTCCGGGTAATGGATCACGTGCTGCAGTAGGTGAAGATTTGGTTGCTATGACTAAATGCCGCTTGCAGGCCAGATTCTTCACTCAAGATGGACCTAGTGGTGCCAAGAAAATGAGACGTTATACTAGTGCAATGCCATGTAATGTTGTTTCATCTAGTGGGAGTGTTAATAATGACAACCTCAGACATTTAAATGGTAATGAATCTGATGGAGAATCTACTGGAGCATCGAATGTGAAAAGACCTAGAACTGAGGTATGTCGATTCTCAACTCTCTTCTATTTTAGAGCAGCAGGTATTCAAGTATTACTTATTTATGCTGACCCTTCTAACAAACTATCACAAGCTACTATGTTGATAAGCTCAGGGAATATTAAGCAACAATATGACTGAATGGTGCCAAAAATATGATGAAGTTCGGGTTGTAAATCTCCACTAGCATCTCACCCATCTCTTTCTGTCAAACCCTAGAAAAAGAAAAGTTCTAGATCTGGGTTTCTTGGAAATGTAGAAGGATTAGAAGTGTAGAAATAAAGGAAAGTTTCTTAGTTTCTTTAGAAAAAAGAAAGTTCACTAGTCTTATATCATGGTTCCTTTAGAAATAGAAGTTCACTAGGCTTATATGTCATTGCTTGCCTTAATATATGATTCCCTCTCTGTCCCTAAAAAATAGACAACATTTGAAATGACACGGGTTTTAATGCACAATTGGTACATCTATTCTCCCAAGTGGTCATTTCTTCACACACTTTTCATCCATTTCTATTCTCCCATCTATTCAATATTTTGTTCCATCTTTTTGTGGGATGGAACACCTATCTTTTTTAGTGTAATGTTTATTTGTGTTTTTATGTAATGTGTTTAATGTTATTTTTTTAACGTTTTAGTTTTCAATTTTAATTGTGTTTTTACAAGAACAAGTCTTGGGCTAATTTTGGAGATTCACATCAAGATTGATTGCTATGATGCTATTTATATTATTGTTTAAGCAATATCGCAATACTTGCTAAGCTATTCATTATTGCAGGCTAACCATGCACTTGAAGAAGAGTTGCGGGATATAAATCAAAGGCTTATAGACACTGTTGTCTATATCTGTGAAGATGATGTTGATCCAACAGCAGTTGCTGCTGCTTCTGAGGGTGGAGAAGGAACTATCGTGAAGTGCTCTTTCAGTGCTGTTGCTCTTAGCCCTAATCTAAAGTCGCAATATGCTTCTGCACAAATAGTTAGATTTTTGTTACTTTTTATCCTTACCACCTTTTCTCCTTTCTTTTACATACTTATGTGCGTTTCACCAAATTGCAGTCTCCAATTCAACCTCTAAGGTTGCTGGTCCCAAACACTTATCCAAATTGCTCTCCTATACTTCTGGACAAGTTTCCAGCTGAAGTCAGGTGAGTTTATCTTCAAATTATTCCACATTAGTGTATCCTGCTTACTATGCTGGTATTCTGTTATTTCTTAAGTGGCTAGAACCCATAACTGGATTTGGAAGGCAGATTTATTTGCCTTTATATTTATCTATTGAGAAGGCAAATAAAGGAAATTCAAATAAAAAAGGAATTCATAAGGGTACCAAATATCCAACCGATGCGCCTAATATTTGTAAACAAACTGTGTTTTCTATTCTCCAGACAACAAACATATGTTCTGTTGCAATCGGTCTTATTATTTTGAGTTTCCGAGGGAAAAGGTTACTACCAATAAGCTGTAAGGTACATACACTCGTTTCGAATGTGCATTCTCTTTGATGCCTGATTTGAATGGATATATCATGCTTCGTATAGTGTAAGATGGCATGGATATAGAATAGCCAAGGACCATCCAACTAAGTGTGGTCTGATGCATTCCAATTCTCTCAGCTATAAATGTTACTAATATAAAACTGGAAATGCTTATTGTTGAAGAAAAAATCTTACTTTTAATAACCCTCCGGGTATTATTACTGTGAAATTTAGACTAGTTAATAAATTAAAGAGGAAATATAAAAATTAAGATTTTGGCTTCTACACATCAGCCTTGGACCCACTTCCTTTTTTGTAGGTGAAATTACCTTCTCACTTTGAAAATGGATGCAATAATCTTCTTTCTTGACTGTCTACCTACAGTAAGGAATATGAAGATCTCTCCATAAAGGCCAAATCTAGATTTAGCATCTCCCTGCGAAGCCTTACACAACCAATGTCACTCGAGCACATAGCCAGAACTTGGGATAATTGTGCTCGTGCTGTTATTTCTGAGTACGCCCAGAAAAGTGGTGGTGGAACCTTCAGCTCAAAATACGGAACATGGGACGACTGCCGGAGTGCAGCCTGAACGAATGGAATCTTGAGCTCAATGGGATACGATACTTACTGTAAAATGTAGCTTCGGCAAACTCTTGAGATGTGGGTTTGCTTTTGTAAAGATGATTGTCGAAATTCGTTCTGGTCATTCATGTATGAGCAGTTGTGTATTTATTATATGTGATGTATATTTTTGTGCTTACATGAAAAATGTTGTCTGGTTTTGAGAATGACAAAGAAGCGTTGGCTGATTCAGCAAGTGCATATGTATTGCCGGATGTTGAATAATTGAGTGTTTTCTGATCTACGGCAGATGATATTTAATGAGTATATTCTTGAAATTATATGAAAAAGGCATTATAATAGTTTTTTAACAATCCGACACATTGTATCTTTCTCCTGATTAGGATATTGTATGTTTGTATCGTATTTTGAGGAATCTTTATTTTTATTTATTTGTTTCTGAATCTTTTTATTTAGCAAGACAAAATATTGGCAAGGGGGGGCTGGAAACAATATGAAATGAGTTGGAAAACCAATTGTGTTGTCTTAATCAACTATCACAATGATATTTTCTAAAAGAAAATGAGCATGTACAACCGAAGAATTTCCCTAGTTTTTTTCGAAACAGCAATTAAAAATTCAAATATTTAATGCAATGAATGTCACTTTTATGTACTAGTACTATTATATAGCAATTTGCAATCGGCGTAGCATTTAACTACAGCTTGTGAACACAAACACAAAAAAAATCCTTCTTCCAAATATTGAATATACCATTTCAAGAATGGTAAGCAAATCCTCTTTCTGTTCCATTAGTTTGGCATGAGTTTTCTCCATGATGAATATGATCATGGCAAGAACATTAAATATTTATTATAATCTTTTATAAAATGTCAAAGGGAGGTGAGATTGAGAAGGCGGTGGTGATCCAAACATGTATAGATTTGAGTTGGAGTGAGATGAAATGGATGCTCAATGCTTTGCCTATAAATCCTGGAGATGAGATCATATTTCTTGGAGTTCTCCAACTCACTAATTCTTCTACTTCCTCTTTCCTTTCTGCTGCTAAACTTTGTGAGCCTCTCTTTATCTCTATACATATGTGTGTGTGTGTGTGTGTTTGAATTTGAAATAATGGTTACAACATCAAAAAGAACATATATCATCATGAATTCATGATTTAGATGAGTAATATTATTATATAATCTAAAATGATGGTATACAATGTGTCTGATATTTCAGTGGGATACAAGGGCAAAGAGGATCCACATGTAAATGGTTCGATGAGAAAATTTATGGAGGATGAAAGACGAAAGAAGAAGGAAGAATACAGTCAAAACTGTGGGATCATCAAGCTGCAAGAGAAGCTTCAATCAGAGAAAAAGGTTTGTAATACATTTACCAAATATACAAAACTTGATAACACCTTTTGTGATTGACTATATATCACTTCACTTTGGCCTTCACTCCATCCAAACTTTTTATGAATGATATTGTAAAAGGCCAAGCTGTGTACATTGTTTTACTAGGTGAAAGTGAAGGTGGAGGTAGCCGTTTGTACGTCTCGTAGGGTTGGTGCAGTTAGAGCTGTGAAAAGGTTCGGAGCCACTTGTATGATTCTAGACAGGTATTTACATTGCCTGATTAAGCTCTTACAATGGCATTGACAATGTTGGGTGTAAGAGAATTGGTGTTTCCTTTGTAGGGAGATGAAGAAAGAGAAGCAATACTTCATGGATAGAGTGTCATGTGGGATCTCAACTATGAAGAGCAACAACACCATTGTTCAACTCCGAGGTCCCATCATTCGACATGTCTCAAACGATGAGATGATACCTTCTTACTCGTGGGAACACATCTCTCCCACAAGTGATCAAACCCTTCACACTTCATCCATATATAGTACTATTAGTACTAATTCAACTTCTTGTTCCACATCAAAGGAAAACAGAACTCCCAAGAATGAAGCAAATGGATTAATACACAACCACCACAACTTTGTAGCTGATCCAATCTGCTCCCATTGCAACAACCAACGGCCTAGAACCGGGAGCCACATGGAGTTCAGCTACGAAGAGCTTGATGAGGCGACAGGCGGCTTCTCAGAGGAGAACTTCATATCAGAAGGAGGATTCGGGCTGGTTTTCAAAGGGAGGCTCAAGGACGGGCGGAAGGTGGCCGTGAAGAAACTCAAGGCCACAAGCCTTCAAGGGGAGAAAGAGTTCAAGAGTGAAGTGCACCTACTGAGCCAAGCAAGGCACCACAATGTGGTGATGCTGTTGGGATCTTGCACGCAGGGAACTCACAGACTCCTCGTCTATGAGTTCATCTGCAACGGCTCCTTGGAGGACAACTTGTCGGGCGAATGCAAGCCTCTCAACTGGGAGCAGAGGATGAAGATCGCAAGGGGGGCTGCCAGGGGGCTGGCCTATCTGCACGAACGCAGCATTGTGCACCGGGACATGAGGCCGGGGAACATACTCATCACTCATGACTATGAAGCACTGGTCAGAACTAACTAACTAACTAACTAACTGAATAACTAACTCTTTAGATGAGTTGTTGGTGTGTGCAGTTGGGGGATTTCGGGCTGGCGAAGGAGGATGATGGGACCGGGGCTAACTCGGGTGGGGTAGTGGGGACGCTTGGATATGTGGCGCCGGAATATGCGGAATCCGGCAAGATGTCAGACAAAACAGATGTGTACTCATTTGGGGTGGTGCTGTTGCAGCTTATCACTGGCCTCAGAACTACTGATGAGATTCCTGGTGGAAAGAGTCTAGTGGGATGGGTGAGTAATAACTTCTACTTGCTGTTTCTTTTACTATATTGATTGACTGCCTCCACTAAAACATGTGCAACGTTGCTTAAAAATGGCGCACAATGTGTAACACAACGAGCGCACACGACGGTTTCGATTTTAACATTTTCTTATTTATTTATATATATAATGGGAAATAATAATAGTCTATGAAATGCTTGCTCTATAGTGCTCCTAAGTAGTGGATGTATGAGTACGTAGTGTAAAAGTGGATGTAAAATCCATGAATAGTGCTTGTGAAGTGCTTTTTAGTGCTCATGCATGGTAAATGTCCTTATGATACTATAAGTCTATAATAAATACCACTATTTTTTGTTTTGGATATATTTCAAATAATTCCCGGAGTAGGTTCAGATCTTTTTCTGATCCTTCGAGAAAAAAATTCATTCTCTTTACAAAAAATTCTTTTTTGATCCATCCCTAGGCTCATTCAAAGAAAAAGACAAAAATTCCTTATGATCAACTATTTCTTGAAATATCTCTTTTGATTTGAATTGTGTTGTAACATGTACTCTTCTCACATTTCTTGAAATAAATTTCTTCTCAGGGAAGATATCATCTTATACTAATAACTAGTCATCAGATTCAATTGTATTGAATTAATTTATATTGTAAGATGACAGGCAAAACCATTTTTGGAAGCAAAAAACTATCCAAAACTCATAGATTCAAGGATTTTGGAGTGCCATGATGTTCACCAGCTATTTTGGATGGTGCTTGCTGCTGACAGCTGTCTCAAACAAGATCCTCATCACAGATTCACTATGAAACAGGTTTGTATCATCTAATCTTTCATCATAAAATTTCCATTTAGATCATCAAATTAAATTTCTAGTCTATATTATTATGCAGGTACTCAATTACTTGAACTGCAATAAAGAAGGCAACACCAACTTCATTATTGACTTAGAATGATACTATGTGTATGAATCTCCATCTTAAATTCAATTAATAAATAAATGTAACAATTCGACTTATCTATATGGAGTACATTTAAGTAGAGTGATATTTATTGTTTTTATCAATTTGTTTTAGATTCTAAATTTAGTAAAAAAATCTTAATTAAATTACTAAAATTAGTCCGCTCGCTATTCGATTTAAAATCACTCAATTATTTTTGCTTTGAGAGATTCTCTCCGTCACACTGAAACAGCCCCAAATCCCAACAGCTCCTCCGCCGCATCTCCTCCGCCCACATAATCCGCCGCCGCCGCTTCAATTAGCTATCGGTGCTTTCTCTCTCTTCTCATTTCATCTCATCTCGCAAATTCCGCGACAACAATGCACGCGAATTCCAATTCCGCCGCCGCCGCAAAGCCGCAGCTAGTCTCCCGCGCCCGATCCCTCTACGCCACGCGCCGGCCATGGAGCCTGCTCCTCGACGTCTCCTCTCTCTCCCTCCCCTACAGCTACGCCGAGGCCACGTCTCGAATCCGCCACAATTTGAACTACTTCCGCGTCAATTACGCCCTAATCGCCCTAATCATCCTCTTCTGCGGCCTCGTCTACCACCCGCTCTCCATGATCGTCTTCCTCGTGGTGTTCCTAGCCTGGCTGTGGCTCTACCTTTGCCGCGAAGATCCGGTGATCGCCCTAGGCAGAGTCGTCGACGACCGCGTGGTTTTGGTGGCGCTGGCGGTGGTCACTGTGGTGGCGCTGGCGTTGACTCACGTCGGATTCAATGTGCTCGTCGCGCTGATTGTGGCGCTGGTGGTGTGCGCCGCCCACGCCGCCTTGAGAGGCACGGAGGATTTGTTTTTGGATGAGAGCGACGCCGCGGAAGGCGGCCTGCTCTCGGTTGTGCGTTGAACCCTAGATTTTGATGAGAGAGAAGCCAATTTTATTGTTCTATGTAGTTTGTTCACCTTGTTCTACTTCTATCCAATTCATATTCACATCTTTCTTCTTTTGCCTTTGCTACCAAACATTTCTACCCTAATTTGTCAACATTCTTCAAGTAATTTGCTGGATTTTCAGCGTTGTATTCAAAGTTGAAGCTCATTCTCTTGCTTTGGTGTTGTCTTTGGCAAAGAGTGTTACCCATATCCTTGTTAAGAATCAAACACAGCGCAATGCAATTGATTGGTGGACCATGAAGTCCGGCTGGCTTAATTGGTTGGAGGTTCGAGTAACCACAGTGACGGATAACCCAATAGCAAGACAGTTTGTTTTTCTCGAAGCTCCGATTGGTTGACAATGAAGTCCAACTTAACTGGTTGAGGGTTGAGTGACCATAGTCACGGGATAAATAGATAACCCGATAGCAAGACAGAGTTGTGTCTTTCTCGAATCTCAAACTACTAACTCTCTTGATTTGTACACAATGAATCAAGGATGGCACTTCATATAAATATTCAGGATCAGAATTCGATAAGAACAAAATATTAATCCAGTATTCACCACAAGAACAAAATTGAGAGTGAAAATGCTAACAAGTAGTAGTACAGAATAGACCAATAGATATTCTTCATCAAGATTCTTGCTGCTGCTGCTGCTGCTGCTGTGTTGCATGAAATTTTCTTCCAGCATCCACAGCTTCCCTGCACCACGAGAACACACAATGTCAACCAACCATTTTCCAGGCCATCTTCTCTTGGATCCAAAAAATGCAACATAATGTTCATAAAAAAGTTAAGACCTGAAAGCAGTTACAAGCTCCATATTCTCAGGGTTGAGTGTGACACCATCATAGAATGCATTGGCTGCATCCTCAAATTTCTGCAATATTAAGCATAACAAATGTTACAATGTAAATTTGCAAGACCATTTTTCAATGTGTTGACCGTAGGAATGACACCTCACCTGCAGTAGACGAAGAGCGGCACCCTCACGGTAGCAAGCCTTTGGCCAATCAGGCCTAAGAGCCTTACATGCTCTTGCATCTGCTAAAGCATGCTCCGCTTGTCCAAGACGAAGCCAACAGAGACTTCTATTGGAAAGCAAAGTAGCATCAGTTGGGTCGAAATCAATTGCCTGCAAATTCATTTCAAGAGCAAAAGCCAGTCAGATACTTATGCAAAAAATTTACACATTTACAACCCAAGAGCAAATCTATGATAATCCAACATATGATTCATGCACGCCTAGACTATATATTTAGGTGCGAAACCAGCATTTCATACTATGTTGATAAAACATTTAACATTTAGACTCATGAGGAGGATATTAATGATCAAGTGTTTTATACAGTATAATATTATACACTCATCCTAGGTTAACATGATCGGTTTGATCATTTAAATACTAGCCCTATATTTAATTGGTGATTTATTACTAATAGATATGTAGAATCAGTAGTAGTATGTTTTACTGGAGCAACACCCTCGTGTCACATAGGTATGGATGGACGATAATAGAGATAACCTTGTAAGTTCCTCATCCTATTTTGTTATTGTCAAGCAAGACAACTTAATTAATGGAACACTGAATTATTCATTACATAGCAAACAAAATGAACCTGTGTGTAAGCATCAACTGCTGCCATATAATCTTTCCTCCTGAAAGCATCATCAGCCCTTGCCTTAGCTTCAGCAGCTTTTTTCTTTGCTTCAGCTGACACCTGAGGATTTGAACCAATGATGAGTAAGTCAGTAAAGCTGACTTTGAATATCAGCTATTTAATAAGTATCCAGTGGCATATCCAACAACAGATCTCAACAGCTATGTCCAGTAAGTGTTATTTCGCTGCCATCGACTCTCTCTCAGTAAGATAGTCCAACATCTAATCTGCCAGTTAACTTATCCTATACTTGGTATGATAGAGATTTGCCCCTTGTGGTATTTTTCCACTGTTAGCGAGATGAAATCCTCAAAATCACATTGCTACCCAAGCTGAAGGGACAACAAAATAATGTTTCACCACCACCCCAGTCCAAGACCATGTTAATGAGTAACCATATACACTAACAGATGCAACGCTTGAGGCAAATGATATTCCAGAAAACGAACAAACTAATATACAGTGATACGGATTCTAATTTAGAAAATTTAAGTCGCAAATAAAACAAGAGGAAATACAATCTCACATAAAAAGATGTTGTGTTATCAAGAAATACCTCAGGCAAACTTATCTTGGAAGTTGCAGTATCCTTAAGTCCATTAGATCGTGCAGTTTTTTTATTCTGACCCTGCATTTGTTTAAATAGAAACCACATAAAGCCTAATAAGAAGAAGACATGTAAAACAAGACAAAACCACCCAATGCAGTAGGTTATAGGTTGAAGTAGATGATCTTTTTGCCAAACGCACAACGGAAAAACAGAAAAAAGTACATAAATGCTCCTTCATAGGAATAAAAGAAGCTTATTTCTTAAGAATAACTAGCACAGAATTACCCATAACCTCTACTGTAAAGTTTTCTATGTGGCTTTGACAATAAAAGGCACAGGGATGATATTTAACTGTGGAAAAGGTAAATCATATGGACTGGGTACCTCCTCTTTCCCTGTTTCTTGTTGCATGTGTTTAAGAATTCCATCAATACTCCATTCTGGAATTGATTCAATTGGGGCTGTTACTGGGAGAAGAATTTCAACAGCTACCTTATTTCCTCTTGAAGCTGCTACCTGAACTGGTTTCAAACCATCCTGCAGCAAGGCAAAGCTTAAAGACCAAAGATTTCAATGAAAAGATGACTGTTCAGATTTGCCTTGATTTTCTCCCAAATCCCCTGGTTACAAAGCAACATAACTTGTCCATATATCAGTAAAATGTTTTAAGATATTACATCCATGTGAACTCATCTAGGGTGAAATTAGTTAATAAAAGTTCTTATGATACTCTGACTATACAAGAAGACTATTTTTTGTAGTTGTTGAGAAAACCGAGGCATGTAAAATTTGCTGGCTTTACCTCATCAATGGCATTAGGATCAGCTCCAGCTTGTAATAAGCAGTTTATGATCTCTGGGCTGCCAATATCAGCAGCAATGTGCAAAGGTGTCGCACCACCTGCAGTAAAGTTCACAGTTGCACCTGCCTGTATGATACAACAAAGTATGAATTTTTAGATATGCTTACATTTTGACAACAGAAAATGTATGACCGGGTAGAAAAATGAGATGCAATAGTGTTTCTTATGTGACCAGAGTATGCAAACAAGAAAATCAAGCTCTTGTCAAATTTAGTGCACTTAAGAAATACATTTAGAACATGTTGTAGGCCCCATTGCACTTAAAGTTCTAGAGTTAGTAGAATTTTGTTCAAAATTTGAATACTAAACTTAAATTTGTAGCATTTAATCTAAAATTTAGTTTTAGAATTCAAAATGCACTGAGCTGTAAATTATTCTTTCAAATTTCTATATAAAAGGAGGGGGGGGGGAGGGGTAAACTTAAGGACTTGAATAAGCCAACCAAGCCAAAAGAGCTCAACAAGCCAACAAAATTGAGGCAGAACCCTGTAATTTCCAGGTTAACAGGTTAGCCCATTCCATTACCTATCTAGCAACTCCATAATATAGAGGATAACATGCAAAGCTGTATACTAACAAGATATAAGAGAAAGCATCAAATAATTTTATCACCTTACAACCACGCCAAAAAGTGCTCAGATGCAATGGGGCCAACATATTTGAGGTTAACCAGGTTAGTTAGCCCATCCGGCCATCACCCATTTAACAACTTTAGCAATACAGAGAGGATAGCATGCAAAGCAGTATCCTAACAGTAGAGACCAATTAATTACTTACCTTAATTAATAACTCCAAACATGCCAACGAACCAGCTGCAACAGCTGATAATAAAGGAGTAATATCATCTTCAGTCATAGCATCTGGCTGCAACAAAAGCAGATAAAACCGGTTAAGAACTTTATACTTGGGTATATATCCACCCTCCTCCCTAAAGATTGTTTTGGCGCATTTGAGTGAAATTGCATTAATGATGCAGTTAAAGCACATTCTAGTATTTCTAGGTCATCTTACTAGTGCAGTTTAGGCAGCCATCAGTATGCTAAATCAAGATCGATAATTTCAAAACCCTATGTTGTCACATGATCAGGTGTTGGATAGAAGGAAAACTTAACTTCAAATGACATAAGGGCATATGCACACAAAACCCCAACCCACGCCACAGAAAATAACAAATATTGGTTCTACTTCTATTATTCAAATCTTCAAATATAACTAAAATGTGATAGTTTCTAATTCTATTAATGGTAATTAATCAAGCTAAACCATATTATTCTACAAGGGTTGGATTTAACACTATAAGCTGATGCATCCAATATAACAGCCCAAAGCTTCCACGAACATCTCAGATGATGCAGAGGAAGAAGACAATATATCTACGCTTTTACACCTTTTCTACTGCACAGGATACAAACTATACCAATGTTTTAAATCAATCTTTATCAAAAATAACTGGTTATATCTTGAATTATCTGCCTCTCAGCCAGTAGACCTTGGAGAAATTTTATGACAAAACGGCAGTACCATATGATCTTAAAATGTGTGCAATAAATGCAGACACATTTCACACTGGATAATTAAATTAAACTTTTCGACTTAGTAAAGCAATCAACTTACGTTGGCCTTATGTTCTAGTAGTAATTTGACAGAGTCTTGCTGGCCATGACCGGCAGCCCATATTAGCGGAGTACCAGCATCACTTTGAGAATCAACACTCACATTCTTGGAGAGTAAAAACTTTAGAAGCTCAGTATCTCCTGCAAGCAAAGTTCAAATTCATTCAATTGTTGAGATTTCTTAACAAGAACTGAAAGATAATACAAAGAACAGAACAAGTCCCAAAAATATCTTTAGAAAAAAATGCTCCTAGTTCAAATTCAGAACACACTTAAATATAGTTTGTTTTGATATACACGAGCAAATAATTGCTAACTGATAACAGGAAAAACTACAAATTTTTCCTTTCTAAATAGAAACAAACGGCAGTGATCAACTTATAACAGTGGATCCCTGGGCTGAAATAGATGTCGCACCAAAATCCGAATATCTGGTCCTTGAGCTAACTAGCTAGAATTAATGCAGTTTCCCATAGCTAAAAAGTTTAAGCTTTCTTCTTTGTGATGGGAATATTAACCAAAATAGGCTGATTATGCTACAAAATGGTCAATATGACAGCAATACTATATTTTTCCAGTCGTCAACTAAATGCAGCAGAAAATTGATCATTAGACTGCACTAATGGGGATTAATTAGTTACCAAGGCAGGTGCTATAAGATAAAAACTCGATCTTTGATTAAGTACAAATAGTATTCCCTAATAAATGAACTAATCACCGTTCTCCATAGCCAGGCCTTAAGTCACACTGACAAATCAAGTCCAACTCTTTGTTTGCCATGCCTAAGGCAGGAAAGGAGTAAACAGAATTCAACTTCGCTTCCTAAACGGACGAGAGTATACCTGTTCCAGCAGAATGATGCAGAGCAGTGGTCCCTAAAGCACTTGGTATGGAAGGATCAGCACCATGATCTACGAGGTACTTGGCGAGGGCAGTATGCCCTTGCCGCGCAGCATGCGTTAGAGGAGTATCACCTGAATACCAATTACACAAAGCAAGAAGATGTAATTATCTAACCGCACATTATTAATCAACTGATTGCACATGAACACTAATTTACCATCCTCATCCTGCGTATTGACATCCATCTTCAACTCTTCCAGCAGATATTTGCAAACCTCAGCCTGACCTTCCCTGGCAGCAAAATGCAGTGCCCCTCTCTGATTGGCATCCTTAACATCTGCTACCGTTTGCGCTAACCCCTTCCCACCATCGAGCTGCTTCGCCAATTCTATCAACAGAAAAAATCAAGCTACAGCTGCAGCGTCCAATTTTAAACAAAAAACAATAATTAAAAAAAACGAGGCTTCTTACTTTTGAGGAGGTCTAAATTTCCAGTCTGCGCGGCATTGAGGAAGTGTTGAACTTTTTCCCTCACTGCAATCAAAGCATATGAATTTAATGATTCGGAACTAGGATTGAGAATTCGGTTGGTTACAAAAGAGGAACTTGTGGAAAAAACCTGCTAGAGCATGAGAAGCATCGGGCGCCATGAGTTGATCTCTGGTTTTGGAAAGAGAATTGGAGAAGAAAGATGAAGAAGATTTGAGAGTAGCAAAAAGTGTTTGAATGAGGAGGAAAGGAAAAGAAAAGAAAAGAAAAGAATGCAGGGAACTTTGCAGCAGGGTTTTGGATTCCAGAAAATTCTCGCTTATTCAAATTTGAACCCTTACCTTATTAATAACTAATAAGTGGCAACTGTAGCCCAATAATTTCATAACCTATTTTTTTACGGCCCAGCCCAAATTTGAGACATTTTAGCTATCAAAATTGGATCACAAGATTCACCAAAATTTAATTAAATAAATAAATAATTCCATAATTTAAATTAATATCCATTTTGATATATTCGCTCCCCATTAGATTTTTTGAAAAAAGGAATACAAATATAAATTAGAAACATTAATTTTAAATATTACTATCCACGAAAAATAGTTTCATTTAGCCATTTTGAGATGTCCATAAAAAATAGTCTCATTTCTAATAATGGAAAGTTTTCCGCTTATACTTTATCCACTTTTTCTCCCTATCTCTTTTACTTTACCTACTTTTTCATCATCTCTCTTATTATACCAATTTTTTATTAAAATCCGTGCCGTCTACAAATGAGACCTTTTTTATGGACGGAGGGAGTATTATATTATCAATATTCGCTCCCCATTAGACTTTTTAGCTATCCCATCTCTCCCTGCGACATGGCCACCCCTCCATTGAGGTCACCCTGCCTCTATACACCCCTACGAGCCATGAACCCTCCCTCCCTTGTTGCAAGTCTCCCAATATTGCATTGTACACGAACACGACTTACCACCATCCAAGATGAAAAATACACGGCATGCATATGGAATTTAACACGAGATGTATCGATAAAGAAGCTTATGTGCATCAAAATATCCACTTTATACATTGTGTTTTACTGGCAAACAAAAATATACTACTACTATACTATCAATAATGTAACAAAAATATCCTATAGCTCAATTTCTAGCATTTGTAGTGTCCATGTGGCTGGCGACATGGACATGTGAAAACATGCCTCAGTTTTATCCATGAGTACGTAACCCATAATCAATTGGTCTGAGAATATAGTGAAAAATCAAGAATTATGGTCGAAAAAATAATCGAAGTATGGTAGAAAAAATAATCGTTTCTTTGGCAAACTTGAAATAATCAAGGCTTACAAATAAGTTTTCTAATTAGAACAATTTTATCACTGTTACATGAGGTCGAACATGATAATACAAAGACTAGCATATAATTATAGGACGATTATTTGCAGCATATAAGAATTATATTAGCCATTAGGCCTGCATTGCTATCGTAATTCCTAAATCACAATATTAGCAACGCAGCCCTTTTCCGTCACTCTTCCCCGGCGTGGTTCCACGTTGCCGAGAACGATTGATGCAGCGTTGTAATCATCCACGCTTGCGATTAGACTTACTATCTCGAATCTCTACCATTAGTGGCGATCGGCGGCGAGGCTCAAATTCTGAACCTCCACTGGCAGCGCCTTGAGAGGTAGATTAAATGAGCTCTCTCTCCATCCGTCTCTGGCTAGATATAGTCTAATCCATGCCACAGCCTCTAATGGGGGACTGCATCACTGAACATGCTACCGCCTGCGCCCAATGCCGCAGCTTCGTCTTCACTTGCTGAGGATCATCGCCTGATTTTAATAATTAAACACTCGATTCTCTCAATCAATTTCAAATCTCATGATGAAATTAACCTGGAAACGACGCCGTACCTTTGTTCAAAATTTTCCATGAATCGGAATCCTTCTCGAGAGAGCACGATTGGGGACTCAATGTCGCCGGTGGCGCGGGGGTGGGGCTGGCGAGGGGGCTCGTGAGGTACTGGCGGTTGACGGCGAAGTAGAGATCGAGCGCGGGGATGGTGGTGCACAATCGCTGCCCTTCCTCGGCGTTGAAGCCGAACCCTAGCTCGATACATCCCTTGAGCTCGTTCAGATCCTCGTCCGTCAGATCCTCCTCGCTCCTCCACCGCTCCTGCTGCTGGACCTGGCGGCGGCGGCGCTCCCACGCGATGTTGCGCGGCGCCTCACGCATAGACAGCTGCTTCGTCAGCGTGCACCACAGCGGCGGCGCGTCCTCGCCCTCGGAGACGTAAGACGGAGACGACGACGATGCGGATGACAGAGGTGGCTCGGCTGTTGCCTGGTAATCGCATGGATTTTGCGGATCTCCCATTCGAAATGTAGGTATGAGAATTAGGAAAAAGTTGTAGGATACGAAAGGAAACACCAAATCGATCGATCAGCTGTGCTAGTGTGGTGGTGGCGGCGGCGACCGTGGCGGGAGGGGGGGTGGGGAACCGCCTCGGGCCGCCGTAGAGGTGGTGGTTCTAGCACTGTGTTTATGCGAAGAAGAATTGAAGGATTCTTCTTTGCTAAGGTGTGATTGTCGATTTTGATGGATGAAGATCCGAAGAAGAAGGTTTGAAGAGAGGAGATGAGAGAGGGAGGCCTTTGATCTGTTTCTGCGCTCAACCCTTCCTTTCTAACCGCCATCTTCCTTTGCATAATTGTTTCTTAGAAAATTACGCCAAAATCATATTTCAAAAATTAAATGACTAATAATAAATTATGTTCATTTTTGTGCATACAAATGCGATTTTGAAATAGAACGTAGTAATACATAATAAAGGCTGCATATTTGTGAATTGTATATTTTATATACTTTATTTGTAATGTTTAGATACATTTTTTTATTTTCATTTAACACTATCTTTTGATTTTGTTGCAACGTTGCACAACATATAATTTATTGTTTGTAAACGTGTCATGTATTTACTTGAATGAGAAGTTCGTGAATATGAGTCACATTTGAGTTTGACGCAAATAAAGGAAACCGAGTATGAGTAGAAAATTATTATAGTGTAATGTGAGTCTTATTTTTATATATTAGTTTTATACTTAGTAATAGGTAGTGAGTAGAAATGATCAGTGAAATGTGTAATTTATTTACTATCAATTAGTATACTAAAAGTGAATTGAGACTCCTAAAAGTGAATTGAGACTCTTGTTGGCGGATGGACCAAAATAGTATAACGAGACTCCTAATCGCAGATGGAAGATGTATTTGCTTAACTATTGGCCACCCAAGAAGTATAATAATATTCTTAAATGACGTACGGTCAAGATTATGATTTAGCATAATGCCAAATTAAGGTTTGAATATAAATTCTTAGAACTTCTCAAACATTGCCATTTTAAAGTCAAGAGATGAAGAGTAAAAACCCCATGCAAGTTTAGTGAATTAACCTTTTGCATGTTCAAAATCAACAGTACAAAACCTCTTAAGACATATGCTATCAGTATGAACATTTAGACAAACCACATGGATAGATCAACCATGCTAAAAGTGTGAATGAAACTAGGAAAGAAAAGTGAAAAAAATGATCATATGTTTTGTTGATCTTCATCTTCCTGCTCTTGTGTATCACTCTTAACAGCCCTGCTATTATCACTTGATCTTCGTCCCCCATCGCACTCCTTCCCTTTGGCACGCTCGTTCACTCTTACTTCCCCACAACATGCTTTCCCTGCATCACCGCAGCTCCTCCTCCTCCTCGACAGCTTTGGTGATTTAGGCCGTGTCAGTGGCAGCTGCACGACACTAGTTTCAACTATCAAAGAGAGACATCGAAAAAAGGAATTTCCGAGATTTTCCAAAGTGTTTGTTTGAAACCTTTTTTAGCTCAACCTTAGGGGGAGGCCCTTCACGATAGAAGCTAGGAACTGGATTTGCTTTGTACACCATGGTCTTCCTCAGCTCCTTTATAGCTGCTTCTTCTTCTTCCTAGACAAACATGAATGATTGATTTCTTTGTGGTGTTTCATATTTGAAAGTATGTATACTACTCTACAGTCTACACACCTTTTTTCTAGCTTTGGCTTCGAGTTTCTCTTTCTCCAACGCCTTGTGCCTTTCATCCAGCTTCGCGTAGTACTAAACTTGGCAGGCAATGGAGATTTTAACAACATACACATATCACAAAATATTGTATCGAAAGAAAAAGTTACCTCTTTGCGTTTCTCTAAACGTTCTCCACAGATGAATTTTGGGGCAACGGGAACTGTGGGTTGGAACGTAATAGCCAGCTCTGATGCTGAGGAAGCGTCCTCTTCGTCTGTAACTTCTTCATCCTGCGGTTTTTCTGACATTGTACAAGTGTTTGGCTGCAACGATCAAGAATGATCATCAGAAATGCAGTTCTAAGACTTATGTTACACAAACAAGATCAAACATACAAGATCAGATTTGAGGAGGGCAGTAACTAACCGGCTATTGCTGATCATCAGCACCCGAATCATCGGTCTGATCAGTGCTTACTGTTTTCTCCCCCGTCTCATCAAATTTATTGGTGTTGCTCTTTATGTCTCCTTGCTTATCAGACTCAACTTTTTCAGGTAAAGATTCAACACCGGGTTTCGCTTCAGGCTGTAAGCCGCCTGCAAGGATATTCGTCCATGAAATACAAGTCACACTAGATAGCCATTCTCAATATTCACTATTTTGTTTTGTCCAAAACTAGTGTCATTGAGAGTCAATTAACAGAAAAAAAGGTCTCTCATTATTCTTAAACTGAATTAGGGAGGGTGTCAAAAATTTCATAGACAAACAGCAAATGTATACAATCAGTTATCCTAGTTTCTTTTCAAGCATTTAGGTGTGATTCAAAGATAAAACACCATTTTTTCAAATTACAGAATATGAACCTATAAATCACATTATAAAAACCATAAATATCTTGTATATATTCAAAAAAGAAAAGTAGTGCATTTTTACTAGGGCTAATAAGTATGAACTAGAAATGCAGCAGAAAGGGGAAATCCACAAGGGCAAAATACATACATTCACATATATATATTCATGAAGAAAGATAGATGGAGAAAAAATACACTAACAAATAAAATGAAGATCGAACAGAACAAACACATTTGCAAATACATACAATTGTGATTATAGAAAGAAAAAAAAAATCTTCAACAATTGTGATTTAAAGTTCTTACAAAAATTATGGTCGGAAAGATCTACAAGAAATGGCACCACCACCACCTTCAGCAAACTAACGTGAGCTCAATTCTGTTTCTGTTTAACTAATTTTTTTAGTTTTTTTTTTGGTTGATGTTTTGTTTTCTTGATGGTCCGTTTATGACGGGCTGCTGCTAATTTACTCATGGCTCATCGCTTTTTTATACTCCTACTTAACATTTTTTCATTCACAAATAAAAGTCATTCAAAAATAAAAATATTACGAGATACGATCAAGAATATAATGAGGAAATAAGGTTACAAATCTCATTTTTATCGAGTCGGATTAGATTAGATTAGATGTAGAGATGCATGTTTAAACGGGAATCGGACCAACAATTATGGTTTTAGAATCGTAATTGTCTTCTTTGGCCCAAAATAAGAATTACAAATTACAATAGTAACTTGTGAATTTTACGTGTTTGGTTTGATACCAAGGTTTTGGAACGCAATTTTGGGCCAAAATAAGAAAATAAAAATTAGGAAACAAGGAAAGTCGGGAAAACTAATTTGAGAAATGAAAATAAGGACAAATTGGTATAAGGACATGCCAAAATGACCAAAAACAATTGCCGTTTTAGAACCAATACTAGAATTTCCGGTTACCGATTCAAAACTGGAACTATAAATTTACTTGTTGAACCGATTATGTTCAGTTTCCCTTGAACTCGTGTCGAGCGATTCTAAGATTAAATTAGACGGACCAAATACAACCAAAATTAATAATTTCAAACAAAGCCAAACCTAAAAGTAACTTATATAGGACCTAAAACTTTGGACCAATGATTTTGGCATACTCTCTTAGACCGTCTCAATGTGTGATGACTCCAGGAAAAGGTGTCAATAATCCGCCCAACATTCACATGTTGAATAAGCTTCATCTAAAGGTTGAGACGACATCCAAGTGCAAAACATAGCTCGGATGCATTGAGCCTCTTTTCATAATTAGTTCTGGCAATATCAACTAGTTTCACATGATCTGCAAAAAAAAAGAGAAACTAGTTGATATTGCCAGAACTCACTATGGAAAGAAGCTCAATGCATCCAAGCTATGTTCTGCACTTTGATGCCATCTCAACCCTGAGACGAAGCTTATTCAACGTACGAATGCTAGGCGGATCATTAACACCTTTTCCCTGAAGATGGAGTCATCGCACATTGAGTCGGAACCAGCGCCATCTTGAAGAATCTTCTATTGTTTTCATATTATGATTTTGGGTTCCAAATTCGCCATCGAACATATCAACACTAGGGATGTCAGTGTAGCCCGCAATTCGTGGGCTAGTCCGAATAGCCCGCAAAATTTATAGGGTTAGGGTTGGAAATTTTAATGAGAAATAATGGTCTTGGACTAATTAATGTGCGCATTTTATACTACTAGAAATGAAGTTAGTAGTACAAAATAAAGATTAATTAATAGGTTGCTCAGCTAAGTTAACTAAGTTTGAAATGATTGTAAAGGTTCTTTCCCATTTGATGGTAGTGGCAAAGAGTGCCAAAAAAATGGATTAATAAGAATACTATTAGCTTACGGTTTGATTGCATTTTGATTTGAGTCTCCGGTTTCATTTGATTAACAAATAGGACTGCCAAGGATAAAATGGACTTAAAATCATTTATGGTCAAATTCATTGCTTAAGGGTCAAACCTATGACCCCCCCCCCCCAACTCTACCTATTATCTCAAAAAATAAATAAAATGTGAACCTATAAAATCACAATATATAAACCATAAATAGTGATGTGTATGCACCTATAAATCACAATTAAAAAGCTATAAAATGTGATTTAAAGCTCAAACACCCTTTTTCAAGTTATGGAATATGCACCTATAAATCACAATATATAAACCATAAATAGTCATGTGTATTTTAAAAGGAAAGTGGGGCATTTTTGTTAAGGCCAAGGAGTATGAACTAGAAATGCATACAATCAACACACTTAAAAGGTAGTAGTATTTTTTTTCATTCTAAAATAAAACACTATAATCTTTAATGATAATTATAAAAATCGATTATTTCTGTTTTAACTGGCCAAATAAAATTCAATAACCGTAACGAACCGAATCATCCACGACATTTTTTTTGAAGTCCGCTTTCGGTGGACTGAGTAGATCAATGTCTCCTAATATTTAATTGCATTTTCCATAATTGAAATGAACCACATAAAATTATTGGGTATGAATTTTGATTGGGTTAACGTGCTAAGTAGCACCTCCACCAGTTATTCTTACATATTCTCCTCTATACATAGTTAACCAAATAAAAGTGAGAAAAAAAAGAGAGAAACTGCGCATTATTAGAAGAGGAAATATTGGAATTTGTTAATTGAAGGAAAATGACAATAGAAGGAGAAACTGCAGTTATCAAACAAGCAAGCATTGGCAATATTGGCGATGTCAATATGAATGGCAATGGCAATGGCAATAGCAATGAAAATATCATGAAAAATAGAATTCAGGTGTCCAATACCAAAAAACCACTATTCTTCTATGTCAATCTTGCCAAGGTTATTTCTACCTCTCTCTTTATCCCTCTCTATATATAGTACGGATAAGTACGGATTAAACGAGAGGATTGCTCACACGAGTGACGAAACCACTATAATTAATGATAATAATTAGTGAGGTAATTTAAAATGTAGGAATTAATGTTAAACAAATTTGTGTGTATTTTCATTTTCTTTGTTTTTTTTCCTTCTTGCTATGCAGAGGTACCTACAACAACATCAAGAGATAGAGCTATCAGCTTTGGGCATGGGTAACTAATTACCTAAACATAGTTTACACCAATACTTCATCACAAAATAATACTCTATTGACCTTTCATTATTTTGCTCAAATATTTGATGAATTTTATATAATCAAGTTAATGAAGCTGATGATTATTCATTACAGCCATCACTACAGTTGTGACGATAGCTGAGATTCTAAAAAATAATGGATTTGTTAATGAGAAGAGTAAGTAATAATATTTCATGAAATTAACTTAGTATAAAAATTGAACTCAAATTATGATTGGTGTTTGCTTCAATATTTTAGGTATCTTGACTTCAACGGTCGGAACAAAGGATGTAGCCAAGGGTCGTACAGTTCAGAAAGCTAGGGTGAGTATTATTAGTGGAAATATTCAATTAATATTCGAGAATTAAAATGACTTCACATTTTTACACACAGAACTACGTCGTTTTAGTTGAAATCAAGAAGTCATGCAACACTAATACTTGCTGGAGTCTTCATCGGTTGCAAAATCGGATTAAAGCACGTATTAATTCAGTAACTAACACTCTAACACGTAGATTTAAAGATGGTATGCAAAATCTTAATTTGCCAAAAATTCAACAATTTATAGGCAAACCCTTTAAAATATTACTCTATTTATTCATAAAATATTCACATTCCTTTCTTGTAGTACATGTATTTTAAAACACTAATCAATATTCATGATTTTTAATTATTAATTACTCCCCCCTCCACCATTATGAGTCTCATTTTTTGACGGCACGAGTTTTAAGAAATGTTAAGAAAAGTAGGTAGAAAAAAGTTAGTGGAATATGAGTCTCACTTGTATATATTAATTTTAAATGAAATGTGAGTGAAATGAGTTAGTAGAAGGTGAGACCCTATTACCATTTATGGTAAAAATGAACCGGGACTCCTACACGCCAACTGACTAAAATGAAAAAACGGGACTTCTATTCGCTGGCGGAGGGAGTATGCACTAATTACTTCACTGCTTTTTTTCAAGTGTCGCATTTCAAAATTTGAGAGTAATATTATGATATCCTCCTCGTTCCAAAAATAATAAATAATAACTTTAAAAATAAATATAATAAAATAATAATAATAATAATCATTAAATTAAACAATTGATTCAGAATATAATAAAATTTATGCTACAGATCGAAATTGTGCTAGAGAAGTCCGAGAAATTCGATAGCCTAATGAGTGCATCACAAAATGCAAATGGAAAAGTTGAAAACAAGCAGTGAGATTGAGGAGATGGAGCCCTACTTTTGTAATCTATTATATTTATTGCGATAATTTTACTCCGTATTGTATATCTCAAATCAAAATTATTTTTGACTAATTCATACTTATTTTAGTAGTAGTCATTCTATAAGTTTGTAAGTGAAGTCAAACAAAGCTGGGGCAATGTAATATTTACATCTCATACTGTATAAATCATCAACTTATAGTTCAATTCAAAATTGTTTATATTTTTGTTGTTTTGGTTAATACAGTATCACTTTCAACATCAAAGTTTGCTTATTTTATAAGAAATAAACCAATATATATTGACAACAAACTTTGATTTCAGAGTATATTGTAGTAGACACTTACCAAAAATAGAAGGTGACTAATTTTTGTACACAATCCAAAATAGAAAAACGGAACTATTGGTGGTTGACTGAGGAAGTATGAAATAAAAAAGGTTTATGAAATAATTCAAGAACACAACTTCAAATGCCTATACATCGTAAAATCCATCACAATAAAATACAGAAAAATTTTCACAAAGATAAGGTTATATGGAAATCTATTCAAAAACCAGATCCCAAAACTGCAAACTCAAAATTCCATAAATACAGATCCTATATATAGGAAGGAAGAAGGGAAATGCAGGGATGACACTATACATAACAAATCCATAAACTCGCCTGCGTCACAAGACTCGATCTTCGTAGCAGCATGCCTCTCGCCTACGTCTCAAGACTAATCTTCGGCCATTATGCATCTAAGAAAACATGTTACACGCATAAACTTAGACGACAGACTGGTAATATTGTAAATTTATCACTTAAACTTTTGATGTGTAATACGGACAATGATACAAGATCCTTTCATTCTCATGAGTGGCTATTGGCAACATAAGATTCAGGCTTTACCTAATGCAAAATAGAGCTTTGAGATATTTAATAGGTTGGTCCCCTCATGTGACTTTTTTTCTAACCCAATAAAACAGGAACGAAAAGTTTGATCCCCGTAGCAAACAAGTCATATACTGTTATACTAGATGAATGAGGTCATACCTTAGAATAGATGCACCGAGACGTGAATCATGTTGAGTTTTCTTTCCTTTTCATAACATGAGCTGAATGCAACTCATGCAGACAGGTTGCTATTTCTCGAACAAATACAAATCCTTCACTTCCCTTATCGAGTGCATTGATTGAGCACTCGATAACATTTTGCTCTGCCTCTAGTGCTTGTAATCTGTTGTTTATAACAGCCAGTTCTTGTCTAAGTGCTGATAACTCGACATTTTGTTCTCCGTTTTCATGGTGAGTGCTCTCATATCCAGATGAATCTTTTGCAATGAGCATATCTCTTTTTAGATGATTCTGCTCTGTCCCACAGTTCTCTTGAAAACTTGCAACTAATTCAGGCTGGTAAGAGGTATTAACCTCGAGTGGTTCCTCTGTTGAAAACCGTTGAACAATCGTGTCAGAGTAGACTTCATGTTTGGTGAACATAAAGAGTTTCTCTTCCACTGTTTTCAGACATTCTAAAATAAACTGTTTTTCATCTTCAAACTGACGCAGCGATATCTGTAAGGTGTTGGTGTCCCTGTTATCTGCCTCAAGTGTCTGCTCCTTCAACTCGTCTGATTCATATTCAGGTCTCTCGTTAACAAAATTATTTGACGAATGTACTTCCCCAAATGGATATCTGTAAGATTCCAGCTCAAACCGAAGACATTGAATCTGTTTCTCATTCTCAGCAAGGAGCTCATTAGCTTTCTGTAGCGCCTCGCTATCATACTCAGCTTGTTCTTCCAACACTCTTACACACTGCAGTGCCTCCATATGGAAGGCTGCTTTCTCTTCTTGCAATCTCGTGATCATCGCCATGGCTTGGTTAGCTGCGATGGCAGAGGCATTTCGCTCCTCCTCCAATTCTTTGTACAAAGTGGCGAGTATCTTCTTGTCATGCTCAACCTGTCGTTTCAATCTATCTGCATCATTTTCACCTTCGACTTCACATACACTGTTCCCATCTAGAGATAAATTAGACACATTTCTTTCAAGAGAAATCTTTCTTTGAAAAATTTGAGCTCCTATGGCATCCGCAGCTTTAAAATCTTCGCCATTTGCAGATACCTTAGGACTAATATCGTTTGAGGACAAATCAACACCTCGAACAGCAGATATTTGTGATAGCAAGAACTTCAGATCCTCGCTAACTCTATCCGTTATAGACCGTTGTTGTTCTAATCTTCCAGACAACTGTCTACCTCTTGCTCCGAGAGCTAATTTATAAGCATCACCGAGATCTAAAGGGCCGGTCATTTGTGAACTAATCTCAGTTTTGTTCGATTTTAAATCCATTTGACTTTCAAAGGGTGGAACCAAGTTGCTTCCAACACTAGAATTTTCTTGACGTTCTGTGTTATCCTCTTTGCTTAACTCGCCTGTGCCTGTGGAGTCGATTCCTAGAGTAGAAGATTCTCTACATTCAACATGAACATCTCTCTCCAACTCGAAGGTGCTCGTAGCATCATCTGGATAAAATAACAGATGAGGAAGCAGATAAGGCAAAAAATAATTACAACTTACAGATCCAAGATTAGAAAATATGATAAAGGAGTAGTTAAGTTTTCCTAATCAATCCCACTAGTCCAAAAGAAGATGAAACCTGAGACATTACCCCTCTACCGCTATGCCAACTCACACACACGAAATACATATTTGAAATATAAATGATATGTTCAAGACCAAATTGCAGCCTTGGTAAAGCTTGATTAAAATGTAGTTTTCTGATGAAAATATGAATGTAACACAATATAAAAGATGATTGGAGACATCAATTTACGGTCATGTATGCAACGAGACATGCAGCACACGTTTGACTTACTAGTCTGCTTTGAATCAATAGAGTGAGCCCCATGATTTGGAGAAGGATGAGCATACGAAAAATCAATCAGATCAGAAAGTCCAACGACATCTTTACTATGGCCACCTTGTTCATCCAACCCAAGCCCGATAGGTTCCTCACAATCTATATAATGATGGGATTTAGTGGGCTTCTCCGATTCAGAAAGTGAAGATTTGGTTGAAGGAGCTGGATGTATCACTTTCTCCGGAGCAGGACTACGAGCAACATCAGCAGAGACAAACTTAGCCTCTGATTCATGGTCTGAAGTCTCCATTCCATGAATTCGTTCACTTACACTTTCATTGTCTGAATATGGACCTTCAGACTCAGAACAGGAACCATCCTTGATCTGCGAATATTCTACATGGGGCAGCGGATCAGCATCCCTGCTCCGCATTTGGTCCAACTGAGACGACTTCTCTGTGATCTCCTGCACGACATCCCCACTCTGACTATGATCGATGGACAGTGGTGCATCAACATGATTGTTTTGAAGTTGACAAAGAACTAATGAGGTGATTTTAGACTTGTGCTCGTTGCAAATCAAATCCCAGTGAAAATCAGCTCCCTCGTCTCCCAAGACACGATCCAATCTCGAGCACAACAAACATGGTGTCCTCAATTGGTAATGGCGGGCAAATCTTGTAACCAGGTAAGCAAAACTAGCATCAACGAAAATCATAAACATGAGCATCCATTCAAGAACTGCTGAAACTAGAGCCGAAACAATACTAAGAAAAACTTGATGTCCAGATTCATCGCCCCAACTTCGCCTCAAGGCCATTTCCTCAAAACTCCAATTAAACAGGAGTCCTATTTCACCAAACTGATGATCCAAAGTTTAATAGAGAACTGTTACAACAAACAGAAAATCTCAAGTTACAAATAGTGATTAATCAGATCCCTTCATCAGCAAAGGCATATGCATCAAATCAAATTGGCAACAATATCTTTAACCATATAATACAGTGATACATTTGCATAAGCAAGAAGTCAAACAATGAAGAAAAATCTGCATAAATAAGACAACAAACACTTGATAAAGAGGGAAAAGAGAAGAAAGTCAACCTTAAAAAAGAAGTGAAAGCATCACATGATTTTCACATCCAAATCAGACATATACAAGCAAGAATCAATAATTTCCAGCAGCGGAATCATACCTGATCGCAAGAAAAGCAGAAGTTTTCGCCAAGAAACGGACTGTAAGAACACAACAAAACAAGATTCAGACAAAAATAACCGAAAATGACAAACCCAAGAAACCTTATATCCCAACACATACAAATAAGAAAGTGGTGGCGATGAAACAGTAGAGTGTTTGAAAAGTTCTAATAGGAATTTAAAGATGTGAAATTCCTCTAAAAAGGACAATCTTTAGTAAGCCGACAATATGACTAAGGTGGAGTTAAGACGACTCGGCATTATGTAGCCGAAAGCTTGCCACCCCCTACCCCACTCCACTTCAAGAAAGGCGTAACCTTTCACCAAATCAGATCATAGATTCCATGGATTTCTTCTTTTTACCTGCGACTTTTCGATGATTAACTTAGCAAAGCCGCCTTTTTTACCTCTCAAGTGAATGTCCGAGAAATAGAAATTCTATTTTTTTTTTAGTTTCAAAAATAGAAATTCTTTTGACTACAAACAATTGGGCATCCAGATTGGACAAGTCCAGTAGAAATTGCACAGTCATAGATTTGTGTATTAATTGAATTTTCCTATTTACACAAATTTATCATTAAGTGCTCATTTATATCATTATATGAGTATGTACACGTTTTCATAAATTGAATATTTTTTATCGAAAGCATAATATTTTAGAATAAGACTTGATTTATTTTAGTGGACAATAATGTATTAGTGCCTTTTATGGTGGGACATTATATCATTTGTCTAATCAAGATAACCACTTTCACCTTAAAATATCAATCCATATTTTATATTTCATGCAAGACAATATTTATAATTTATAGTATGTGCGAACACACAAAAATACCTACTTTCGATAATAAACAGACAAAATACTTAGTAGTACTTTTTTTGAAAAAATAAATTAGTTGTTATATTCATTTTAAAGTATTTTAAACAAGTTGTGTTCAATGATTCAATCATTACATTGAGCATGTATATTAATTGAGAAATTTAGAATATGAATATAGTCATGTAGAAAAAAGTTGTATAAATCACAAATTCAAGAGATGTGGTTGAATAGTAGAGATTTATTCATAGTTAATTAAAGATCAAGAGTAAGTATATCAATTAAGAGTATGATTTTTTCCGAAATATATCTTGAAAACATTGTCTTGGAATATAAGGGGAATAGATAAGGAGGTTATGTGTGTATTAGATGAATATAAAATCAAGAAATTCTTGTTCGGAACATGTATTGTTACAATCGTTATTTGCAATTCATGCATCATATATGCCTAATAATGTTGATCATGCTTTGATCACGACCATAAGTGGTAGTTCATGTGTTAGGATCGTCGACTGCAACATTAGTTTGATATTGTCCGCTTTGGGTCAAGCCCGCACGGATTTGTTTTTGGGTCACTCCCAAAAGGCCTCAAACTAATTGGGGTTGGACAGGAATTATATACACCTTCCAACTTCCCTCACTCATCCGATGTGGGATGGGTTTGTAACCCAACAAACCTCCCCTCAAACCGAGACCACATCGGGAACGCAGTCGACACGAACATGGGTCGTTCCAGCCCTGGCCCCTGGGTCATCCTGGGCCCGACTCTAACCCGAGTCCTTCAGGGCCCGACCCTAACCGGGGCTCATCCAGGCACAACCCATAGCCACCTGAGCTCTGATACCACTTGTTAGGATCGTCGACTGCAACATTAGTTTGATATTGTCCGTTTTGGGTCAAGCCCGCACGGATTTGTTTTTGGGTCACTCCCAAAAGGCCTAAAACTAATTGGGGTTGGACAGGAATTATATACACCTTCCAACTTCCCTCACCCATCCGATGTGGGATGGGTTTGTAACCCAACATCATGAAGTTATTCAAATGTGTAATAAAGGTGTAATGCTTTGATCGGGCTTTTGGGCCAATTTTAATTTAAAACATCAAATAAAGATTAACTAATAAAGTTGGGATGTGCTACAAATGGGCTCGAGGCCCAAAGTTAAAAATTTTCTTCACACATTGATGCAAAAACATACGGTAGTATGAACAAAGTTAAATAATACTGTAAATAATAAACAAATAAACAAACATGTGAACAATTTGTAGGCCTTCATTTTGAACTGAGTAACATAAATTGAGGAATTGAAGTTAATACACAGATTTCATACCCAAAAACATATTGCAATGACCAAAAAGAGAGATCTGTTAATAGGAGAAAATGCTAAATTGACTAAAAAAGATTGAAAAATAGTTAACCAACCGACCGTTTGATAAGAAACAATAAAATAAATAAAATACACTGCACACCCAAAAAAAGAGAGTAAATTATAAGAGCAAAACAAAAGTAAATGAATATCCACACTTTGACATCTCTATGTAGTAATATATTCTGTATTAGTGGATATGTTGGAAAGGATATTTGATTTCTATATAAACTTTGTCAATATATTACTCGATACATTAAGAATGACATATCTACATCATCATTATGCATTATAAATATCAACAAATAAACTGCTGTAGATAAAACTTTGTCAATATCTCAATACATTAATAATGTTATAAGTAGTTATAATACACGATGTGATGTTTTATGAATTGCTACCTTATTATGATTGTATAATGTTACAAGAAGATATATTCTGATATCCATTGAATATAGTAAAAAGATTGTGAATACTATATATAAAGAATGATAAAGATAATAGATAAAATTAAATATTTTTAAAAAATTACATGACAATATTTTAGCAATTAGATTAGTGACTTATAATTGAATATTTATGAGAAGCGTATGAAAATGAAAGTATGATAAAATAAAAAGGGGTAATAGGGTAAAGTACAAAATGCGAAGGGCAAAAGGGCAAGAAGGTTTGACCTAAATACCCATCTGTCACAGCGCTGAACCATTTTCATCGCCCTCTTCTGCCCTCGCTTCTCCCTTCTCTCTTTTCTCCGATTTCCCAATTCTCTCCTTTTCATCCTCCCTTCCCTTTTCCCCGCCACTTTCAAATTTTCTTCAACCAATTAACCGTTCTTTCAATTCCTCTCGCCCTTCCAATTTTGATCCCCGATTCGCCCCGATCCATTTTTTCGGACTTCATGATTCTCCACTGAGAGTGTTGCCGCAGCTAGGCTTGTTAAGGACTCCTACTTGATTGATAGAGATTTCAATTTTTGCTTCAATTTCGGTTGTTATACGCAGGTGAGTCACTTGTTCAATTTGCTTTCGTGCTGGCGAATTGGGATTCTTTCGTTTTGTGTGTGGGTGTAGTTCTGTTTTGTGAAGGTTCCTCTTTTGATGCGATTATGCGTGTGTTTAGGGTGTGTTTTATTGATTGAACTGATTTGTTTGGTTGAGAGGATATGCAAAATTCAATTCTATTGGAGTTATTTAAATATTCAGTTTGTAAAGGATTTATTAGATTGGTGGTGTATTGTTTATCTTAAATTGCTTGATATGTAACTCAGTGGTCTAATGCAATAGATAGAAGTGATTCCTGCAGGGATCAGGAGAAAATGGTGAACCACGACGTGCTTCTGGGGCAAAATAACGGTGCAGCTCTTGGTCGTATCCAGCCAGTGGTGCTAGACCGCAATCACAACCTAGTTATTGCTCAAAACCATGGATTGGAGATGGGCCAGGCTCATGAGCAAGACACGAGGTTGGGGCAGGGTCAGGACAATCAGGGTGTTGCTGATCATGAATATGATGAGCAAGAGAATGGTTTGTCAATGGAGATGGAGGAGAAGCCTGATCATGATATCCAAGATGTGCATCTTCTTGTAGGTAGCAGTGAGTTAGATATGTCAGATCATAATGAATTGGTGGCTGTCTCTGAGAGCCAAGAACTCGATGAGAATATGGAATTAACTGTGATCCAGCACGATGACATGGGCATGGACTCTATGCATGATATGGATTTTCACCAGTCTCTAGTGGTTACTCCCGCTCATATTCTGCAGCAGAGAACCCTTGCTATAAGCCCGAGCTATGAACTTCATGTGGGGCAAGAATTTTCTGATGTCAAAGCTTGTCGAAGGGCGTTGAGGGACTGTGCTATTGCCCTGCATTTTGAGATGCAGACCATAAAGTCAGACAAAACTCGTTTTACTGCCAGATGTGCCAGCGAGGAATGCCCATGGCGCATTCATGCTGCAAAGCTTCCTGGTGTACCCACTTTCACAATCAGGACAATCAATGATAGCCATACATGTGGAGGAATTTCCCATCTGGGGCATCAGCAGGCCTCAGTTCAGTGGGTTGCCAGTTCCGTGGAGCAAAGTCTAAGAGAGAACCCAAATTGCAAGCCAAAAGAGATATTGGAAGAAATCCATAGAGTTCATGGTATCACTCTATCTTACAAGCAAGCCTGGCGCGGGAAGGAAAGGATTATGGCTGCTATGCGCGGATCCTTTGAAGAAGGATATCGTCTCCTCCCGCAGTATTGTGAGCAAGTTAAACGGACTAACCCAGGAAGTATTGCATCTGTTTATGGAAATCCTACCGACAACTGCTTCCAGCGCCTGTTCATCTCATTTCAGGCATCCATATATGGTTTCCTGAATGCTTGCCGTCCACTTCTTGGGCTGGATCGAACATTTCTAAAGAGTAAATACCTTGGTACATTGCTTCTGGCTACTGGATTTGATGGGGATGGTGGCCTTTTCCCTTTGGCTTTTGGTGTTGTTGATGAGGAGAATGATGATAACTGGATGTGGTTTCTCTCCGAGCTCCATAACCTTCTCGAGGTGAATACTGAAAACATGCCAAGGCTTACGATACTGTCCGATAGGCAAAAAGGCATTGCTGATGGAGTAGAAGCCAATTTCCCGACTGCTTTCCATGGGTTTTGCATGCGTCATTTGAGCGAAAGCTTCCGGAAAGAATTTAACAATACACTGCTTGTTAACCTCTTGTGGGATGCTGCCCATGCTCTTACAGTAATTGAATTTGAAGCCAAAATTCTAGAAATTGAAGAGATTTCTCAAGATGCAGCATACTGGATTCGCAGGATTCCCTCTAGATTATGGGCTACAGCTTATTTTGAGGGAACAAGGTTTGGACATTTGACAGCTAACATAGTGGAATCTTTAAATACTTGGATCCTGGAAGCCTCAGGTCTACCGATAATCCAGATGATGGAATGCATCCGAAGGCAGTTAATGACCTGGTTTAATGAACGCCGAGAGACTAGTATGCAGTGGACATCCATCCTTGTGCCTAGTGCAGAGAGGCGAGTTGCAGAGGCTCTTGAGCGTGCACGCACTTATCAGGTTCTTCGTGCTAACGAAGCTGAATTTGAGGTGATATCTCACGAGGGGACAAACATTGTTGACATTCGAAACCGTTGTTGTCTCTGTCGGGGATGGCAACTGTATGGTCTACCCTGTGCGCATGCTGTTGCTGCACTTCTCTCTTGCAGACAGAATGTCCATCGATTTACTGAGAGCTGTTTCACTGTTGCTACCTATCGGAAGGCATACTCACAAACTATACATCCTATTCCAGATAAAACACTCTGGACGGAGTTATCTGAAGGAGATCCTACTGGCAGTCAATCTGTAGAAATGATTATTCATCCACCTAAATCACTCCGCCCTCCTGGGCGACCAAGGAAGAAGCGTGTTAGAGCAGAAGACCGTGGCCAAGTGAAGAGAGTTGTACATTGTAGCCGCTGCAACCAGACAGGCCACTTTAGGACAACGTGTGCAGCGCCAGTATGAGTGAGTGTCCATTCCGTACTATGCAATAAAGTTAAGCTATATGCTCTTATCCGTGCAGTATATTTTCTTAGACTTGTTTTTAGAGTAAGGAATTCGTGAATTACTATAAGTTGGGGTGCAAGATTGTTGTCCTGATAATTAGATTTAGTAGTTTTATTATTTATCCTATTTATTGGATCGCTTTCTAGTAGTCCAGCTTTATAGAAGAATACAGCCTATTTTCTTCTTTTCTAGATAGGTTTGAAATGATCTAGTAAATTGTAGTAGTTGTTTTTTGATAGGCTTAAAATAATGCAGAGGAATATGGTGCAGTGTCTTCTATGAAATGTAATCGTCAATGTGTTTTCCAGTGTAGATTTAAACCACGGTTGATCATATGTGAAGATCCTAGGCACAACGCATCAGCTAGGTGTTGAGGTTCGTACTTCGTACAGCCACACTGCATTTTTTCGATTGTTCGTCTTTGGAGTTAGAACATGCTTGGTACGATGAAATGGAACCACAGACCTTGGTTTATTCCAATATTTGGTATGTACAAGGAATGTAATTGTGATTTTTTGTTTGATTCCTTTCTATGACTGATATCTAGTGGTTAAGTTTAGGAAATAAATAAAAATATTTTGTATTACTAAATTATCTCTTACTCCCTCCGTTCCATAGTAGTGGACTAGCGGTGTTTCTTTTCAGCACGCGATTTAAGAAAAATTGTGTTAAATGAGGAAGTAAATGAAGAATAAAGTAATAAATGAAAAAGTTAGGGAGATGAAGAGAGAGTAAATGTGTTTACTTTTGTTAGAAAATGAAATGACTCTCATATAATGAAACGTATTAAAATGATAAAAATGACTCTACTACTATGGAACAACGGATCGAATACATTAATACATAAAATTCATACTTATATTGCATCTCTCTTCCATTTCTGTCCCCTGTGATTTGTTTGTTAGGACAGCCAAATTCTCTCTCTCTCTCTCCCCCCTCCCTCTCTCTCTCTCTCTCTCTCCATTCGAGAAGTGTGTTTTGAAGATTGAATTTTTAATTAGAAACCCGAATTTGTTCACGTTATGAAAATATTGGTCTGATTAGAAGACTAGTAAAGTTAATTTTTCATCTACATATAGGAGAGCGACCAAAATTCGTTTTCACCACCCAATTAAAAGAAAAAAGAAAATAAATTAAAAATGAACTTGGGTGATTTATGAATATGTTAAATTAGAGCAAGAAATTATGATCCATGCAATATTGCCTGAAACAATAGCAAGATATGTAACAGAAAGCCGTCAAAGAGTAGCTAGATAATGAGAAGCCAATACAGCTAGGTCATGTCCCTATTGCCACGTCATCTTTCCTAATTTCTCTTACAACATGGTAAAAATATGAGCTTCTGCAACTCAGTAGCCGTAGTTGTTGCCGTAAACTGGGCCGTACCCGCCTGATTGCCCGCCGTGGCTGGGAGGATTTGAAGCAGCATTTGATGCGTATAGCGAGGCGGAATGCCCTCCATAAGAGTTGTACGCGTGCTGCTCTGCTGATGGAGCGTGTTGCGTTTGAGCAGCACCAGCAGCTTCGGCCATGAAATTCTGCCAGAAACAAGTTCCGTTATTGGGATAAAAATAAAACCAAGGTTTGTAGGTAAGATTCCTAGACGAGCGTGCTGCAGAGTTACCTGAATCAGTTGCTGAGCAGTTTGGACTTGAGAAGCAGTGCCACTAATCTCGACTGTCATCTCCCCTGGAAGACCCCTTGTTTCTTGAATGGCGACGGTAGCACCACTGACCCGACGGATGTAACTTATACTGGCACCTTGTGTACCGATTACAGCATCAGCATAAGAGAGAGGAATCTGCATTTGCTGGGTCACCTGAAAAACCACATTTACAGCAAGCTGTGAAAACTAGGTCTAGCTGAACTCCAAAGTTCTATAGATTCCTCAATCAGAATACAAATTAGATGGAACAAGAGTTACAAAAAAGCATTTATGTAACCTGAGTGATTACAGATGGAGCTGCCTGAGTGGATGATGAATGCATTTGTCCTGGAGCTTCTCTGCCATATGCAGATATACCTTGATGAGGTGGTTTTTCTGTTTGACGTGGCATGTCAGTAGGGGGATAATAATTGTCAAACTGCTGCGGAGGCCTAAAATGAGGGGTGGTTCCATATCCAGGACCAGGACCTCCATGTCCATGTTGAGGATAAGATTGGGGAGGCGGAGCCCAGTGCTGTGGAGGAGGCATGTGATCCATCTGCGGATTGGGGGATTGCATCTGACCACAGAAATACATAAGCGCTAAGAAAAAAGAAAACCAATTGAACAAGATCCAAGTCAATGTACTTGCAAGCAAAGAAATCTTACCTGCATTTCGATTATTGATATTATGCTCCGATCAACTAAAAATTTCCTCAAATGGGAAGCAATTAATTCAATAGCTTTTTGTGTTCCTGCGGGCTCTCCTACCACCTCTACTACTCTATCATCTTGAAGTGCAAAAATAGGCAGGTCTTCTGGAAATAATAAGCCAACAATCGAATGGATGAGGCACTTTACATATTGGAACTCACAATAACAGCTTAACATATGGCATGAAGACACAGTTTGAAAATTTCAAACATTTATGCATATCTGGTAACAAAAAAAGCAAGTAGCTATCCCACTCCATCTGAACAGTATTCTCTCCGGGAGACAACTATTACTACAATTTACGTTCAATGCCAATAACTGATAGTGTAGAACAGAAAAATGTACATAGTAACTAACAGATATACTCATTTTACGATATTCATCTAAACAGCCTGAAGATTACACAGCATAACTTTGACAAATTATAAAGCACATAAAGAGAGCTCAAGCACGTCAAAGTAAGCAATGATGCACTGAAGATAAGAACTACAGTAAGACCGACTTCATAGTTTTTCAATTCAAGAGCAAATAATCAGATAAAAGTAAACAAAGTATACATGATCGATTTGACTCTTTCTAAATTCATGAAGATACAAAAACTCCAAGCACATAGCCGAAAAAGAACAAATTTGCAACTGGACTCGACAAGTTGCAAACTGAGAAACATGGCTGGGAAACTTATTACGAAGAGACCAACTTGGCACTTGATCACAAAAAGAGATATATTATCAGCAGAACCAAAGAGCTACAGATCAAGTTCAGCTCCGTAAATAGATGGGTTATAGACTTATAGAGTCACAAAGAAGACAAACCTGATCCAAGAACTCTAACAATGCAATTAGACTCTTCTTGAATGGATTTGACAGTTGCACCTTGTTTCCCAATCAAACTTCCTGCTTGAGGGGCTGGTACGAGCAGTTTTGTTGAGACCTTTCCTCCCGAACCTGATGGTTGTTCAGAGGAATCATTCTCCAGTCCATCCACAACACGTCTAAGAACCCGGAGCAGACCATCTATGGCAGGAGGAAGGGCAGCATCAGGCTCTTCCTTGGCAGATACCATTACCTAACCAGAAAATTGCAAATCAACAACATCACTCAAGTACTAAAATCTAAAAGATAAACTTAAGATTACTGAATACTGCTCTTGTTTATAAAGCGGTCAAATGATACCTAGTTTAGATAATATTTATATGTCCAATAAAAAAACTTATTACTCCAATAATGTAAAAATATTAGTCTTCTCATTAAATCTATTTAGCTGCCATGATCTATCCTTAAGTCATTGGATGGTATAGGAGATAAGTTCTTCCACAAGCTGATATTGGCAACATAGTTAGAAATTCATTGGAAAAAAGTTCATCAAGTTTCAGGTTATGGTGGTATGCAATCATAAGATTTCTGACACACAACTTGATTGATTTTCATGGAGCATATTCTCTCACCCCATTTTTCATCCATCCAAAACATCTTTCACCATTCAAGTTCTTTGCCCGTTGATATTTTAGGTGTACATATTCCGAATTCATTTCTTGAAGCTTCAATTCTTGAAAGTAACATCTTTCACCATTCAACAGTTCTTTGTCCTCTGATATATTAGGTGGAAATATTCAGAATTGATTTCTTGAACCTTCTATTCTTGAAAGTAACAGACTTACAAGAGTTGATATGATCAAAATGCTAGCTCATAGCATTTCCTTCAACACTTGACTGCTTACCTATCCGGGAGGTGAACCAGCCATCACTTGACTTATTTTCTCGGAACAGAAGTACCTTTGAAATTATTCCCAACACCAGAGGTTTATACTCCATCAAGTAGTTGGCTTAGGCAGCAAAGCTCTCCAACAAGCCAATCCTTACTGAATCGGTACTCGGATAATCCATTTAGGTTAAGTTTTGGAAATCAGGACATTCTGTCCCCCGGTCTCTAACTATATTCTTCAATTAATAATTCATGCCCCTGTTCAGCAGGAACAAAATATGACACTAGTACATGTATTCTTAATAGGAAGCAGTATGATATCTTCACATGTTAAGGCTGGAACTTCACAAAATATATTCATACAGCTTTTTTAAGTAACTTATACAACTTGTACATTATTATCCAGGCTATTTTAAGTTTTTTAACCAATGGCTGGTGACTTTTGCATCCAATCTTAGTGGCGTGTATAACTGCCCAATCATGAGGAACACTGTTTCCTATAAATTAGCTGACTTATAACAAGAACGCAACCATAATGGTAGCATACTTCTAGGCAATCCCTACCACACATGCCAAGATAGATAATCTCATCAAGGAACTAAATCACCAGGTCCCAAAATCAACAAAAATTAGGAGAGGAAATGTTATAACTTATTATTCTAATGATCTTCCCCTTCCTAGCATCAGGCTTCTTTCAATCAATATCTCTCAACGATCCTATTATTAGGTTTGATTTATTACAAGCATATCACTTTAAAACTGCTTTCCTTCATATCTTGGTAGGCCATTTTTGTTAACTTAATAAATACCTCAAATTATGAATCGTATTATAATTTCTATACCCAAATAATAGGATTAACAATTAAATGGTATATAAATTATATATCACCTATGGAATATTCACAGTTAGCAACAGTTAAGCTTTTAATAGATTGAATTTCACATTGCAAGGTGGTTAGTTTCTTTAAAGCATCCTCACTTTATTGAAATTTGGATACCACCAGTTGCAGTCAAGTGAGGAGTATAAGCATCTCTTCAAAATATTCTCTTTTTTTCAGAACCTGGAGAATCCGTTTTGGGAAAGTGACCTTTTAATCTTTCTAACAGAGTTATATATGAGAATAATCAGGTATATCATTCAAGCAGGCATTTCAAGATATGGATCTTGGGGGTGGGAGGGGATCATGCTTGTTTAAATTTTTTGACAAGCATCTAATTTGACATCAAAAAGAACAATGGGCCAAAATCTGAGCCTTGAGTATCAAGATAAAGGAGCTCAGTATTGAGTAGGTACTCTAAATCTTATATGCATAGTAATACTACTACCGTCCATTGGCATGCACAAGCATAATTTACCTTACTAGCCAAAACACATTTTATTAACATATGTGAAATGGAATAGTAACCGAGAACCAATAAATGGACAAAGTGAACAAGAGGCATACAAGTATGCTCCTATAAACTTCCTTAAGCATTAAACTTATATAGATATTTCCAAAATATGACATCACAACACATACTTGGTGGTTAGATCACATCCATTTAACTAACTTCAACATAAATATATGATACCGAGATCATAAATAAAATAAGAAATTTGCTTACTGCTCTTTCTCTTGTTCCTGGAGGACCATCAAGAATCTTTATCCGAGCTTTTGTCTCTTCACATGTTTTCTTTATATACTCTCCTTTCCGCCCAATTATAGTACCGACCTTCTGAGCAGGTACCAACATCCGGAAAATACTCTCTCCAGGCCAACCAGGCCATCTTTCACCACCTCCAACATCTGATTCATCTGCATGGTCCTGTTTTGCATCAGGCTGAGAGTTCTCTATAACCACATCTTTTGGCTCAGTTTCTTTTTCAATTTCATGCACATGTTCGACTACAATCTCACGTTCCACATCATTTCCATGTTCCACTTCATTTCCATGTTCTACTTCATGTCCATGTTCCACTTCATTTTCATGTTCCACTTCATTTTCATGTTCCACTTCATTTTCAGGTCCGACTTCGTGTTGAGGTTCGATTTCGTTTTCAGGTTCATGCACAAGTTGTTCAGGTTCATATTCTTGTTCATGACCTTGTTCGACTTCATGGTTCTGATCAAGTTCAGCCATGATCTGCATTGAAATGAATACACAACAATGAACAACTACATATAGTATGTATACATTACATAACATGATCAGTAAATACTATTCAGTTGGTTTCAGGTATGTCTAGGTATGCAAGGTACATATTTTGAAGAGTCTATAAATGGTTCACAAACATTTAAAGGGGACGAATAAACAATTATATCCTATTATACTACTACTTAATTCTTAGATTACCATAAATAATAGCAATATGGGGATTTACTAAACTATGGGAGTCTGACTGAACTTTCGTCTTTATTTTCTTCACTTATTTTATTTATTCCAGAAGTATTTTTAGGGATCCCTATCTATTCTCCCCTTGATAAAGATGAAACAAAATTTATATTATTAAAAAGTACACCAGGGGGGGGGGAAGATTTGCACCAAATCTTTCATCTTTTCCTGAACCAACTCTTTGCAGCAACACATAAATCACTTATACAGGAAGCCATAAACAAATAGGCCTACAAACTAGGAACAAAAGGGTGAGGGTTATATACCCAATATTTTATGCTTAAGCAATCTAATTATTATCCAGTTATAACAGCTACAACCTCCATTTCCAAAACTTTTGAGCAACCATTAAAAAATAGTAGTTGGGAAACCTTCCAAAGCATTATCTTGAGATAAGATCTAGCTAACGGGAGAAAGGATATAGAAAAGGAAACCACAACTTCTAGTCTTCTACCATGATCTTTACAAATTTCTTCAGAAGTTATCCAATCTAGGATTATAAAATTTCACAATAGCCTGAACCTGAGCTGCTGGTGCACTCAGGCAGTAAAAATTCAGCTTCACTAAAAGCATATATAATATCCATAGACACGAACGACATGAACAATAAAGAATCATCTTTTCAATAGCCCTTCTGAAGAAATTATCAGCTCAAAAGAAAAAAAAGACGGTTAAAATTGGCTATAGCTTCTCGAAAGAGGTCTTCAACTTATTTCTCAGCTCATCTAATCAAGCAAAACTCCTAATCACCACAATACCATTTTAATCATAATTGGTGCGCCCTCAAAGACCCATTCAACAAAACGCTGAAGATACAAAAAAACAAATTCGGAACGAACTCACTGAAACACAATATTGACAAGAAAGTACAAGGAAAGAATAACAAGAAGTCGAATTGAAGAAGCAATGGAAATCACACTTTTCCTATTCAAATTATCAATCAAGAAATATTTGGGGATAAACTTACATGGATGAGAGCGAGATAGAGCAGAGTTCGAAATGTAGGGTTTTAACTTTTAAGAAATTTTAGACTTATTCATAGTCATATACTAGTACAAATTTTCATAATTCAGAAGACTCTCTAAATAAATTTAATAAACTGTTAAAAATAGACTACTAATAATAATTTTCTGCAATACTGACGACGTAGAGGACATGGTTATTTATTAGCCCAATTAAAATATTACAAGTATTAAGAGTATTATGATTCGAGTAAAATTTATTGTTGTATACAAAAAAGTTTTTAAGTACATGATTCGAATAAACAAGAAGGAACTTAGGAATGTGTACTCTTCCTTTAAATACTTTTATGGGCATGGAATATATTTTTATGAAATCTCACCGTATTTTTGTTAAACTGGAATATAAAGTACTACTATAAATCACAAACTGGATGCTGAAATTAAACTAACAGAACGTCGATAAAGCTTGAAACACACTATAATAACTAGACTTCTTTTAATTCCTAAAAGTAAAATAATTCTCCTTCAATTAACAAATCGGAATTTAAATTGTCATGACCCATGATTAAACATGGACATAAATTCTCATTCGTTACCAATAATTTGAAAAATTAAGAAAGGGCATTTAAAAAGGAATTCAAATTCAAATATATCCAACTGATCCGGCTTTTTAAATAGTGTGCACAAGTGATTGGATTAATAAGCTCCATCATCCAAATCTCCGCTACAAACTCGTGCAAAAAATTCCTAAACATCAAAACATTACTGAAACATTTTGCAACAACGTTGATATGTAACCAGCTATAATCTCAAAAATAAAACTATTCTTCATGTGTATGATTCATATATGCCATCCCTACTCTTACATCAGTTGAATCTTCTGTTCAAGAATACTGGTGTATATAACATTCGATTATCTAAAAATTTACCTAGAAAACACAGCCCATAGTTAAGCATGAGATCAAATCAAAGACGGAGTTGCAAGCATGGACAAGGGCAACGAAGCAACCGAATCAGGTGGAGCTTATGCGAAAGCAGTGAAAGAGGTAGCTGGGCTAAATATGGAATAGCTAAAAAAAACTTCTCTTTTGATCATTGGTATATACTATCGCCTGCTCAATTTTATCCCAACACAGACCCAACGACAACTATATAAACAGAGAAACAACAAGATCGTGTCATTGCTTTCAAACAAATGATAAAATTCCGAAGTATTGGCTATGAAAAAAACAATAAATAAATACTTCATAAATAAATCATTATATGACTATTGATTACAACAGCCACATCAAGCAATCTATTGGAATCGACCTGTGTAAAATTGTAAGTTAAAACAGACAGCGAAGAATCTATTAGATCACGTTCCAGAAAATCAGGATTAAAGAGATCGAAGCTTGAAAGAATCCCAAGTATTCTCGGATCACCAATGCACGGTCTACTACCCTTAAAAAGAAAAGATGCAGGTTGCCTGTCTCAAATATTTTGTAAAGAATGTAAATGTGAGGAAGGTGCTTCCATGGTGAACTCAAAGAAAATGGGATCCTTGCTTATTGACAAAATTGAGAAGCAGGTCTGCTGCGAGAGGACAGACAATTACACCTTGATTCTTCCACAAAGACGCCAGTAGGATCCTTGATGGAAGAGAGATCTCTCCAAGACCCATATATCACGTACAAGAATCTGGAGTGACAAACATAGCAGCAGTACACATCAGGCATACAAATATGTTTAGGTGATGAAAAGGACATCATTCAAAGCAACAACATTAGTCATGAGTCAGCATGGTGGATATTTGCATTTTGCAGTAACTTGAACCAAAGAGTTTTGAATAGCAAGATCTAATCACAGAAGTTACTATATCGTATGAGGGCTAGATCCACCTTAGTTACATACCTCCTTGTTTTTATCACCAGAAACAACAGCTCCATTTGAGTCGTATGCCTCAAACTTCTGCAAAGATTTTAAGCAAACAGAGTATAAACATGATCGTACATAATACAACTATCTACATGCAATAAATAAGAGCCTGCAAATTGATAGAAAGACTCGAACCTATTAAGCCAGTAACCATGTGGAAATATTTCTAGTAATCTTCTACAAGATAGGCCATTATTTTGTAGCCAGTTAAAGTAAAAGGGAACAAAGGCCATTGTCAGAATAACAAGAAGAAGAAATGAGTATATAGATTGAGGGTTCAAAGTAAACAGTTTTCAAAATAGGAAAACCTACGGGATACCAATTCAGGAACTTAGATATATTTCACCCAAGATACCATCGACTATTGGCATCAGCTACCCTTTATCTTGTTTCATAAAAAAGACATGTGTCGAGCTTGGAATTATGGAATCCACATTAACATTATAAAGATAAAGAGGGTTGTTACCTATGCTTATTCATCTGATGTTAATTCTTTTTCAAAATAAGTTGGCGGAGCATTGAGATGATTGAGCTTACAAGATGTCAGTAGCTATCAAGCTTATTTACAATCCAATTTTATGAAATAAGATCATTTTTCCAAAAGGGTATCAGGACCTTATAAGCTCCCTCCATCTCATCTAACATGATGCACTTTACTTTTAAGTTTGTCCCAAATAAGATGACATGTTTCTATTGTTGGAAACATAAAGTAACTTTTCTCGCTCTCTAATTAAAATGTTCAACTCTCTTTCTCTCTCCATTTAATACTTACCTCACCTTTTCTCTCTCCAAATAAACACATTAACCAACAAATCCTAAAATCTCGTGCCGGCTAAGAAACGTATCATCTTAGCTGGGACAGAGGGAGTAATATCTTATTTTGAGAACCAATTAAATATTTCTATTATAAATCAAGACCTAACACTTGTAAGTTGTTTATAAGCTCTTAAACATCTTGTAAGTTGTTTGCAAGAACTTATTGGATCAGGCATACACCCAAGAACTACAAGGAAGGACACTATAGTGGTTTCGGGGAGCGGATGTGGTGTTGCTAGTCTTGTCCACTGCAAGTACAAGCTATCCATTGATCCAGTAATTTCTAATCAGTTTTAACATTAAACTTTATTTAGAAAGAGTGAAATAAATTACTCCAGCTACTAGACGTGGGCATTCAAAAATTCAAACTTCTGTACCAACCTTGCAGATGGATATTAAGCACTTGGAATCAGTTACATCATAAGTGTAAAGAACAAGCTTGGAGTTATGCTCAATCATCAGTAGGAACATATATCCCGTTGTATATTTGGTTATATATGAGATGAATTTTGTATAAGCAACAATAACCAAGCTACAAAGAATCAGGAACTTAACTTTCAAATTACCTGTTTGCTGAAAATCTCGATCGTAATTTGTGCAAAAGATTTCATGACATCATTTTTATCTGTACCAATCTGCAAAATTAACAATTCTTAGTTTATGAAAGATGAGGGATGTGCTATATTAAAAGTAGTTACAAATTAGTTAAACAGAGTTTTACTCCATCCATCACCAAAAAATAGTCCACTTCCATTTTTAGAAAGTTTTTCTTTCTAATGAAGTGGGCCTCAATTTTCCATTAACAATACTTCAATCACTTTTGCTTTCCATTAAAAGAGAACCAGTCTTGCTCTCCCCTACACTCACGGACAGTTAAAAATAGAAAGGTTCAATCTACTCATCCAAATGCATAATTGTCACCTTGAAAAAATCAAATTGCACATCCTTTCACCCCATCACCAACACACACACAGAAGCAAAGAATAATGAAGGCAAAAAACAAATAGAAATGAGGGATAGCAGAGTTTTAGTTCCCGCACAATGAAAATGCATTGATATATCATATATCCTAGATCAACAAGTTCAGAACTTCAGAGCATCTTCCCATAACTTATATTTGAAGAAGGCTACATATACAAAAAGCTCATCTTAAATCATTACTAAGAAATACTTACCAGACGGGCTCGAAGAGTTCTTATTTTAACGATTGGCATGATCAGTTCCCAGTGAACATGAACCCAGTCTCTGTGTTTGATTTCATTCTTGAGGCTCTGTCATAAAAACTGGATTAGAAGGTAAACTGTAATTGTTTTTATTAAAATGAGCACTGCAGAAGCACAGAGGCTGCACCCAGCTAAACTACAACTACTGCACAGTGCACAGCATATTTAGAATAAAGCGGGTAAAGCATACAGAATACATGTGCTCTGTAACAAATTTCCTCAATGATTTTTTGTCTCCATTGGCCATTAGGGTATTTATCTGAAAAGATAAGGAGCACAAGTGAGAAACAAAACAAAGAAAATAAGCATGAACCATTGTTGGAACCTAGAACCAAAATCACAAGATTGGACCTCTTGGTATAAATAAACAGATTCTTCATAGAACTTCTTTTTAGAATGCCCATATTTCTTCCTCACTTGTGCAATTGCGTACATACTTTTTAGCTGCAAAAAAAATCCATAGCATCAACAATTCAATAAACGAATTTAATAAGGGCCTTAAATAGCAGAACTTGACAACAGTAATAAATGAGGAGACGAAATTACATGTTACATTTTCCAGCTCTGGGTTTAATTTCCACAAGAAAAAAGAGAGCCCTTCATGATTTTCAAGAAGACTGTTTGGGAAATGATATTCACAATTTAGTCCTGGTATTAAGTTGTTACAGGCTTACACCATCCACATGAATTGGTATGGAAGCTCCATGTCATTTTTATTTTCTTGAAGCGGATCTTTACATCTTTCCCGGTCGTTGTTTGTAAGAACAATTATATTTGATTTTATGAACATTTGATGGTGTCATTCTATATCATTCTATGTGGTGGCCAAGCAGTTTTTCCAGGTTGGTGATTACGATGTTGAAATGGATGACCTTGGTGAAATGGATATGATTCTAGGAGGAAAGATAAAGAAAACCCAAGTGAAATTTTTGTTTCAAGAAAGGGGAACAATAACTGTGCACATGCAATAACATTTCAAAAATCACATACAAAATTCTACCCAAAGACTACCTAAGGTTTCAGGTTTAACAAATATGAAGATTGGTGATTTATATCCAAAGCTGTACAGCAGTAACAATTAACTTCTTTTGGTCCAATAGTCCATTCGAAGAAACAGAGATGCCCACTGAAGTACCTGTGAAGTAAATTCTTCTTTCGTCCTTTTCTGACCCGATCTAGTAAAGCATCTGGAAACAACTTAATAAGTTAGTGGTGACAAGATTAAAGGTCATTGAGTCCCAATAGAAGAAGCAATGTCATGGACATTCAAAAGTCAGTGACAAGCAACCATGTCAAGAATCAAGAGCATTATTGAGATGTGCAATCTTATGTAAATGCAGGTCGAACTGAAGATGCATGCATTTACTGAATTAACGTTGCTGTTATCACTGATCTCTGGCCCTATGTATGAAAAGGAAGGAAGAAGAGAAATAGGAAAGGAAAATGACATGGTGGAGGGTGGCAGGGGATACATCACAAAAGGAAGGTTATGATCAAAAAACAGGACATCCATAATTTACATGAGGATTTCTTTATTATGTTAGCATCCTTTATCTCAAATATATATCAACATGCTCTGCCATATAAATATAAATAAGAAAAGAAGCATAGTTTTAAAGAAAATAGAAATATTTAGATTCAATAAACTGCACTTCCATGGGAACATGAAAACAAGGACCAAACTTAAGAAAGCAAACCAAAGGAAGCATGGTATGAACTGCAATTTAAACTTCTCTAATAATATCATAGGACAAAAGGATGGATAATAACTAGCTTAACCTAGAGAAAACATGGTAAATTTGAATAGCAGATGTACCAACACCAAAATAACTACTGTCTCCTTCAATGAAATCCAGTCAACGTACTATATGCCTTAATTACATTCTCATATTTTACTGAGCCATGTAGGATTTATTGTAGACAGTTACAGAGCAAATACTTCACTAAAGTCAATCAATTAATAAATGATAATGGGTTGGCTCTCAAAATTCTGATAGCAACTTTCTTCTACCTCTTCTTATTATACACAGAAGTATCATTTGACAACTACACAATACAAATAAATAAAAAGAAAGGAATGTTCCAATAGATTGATAGTCAAAAAAGATTCTATAGTACACATGACAGCCCCCCCCCCCTCCACAAGTTTCTTGAATTATACAGAAGTATGATCTTAAAACATCAAATCAAATTTTCCATTATTATCTTCTACTAGATGATTATCGCATGACACCTGATTTTAGAACATGGTAATCATCAATATGGTTTCATATGTCAATTATCTATTCTACTACTTCTCACCTACGCCAAAATGAGATGGGCTCACTTGGTGTATATGGGTCGCCTACAACTCCAGGGCTTGTAATTGATAATTTAACAGCCGCCTGCAATGAATAAAATTTTAAAATGCAAAGGTTATACAAGGTAACAGATGCTTCAGGCTGAAAAGCTATGGATATAGAATTATAGATGACCATCTGTGCTCATAAATCAAAAGGATAAAGCTAACACACTTGACGAATTCAGGAAGCGGAAATAGTATGAAGTGTACCATATACTCCCCACGTCCGATAATAACATTTCGCCACACATTTAAAGTAGGATCCTTACTCCACTCACGCACTACTAATCAATTTATCGAAACCAGTACATTTTTGCGAGTTCAATTTACTTTTGAGAGATATGCATGTCAATTCTTCAAGACCTCCATAATGAAATGTTCTCTCTTATCAATCCATCCAACCAGAAATCTCATGCACAAGCTAAACCAAATCTCCAAAAATAATACCATACCGATTTTCCAGATTGAACCGGAGTTCTTGCAGGAGTGCTTGGCGGAGTACTTGCTGCTGCTTGTGCACTAAAGAACCTGAGACAGCTGATGCCTGGTGACTTGACCTCCTAAGACAGCAAAATGAAAGTTATACAAAGAAATAATTGATACACAAAAAGAGGATGATGAGGCAATTAATAACAAGGTCAATCTTAACTTATTGTTAGGATCTTTACAATTAAACAAATCCAAACAGAATGTAAAACACAGTTTGGAGGAAATTGACAGGAAGCTCATGGAATTGATTTAACGCACTGATAGTGATTTCAGCAGAAGATGAGAAGGCTCCGACGATCGCTCGAAGCACCACCGCGACGGCGTCTGATGTGTCAGAATACGCCATGACTGGAACCATCAAAAAATAAAAATATAATAATAATTATAGCAATAACAAAATAGAAGAACCGCAATCGAGAGACAGAGAGAGTACCTGCGCTAGAGATCTCGCCATTGAAGAGGTTGAGGTTTTGCCAGGGTTTTGCAGAATTGAAGATGGTTTATTTTCACAACATTTGAGAGTCGTCTAAAATAAAATAAAAATACTCAAGTAATTTTTTGTCTAAATCTAATTTTCATGAATTTGAAATGCAGAATTTATGAATTAAGTTGGATAGTTAAAAGTTGGATAGTTAATTACTTCGTCCATCTCATAATAGGAGTCCTATTTTATTCGTGTGTAGAATTTAAAAAACTTAAGGCCGGGTTCACTTTGAACCAATTCCATTTCTAAGATTTGGAAGAAGTAATTATTCCAAGAATTAAGCCATAATTGGCCACATATATAATTATTTTCCCCCTTGTTTAGTATATTAGAATTCGCCCAAATATTCATATCATTACTGTAAATATTACTTAAACATAACACAAATCTGAACCCCTCATTTTTGTTATTTAACGGCTGAGATTGGAGGATACCTCATTCATTTTAATTCATTAAAAATAAGCAAAAGGTTAAATTAGGAACTAGATTATGCTACGGCTGGTTATTTTATACCCATGATTCTCTCCCACCTTAGACGTGTATTTATGGATATTATTTTGCTGATTTCGTTCCCAGCAATAATCAGAATCCTTGATAACACAATCCTTGATAACAACCTTCACGCAAGACGACGATCTTCACACTATTTTTCGATTTGTCCTACAAGCAACGCGTCGTCGAGGTGTTTTTTTGTGTCCACGATGGAAGAAGGTAATTGCATTGTAGTATTTTCAGTTTGTAATCGCGATGAATTCCCCGCCATTTTCATCGTTTTCTACATTAGTTTGTAATCGTGCTTAACTCCTGCCAGTTGAGTTTTGTTTTTCATGTCATATGTCGAATCTGCAGACATTGATATACGAAATGTCGAACTTAATGTACATTAGACAACCACCTCATTTGTCATCGTTTTTATTAATGTTGCCTCGTTTTAGTTCCTTCAATGTCAGAGGTTAACACCATTTCCATAGGGTGGTTTTGTAGTCCACGAGGCTAGGGTGTAGTATCTACGCAGTCACATATTGTAAGTAATGTACGTAATTCCAAGGATAATGTATAGGAACAAAAAATGTAGCATTTCGTAGCCATAATGTAGCATCTTTTTTTATCCCTATAGCCCGGAAGTTAACACCATTTTCCCTAGGGTTTAGTATTCCATGGGCTAGGGTGTAGTTTCAACTCAGTGACATACTAATAGTAATGTACGCTATAAGTCTTGTCATGTATATTACATTGTAATGTAGCATTTCGTAGACATAATGTAGCATTTATTAGCCTGAATGTAGTATTTTGTAGTTCCGTCAAGGCCTGAATGTAGCACCATTTCCCTAGGGTTTAGTAGCACATGTGAGCTAAGGTGTAGTAAGTAATGTAGGAGATTCGAATGATAATGTATAGTACTCTCTAATGTAGCATTTCATAGACATAATGTAGCATTTATTAGCCGTAATGTAGCATTGGTTGAGTTCCGTTAACGCCTGAATATAACACCATTTCCCTAGGGTTTAGTAGTCCATGTGGGCTAGAGTGTAGTATCCACACATTCACATGATGTGAGTAATGTACGATATTCGAATGATAATGTGTAGTACTATTTTCATATAATGTATATTGTTTGTTTTGAAACAATTTTTGTTGTTCCTCATTACTCTGAATAACTGAAGCCTGTCATTGGTCTGTGTTTCAAATCAGTAGATTTTGCCACTGCATTCTACGACGTGTATGCCCGCGCCGTTGGTTTTGACACGCGCAAACAAGGTGTGCCCCGCGCCGTTGGTTTTGACACGCGCAAACAAGGTGTTAAAAAAGTGGATGGTCTTACTATTTGGCAGTATGTGGTAAGGGCTAAGCGTATCATTTCGAAGAGAGAGAAGGCTATAAAGGAGTTCAACCGCCCTGTTAGAAGATCTGGTAAATGCCAAGAGTTAGGTCATCATGATTCTCGGAATTGCGGCCGTGTGGAGGAGAAGGCGTTGGAGAAGGAAAAAGAGAAGTCAAAGGGCAAGGGCAAAGAGAAATGTTGATATCTTACTGTGCTTTTGTCATCAATTGACTTTTGCACACATTTTATTTGATTCGATTTGTCTTTGAGTCATAGAACTTTTTTTAACCAGACGTACATTATGCGACTTTAAATCTACGTTGATAATGTTAAGGAGTTACTTTCCAGAAGTTATTTATTGTGTAATTCAAGTACATTAGTTAGTTTGCAAATGTACATTATTGATTATTTTTTACTTTCACACCCAATTTTAAAAATATTGTACATAACCATTTTGATAACGTACATTTCTTAAAACGTGTGAATGTGTGTATACTACACCCTACCCCATGCATAACTGAACCCTATGGAAATGGTGTTAACTTCAGGCCTTGACGGAACTAAAACAATGCTACATTATGCCTATGAAACGCTACATTATATTTTCATATATATTGTTTCTTGTATTGTGTACATTATGCTGCTACTTCAACACGAGGTTACTATACATAATCAATGCTTATGCAGAAGTTATTAGTGTATAATTCAAGTACATTACAAATTCGATTATGCTTGCCTTTGACAACCACAGTGACGTACATATTGTTTTCATAGTTGTTTTCCGAGTTTAATAGTACATTTTTTATGATAACTGTACATTACTAAGTACATTAATGTACATTAGTTCCAGATGGACGTACATCAAGACCAGGTTACTAAACAGCAGCAAGATATGACCAAAGCATCATAATTTCAATTAAAACCAAAGTAAAATCCAACGTACTAACATCCACATTGTGTCGCAAAACATTATCCTAAGAATACATATGTACACAATATATAGCGAAACTGAAAATTTTCCTAAGATTTATTTTTATTATTGCTAATATTATTTTTATCGGGAATAATAATTGAAGTGGTCATAATTATTTATTACCATCGAGACAAATTAAATTAATATTATCCCAAAGTACTAAACACAAATACAACGACGATTTCAAATAAAATTTATTAGTACCAAAACAAAACGATTTTGGAATTAATAGTATTGTATCCTCATAAGAAAATGATGAATCAACAATAGCAATGACAAAAATGGTTAGGGTAACCGTAGGGGAGAACTTTACAAAATCCTCCTTTGTAACATTTTGACGACCTACACAATGAGTCACACTTTGAGTTGTCCAACTTCGGAACACATCTACCAATGTGATTGTTGTTGCAACAATTCAATTTTCCTTGCACTAAACCACCTAAAAATTTGACAAAGAACAATGCCAAAAAACAGTTTATAAGATAAATAACACTAAAAAAAAAGAACAAAAATAAAGCAACTTATAGACAATAATTATTATATTCAAAATTAAAAAAAAAAACAATGGAAGAACACAAAAAAGCAGACAAATGGGATGATTATACTATTTTTTTTTTGGTAATGGGATGATATACATATATCTTTCATGGATAGAATGAAATATACATTAAACAATTATGGAGGAACCAAAAATTCTAAACCAAATATTCATTATAAACCTGTAAAAACGACGAAGGCCAAGAAGCAAAACAACATAAACTTAGTATTAGCCATATTAACTATTATTTGCTTTACAATAATAATGAAGCTCTAGGTGATAAGATGAATATGATTGATTGGTGAAAGAATGTTATTCATTATATATATAAGAAAGTTTTTTTATTCGGTTTTGGTATATAAATCTTTCGCTTTGAAAAGAAAATCGATAGCCATGTTGCATTATTTGATTTAAACTCATTGGAGTAAAAAAATCTTCTTTTGTAATAGCTTAAGGAATATTTGATAACATTACCTTTTAATGGAGATCTTTTATTTCTTACCGTAGCAATACAATTTTATTTTATAAACAACCCATATTTTACTTCTTTGTTTATATATTTATATTTTAAAATCATTAGAAGAAACTTATAAATTGTATTATTGCGCTTGGAGTGTTTCAAAAGAACATATGACTATATGATGAATTAGGATGTATATTATTATTATACAAGGATACAAATATTCTTTAAAGTTAGAAAAAGAAAGTTTTTGTCTTGTTGTTTGAGGGAATATAAAAGTTTTCAATAGATCATCGATTCATCATTAGCTTTCCAACCAAATCATCTTTCTATATCTCAATAATTTAATTTTTCACCCAGATCGTCTTTCAAAATGGTATTAATCATTTTACACAAATTAGGATCACATAACAAATCACTACTCCATTATTTATGTCAATTTAAGAATAATCATGAACTCATATCACTAGGAAATTTGATTGCTTATATTTTTCTTGAAAATCAACAATATATATATTTCCATAAATAAATCATTAAAATAATGAGGTCCTCGTGAGTCATGACTTGCATCATGTGTCTGAGTAGTAACATGAATAAATCACTAATTCCACAGGCATAGCTTACAATACAACACCAGCCAATCCACCTTTCTTTAATGAATGAATGTTTTTTTACCATTTTTTCTCCTTCTGTGGTTTCAACTCTTAAACTTGAGTTACTCTAATATTTGAGTAGAAACCTCATAAATTAGAACAAATTGCTACAATCCACTTAGTTTCAGAATTTTTCCATAATAATTTCTCTCATGAATTCTTCTGGTGCTGCAAGACAAACAAATAATTGATCAAGAAACTGCAAATGAAAAAAAAAATTCATAAATATACAGAAACAAATCAGATATGTTTTAAACCTTTTTGGCCTGTAAAGAGACTGAACTGTGCAGCAGCCTGACCGAGAAACATTTCAACTCCACTAACGACGACGGCCCCAGCAGCCTCGGCTTCTTTTAATAGTCTGGTCTTCCTAGGGTTGTATACTGCATCGAAGACGAGCTTGTAATCCCTCAACGTTTCCTGGTAAACGAGAACGATGTATATATGTATATTACTACTTCGTAGAACCAAAGGGTATTAATTTGATCTTGGAGAGAAATGTTTGAAGATAAACCTCCAGCACAGGAATCCGCCGCTCCACATGTGGATTCATGCCTAAAGGAGTTGCGTTCGCAAGGATTGCATCCTTCTCCGGCCGGAAAGTGAGTAAATCATCAAACGGAAGAGCATCGGCAGATACTGCAGCAGCTAGAGATTTTGCCCTTCCTTCACATTGCAAAAAGACTATAGTTAATATCTCTTGTCGTTGCAGGAAATCTATAGTTCTATACTGCGATGCTGCTCGATGTAGTGAAGATATGAAAAGGTTTATTAATTAGTATCAGTATTCTACCGAAATCAATGTCAAAGACAACCACTTTAGCACCCCTTATTTTAGCTCCAAATGCAAGTGCTCTTCCTGCACCCCCGGCTCCCACGAGAACAAACTGCTTCCCTGTGAGTGGAGAAAGAGGACCATTCTTCCCATTCAGCCCGTCCCTATACTGTTGGAGTGTCGCAAATTATATCCTTTATTACAACTGGTGCACCCAATATATCAGTTCAAGAATAAGAATTGAGTTATTCTGGTACCTTTAAAGCATCTTCGATTGCTACAATAGCAGCCTCACAATCTGTGTTATACCCGACTAGCTTTCCATCATCACGCCTCCTTATAATAGTATTAACAGCACCAATTGACTGTTGATCATAAGACAATTTAATCATTATGAGGACTTGTTGCAGCATTTCAAACATAACTAAAAAAATGACCCCACATTCGTCTTTTGATTGTGTATTACAGACTCCTTTAAGAGGATATTAAATTTTAGCAATGTGATTAATTAAAAAAATCTGTGTCATTTCAATCCCCACTTCCTGAAATACAGAAAGTATAAACATATTTTTGTAGTAACCTGAGCAACTGGATGGACTTCGTCGCAGAAATCAATTACCGCTTCCTTGTATGGGATCCCGACACTGAAATTTAAGCAAGAAAACAATGTAAAGTATCTGCTTGAAATCTGGCCAGAAGTCATCTCTAATTCAGTAGTATTTAATTGCTCGAAAAGATATCAGAAATGGAATAACAAAGTCCCTCTCTACATCAAATGTGTCCAAGATCTCAGTGCGCAATGGCAAATATGTTTATTTTATTAGTGACTCAAATAGTATCTCTTTTCTGGTAAAAGAAAGTACTATACAAAACTAACTGCAGCATGAGAAAATAGAGTAGCAATCGGAAAAAGGTAACACGTACCTGTAACCAGCAAAATCAGGACTTGTGTAGACACTGAAAAATTCCTTTAGATTATCCACAAACATTGGGACATATATTCCATTGTAACCAGCATGTCTAAATGTGGGATTGTGCAATAGAGGGCCCTTGCTATGACTTACGGGTTTTGAGATAAGCCCAAAAACTTCAGTACCCATATTGGTGTTCTTCACTCCATAGGCTTGTCTGAGGATATTTACACTGGGGAGACCAGGAATCGTATTTCCTTCAACTGATCCATATGCAAAAACACCACCAAACTTAAAACTCAGCAGCTGACTAATTAGACCTCTTTCTCCTGTGCAGTGAGCTATCATGGGCACCTGCCGGGGGTTAGCAATGATTATGATAATAATCTTCTGGAGAACTCTAGAACAACAGTTATTATGCTCCCTTTTCAGAAAATTTAACCCAAAGGCCAAAGCTACTAGTTTTCTCCTCTCCGCAATGAGGATAACTATTAATTTCCAGCTTGTACTTTGTAATTGAAAACTGAGAGAGCATATCACTATCAAAAGGAAAAAGAAACCACACCTGGCTATTTGACAGAAGGTCAAAAGCAGTTGCTATCTCTGTAATATTGGCTGCTTCCCAAACAAACTTAATGATATCAGCACCGGTGGATTTCATCTCTGCAACAAGAAGGCTGGGATCTTCCAGTAAAGCAGTAGAGCTATCCAGGTAGGTTGAGACTATAATTTTACTACTTTTAAGCTGATGGAACTTATCTTCTTTTATGAGAGCAGATGCTACCTGTATAACAATGGTGCCAAAGTCAGATTAATAGATAAAGTCGGTACGTCCCAATAAACTTTTCACATTCATTATTCCTTGTAACCAATATATATAAAGCAATTGAAATGATGATAATTTCATCGGAATGACATTACAATTTGTATGCTGATCAATAAAATGGTGTGAGATCATCACTGTTACATTCAGATTATTTATCGTGCATGGGGACAAAGAAGTTATCCGGACTCTAATATCTTCTGATATTGCACCATCTTTATTTATAGAAGCTACAGCAGAATTGCATTTGATAGGCGTTATATTAGATTAGACAGTATATTTTGGTTTCCATAGCACCAATCTCTCCCAGCTCTGTATACCAATCCATTAAGAAACAAGAATTAACCAAAAAAAGCTCAATAAATAATTATAGAACTAACTGTATATTAATAGATAAGAGTAAGTACTTGCCTAGAACCATATGTTAAACACTATATAGAGCAACAAACAGATTGATTACATCATCACAAACAAATCATGACTCATTGTTTTCTAGTTTTGGTTTATGTATGCACAAATAGTTGAATTGTATTACCATACCAACTCCTACCTTGAGTTCCAAGTCAATGTAATCAGCACCTAAATCTTTGGCCAAAAGCAGAGATTGTAGATGATCCTGTTCATTGCTTTTGCATTCATCACCTTCCCATTTCGACCTGCAACCACCAAACTCATTTATAAAAATATTGACTTTATTGAAGGCCCACACCAATATTCTTTGCTTTCGCACAACAACTAATAGCAACTCAATTAATAAAAAAAAGTCCATCACCAAAAAACACTACACATACATTTCCATCATACCTAGTCACCCACCAAGATTCAACTAACAGCCACCTTCTCTTGCCCTAACCTACTCAGTTTGGTATACTCTGACCATTATGAAATAAGTATTTCATGTTTTTCAAAGTATTTATTCTTTTTTTTTTGGAAATAAAAAAACTAGTGCTATTTCAAGCCAATCTAGCACAAACTGGCATTCCTAATCGAGGAATGCAATCATGAAACAGAAATCCACGGAATTTATGTGGTAATCAATAAGATGCATATGGATATCATAATCTGGCGCCAAAATAGCTAATCGTAAAGGCCTAATTTTTAAAAAATACAAACCGGGAGAGGAGAAGGACGGGAATGGGCTTGTTCCGGAGCAGGGTTGTGAGGTCGGAATGGGAGAGGGAATCGAGTTCAATTTGGACGACATCGGCGCCCTGAATTTTGGCCTGATGCATGCCATTGAGGAGGTGGTCGAGGGATTGAGGAGGCAATGCGGCGCAAATCAATTTGGGAGCCCCAACAACTCTAATCATTTCTTGTGCGGTGAGAATAGAGGAAGCGGTGGTGGAGTGGGGGCATTGTTAATGTGATTTGATGGGGTTTATAAGGGAAATGCAAATTGAGTTGTTGGTGGGAAGGATTAGGACAAATTAACGAACAGGTAAACAAAGGTTGGCGCCAGCTGCCCAGCACCACGCCGCATCTCTGCGAATCTCTTTTGCACCTGAGATTGAATACTCATCACTGACTCAGCAACTCGTGGCTTTTCAGAGAGTAGAAGGAGAGAGAGAAAGCTTCCTGAGTTCCTGTATTGCGCACGTTGCCATTGTTAAATACTCTCCACGTCCACGTCCACGTCCACGAAACCCGTTTTTCTATTTTAGTTCGTCTGCGAATAGAAGTCCAGGTTCACTTTTACCATAAATGAAACTCTTATTCCATTAACTTTTTTCCACCCACTTTTCTTAATATTTTTTAAAACTCGGCCTGCTAAGAAATGAGACTCCTTATGGAGAACGGAGAGAGTAAAAATAGTGTGAATGGTTAACGCTCGAATCAAAGGCTCGGGTTTGAGCCCATTGATGTGAGATCCGGAAATTTCTATTTATTTATTGGTAAAAAAAAGTTATTAATACAAAACCTATATATTCTCCAAAATATAAACTTTAAAAATAATCATAAAAAAGCTAAAAAAAATACTGCAAGTATCTAAATTTTATGTCATTTAAAATGGGATGGAAAAAATCTATTTTAGTAGTAAGTTATTAGAGCATTCTCATCCGTGCTCTTGCCAAAGAGTACGGATATGGGCCCGAACCCACTTGTATTACTTTTTTACTCCATGCTCTCAGGCAAGAGCACAACACTCACATTCATGCTCTTACGCAAGAACATGCTCAAGAGTCCACCTCTTATTATTCAATTTAAATAAAAACATTTTCACAATATTAAAATGCATTAAAAATACCCGGAATACTATTACAAATTACAAAAAATTTAAAATTACATAATTAAAATCCTAAAAATTAAAAATTACATAATTAAAATTCTGAAAATTAAAAATTACATAATTAAATTCATAAAATTAAAAAAACCCACTACTCGTGGCCGAATTTCGCCCAAATGTGTTTGATTAGGTCTTCTTGTAGCTCAGTGTGGGTTCGGGTATCGCGCATTGTGTTTCTTGTTTCGATCCTCTCGCCCACCGTCGTATGCACACCTCGGCGTGGGGGAGACCTTGCGGTTGAGCTTCTGGCTTCATCATCGTCATAAAAGTTAGCCACATTCGGTCCTTCGTTAGCTATAATCATGTTGTGCAAGATAATACACGTGTACATGATGTCGGCGATATTCTTAACGTACCACAACCGAGACGGGGCCTTCACAATGTTGAATCGGCCTTGAAGGACCACAAAAGCTCTTTCGACGTCTTTCCGAGCAGACTCTTGACGCTGCGCAAAAAGAACCCGTCCCGATTCTTGCGGATTGCTGAACGTCTTCATGAAAGTCGACCACCTTGGGTAGATACCATCGGCGAGATAGTAACCCATGTGGTATGCATTTTCGTTGACGGTGAAGTCGATCGTCGGTACTACACCTTTCAAAACATCATTGAAGAGTGGTGAAGAATAGAGCACGTTCAAGTCGTTGTTGGATCCGGCAATACTGAAATATGCATGCCAAATCCATAGGCGGTAGTCGGCGACCGCTTCAAGGATAAGTGTTGGGCCGCCGCCTTTGTGGCCGCTTAAGTGTTGCCCCCTCCAAGCAGTCGGACAATTCTTCCACTTCCAATGCATGTAGTCAATGCTGCCAAGCATACTGGGAAAACCGTGGACTGTTTCGTGAAGACGAAGCAACCGTTGACAATCATCGTGTTAGGGTTTTGTATACTAGAAATCACCTTTCGAGTGATTGAATACTATAAAACTCTATATATTCTTTTCCAATGAATGCAACAGATTATTTTTGTCATAATGTTGTTATGTTTTACATTTAATAGATGTTTATTGCATATTTAAATGTATAAGCGAACGTAACAAAGTCTAAGTCTTTGTTTTAGTAGACCGGTTGTGGGCGTCGTCCACTTTAAGGTAACACGGTCAGTTCTGAACAAAAAAAAATAAGAATTTCACAACCTAGATAGGCCTAGACTACCTATCGTGAAAGGTTGCAATGTCAGCCCGATTATTTCTAAGCCTTATTGAAATAAGTTGACATTGGTGTGGTATAGCACTGAATTGGATCTAAACGGCAAGACGAGTCTTTATGCTATCTACTGAAAGACGAGGTCTTGAGAATTAATTTCTTAATCAATGTACGTTAGCATTGAGCATACGATATTGATTATCTACTACTTTGACTTACCAATATGTGTGGGTTTTTCGTAACCCAACGATCCTGACATCTTGGGTAGTGGCGATTAATATCTAGCGGTGCTAAGATTGCTATTATATTGAATCATGCACGAGGTGAGTCTCGTTTGATAACATCCACAAGAGGAGCTCGAAACAAGGTTTTATTATTCGGAACCTAGCTAGTTGGAGTTTGATTACTCTATGAATAATAAATAAGTGTTTCTTGCTAAGTCCACTCTTGGAGTTTATAATATTTTCATTAATTAAGTCCATAGCATACATTGATTAATTAATGGATGTTTCTGTCTTAAGCGCGGGGAATAAATGACAAACAAATGGAAACTCGGAATACTTGTAATTTCGGATTTGGATGGGCGGTGCAATATTACTTCTTTAGTGGTTGATTGTAATATTCCAATATAAGCTCATATTAAATTGTGGGTTCAATTTAATTAGTAAAAAGCTAATTGGGGGAGGTCATATCCAAATTCTTCCTTAGATCCCTGACTGGGCCAAATATGTGACTTAATATAAATAGGAGAATAAAGGAGACTAGAAAATAAACTTGTTTTATTTTACAATTTTCCTTCCCCCTATTCCAAGGAGAGGAACGATTTTTGCTCTCCTTTCGTGAGCAGGGTTCTGTCTTCTTTATTTAAGTCCTAGAATTCTGGTGAGATTTGCCCACATAAATATTAGATTACAGTCCGGGATACCAATCAGAAGATCCGAGGTCGAGTACTCAAGATCTTCACGTGGAGAAGACACAAGCCATCTTCGATTCTTAAGTGAATCAACGAGGTAAATTGGCTAACTCCGTAGCAAGCATGTTTTAGGGATTATTTTTGCTAAAGCATGTTTAAATTCAAGTTGTGAGCATGATACATGTGAAAACTACGCGAATAGAGTTTATCTAAATAATCTGCTAAATAGATTAGTTTTTATGTGATCCGTTAGAACGCACGCTTCCGCAGCAAACCCCTTCACATCGGTGGGGTGCCCGAAGGAATTCATCACCGAAAGCAAAACGAACGCCGTCACAAAAAATTTTAAAGGCATATGATTCCAGTTGACTCACCGACATGCAAATACTCGTCGAAGAGGTCAGCTGTTTGCCCAGTAGCAAGTTGTCGGATGGCACAAGTACACTTCTGCAACGCTGAGAGACTTTGTCGACCGGTTGCGTCTCTACTTGATTGAAAGTATTCAACACGGGAGGACAATGTGTTGACAATACGCATAAACAACCGTTTTGACATGCGAAACGCCGCCGAAAGTAATCTTGCGAAAACTGCGGCTGGTCGGAAAAATAGTCAGCAACGAGCCTTTCGTTGGCTCCCTCCCAGTCACGAGGGATGTAGCGGTGAATTGATCTAGTTGGCCGAGGAGGAGAGGCGGGGGTAGTGGCGGCGACATAGGGTTCATAGGCGGCACGATATTGTTCATAGTATTCTTATTCTTCGGGCTCCGCTTCCGCCATGATATCGATGAAATCTATTTGAGAGCGTTTGAGTGAGAGAGGAAGATGTAGATGAGCTGTATGAAAAAATATGAATGAGAGATGAATGGATGATGAATGTGTGTATTTATAGATGATTTTAGGAATAAAAAAATATTAAAAATCAAAAAAATTTCAGAAAAACGGTAATAAAACGGCCATATATTTTAGAATCTGAGATTTTTTTAAAAAAATTTTGGTATTATTTTCAATTTTTTTTAAAAAAATTGAATTTCCAATGGATAATCCGTTGGCCAATAAAAACGCGCCACGTAGCCTGCTCAGCGGCACGGACGTGCTCGATGCATCGAGTAGCACCGTGCCAGCGGCGACAGCGGTGCCGCGCCAGCGACACAGACACCGTCCGTCCCAGCGAGCACCGCTGCGGATGCTCAACTTATTATGAAAGTGTAAACAATTGAGGAACGATTTGAGTAGCAAGAACAATCGGTTGAAGATTGGAATGAAATTGTAAAGGAAATTTTATTCACTGGAATGAGAAAAACGAGAGAGAGAAGATGAGCTACCGTGTAAAACTAACTAATGAATTAGCTATTTAACAGAAACTAACGGCTAGTTTCAATCCTACGGCTAGGATTAAAACTTGACTAACAAACAGATCTAATCGGCTGCTGAAACGAGTTGTCATAACAGCCGAGCTGCCGAGCTGCCGAGCTTGCCGAGCTTGCCGAGCTTGCCGAGCTTGGTGCTTGAGCCATCACAATCTACCAACAAACTCCACCTTGATTGCTCAATCACCAACCAAACTCTTCCTTTCCAGTCCCACTAGTTTCAAACATAGTAGAAACTTTTCCTTAGGCAATGGTTTAGTCAACATGTCTGCCGGGTTCTCTGAAGTATGAACTTTGAAGACTTTCACATTGCCTCTTTCAATCTCCTCCCTGATGAAGTGATACCGCACATCAATGTGCTTTGATCTCTCGTGATAAGCTTGATGCTTGGCCAGAAATAGGGCACTATTATTGTCACAGCCAACTGCTATCGCCCCTTGCTCAATCCCAAGATCAGACAACATTCCTTTCAACCAGAAACTCTCTTTGATTGCAGCAGCAAGTGAGATAAATTCTGCTTCCGTTGTGGAAAGTGCCACCACACTTTGGAGACTTGATTTCCAGCTAATAGCAGACCCAAACATTGTGAATATGTATGCCGACTGAGACTTTCTGTTGTCTAAGTTCCCAGCAAAGTCCGAGTCACAATATCCCACAATAGCATCAGCTCCACCTCCATCATTCACTCCATATAGAATGGCTACATCCCCAGCACCCCTTAGATACCTCATCAACCATTTGAGAGCAATCCAATGTTCTCTTCCATGATTTGCCATAAACCGGCTGACAACACTTGTGGCTTGTGCTATATCTGCTCTGGTGCTGATCATAGCATACATAATGCTCCCTACTATATTAGCATAGGGTATCTTCATCATTTCTCTGGACTCAGCCTCACTGTTGGGCCTCTGATCAGCCTTGAGCTTGAAGTGCATTGCTAGTGGAGTAGCCACAATTGCCTTTTAGCTCTATCTCTGATAATGTTCATGCCTAAGATTCTCCTTGCTGGCCCGAGGTCTTTCATTTCAAACGCAGCATTGAGTTCATCCTTCACTTCTTGCACTGCCTTCCTGCTAGCTCCAGCAACAAGCATGTCATCTACATAAAGTAGAAGATATGTAGGATGTATGCCCCCTTTTCTGACATATACACAGGAGTCATAACTTGATCTCTGAAAACCAATCTTGATCATATAATCATCAAAAGTCTTATTCCACTGTCTACTAGCCTGCTTCAAACCATATATACTTCTTCTCAGCAAGCATACTTTATTTTCATTCCCTGGTTTGATGAAGCCCTCAGGCTGGGCCATGTAGATTGTTTCCTCTAGCCCTCCATGTAAGAAGGCCGTTTTCACATCAAGCTGCTCCAATTCCAGATCCAACTTAGCAACCAAAGCCAGCAACATTCGAATGGAAGAATGCTTTACAACCGGTGAGAAGACCTCATTGAAATCAACTCCATGCTCTTGAGTGAATCCTCTAGCCACTAACCGGGCTTTAAATCTGATCTGATCACCCTCAGCACCTTCCAGCTTCTTTTTGAATATCCATTTACAGCTGATAACCTTCCTTCCATCAGGTTTCTCAACCAATATCCAAGTGCCATTTTTTAGTAGAGAATCAATTTCATCCACCATTGCTTTCATCCACTTTTCCCATTCTTTGCTCTCCATTGCTTCCTTATATGAGGATGGCTCTATATACTCAACATCTTCAGCCACACATAATGCATAAAATAGCATCTCAGAATCATCAAATCTTGATGGCAGCTTGATCTTTCTTCTGACTCGATCCCTAGCCAGCTGGTAGTTTTCCAGATTATCTTGAGGCTGTGTTTGTGTCTCATTCTGAGCACTCTGAGGCTCAGTGACTTCTTCACTCTCCCCATGTTTCTCATGTCTCCCATGCTCCACCTCAAAGTCAGCTTTATCAACAGAATCAGTCACAGAATCAGGCTTCTCAACTATCACTTTGTTCTTATCCAGAAAAGGCATTTCAGTTTCAGAGAATACAACATCTCTACTAATCACAATCTTGTGATTCCCTGGCTCTACACACCACAAACGATATCCCTTCACCCCAGGTTGATATCCCAACATCACACACCTAATAGCCCGAGCATCCAACTTCCCTTGTTTGAGATGAGCATATGCCTTGCAGCCAAACACTCTCAATGTGGTGTAATCTCCATGGCTGCCATACCATCTAAAATCAGGTGTGTCTCCCTCTATACTTGATGAGGGACATTTGTTGATAAGTTTCACAGCCGTGGATGCAGCCTCGGCCCAAAACTTCTTCTCAAGTCCAGATGAGAGGAGCATACACCTCACCCTCTCTATTATGGTTCTATTTGCCCTTTCTGCTATGCCATTCTGCTGAGGATTCAGAGGTACAGTCCGGTGCCTTTTAATTCCCCTCTCCTTACAAAAGTTATCAAACTCTTTGGAGAGATACTCCAAGCCGTTATCAGTCCTCAAACATTTAAGAACCACTGACTTCTCCTTCTCCACTTCCAGGCACCATTGCTTGAACTTACTAAAAGCCTCTGATTTCTCTCTCAAAATGTATATCCACATTTTTCTAGAGTAGTCATCTATGATACTCATATAATACTTCCCTCCACCTACTGACACCACAGATGCAGGACCCCACAAGTCACTATGGGCATAATCAAGAGTGGATGTGGAAGTGTGCTTGCCTTTGGGATAGGGCTGTTTCTTGGACTTACCCAAAATGCATTCCTCACATGGAGTAGTGTCCATCTGCCCAGAACTTTGTATAATCCCCTTCTTGGCCAGCTCCTTAATGCTTCCCTCAGCTGCATGAGCAAGCCGCATATGCCAGATTTTGAAGTCATCAGCCTTCACAATATTTGCCTGTGCAGTAGGGATCTCAACACTAGCCAGTAGATAGTACAAGCTTCCCCTCCTTTCAGCTTCCATCACCACTCTTTGATCCTTGGAAACTGTCATTTTTCCCCCAGTAGAGCAGAATGTATATCCCTTGCGTTCAAGAAGCCCAAGTGAAATGAGATTCCTCTTGATATCAGGTATATATCTCACTTCACTTATAATCTTCACAGATCCATCTTGCATTCTCAGCCTGATCTTGCCTATACCTTGGATGGTACAAACTTGGTTGTTGCCCAATATAACCGATCCAGTCATCTCTTGGATCTCCTCAAACCAGCCAAGATTCGGACTCATATGCAGACTACACCCCGAGTCCATGATCCAAGATCCTCCCAGACCACCCTCCATCACATTCAGAATTTCTGGCACATCAGTTTCCTCAACACAGTCAGTAGATGGAACACGGTTTCCACCACCATTTGCTTGCCTTCTTTTCCATGCGAAGCAATCCTTTTTGAGGTGACCCGGCTTCTTGCACCAATGACATGAGCGGGTTTCCTTTTGATCATTTGATGGAGTTTTCTGATTTTCTTGGCTCGGCTTCTGAAACCTCTTGACTCCCTTGAACTTCTTGACATTTAGGCTCTCAGCCATAGCCTCTGGATTCTTAGAGCCTGACTTCTGAATTTCTTTTGCTCTTATGGCCGACTGAACTTCAACAAGGGTGATAGTACCCTCTCGGCCATACAATATAGCATCTCGTAGCTGATCAAATGACTTCGGCAGAGCATTCAAAAGTAATATTGCCTTATCTTCATCCCCTATCGAGGCGTCGATATTTTCAAGATCATCGACCGCCTTATTGAAGTCTTCAAGTTGCTCCAATATCCCTTTATCATCCAAGAATCGATAGGAGTATAACCGCTGCTTCATGAGCAGCCTATTGGCCAAGGACTTAGCCATGTACAAGTCTTCGAGCTTCGCGATTATTCCGGCTGCAGTCTTTTCTTTTGCAACCTCTCGAAGAACTTTATCCCCGAGGCATAGCACAATTGCACTATGAGCTTTCGCCTCGATCTCAGCTCGTTTAAGGATCTCCTTTTCGTCAAGATCCACCTTCTCCCCTTCCTCCGACTTATCCTCCTTTCCGCCCGCCTCCAACGCCGAAGCAAGGCCTTGATGAATCAGCATAGCCCGCATCTTCATCCGCCATAAGCCGAAATCATTCCTACCCGTGAATTTCTCGGCCTCAAACCTAGAAGCCATAACACCCTCCAATCTCACCACCGAAAGAACAAATCAGAAATCAATCGCGCCTCCTGATTCCCACAGACGGCGCCAATTTGTAAACAATTGAGGAACGATTTGAGTAGCAAGAACAATCGGTTGAAGATTGGAATGAAATTGTAAAGGAAATTTTATTCACTGGAATGAGAAAAACGAGAGAGAGAAGATGAGCTACCGTGTAAAACTAACTAATGAATTAGCTATTTAACAGAAACTAACGGCTAGTTTCAATCCTACGGCTAGGATTAAAACTTGACTAACAAACAGATCTAATCGGCTGCTGAAACGAGTTGTCATAACAGCCGAGCTGCCGAGCTGCCGAGCTTGCCGAGCTTGAGCCATCACAATCTACCAACAGAAAGAAAGTCAAATTTAAAACCCAAATACACACGAAAAAATCTATGTAATATCACTATATCAGTTTTAGAGCTTACTTTCTATCTTCGCATAATTGAATATATACTACTTTCTTAATCAGTATATCTAACACCTGCATTTAACCATCAAATATTTAAAATCAATAATCAATTACATACTGCTACCATTAAATAAAATCCAGTTAGGACTTGGGAAGATACTATTAATTAAAAATTATGGACATATTAGTAGTAAGTATATACAGGCACATAAATACTCCATTTTCCATGCATATGCTATATCAAGCATGTCTTATAAGTAATTAATTATTATCATTGAAAGTTTTTATTTCATTTGTTTTTTGCATGAGTGAGGTGTTCAAACATAAGCAGGTAATTTGGAAGAGATATGGTGTCCTAACTCCTAATCCTGATCTACGAAATTCCAAATAAGTCTAGACATTTGATTTTGACATCCAACTAATATCTAAAGTGCTACTACTACATAATACTCCAAATAAGTTACTTGATTTCTAATACAATCCAAATAAGTTATATATATATAACTATGATTTATAGCTATGATTTATGAAAGTCATTTAAAACGTAAAACGAGAGGTTAAATCGTGAATTAGTGATTTTCTTCGTTTATGAATAAATGAAAATTCATTAACTATGTTCGAATCACTCCCTCCATCATAATAAGTTGCATTTATTTATGAAATATGCTACGAAGCATGTACGTGTATAAAATAATAATAACAGGCCATCCAATAAAGGTGATGTGTTTTCTTGTCTCCTCTTCAATTTTGTTTATCTATGTTTTTCAGTCTCTATATATCAATCTAATAGTCAATTAGATGAAATATCGATAAATCCTGATAAAATTATTACGTGTTTGGAGCACTTCATTAGACACGGATATTTTTAACATGTAGTATAGTTTAACACAGTAATATGTATAAAAGGATTTAATTGGGTATGTTAAATTCAAATATTGGTGTAGATAATAAGTTCAAGTATGAAAGTATAAAACACTAAATTTAGCCTTGAAGTAATAAATGAAGAGGATTATAAGAGAAGAGAATTCCAAGTTGAAGAGAGCATGCTAAGGAAAAATTGAAGTTTGGTGAGCCACCAAACACCTACTTCCTCCATTCTGTGTTGTATTTGAATAGTTTTATTTTGATCTTGACAAATTGATAATAGAAGTATAGAATGAATAAAACCGGAGAAAAAAAGACTAAAGTAGAAGTGAATAAAGTAAAATATTTTTATGTTACTCTTTGTTATAAAATAAAATTACTTAAATAATAATGTGTGACCATCCAAAATGAAATAGTATAACTCAAATCATTTGGAATGTAGGAAATAAGTTTTCTAAATATAATTTATAATGATTTCACATCTAACTATATAGCCATGATGATGACTTAAATTTCTGATTTATTAATTGAAAAATGTCTTACTAAATAAATTACATTTGATCTTCTACCAAACCATTTTGAATATATTAAACATATAGCAACTTGTAGTTTAGGCCATCTTATTTGGTTATATAATGGATTTTGAAAGCAGGCGTGATGTGAATTGTCATCATTTTGGATTTGGCGCTCTCTAGTGTTGGGTTGTTTAATAAAAAAACCACCTACTTCTCGCCTCCTTTTAAAATAGATATTTTTTTCCGTTCTGTCTATCTCTAAAAATAGAAACTTTTTATATAAGAAAATTTCTCTCTCAAATAAGATGAGACATATTTTCTATTAACACACTTTTTTTTCTACCTCTTCTCTTATTTAGCAATTTTGCATTATAACTCGTGTCAATTTCAAAAAAAATGTTTTTAGGGGATGGAGGAAGTCCAATTTTTTTTTTTGGTTAGAAATGCGACCAATTTTGTTACCTTTGAAGGGTAGGTATGATTTTTTTGAAAGTGTGAAAAAAAGAGATAGACACATTATTAACCATTTAATATATTAAAGAAAGTAGTAATGTTTAAAGATTAGGTGGAGATAAAAGCGTGAGGAAGAAAAAGAGAATAAAAAATTTTGTCAAAAAATTAGAGCTATAGTGCAAGTTGCTTGAGTAACACCTTCATTACATCTAATTATAATGGCTAGGAATTTTTAATTTCATATCTAGATTATATATGGTTAAAGAAAAGAAAACGAAATGCTACCGTGAAGAGGTAGGTGAAATAGCGGAAAAGAAATGGTAACATAGGCAACCTTCTATCATAGTCAGGAGTCATGATAGAAGTTAGATTATTTATTAGAAATTGGTCACTCACCCCTTAAAATGTCTTATAAGGGGAGAGTTATCCACACTTATATAGATTAGATTGGATCTTCACCAAGTCGATGTGGGACAGAATCTAGAGAATTTAACACGCCCCCTCACGTGTGGGCTGGAAAGGACATCGGTCTTCCATTACGTGGGTAGGCAATACAAGACATAAGAGAACCATCATCGATGTGGGTCGGAAAGGATATCGGTCTTCCACTCGTGAGGTAGATAAGAGATAAGAGAAAACCATCATCGACTTGGGTCCGCTCTGATACCATATTAGAAATGAGCCACTTAGCCCTTAAAAGGCCTTATAAGGGGGAGAGTTTATCCACACTTATATAAATTAGATTGGATCTTCACCAAGTCGACGTGGTACATAATTTAGAGAATTTAACATTATTATGACTAATATAGCATATTCTCCCATATTAAATCATTCCTTAGGATTTTCTAGAAATGCAATAACAATTCTTGATTTTAAATTTACATTATGAAATGACAATCCTTTATTAAAAAATTAGTACTCCTATTTATTCAAAAATCTATCATTATTACTATTTTAATAGGTATAGTAATGTTTTTATTTTGTTTGTGTTCAAATATACCAATGAAGAATAAAATTTAAATTTTGGAGCGGTTAGATTTGGTCCTTGTCGGTGAAGCATAATATTTAAATCGGATTAAACTTGATTTTTTTATTTTTTAGAATTAATTGTAGGAATAACAAAAAATTTACTTGAGTTTACACTAATACGAATTTTAAAATGTTACAATTATAACTCACATTCATTGTGAACTGTTGAAACCATATGTTTTACGTAGAGAAAAATGAGTATTTTCCAAACATTCGTTTAACTTCATATAATTTCACTAATATTGGATGTATTCATGTATCAGATTATATTCACGTGTCACAATATCAGATTTTCCAACTTGTTCTTCAATGGGCTTTTTCTTGATTCAAACTTTGAAAATGATTTAGATGAAAAATATTCGAGATAAAGTCAAGTCCAGTTAGGTTAGGTGAGTTGTTGAACATTAGTTATATAAGGAAAAATACTTTCTACCTCCCAGATTTAATTGAACATATAAGATGCACATAAATAATTAAAAATAGTATTTCTTCCCTCACAACAAAGACCACTCATTTCTACCTCAAATGATGAGACAAAATTGATTCTTTACCAAAATAAAAAAAAAAAAATGGAAGGCCTGAATTAAAATACATCCCCACACCACAAAGCCCAATCCAAGAGGAATTATTCGCATTATCTTCACATGTTAAGTTTAGGAATGACCCAAATCATTATTACTCCATTAAGCATCACCTAATATTCTAATAAAACTATATAATCAACATTTATTGCATAAAGGAGAATTAAAAAAAAAAGAAAATTTACCGGAAAAAAATCACCCAAGTTTGATCAATTTTTTTTCTGATTAATCTCGCAACTTTAGAAAATAGTCAATCACATTATAAATATTGCAATCTTCTCAATTGCCTCATCGACCAAAAACTTTGGCATCCTATGTGTTTGGGCATTGTAATAGAAAAATCGGTCAAAGGGTGTCGATTTTTGGGCTATTAGACGATTGAAAACTTTGTAAAATTATTATATAATCGACTATATTTGAAAATTGTGAAATCGACACAACTTTGTGATTTTTCCGACATTTTACCATTAAAAAAGTTATATACCATGAAATAATCTATACTAACTAAAGAATGTAAATTATATATAAAAGATATTTAAGATAATATAATCCTAACTGGTTTAGTAAATCTATACCGAAATTGTAGAGAAAAAATGTAAAAAAAAAAAAAAAAATTTGACAGTGAGACATGAAGGATGATCTCTTCTCGGATCATATTCTTTTAAAGATAATCAATAATAATTCCTCAATTTACTTTTATGTTAATAGATTTGTTTTAAAATGACACCACCTCTTAAAGTGACATCATACTACCATTCTTAGTCAATCATTTGTACACGTGAACGAATAATCAGCTGCCATGTGGCAATTATAAAAAAATGCTCAAGGGTAAATTTTCTCGGGCTGCAATATCCAATATGTAGACTGCAATTTTTGCCCGTCTGCAATATCTAATACGCTAGACTACCATCTATAGATTGCAGTGTAGCGTTTATACTATTGCAGGCTACGTGGTGTCACGGTGTCACTTTAAGAGGTGTTGTCATTTTAACGCACCCCTATGTTAATATTCAGAATTGAACTCAGAAATCTATTGATTAGAATAAAAATGAATTAATAAAAACGTTTTACCAACTAGGTCGCGTTCGATATTAAATCCTTTGTCCCACCTTTACGTTCCATCATCGCCATCTCGATTTTCGCTCGATGAAATCATCTGGCCCACGATCTTTTTGCGACCCACCACCATAGACATATTGCAAGTTGTCTTTATTTGATTCTTGAGAAAGAGAGGTGGTCACCTCTAGTGAAATAGATGCAAACAATAACAAAGATTCAAGAAAATAAGACATGTGAATGGGACGTAATTTTCACAAGAATCCTCACCCTATTCTTTCAAACACCCGTGACTTCAATTTTGCTCATGGTGTGACAAAAGCTAGAAGATTCAATACTCTCTTTTCCATTGCAGACACATCTTGTGAACTTATTTTGGATACTTTCTACAAAATGGCCATTTTGTGGCCCCAATCACTATTCATTTTTTTCTTGTTATATGCCTTTTCCTGTCTCATTTTCAGCCTTGGTTTCATGATTAATTGATATAGCAGCCAAATGTTTACTGTCACTATTTCTCATATGATTTTGGTTAATAATTGACTCTCCTATCTATAATGTCTAGAAATATCATATACAATTATTTAAAAACTAATGCAACTTTGGTATTTTGACATTATTAATTTTTGCATGAAATTATTAACTCTTGCTCTTTTTCCAACATTTGATCAACTATATCTTTTGTTTAAACCATCATTTTTGTAATTTCAATCAAATATATTGGTCTTAATGTCTAATTAAGCCAAATTCCTACTTACTTTTTTTTCTTTGAAAAAGTGCATAAAATAATTTACTTCAAATCTTCTGCTTTTGGAATTATGCCTGACATCAAAACAATATTTGTATTGGCTATTGCTATGTGGCTAGAGTCATCTTAGACCAATGAAGTACTGTGGCTGCATAAAATATTAGTAGTAAATCTGGTTGTTACTAAGGAATAATCAATTTATAATTTTAAGTTTATATTATTGCAGTTTTTTGTCATGATTGTTTTACTTTTGTCCCTAAGTAAAACAATCATGACAAAAAACTGCAATAATATAAACTTAAAATTATAAATTGATTATTCCTTAGTAACAACCAGATTCTTTAAATTTGTGTAGTTTGTGCTACGTGTTGGTACTCTAAAACTAATGACTGTCATTTGCAAGCTCACATTCTCAATGCATTTGTCTTCTGCTGAATAAAATACACTTTACAAAGCATCCAAGAATCAGGGAAATGGGAAATAGTATTAGTTTATTAGTGTAACACATAATATACTACATACATGCAGTAGTAGTTTCTCTCGGTTCATCAATGGCTAGAGCAAGAATCTTTCTCTTCATCTTCTTGTTTTTGGTGCAGCCCATTTTCTCAAACCAGTTGGGGAATTCTCAGTTCCAAACCCTTTTGAAGATCAAGCAGCAACTCAACTTCTCTCAGGAAATAGCAGTTGAAGATGAGGATCAAGATTTCTGCAACAATGAGCCAACTCAGATTCTCTCTCTTGCTTGCTATGAAGGAAACATCACTCAGCTCCACATCACTGGTAACTACTGGTTCCCTCACTTGAGCCAAGATTTCTCAGCTGCTGCATTGTTCTCAAATATTGCTGAGCTCCCAAATTTAAAGGTGCTGTCTTTGGTATCACTAGGGCTAATGGGGCCATTGCCCTCTGAGGTTGGGGCTTTGGTTTCATTGGAGATATTGAATGTTACCTCAAATCAGTTTGGTGGTTCAATCCCTAGAGAAATGTCATTTATTAAGAATTTGCAGACTCTAATATTGGATCACAATAGGTTTGAGGGTGAGATTCCTGATTGGATTGGCTCTTTGCCTTCATTGAGGGTGTTGAGTGTGAAGAACAACTCATTTAGTGGCTCATTTCCAAGGGCATTTTCTTCCATGGTGAATCTTAGGGCTCTTGTGCTAACTGCAAATAATCTGTCTGGTGAAGTGGCTGAGCTTCACAACTTGACAAATCTCCAAGTTCTTGATTTGGAAGACAACAATCTTGGACCTCAGTTTCCTAGTATTCCCAAAAAGATTGTTTCTTTAGTGCTTAGGAATAATAGGTTTCACTCCATTGTGTCATTAGATGAGGTGAGCTCTTGGTATCAGCTTCAGAGGCTTGATATCTCCTCGAACGAGCTCGTGGGGGCGTTCTCCCCGTCTCTGCTGTCGCTCCCGTCTCTGACTTACTTAGACATCGGTGGGAACAAGCTCACTGGGAAGCTCTTGCAGAACATGTCTTGCAATGCAGGGCTCACATTTGTGAATCTGTCTGAAAATCGGCTGACTGGCGACTTGCCTGAGTGCCTCAACGGGACTGGTTACGGGAAGAGGGTCGTGTTGTATGACGGGAATTGTTTGTCTTCGGCTTACCTGCATCAGAATCCTGTGCCGTTTTGTCACAGTGAGGCTCTGGCCGTGGGGATCTCGCCTCAGAAGAAGGAGAAGAGGCCTCATGGTATAGCAGTTCTTGCATCAACTTTGGTTGGGGCTGTTGTTGGTACAGTCACACTTGTTGGCCTCACATTCCTGTTTGTGAAGAGGGAACTCGCGAAGCGCCATATGCACCCGGGGAAAGCTCCTCAGATGAGGCTGATTGTTGATAAGGTGTCGCCAGGACTCACACTTCAGCTTCTCAAGGATGCAAGTGAGTCTCTCTTTCTACAAATCAGTGTAAAATGCAAATGTTTGATTGATAAATGCAAATGATATGAAATGAATATGTTGGCAGGGTATATATCTGAGACAATCAAGTTGGGAGCTCTTGGCCTTTCACCGTATAGGACATTCGTTGTGGACGAGCTCAAGGAGGCTACGGACAACTTCAACGCGTTACATCTCATAGGCGAAGGTTCTTATGGGCAGGTACCACTTATTTTATCATATTAATTTGCATCGTGGCATGGTTCTTTCGATTTTCGCATGTTATTACATATGCTTTAATGGGATCAGGTGTACAAAGGATGGCTCACAGATGGGACTGCCATTGCCATAAGAAGTTTGAAAGTGAAGAGAAAACACAGCATCCAAACTTACACACATCAACTTGAGTTGAACTCCAAACTCAGGCATTGCCATCTTGTTAGCACGATAGGCCACTGCTTCGAGTGCCATCCAGATGATTCAAGCATCAGCCGGATTCTTCTTGTGTCCGAATACGTCCCAAACGGATCTTTCCGGAAGTATATATCAGGTACAAACTCAAAATGCTGTAAATGCTGATGTTCGATGTTAACTTATGGATAAGTCTCAAAATCTTCAACAGATGGACAGTCAGGACACAAGTGCACTTGGACACAGAGGATAGCAGCCGGGATTGGAGTCGCCCGTGGAATCATCTTCCTCCACACGGGGATAGTACCCGGTGTGTACTCAAATCGCCTCAAAATAACAGACGTTCTGCTCGACCACAACCTCCATGTGAAGATCAAGAAATTCAACTTACCCCTGTTGGTGGAGAATAGGATATCAGTAAGTGAATTATCTCAGAATCCTTATATTTCTAATGTTCTTATTTATCTTGTTGAGAACTATATTTCATGACTTGATGATTAGGGCCAAGTAGAAGACCGGCATTGTGGATCAAAGCCAAAGTCAGGATCAATGTAAGCACACGTACCCTTCTTAGGATTCCTGTCTTTTTTCTTATCAGAAGTAGTTTCATGCATCCGTTTGTGCATCAATATAGGTCGGGATGTGAGGAGAAGCATGACGTCTATGACTTTGGGGTGATCCTACTAGAAATGATCGTTGGAAGAGTGATAAAATCTCTCAACGATATCAATATATCCAAGGATATTGTAAGTAGAAAGAGCATGAACTAACTATGCATGTTACTATCTTGTTTCTCAAATCAGAGAGCTTCAACAATTGATTTGTTGAACAGCTATCAGTGAGCCTGGCGGCGGATTCTATGGCTCGAAGAAGCATTGTGGATCCCGCGGTTCACAAGGAATGCTCGGATGATTCACTCAGGACTCTGATGGAGCTGTGCTTGAGATGCCTGTCAACCGAGCTACAAGAGAGGCCTTCTATGGAGGATGTCGTGTGGAACTTGCAGTTTGCGGCTCAGGTTGAGGACACATGGCATCGGAACTCCAGCAGCAATCGAAGCTCTCCATGCCTTAACAATCCAGCTGAACCATAAATTATGATGTATTAGGAAAATGTATACATTGTTAGATTTGCACTTTGTTATCAACTGCTGCAAATATTTTTGAGAACCGTTTATTTTGAACATCTCATGCATTCTCTAATTGCCATCTTTTGAGGTCAAATTGATTATAAAAATTATTTAATTTTTTTGTCAAGGGATGAATATAAGGTGATGCTACTAATTAAATAAGTAATAATTCATGTAGTTTTCTCCCCTTATAGTGGTGTAATGCTGTATTTCTATATTTTTGTGATGTGGTTATATGTTTAGTATTAGATCTCCCATAAATGTGCACGAATGTATAAAATTGCAATTCTCTATATTCACATTGTGTCACACCTTTGAGCTCATGTATTGCACTTAACGAGAATATAGAGAATTGCAATTTTATATTTTTGCTCAAAGGTTATGGAATGGAGTGATATAAAACACTGTAGACAAAGGTAAAATAAAAATATTCATCATAAATAGTATAGTAATCTTTTTTTGACAACAAATTGCTGAGACCTGATTATCTATTTTCCACAGCTGCACAAAGTAATGTTTGTTTCAAGAAAATTGCTGCGGAGATGTACACTAAAAATGGCGACTATACAAAGTACCTATGCTGTATCACCAGATCTTACAAGATTTACATGCCAAAAATCGGGGAGTCGCAGTAGCGATTTCAAAACTTGAGTCCCTCAGGTCATGCTGCAGCCTCCTCCTCTAGTTCCTCCTCTGATTCAGTTGCTGATATCAAAGAAGTCGACTGGATTTTTCCAGCATGTTCAAGGCGCATCAGAATCACCCCTCTGCAAAGAAAGTGAAAGTCCGATTCATGTTTAATCATCCGCCAACAAACACCATTCTACGAGTACAACATCATGATCTTGTTATGCTTTTATCCCAGAGAGAGTAAAGCAAATACTCTTTTCGGCTTTTAAGTGGAGGGATACCTAAAGCTCTAGAAGAGACATTGTATAACACTAAGAGCCATTCGCAATTGAAATGACCAACAATTATACAAGGAAGAATATTAATTTCTATCATCCAACTCTACAACTCGGCTTTTGAGACACTATCATGCAAGCACTAAAAGACAGGTACCAAAATAACGAAGTACCTTGCATAGCGAGACTGAATGGAGATATCTCGTACTTTGATCCGGTTCACTGTTCCACTTTGGCTGACAAGCACGACTTGTTCATCACTTTCTCCATCCTCTATACAAATTAATATGTCATTAGTTTTTGTGATTAGCTACTTAATGCATTGAATACAGTAGAGTGCTAAGGTAAATAGGAAGCCTCACCCCCTACTGAAAATCCTACTACAAATACAGCCGCTAGACGATCTTCTGTCGAAAACTGCATCATTATGGGAAAAGAGTTGCAAAGATTAGAGGCGTGATCTAGAGTAACAGAATAAAAGAAATGTACTACAATGTATAGTAGGAGTACATGTTTCCTTTTCCTGATAAAAGAAAGAAGGTAACCAACCTTGTAACCTATAAGACCAACCCTATTCAGTGATGACGTCTTGAAGCTAGCAACAGGAACTCGTTTTCCAAAGCCCCTTTCAGATATAAACAGCAGCCAAGGGCCAGAAAATCTCTTCCCACTACACAAACAAACCAATACATTTCATGATAAATAATAGTAGTACAGTACATTCTAAAAAACTAAGCAACTGAAAATATGAAAAGGCACAGTGTAGCAATTAAAGACACAAGATGCTATGCATGACCACATTTTTGACAGACGTAACATACAAGAAAGTCACAAGTAGAACTGCAAATTCTCCTGTGGTTACCAGATATTATCCAAGGATAGTAGCGTAACTTGGTAGAAAAACATCCAGTTGAGTTGTTATATTTGTTATAAACTTTTCCACAACTTGATCAATAAAACACCCTATGAGAATATGAAATGTTCTTTGATAGCAACTTATCTCCATCAGAAGACTACAAATAGAGTAAGAGAAACTAGTTCCCTGTGAATCATACAATTGCTTCCAGCAAATTGTTCCATCAGAGTTCGGACAAAGTCATCTTGAAAAGTGAATGTGAAATCAAAAATTTTTAGCAGTAGACACCAATATGAAGTATCTGTAAGTTTTAAATATTTTAATTCAAAGCCCGCAAATACAAATTAAAACCTAATAATGATACCTAAGCCATGACAAAAACGTGGATATCAAATTAATATATAACTCTCATGCCAAAAGCATAAAGAATATAATTTTATGCCAAAAGCATAAAATTACTGGCTGGGCAGTGTTTCAGAGCCTTTCTCGATCTTCTTTCCCAAGGATGCAGGTATTATATCAATGCTCGCCATCTTATCCCCTTGCTTCAGTCTCATTGCAACTGAACCTCTAGTATTCCTCCCAAGTGCTCTCATCTAATCAGATAAAAAAGCAAACAACAAAAAGTATACTTTTAAGAGTGGCTTCAAATCTGAGACATAACCATGAAAGCTGAAGCATGTACTGCAGCAGCAGCAGCAGCAGTAGCCAATGGATTTAATGTCTACTGGAAAATCAGTGTCTAATTCTAGCTCCAAGGTCGGTAATCTCAGCACTGTAAGGGTGAAGGCAAAAGGAACGATGACTTACATTCTCACAAGGGCACAAAATCACCATTCCATTCTGTGATGCCATGGCCACATAATCATCATTCGAGCAATGCCTCACCCATTTCAGCTCATCACCTGGAACCTGCCAGTTTTAGTAAGTTAATTAGGGCACAAGTAGCTTAATACCCAGAACTCCAAGGAACAAAGAAGCAGACAAACCAGTTGAATTGCTATGATTCCAGTAGACCTTATCGATGAGAAATAGTTCAAAGAAATTTTCTTGATATATCCCTTAATAGTGAGCATCACAAGATATTGATCTCCTTCAAATTCACTGACAGGAATGATTGAAGTTACCCTCTCACCATCGGATAGGGATAAGATCTGTACCCAAAAAATATTCAGTGGTCATTAAACAAAACGTGGAAAATATTACAAGCCAAAAGACTCGAGTGAAAAGTATGGCACTACTTGGACTAAAGGTGTGCCAGCGGCAGTCCTGCTGCATTCAGGAATTTTATAGGCACGAGCACAATATACTGTTCCCTTATCACTGCAAAAGGATAACAGCAAGGGTTAGAAATGAGTAACAAGCCAGAATGGATTATATGCAGCGTCCTTGCATAGCAAATTAACTGATTATACAGTATACACAAGATGTATTATCTTTTCAAATAACGGACACATGAATGCTTGCAAGTAGAATTCCGCATGCTTGCAAGTAGAAACCAGTAACGAAATATTAAGTAACCTTGCGGCAGGAAAAAAATCAAACTTTTCCCAAAGTTGATGGATTTTGAAATGAAAGCATAGAAATTGGGGACATTATTCAGAAAACACTGAAATTAAGGGGCACGCATATGATTAACCCTACCGTTAATTCCCAACAGATAAAAAATACCAAATAAAATTATGATTTCACTAAACTTTACATCCATTTTCCAATAGCCAGATCACATCATCTCTTTCACAATATAATCAGTTACGTCATTTAAGATCTTCGTTACAATTTGTATTGTTCCCAAATCCCAATTTTTAGAATTAGAGGAAACGAGAAAAACACTTTGAACAATCGATGGTTGTTTAAACAAACTACATCACCCTTATCCCTTCTTTTGCCAAGGGCTTGAGTTAGAACAACCTTCAATATGCATATATAACATAGTGGTGTACCATTGCCACTTCTTAGTCGTTTCTCAATAATAACAGTATGTACCACATCATCTTCCAATAAACAATTTCATACCCTTAAGAGCGGCAGAATATTCTTTTGTTCAGAAGCTCATCTACTACGCTTTTGTGTACAATATTTATATAACATACTCATGCAATCACTGACAAAAATGCATACCAAGTTGATGTCAAAACAAACTTTAAAGGAATTTATTTCTTTTTACAAGTCATATACAAGAAACGGTGAGTGGGCATAGGTACCTGAAGTAAAGGACATGATCGTGTGCACGGCATACAAGGAAATCAGACATAGCATCATTCACTCTTAATTTCCCTACTGATTTTCCAATAGTACCGCGGTGTTGGAGAGTGAATGTATCAGGCTTCATCCTTTTTAGGTAGCCTTTTTCACTAAGTGCCTAAAAGTAAATATGGAACATTCCTGAGAAACAGAATTGCAGTAAATTTGTTTCAGACCTCAAAATGTAAATATTACATACCAGTAGCATTTCTTCGTTGGGTATAATATCGATATCCTCAAGCTGGCCGCTATCAGAGTCCTCCAGCATTGAACGCCTAGGAGTAGAAAATTTGTTCTTTATCTCATTTGCTTCCACTTCTATCATCTAATCATTAAAGAAAAAATCAAAACTACCAATAAGATAACAACATGCAATCAACTATAAGACTCGCCTTCAGAAGTAAACAAAGCCGGTTACATTTATTATTTCAAAGTTTCAAACTCGCCACCACATCATAACAAGAAGGAAAAAGAAATAGTTCCCAGTATAGTCCTTATTCTAACACCCGAAAAATGGATAAGTCTAAATTTCAACACAACCATTTCCCTGTGAGCACTTTGACCACCAGAATAAAGTATCGTAGAAACTAATAATAGAAAATCAAAACACCACCCCAAAAAGTTTGAGAAAGGCTATCTACTATAAGTTCCATCTCCACCATTTACAGCCTAGACCTCCTATAGAGACTCCTGTTCGACAAGGAACATTCTTTGCAAAAGGACATATGGCATTGTTGCAGAAAATTTGGGAAGAGTTTAGTAGAAAGAGAACACATCAGAAACCAAGACACCTGAAAATTGTTAGTGAAATCAAAATGGAATCATCAATAATCCCTTTTTAGACCAAGTATCCAAGAACTTATCATCAAGATATAAATGGGTGATCTGAAATTTTAAGTGAAACCCAAGCCTAAATCCTATGAAAAAAAAACCTACCATATTCAACAAATGGAAGGTGTTAACGGAACGGACAGACTGAGATGCTTTTAAAAATTATAGGGCCTAATTGAACAAGAATTGGTTTAGTTGGTCCAAGAGCTCCAAGGAAACAGTTATTGGGTATTTGGATCTTATCCCTATTAAAAATAATGAATGGAAACAGATGGAAATGTGAGCAGATAACTTTATAACTTCTGAACTTTAGCATCATAATTACGTAGACTCAACAAATAAATAGCATGTACGTTCTGTCAGAAAAGCACCTCCAGTATTAACTTTTTGCTTGAAAGAAGCTCCTGCAGTTTTGAAATTTGTCCAGACAAAGATCTCCCTTCATCAATAAACTTGTTTTTCTGGAAAATGTACAGCTCAATGAGTCAGGAATATCTGCTACCATGAAACAAATATAGAACTATAGATGTATAGTATACACAGATACCTCGAGTGACGTTAGCTTTCTGAGGCTTATATCCAATATAGCTTCAGCTTGTTTGTCAGTCAAGTTGAACTCTGCGATAAGATGCTATTTGATAAATATAAATGGATAAACTTATACTGCTGGGCACACATTGATGGCATTTGATGCAAGAAAATGCCTCAACAAACCATAACAATGAGAAATGAGAAGGATCTAAATTACATGAAATGATATGAGATTAAATTTAATTATGTAATACCCTTGGAACGAAATAGAATCAATTTCCATGCACAAAAGATAGAACCTATACTATTTAGTGACTAGTGGCTCAAGAGGATAAAAGATGGGTAAAAGGGGAAGTGAGATATAAAATGAACACATAAATGTTAGTATTCACTGGAGATATAATCTAGAGTGTAACCACTTACGGCATGTCTAATATGCAGGGAAGGAATGAGAATGGAAGGGTAATCATGGTATGGATGACATGATTCTGATATTAGGCATCATCATTCCAGAAGGAATACCTATTACAGTAAGTGTGGGATTATCCATCCCTCTTTTCCCCCATAGTATTGCCCAATCCCATGAACATGGAAGTAGTTAAATTCAAAATTTAATTCTTTTTTTAACAAAACTATTCTTAAAACTATTTGGCAAAGAGATAATAATACCAAGTCTTAAGTTAAAAATCTAAGGCTAATAAAAGTTGGATCTCCAGTCGGGATAATGTATATTTGGAGCAACATTTTGGTAGGTTCTCTTATAATACTCTCAGCTAAAGAATATTACTCCCTCCGTCCCTAAAAAATAAACAACATTTGAAACGGCACGGATTTAAAGCACAATTGGTAAAGTAAGAGAGAGATAGAAAGAAAAAGAATTTGGAGTATTGTTAGTGGAGAATGGGACCTACCTCATTAGAGAGAGAAAAGTGTCTTAAAATAGAATTGGTCTCGACATCCCAAAATGGCAAATGTGGTATATTTTTAAGGGATGGAGGGAGTATATAGTTAATCCTCAAATCTTCCAAAAACAACACAAGGGAAGCAGACATGTCAAACTTACATGAATCATATGAGACCAGCTTAGGTAAAGCACAACAACCATAATTTTCTGATATGAACATGTACATCAGAAACTTAAGAGCATAGAAAGCAGTCATTATAACAGCTTCAGTTATAATCATGATTACTTCAATATTGTTGAGAAAGAAAGATGTGAAGCTTGCCTTTTCTAAGATTAGTAGACGCCGATGCATGATTAGAAGCTTTCCTGATTATGTCAATGATACTGTCCAGATTATCAAGTCCTGTTATGATACCCTTACATACAGAAACCCCAAAGCAAGGTAAATAAATTAGTAGCTTAGAAAGGCTGAGGTTGCAAAATAGTAGTAATAAGAATGAAATCCAATACCACAACTGATGTTCACATTTTATAACAATTTAGAAAAAGGGTCAAGATGACATTAAGAAACAAGGTGTTTCACATATATCTGAAGTCAATAGCATTATAGAATTGTTAGCTAACCTCTACAATGTGATACCGATCTTGAGCTTGAGTTAGTTTATATTTTGCACGCCTTTCAACCACAGAACATCTAAAATCTAAAAATGCCTGCACAAAAATAAAATACTGTATAAATAGGAATAATCTCACAAAATAATTAATTTTCAACTTAGAACAGCTCATTTTTACTGCTGTAACATGTTCATCAGATTGAATTAATCTAGTTTTGCTTCCTTAATGAAATTATTTAACTGCTCTTTTTTGGCAAAACTACTTAACAAATTAATCCTAACGATTTCCATCCAGTAAATATTATGTATGAGGCTCATCAATTAACTTGATTAAGCAAAATTAAATTATCAGATTGAGCTAGAAGATTTAAATACAGGTGGTAAGATCCTGTCACCTGAAGCAATTCTTTCAACCCCATTAGCTTTGGTTGGCCATTAAGGATCCTACGATGAGAAACAAAAGTAAGGATGGAAAACCCCAAAATAAAAATATGGAGTATCTTTTAACTATTATTAGAAGGGTGAAAGCTGCTTCTGATAAGGAAATGTAAGAACTCATGTCTGTCATTAATAAAATTAAAAAAATACAAAATGAATGGTATTCAAATAACTCACCCCACCATGTTGCAGCTAAATGCTGACTGCAAAGCTGTAAGACGATATAGATTATTCAATACAATGGAGGGATCTGATCCTCTCTTGAGCTGATTAAGATGGAATAAAGAAAAATCAAAACCTAGAAATAGAAAATGTATATGCTGCTTTTGACTTAGATCAGACTTGGAATTCCTGAACAGACAAATCATTTCAAGAAGACCGATTCATACAAGATTACCTCAATAACAATGCGCATTCCAGATCGATCACTCTCATCACGTATGTCACTTATTCCCTCCAAACTCTAACAGAAAGTGAATTTTTTATAATCAGATGGTATCAATAATATCTGCATGTCATGAATCTAAAAAGGCAGATTGTATATTAGTAAGTACAACATTGCAATCTTACATAAGAAGGAGCTTAAACAATTCCAATACATTTAACCACATTTGAATAAGAAGGAGCTTATTTAAAGACATTCATGAGAAACCACAATTAATTAGATACCTTATTTTCTACAAGTTCAGCAATTTTCTCAACAAGAGAAGCTTTGTTGGTCTGGTACGGAATCTGTTTCAATGCAAACAAAATTAAAAAGAGTAAGACATTACTAGTAATTTTTAGAACACCCCACCCCCAAAAAATGGGAATATCTAATAAATCAATGTAAGGAGATAAAGATTAAACACCTCTTTTATTATAATTGCTGACCGCTTGCTCTTGGGATCCAGCAACTCAACATCAGTCTTCCCTCTGATCACCACTCGCCCTCGTCCAGTTCGATATGCATCCAAAATACTTCAAGGATCAAAAAAATCAAATTATTTCATCTCATGTTGTGTTTGATTGCAAAGCAAAATAAATTTTTGGGATAAATAGGATACAGTCAACTGGAAGTAGCAGAAAGGGGGTCTCATGATGACAAAATAAAATAGTGACGCCATAATACATATAAAGAGACAAATTGCCATCTACAGTAGCAAAGCACACACTAGTGTTTCCCTTCTCCTTTCTGCCAGAAGATTTGCTCACCTTTTCAATTTATTTATCCACTTATAGGCGATAAGTTTAATTTCCAAAATCACGCAACATAATTCAGCTCCAGTTATGTAAAGATCTAATTTATAAGCATTATAGTAAAATCACATATTTCCAGCATGTGTAGTGTGTAAAAGGCATGCAGAAGACTTCAACTTGCTGTGCATCTACATCACTAGCATGTAGCAAGAATATGGCTATGGAATAACCTACCCAATATTGCCCATTATTATTCCTCCAGTTGGGAAGTCAGGTCCAGGCATGTACTCAAGCAATTCTTGCAACTGTTACAGAAAAACAATTCTATGAAACTTAATTCTCCGTAGAAACGTCAATGGTGGAAAAGCAGAATATCGAAGTTTACTTTATAATCACAACCATAAAGAGGAACAATGAAAAAAAAATTACAACAAGATGAACTACACTGTATACATGATCTCAATATTTAAAATCATGTCAAATCTATAAGTCTTCTAAAGCTATACAGAGTGGCAAATGGCAACAAGAAAATTAGACATTAAAATTGAATAAAAATAAGTCCAGGCTAAGATACACAATTTGGACACTGAAATGTTCAACATACTAACTTTATGGTTTTACTTTTCTAACTGTTGACTACTGGGAAAGGGAATAAGCAGTTTACTTACATTGAAGAATTGGATTCAAACACCCTGCTCCAAGTAGCCAGCAATAAATAAGCAGAATTATTAAGCTACAATCTTAATGGATAAAAGAAAATTGCCCACCTCATATGATTTAAGGAACAATCATAAAGGTGTGTGTGAGTTGGCCAAGCGGCAGAGAGGTTAATAATGCCTGAGGCCAAAGGTCTCAGGTAAGAGTCCTTCGGCCTTTAAATTCATTTACCCATAAAAAAAAGAACAATCATAAAGAAAGTGAGAGAATATCACAAGGTATGCCTAGATTTAGTTAAAAGTAACTACTTTCATCATTAAAAAGATACCATGAAAAAATATCACAAGATAGTGATGCTTGACTGGATAAAACAATACCGTTGCATCTGGATTGTGAATCAGCACCGAAAGTGCATCTACTAACTCCCCAAGATTATGTGGTGGAATATTGGTAGCCATTCCAACCTGGGGGTGGGAGGAAGCAAAGCTAATTAATGAAGTGATAATCGACAAGCAGCCAAGCAAATGAAGAGCCAAGAGCCAGGCAAAAATATTTAAGCTAGTTCAGTTGGATACCGCAATCCCTGAAGCACCATTCAGTAGCAAGTTGGGGATGCGAGCAGGAAGCAGAGATGGTTCTTTTTGTGAATTATCAAAGTTTGGAACAAAATCAACCTACAAAATGTATGTGTGTCAGTAAAGAAGCAAAGACATATAACACATAGTCACTGAAAAATGGGACAATTTATTAACAAAAACACACCGTGTCTTGCTCTAAATCTGCCAATAACATGGACTCCGAGAGTGCCTGAAAAAATAACAACAGCATATTGGTGCTCATCAGTTTCATTATAGTAGTAGACGAACAAAGAAGGAACACCTATAAATTAGAGTCATGTGCTTCAGAAAAAAATCATACTAGTAGACTACCTCCAGCCTGCACTCAGTGTAACGCATTGCTGCAGGAGGATCCGCATCAATAGAGCCAAAATTCCCATGCCCACGAATCAGTGGAGAGCGCAAGGAGAAATCCTAAGATGCAAGCATATAGAAATAGGTGAAAGACGAGACAAGCATAATTCTCTGATTTGTCTTACGTGGACTTATACTAGTACTTAAATCAACACTTTATCATCATGCCAAGCAAGTAGAGAGGGCAGATAGATGTTTAAAACATGCTTATCCAAAAAGTTAGGTCCTTGCTCCCAAATAATATGCCTTGCCATAAATGATATATCCATAATTAGGTTATGAGAGATAAAAACTTGTACTCATAATACTATGCAAATAGAAGCTCTATGGAATAAAAAGTAATAGTGCATTATATTATGGGAAGTAATATTTCAGCTTCTATTATAAGCACTTGCTAAGAGGTGACTGAAACAATATATAAACAATGATCACTTTTATTTCCTGCCATCTTTAGCATACCCTTCCTAGCTAATGAATTCTAAGTAATATAAACAATTTAAAACTGAATCATCATGGTAGAAAATAGAAAACCAAGCTTCCATTGGCATATGCAATTATGCATGATGATTCACTTTTTAGTCACTTCTACTACCGAAAGGATCAGAAAGCCCTTATATTCGACAGGTACCTGAGCCATTCGAACCAATGAATCATAGACAGCAGTATCTCCATGTGGATGGAACTTTCCTAGAACCTGCATCAGACCAAGCCAAACAATACATAAGGGTGGTAAATGCATAACGACAATAATCAGCTCATCAGGGGATTTTCATGTCACACAGCAAAAATACTCATAGACCGAAATACAACCTCACCAACTACTCTGGCACACTTCTTGTGGGGTTTCTTTGACGCTAAGCCCAACTCGTGCATGGCATATCTGATAATTCATATAAAATGATCTAGTCAGAAGGCCATTTAATCAAACAATGCATAATATAGTGGAAGCTGCAGGTGAAAAGTGACTACCCATTAGATCAAATCACATAACTGAGATTTACGATGATATGCACAAAAAACACAATAGCAGTAAAATATTATACACAGCAATGTAATGTATGACAGAAGAATCTGAAAAAAGTTTTAGGAGAAAAGAATAAACTACAACAAGAAAATAAAATCGAAAATTCAACCTTGAATGATCTGCAATGCTAGGAAAGCTACTTAAGTACACATAATGGACAAGGACATGCAGAAGATCAAACATTAGCCCCAGTGGCGGACGCAGAAAATTATTTTAGCAAGGGCTGCACTGTATACTTCCTTCATCTACGATAAATAGTTTTTTTATCGTGGATGGTACTAGGTTTGATACAATCGGTAAAATAAGAAAAAGATAGAGATAAAAGTGTTCGAAATAGTGTTAGTGGAAATTATGTTCAACCTTAAGGAAGAAAAACTTATCATAGAGAATAATTTTGAGGAACGAATAAAAATAGAAAATCATGACATTTTTTCGCAGGCAAATATAATGTACAATGCATAAATATGTTATAGATAAAAATAAATTAATATATAAATCAAAATGTTTTGTGAATTATATAATTTAGATGAACATTGCGATGAAGAAGTAACCCTATTATAAGATATAGAATTGGTTGAAAATTAAGCTGTAAATTTAGAATTTGGTTATGTTTCATATATAAATCACATTTAAAAATTAACATAACACATTTATCAAAATTAGTTTAGACTTGTTAATTTGTGCTCAATTTTTATTGCACTACTTATTAAATGGTTGCTTTATTATTAGTATTATACTAGTTCCTTTTCTTCATCTTCTTCGCAGCAGCGGCTGCCATTAATTTTTCTTTGACTTCCTCTGCAATTTTTGCTTTATTAGCAATATAGTTCAGCCCTTCCAACCATTACACTTTCTAGGATTTAGTCTCTAACATCACTCAAATGGCATGGGCTTGATACATAGGTTTTGAAATTTTTTTAAAAATTAGAAATAGAAAAATCAACAAAAAAGCTTCTTGGGAGGGGCTTAAGCCCCTTGTCTTGCCTTACTGTGTCCGCCAATGGTTAGCCCGAGAAGTTAATCTCCAGCTCAACAAGCCAAAATTGGCATGTAGTTTACATAATTTGATTAGCCAGTGGGAACTCGGAAGTACATAGGTACTGAGGTCAGTAGCAACAACACTTGAGTTAAATTACAAGTTCAGGTACTAAAAACTACAAATTCACTTTGCGAATTTGAAGATAACTCTGAAGAAACAACAAATATCTGAGCACCCGCATTATGTCAAATTCCAAAAAAATTGCAAAAAAACTCACAAAATTCTCCGGTGTACAGGCTTGAGGCCGTCTCTAACATCGGGCAGTGCCCGGCCTAGCAGCACAGACATGGCATACGATATGTACGCCTCCGTTGCCTCCTTGTGCAGCTCCGTAACCACTATCCTACCATCGCCTCCTTCACCACCACCACCGCCGTCCTTCAAGGCAACCACACTCCCGTTCTCGTCCAATTCATCCTCCCTCCGCCTCGAGGAGGCCTTCGCGGCGAACAACCTCCGGCGCTGATGGGGGCTCACGGCGGAGAGAAGGCGGTGCTCGGAGGCGCGGCGAGCGAGAAGCAGGCGAGGGGGGGCGGCGGAGGAGAAGGAGAGTGGGTGAGAGCGGAGCAAGCGGAGTCCGGCGGCGAAGGCCATGGGTGCTGCGGCGGGTTCGTTGGGGGGTCCGAAATGGGTTCCGGGTCGGATGCAACTCGGATTCATTCCATTGCCGGAAATGAACTTCAGTTTGGGCGGAAAGAATTATCCCTGAATTTGTAAAACCCTAAATTTGTTTTAGGGTTTATCTTCTGCAGCAGGGAAATGGAGTAAACTTGCCGGAAATTGATTTTTATTTTATTTTAAAGTAAATATTTGAATTTCATTTTCCAAATGAAATGCCACGTGGAGAAGAATTTCATTCTAAATTTTTACTTATATATTTTGATGAGAATAAATTGAACTGTCGGATTTATTTATTTCTTTACATACAGACAGCTTTATTAGGTTTGTTCCAAAAGCATAGTGAAGAAACTTTGGATAAATAATTAAATAAGTAGTTCATCCCAAAGTTGAAAATGTGAAGGTAAAGTTTTATAGAATATAGGTATAAAAGAATGATTTTTGAATAAAAATAGAAGAGATAAAGAAATAAATTTGTTCATTCCAAATTGAAATAAAAATAGTTAGAAATTGAAATAAATAATCTACATACTATATCGCACAATAATTCTGGTTATATTGCAATACCAATTTATATTCCTTTCAATATGGGTATGTATATAAAATAATTTGTTTATTGAATATAGATATATGTTTTAAATTGATACGTGTTTGTGCTGCTAATTGATATATTCCATCCGTCTCATGTTACTTGCACTTTTCATTTTAGGTCATAAATTTGGGATTGAATTTTTAGTATAATTAAATTAGAAGTTTAAGTGTAATGAGACATCACTTAATAAATGAGCTCTTAACTTAAATTAACATATTAATTAAATGTATTAATTCTAACTTAAACTATAAATAGTGTAAGGAGTTTGTGACGAGCCGAAAAACAACAGTGCAAGTAACATGGGACGGAGTGAGTACTTTGTACTTTCAGCTAATAAGTCATTCCGTTCTTATTTTAAATTAGTTCTCAATTGTATTAATGTATGTATATATGTACTATAAATTATAATATAGTACGTTTTGTTAGGAGACGAACCCATACTCCATCCGTCCCTCTGTAGCTGAGTCGTATTCCATTTTGGATTGTCCCATTGTAGCTGAGTCGTTTCTTTTTTTAACAAAAAGCAACAACTTTTCTTCTCTCTTACTTTATTCTCTCTTCATCTCTTTACTTTTTTTCCTCTCGTACTTTATTATTCATTTAATTAACTCACCTAACACAATTTTTCTTAAATTTCGTGCCGAAAAGAAACGCCTCTACTACATAGGGAAGGAGGGAGTATACGTTACTGAAAGTAATAAAATCATAAACATATCTTATAAAGTACTAAAAGATTTAGAAATTTCTTAGTTATTGCTATTCCCTCAATTTATGCGAAGAATCTTACAAATTCAATCCTCAAACCTCTACCCCCATTTCGATAAATAAAAAGGAAGAAATGGTGAAACAATAATACAACATCTCTTACTCAAAATTAGATATTCTACACTATTTTTCTCTTTAGACCGATATGCATGAATATCCTTTTTTTTTGTTACTAAATGAATTGAAACTTCTACCAGGAGGAGGAGTAAGTTTTCTTAAAGAAAACTCTGTTTACTGAAAATTAGTATTAGTATTCTATTTTATTTTTTCTCTTTAAACCAATATGCATGACAGCATGAATGCCATCACTTTTGTTACTAAATAAACTAGTATTTCTATTTAAACATTATAACATACATAAAAAGCCAACTAATAATGTATATGTATATTTATGACGTACACAATAATAACAGGAAAAAATGACGACATTTCACCAAAGCCGAATTTGAATTTTGTCAAATTACAGCAACATAAATGATGATCATCATATATTAAGCGACAAAAAAAAATTAAAAAAATACAATAAAAGCATGGAAAATATTTTGTTTTTCAATATAGACAAAATTGTGACAGACCTCTCCCATCGAGGGCATTAAGGGCATTTCATTTACACTGTAATTTCGAATAATCAAGCTGTTAATTAATTACTCCATATAAACCATCCATACATCATACAAGCATCTATAGCCACAATTATCTACTGACAAAATTTACAGATCTATTCTCCCATTAACTAAACATTATTATTAAAATCTTATGGTTCCTAATAATAATAATTAAGCAAAGCAATTTTTGAATAAATACTTACATATATATTGTAGTACTAAATCTGTATATGTCTAGAGAGGTCCATTTAAGTGCAGAAAGCCACAGATGTTATAGTGCCAATTGGTAGCATGGCTGAGTGGTGAAGCCAAGTGTTGAAAATATTTATTAACTATGGTTTACTTAACTCAACCACCAGGTTAAATTCAAACCATCTTGCTTTTCCAATCACCCTTTCTTTGCCAACATTGATTTCTACAAGTAAAATTTATTTATTGTCGAGTTTGTTTATTTTTTTAACACTGTATAATTTCATGGTTTATTTAAAAGAATGGGACCAGATTACATGATTATTAAATTCCACTTCATATACCATCCCCCAATTATATGACAGAATTGCTAAAACACATATTAATGAAAGTAATTCAAAATCGACCACAATCTCATGCTAATAGAACAAACACAATATAAGTACATTTTAGTTTCTTGATTTCAGGTTCACTCCCCTTTCAAAATATTACAATAAGACTTCTAAATCCACAAAATTTATTGAGTTTACTCAATTTTTTTTAAGGTTAGTCAAAAATACCTTTTTAGCACCTTTATAAATAGTCTCTTTTTATTATTTTGATATATTTACTAAAATAACCTATTTCTTCTTTATACTCCATAAGACATATCTCACAAATACTACTTTTATTATTATTTTCTCTTTTTCGTACTTTACCAACTTCGTCTCAAACTCTCTATTTTTAGAAGACCAAAAGTGAGTAGCAATATATCTTAAGTTAGTTCGGTATGGACTATCGAACTACCTCACAGACTCTTTTGTTCGTAATCAATAATTAATATTCATTTGTCTTGACTCGAACTCCCAACCTATATACATTGATGGCGAAGAATCTAGCCAAAAAAAATCAAAACTGCAGCTTTAGGGTGTCCACTATAAGCCAGGCGCGGCTATAGCCCCGACCGTGGCGATCTCGGGGCTATCTATAGTGGGGAGAACGTCCGCCCCGAGGCGGACGAAATTTCCGGGGCGGACGGTCATCCGACGTCTTGGGGCGAGTACGCGCCGGTCCGGGGCGGACGCGGCGAATAGGCGCTCCGGCCTATAGTGGGGCGGTGCCCGGCGCGCCGGTCCGGGGCAAAATTTATTTATTTATTTTAATTCAATTTAATTTACCTATAAATACACCACATTCCATTCATTATATTCACACCATTCAAACTCTTCATCACTCAAACTTTCTCTCACTAGAATTTGTGAACTGAAATGGACAATTTGTGGAATGACGCGTAGAATTCTCTGATTCAAGAGGTGCAACACCAGGCCTTCCAGGAGGATGCGGCGCGCGCGGCGGAGGCCGCGATCCCTCGGGCGATTACTCATTGGCGGACCATCCAACGAGACCATAGCGGAGCGCACCAGCGTCTAAAGGCGGACTACTGGTGCTTCACCCATCCGACGTGATTGCGCTGGCCGGATCGGGTTGTCTATGCATCAGAAGTGCACCGCTGCAATCCGGCAGCTTGCCTACGCCGGACCAGTCGATATGTTCGATGAATACCTACAGATGGGTGAGACGACTAGCCTAACGGTGCTTAGGCAGTTTTGTAAGGGGATCCGGGAAATATTGGGTGGGGATTTCCTACGAAAGCCCACCCCTGATGAGTGTCAGAGACTGCTGGATATGCACGGTTCGATCCACGGGTTCTCAGGAATGTTAGGAAGCATCGATTGCATGCATTGGGAGTGGAGGAACTGCCCGTGGCCTGGAAAGGCCAGTTCACAACTGGATTCAAAAGCAAACATCCATCGATGATTCTGGAAGCCGTTGCTGACTACCGTTTGCGGATCTGGCATGCGTATTTTGTTGTGGCAGGTTCAAACAACGACATCAATGTTCTTCAGTCATCGCCGTTCTCCAACGATGAGTGCCGGGGGGAGGGTCTAGAAATCAGCTTCGTTGCCAACGGCACGCAGTACAGTAGGGATACTATTTAGCAGATGTGATATATCCTCGGTGACCCGTATTCGTCAAGACAATTCGCCAACCAGTTGGACCGAAGAAACAATATTTTGCGCGCAAACAAGAGAGTGCTAGGAAGGATGTTGAGCGGGCTTTTGGTGTCCTCCAATCGCGGTGGACCATTATACGATGCCCGGCACGAGTTTGGCACGAAGATGATGTCGCGAATATTATGTTAGCATGTATCATATTGCATAATATGATAATAGAAGATGGAGGATTTGCTGCAGAGCGTTGGGCACCGGAAGAGGGCGCAAGTACAAGTTACGGTGTTGCCTCCGCGCCGATCCAGATGAGCGTACCACATAGCAATGAATATTTGATCCAACATTTCACTAATATGTGCAGGACCACAACACATACCACACTCCAGGCCGATTTGATTGAAGAAGTTTGGGCACATAGGGGAGGCGGCGCAGTGTGAACACCTTTGTGATTTTCAATAGATTAAATTTTTATTGTATAATTTTTCCTGTACTTTAATACGACGAAAATTTAGTGTTTAATTTTAATTTCTTCACGTATAGCCGTTTTCTTCTAAGTACGTATAGTCCGATAAATTTAATTATAATTGAATTAACATAAATGAAAAAAAGCTTGGGGCTATTGGAAGTGTCCAGTGTCCACTATAGTGACGGAAACAAATTTTTGAGGCTGTGGACAAAAAGGGACAGGGCTATTGGAGTGTCCACCTTATAGTGGACAATCTTTATTGCCTTCAACACTTGTATTCTTTCCCTCTCTTTCTCTTTATAAATAGAGGCTAACCACTGTACTTCACCAAAAAAGAAGCCTTTTCTTCTCCACAAAAGAAAAACAGAGAATGAAGAGAAAGTCTCCTTCAAATTCCTGCTCATCCTCTTCATCTTCGTGCTGCATCGAATCGCCATCAATAATCGCACAGCCCGAACTGAAGCCCAAGGCTAAGCCCAAACGCGTCCGAGCCAAGAGAACCCAGAGCGACAGCAGCGCCACCTCTGCCAAATCGCGAAGCTCCATTTACAGAGGCGTCACAAGGTACATTACACACATTCACATTCACTCTCTCTCTCTTCTGATTCGTGCATGCATGCGATTATAGTGACATTAATTGATCAATTCGATTATTTAATTGCGAATTAGGCATAGGTGGACTGGGAGATACGAAGCTCACCTCTGGGATAAGACTACATGGAACAGCATCCAGAACAAGCGGGGAAGACAAAGTGATTAACTCTCTCTCTCTCTCTCTCTCTTTCACTTTAATTTTGTAATTTCAATCGAGGAAAAGTGAAATCAATGAGATCTGGGATCTTAGCTGAATTAATTAATGATAGTTAACTGAACGACACTGACTGTGTTTTGTTTGTATGCTTGGTGATCACTTGCGCATCCGTGGCTGCCGCAGTCTATTTAGGTAAATTTTTCCCTTTTTGTTTATCAATAAATGTGTGCATGCAGAGGATTAGGCGATCAATTTGAATCGATTAAATGTGTAATTAATGTAGGTGCTTATGATAATGAGGAAGATGCGGCTCGAACCTACGATCTAGCTGCTCTTAAATATTGGGGACCTTCTACCATTCTCAATTTTCATGTAATTCTCTCTCTTGATTATATATGAGTATGGGTAAATAACAGAACTTCGTATAATCCATCTTAAAACCAATTAACACCTGTATCGTTGTCAGTATTTAATTCCATTTTGGCCAAAATGGGTCGGGGTAAGTTAAAAGTTTTCTAGTCCGTCGAGCTGCTTTGATACTATGTTAGAAAATCATGAAATATTTGTTTTAGTTTCATTTGCCAACATGAACCATCTAAATTGATAGGGTTTATTTAAGTATGTGTGTTAAATTAGAGTGAAGTTGAAAATGCATTGGATATGTGGTAATGAAGTATTTTAAGAAAGATTGAAGCAAATGTGCTTTTGAGCACGTGCGGAGGTAGTGTGCAAATAAATTAAGAAACGTGAAAAAAGGGGATATTCAAAGAGTGTTTGATTTAGATTAGATTAGATTAGATTAGAATAGATTAGATTATGTGTTGAAGGTGAAGGCAGCAATTAGCAAACTAATTTAGACCACGTGATAATGCAGGTAGAGGGCTACAAAAAAGATGTTGAAGAGATGCAAAATTTGACTAGAGAAGAGTATTTGGCCTCACTTAGGAGGCGGAGCAGTGGCTTTTCAAGAGGGGTTTCTAAATATCGCGGAGTCGCAAGGTAACACGTCAAGAAGCAAAGCAAAAGAAAATTCATAAACAGAGACGACTCAAACCAATCCCTTGGTCGAAGGGAAACGTCTAACCAACTAAGCTATGCAAGAGAAAGATTTGCAAATATTTGTACCATGAGTCAAAATCCGGTTACAAATATGTCACTGAATACAAATTTAATTAACGTTCATACAGATTTTGACTTGAGCATAATTTCGTATTTGGACAGGCACCATCACAATGGCCGGTGGGAGGCTAGAATTGGGCGTGTTTGCGGAAACAAGTACCTCTACTTAGGAACCTACAGTGAGTAGCCTTCATTTGTTCAACTCAAGTTCATTTTTTTGTACAATACTCTCTATTCACTCTAATAAAAAATGGATTAACTATGTTTATTAGATTATAAAAGTGTCAAAATAAGTATTAGGAACCATAGTTACCAACCCACCTAATTAGTTGCAGAGATCTGATACTGTCTTAATATATAGTATCAAGACAGACCTCACAAACTAAAGTTTGTTCTTTATAAAACTCAGAAATATTCCCTTGGTGGTGTGGGTGGGAAAGGGTGAGGCTAGGAGTACTACTTAACAATTTTGACTAGAAATAAAATTCAGCTGGATGGATCTAAGTAGTGTGCAGCCCAAGATAGATCGGTTGGACATAACTGACCAAATGCTCGCCCCGAAACCCGGACAAAACCCAATTATTGGGGTTTTTGTTCTCTTAATGGCTAGTTTTGAAGAGGCATATAGGTGGTGGGATATGGAGTTGGCAGCCTTAAACTGCTCTGATTAATTAATAGCCACATAGTAACAACATTTGGAGATTAGTAGACCCATTTTTCATTCTTGATGTGTATATGCTCAGAATTTGTTGTTTTATGAACTAGAGCAAAAGGTTAACAAGAGGACTACGACGTGCTTGAACTACACAAAATAGTGTGAACAATGCATTTTCTTGCCCAACTCGAACAATTCCGAACTTATCTAAAAGCTAGGAAAAATCCAACTACTTCCACAAATGATAAGTCCTCGTGACGAGCTCTAGTTTAAATGTTATTTTCATTCCCATGGCCCTGCTCCTACCTATGTTGTTGGTATATAGTGTTCATCAGCCATGATTTGCACATTTAAATAATGATATGAGCAATTGTACCCTGTTGCTAGTGGACATTCAACTAATGTAATGACTAAGAAAGTTGACAAATCTTATGTAGTAACTATCATGTTCTTGTCAACCACGTCCCAATCTTCGTGGCCACTAACATGCTGCAAGAATTGTTCTTTTCCTAGTGAATTTGACTTGAACGCGTTTTCTTCTACCACTGGCCTACTTATGTATATCTTGTAGAGCCCTGTTGGGGTGCATGTAATTCTAAGAGGATCCCGTTTTACGCAGGCACTCAAGAGGAAGCAGCAGAAGCATATGATATGGCAGCGATAGAATACAGAGGTCCGAATGCTGTAACAAATTTTGACATAAGTAATTATGCGGATAAGTTGAAGAAATTCCTACCTGAGGTGCAAGTGGAAGAGGTCCATGGGAAGCAGGAAACAAACTCAACTCCCCCCGACGTACTACAAGCAGATGAAGAACCTCACCGAGTTGCTGAAACAGGTAGCCCTAAGCCCGAACCCAAGGATTTCAACGAGTCAGAAGGCATGATCACTATGGACCCAATCGAGGAGCACGGGCACCCTTGGAACCTCTGTCTAGATACTCTATTCAACATCCTCCCAGTTCCCGACATGCCTCTGGGTGAGGTGTTTGACTACAAAGGCTTTGATGATGATATCGAGTGCATCTTTGATGAGCCATTGGATGAATACGATTTCCTCCAATATGGCTGCCAGATTGAGGCAGCAGATGCAGTGGAAGCTCAGGACATGAAAAGGCAGGACACCTTCACTTCAACTTCACCTTCTTCATCGCCACTATCGTCAACCACAGCCTGCAGCAACATCTAGTGCCCCTTCAAGTTTTTTTATGTTTAGACCTTAAGTTACTGTAACTTTAGCTGAGGAAGCTAGCTGTAGATGATAAAGAGCAACAACCAGTGCTTCTGCACAAGCTCATAGTCTTTGGCTTGTTCAAGACTGTCTCAAGAGATGGCTCCATTTATCAGTATTTAATTCTAGAATTTCTTTGATCTTTCATAAAAAATGTATTCAGTGAGTTTTTTTTTGCCCTCCTGTTTTTACATTTACACCATAAAAGACAGATATAACAAAACAAATTGATGAAGTGACACAGTCATAAATTTACACTATCAGCTTTGGCTTTACAGACCATAACCAATAAGCCAAAACATCTAATGCAGTCGAATGAAAACTTCTGGTAATAATCTTATGTCCACCCAATTATGTAAAATTAGGTAGTGATATGTTAAGAAGTCAAACAACGCATGTGAAGTTGAGCTAGTTTGGCAACTGTCTATTTCATGGCAATTGGCAACCTTGGCATATGCCTTCCTCCTCCTAACTTCTTGGTAGACATCATTTCCATCTTCACCTCCATGTTTGGCTACATTTTAAGCAGGTTTTGCTAACATTTAGCTCTTAACTCGCATACGACTAATTAATAAACTAATCAATTCGATCTAATGCATCATATCTTTCAGCAAAAGTTCAACAACAGGCCATATGAGTAAGACAAGAGCAACAAACTCAGTTTAGTAAAAGCATTATTATTTATGATCAACAGGTAATGCCTCTACTTTCTAGCATTTCGAAACAACAGAGCGGGGGGAGTTGCCCGACAAAGCACCTCCCGGATAAAGTCTATTAAGCTAAAGTTGCAACACATAGTAAAAGCACTCAGATTCAGCCGGCAGCAATATCTACAATATGCATATATATTTTGCTAGTGAAAGCAAAGCTAACTAGGGAGGTAGGAGATGGATAGGCGTCTCACAGAGAATGGCTCTGCAGATCTATTAGCAAACAGAGCTGGATGGGAAGACTCCAGGTCTCAAATGTACCACAGAGGCACTTCATGCTTTGGCAATGGATCGACAGAGAAGTCACCGGGTGCAAAACTGAACGGTGAATCAAGTCTGAAGTCAGTAAAATTCTCCCCTGCATCGCCATTGTAAGAGTTGTACGACGATCTGCATTGCTCAAACTGGAATTCTGTTGACATATAAGTAGCATTGCTCAACAGCATACTGGCTTCTTGAAATGTACCAGCCTGAGACAAAGCTCCCTGTCGGAAAAAGTTGTCACCTTGTTCAAGCAGACCGGCTGATTGCTGAGGGTTCTGTCCCAGGAGAAGGTTGAAATTGTTGGAATCAAAGTTACTGTTACCCTGAAGATTGTCATCATACATTGACATAAGCCCACTAATCAGTTTCTGGTCATCTTCGGGAATCCCCAGATCAGAAACATTTACACAAGTTGGAGCATTATTCACGGGTACGTTCGGAGACTTGATTTCATTGGAAGGAGCAAGGCACGCAGCTTGTTTCTCGCCGTTGATCTGATAGTTTGGTGCAGAAGAACTGAATCGGAATTGGCAGTTATTCTGGTGGTTATTCCTCCATGCTTGGTTATTAAATCCCATGAGTTTATCACTGTGGGGGCATTGAGGAAACTCACATGTGTATACCATCTCACTCTTGTGCTCTTCCACAGAAACCTGTTTTCTTTTCAGGGTATAATCTACATCTACATTGAAGATCTCTCCCTTGATCGGAGCTACGGGTAGCACCATATGGTTATTTTTAATGGTTGAAGCCCCAAAGTTGAATAGATTCCTATCCAGTGGCTTGCAGTCGACTGCAATGTTTGTGTCATCTTCTACTCCATCCACGTCATAGTCACTAGCATCACTGACCAAATACGACCCGCTCCCAACAACGCATGATGATGGTGGATGGCTATCAGGATATAGTTTTCTAGACAAAGACTCTTCCTGGTTGATAATAGAAAGCCAAGTTGCACTCTCCTTTGCCGTCATCTTATCCTGTAAACACTTAGACTGACGGACAAGTTTGTGTATCTTGGTGAGATCAGGAAACATGTGTTTGATCACGGAGGTCAGGACGCCAACCTTCCACGCCTTCTTCAGATCGTGGGGCTTCTTATATGGAGGAGGTCCTTGATCCTTGGGTAAACCCAACTCCGGCCACCAATTTTCTGTCCCAGAAGGCCACCAAGGAGGCGGGACACCTTTTTCCAGCGGGAAACGCCTCTGGGGCGGATTACAGTGCTGCATCAAAGCCGACAGCAGAGATCCAAGCGTAGTGTCCTGCAGTTCCTGAAGTGTCTGCGGAGTCGATGCCACCACACTCGAAGCCTCAGTTTTCCCAGGGATCGAATGCTCTGCCTCATACCTAGCAATCGCAGCAGGGCCATTCCTGTCGAATCTGACTTTCCCCTTCCACCATGCGCGGAGATTATCAGACGCTCCCGTCACAGGTTTGCCTTTCTCAGGAATGATTCCATACACGAAACCTTGAGCTTTACACACCTCCATCATCTTTAGCATGTACTTCAAGATGCCATCTTGGGCACGAGACATCTTCTTCCTCCGTGCTTGCTCTTGAGACTGGCGCTGCTTTGCACCGTCATCAGTCCTGTCCTTGCTCTTCTTCTGCTCCTTGAGCCGCTTCATGAGCATCCGGTCTCTCCACATCCGCTTCTCCAGCTCATCAACGTCCATCTCCTCGTCGCTGTAGTCTACGTCCACCTCTCCCACCGGTTCGAGTTCCTGGGAGCCCTTCAACTCCCCAGGAGGACCCGCGAAGAAATCAAGATTATCACAAAACCCCATCTCCTCAAAGATGCCCATTTAGCTGACAAGTCCAATCAACCCAATAACACTACTAATCTCAATCGAACCCCTAATTTTTTGTCTACACCTCAGTAATACCCAAAAACTCACTCGATTGACTTTTAAGATCACTTGAAAATCAAGGGGAAACTCCAAATCTGATCCATGAAACACAAAAATAGAATATAAATCAAACAGATCTCATTAACAACAAACCAGAAATCACATAGATGTAAAGCACAATTCTTTACTTATAAAAAACAGTAATCCAATAACCCTAAACTGCAAAACTATAAGAATAGCTCATATTTTCTTCAATCATACACATAATGAGTATATGATATGACAATTCTAACCAAAGTCCTTGATAATTAATCCCAAGATCATAAAAAACCCTAATAATCTGAGCAAGATCAGATTTTTACAAAAGTATAACACAAATTGAAAACATAACAAAGAGAAATATATAATCAATTAGCCTGACCATTGCAAGCATAAAACCCAGCTCACAAAATTTGACCCTCAACTATTCCAAGACTTGACCTTTACACAACTTGATACAGAAATCAGAAGATAACCTAAAACACTGATTTTAAGAAACAAAGAAGAAATTCATACAGAGAAAAGCTTACCAAAATATTTTGTTTTACTATTCTGATCAGGTGCTGGAAACACAATCCAGCTTTTTTCGACTCAGAAAATATGGTAGAGAGAGAGAGAGAGCATGTGAGTAGCCTTTGGTGGGTGTCGCCTTTTGTAAGAGTTGAAAAGGCAGGTGAAGTAGAAAAGGTGCGATGAAAATGGAAACGGGGAGTAATAGTATTTGTTAACCATGGTTGACTCAGTAAAATCTTTTCTTTCCTTCTACGGATAATTTTAAGGGTGATGATTTAGAGACATAATGTCTCCAAGACATAATACCCCTATGTCAATTTGACATAAGCTAAATTATTATATAGACTAACATACCCCTTATTTTGAATTAAATAATAATTAAATAAATAAATATATATCAATTAATCATAAAAGGAAAGGCAATTCATATCAAATTACTATCTTTTATCTAAATATGCATCAATCAAATTATTATCAAAAGTCAACTCATATCAAATTACACTCTTTAACTAATAAACTAAATCAAAAATTAAGATATACAACCGCCCCTATCTTCACTCCTCCGTCGACCAGCCACCACCGTCTCCGTCGACCAGCCTCCACCGTCCGGCCCTCTGCGTCGCAGGTTGCGGCATCTTCAGGCTTGTTCACCCAAATCATTGGTGGCACGATATAAGAAAACATCAAAGGTACCGCCCCTATGCTCTTATTTATATGTGTTTTAGGCTTCGTATTCATGTTCATGGTCAAGCATTTCTCCTCACCTCATGTGTTCAATCACTTATCCTCTTGAAAACTTGTTTTCACTACGTACAATCATTTAGCACCAGAATCTCCTAAGGGTTTTTCATATAGATAGATCATCTTAAGAGATCAGAGTAGGACGATTCATATCGTAGGTCTCCTTTGTGAGGATTTGTTTTTATCTTTGTTCTTTCCCATTCAGTTATCAATAAAGCCGAGAGTATTCTTCCCTAAGTTATTTGCATTTCATTGTGGCATTTTATCAAACATCTGGTGTGTGGGGTGTTATTTCGTCGAGCATAACTCGTGCTCGCATCTGATCGGTCGCCTTTACTCTTAACACTATGGCACTTTTTTTGATGGGTAAATTGAACGTAACACTTGAACGACGAGCAAACTAAACGTGACACTGCCAAACAAAACCTTAACTAGAGTTCAAGATCCATAATTAATTTTTTATTGCTAAACAAGGAAAGGCGTGTAGAGTTTTTGATATCAAATATTAGCTAGATTAACTCGTAGGAATAATTTGATAGTTAGATACTAATAATTAGGGAATAGTTTAACTCACAATAATCCTCTAGGAATAGATTGATTCAATTAGTGAATAGTTTGATACTAATAAAATTGAGTATCAAATATTAGCTAGAATAATCCGTAAATTTCATTTTTATATCCATTCTTTAATAGTAGTACTTACTAGTTTTATTGCTTCGTAGGAGTACATAACACTACTGATTTTCATTTCCAGAAAACTTGTTCAAGCATTGCTCCTCACCTCAATGTGTTCAATCACTTATCCTCTTGAAAACTTGTTTTCACTACGTACAATCATTATTTATTGTCTGCTTAAATTGGTATTTCTATGCATTGATCACATATAACAGATTGAAACCCGAAGCCTGAACTGACTAGTTTTTACTAACTATAGGTGTATTTTGTTTCTTTCTCTCTTTTTGTTGTCAGATTGTCTTTTTTTCTTTTTGATAACATATTTGCATTTACTCCAATGTTGGCTTAGGTGCGAGTTCGATCAGATCTTGTGTTCAGGTATGATGAACGAGATATATGAGAAAATTTTTGGCGACAATCATGAGTTATCGGAAGAGGATAACAACAATGGTGAAGAAGAATATGATGTGACAGTGGAAGAGGAAGGTAACAACAATGACGAAGAAGGAGATGATGTGATAGAAGAAGATGACGAAAATAACAACAGAGAAGAAGAAGCTACTGTGATCCTAGATTCTAATGGTATAGACGGCGACGATGATGATGATTTTTCGGGTGAAGATCTTATAGCCAATATGGCTCCAGTGAAGGGAATGGAATATGATTCAAAAGAGAGCCTTATGATAGCCTATCAAGATTATGCGAAGGTGCAAGGCTTTTCTGTTGCAATACGTAGCTCGTCGTCTAAGTATTACGTGCTTGCTTGCTTCAAAGGGCGAAAGCCTAAGGATGTAATTATGAAGTTTACCAGACAAACGCAGTGTCCGGCTCGTGTTAATTGCATTGTGAAGACTAATGGTAAAGTGATTGTGTCGAATGTTGAGTTGAATCACAATCATAGTCTTGAACCGCAATTGTCAATGTTTATGCCGGGTAACCGAGAGTTAAGTTTGCACATGAAACGCCTGCTGAAAAGTCGAGATATTGCAGGCTTTAGGACTTGTAAAAACGTGAGGACTCTAGAAGTTATGGCCGGAGGTCCTCAGAATCTAGGTGTCACTGAGCGAGTCTGTAGGAACTTCATAGATAAAAGGAGAAGGTTGAGACTTGGAGAGGGGGATGCCAAAGCTATACACGGGCTATTTTTTAGAATGCAACTGCAAGATAAAAACTTTTTTCACATTATGGATGTTGATGATGAAGGACGCATGCGTAATGTGATGTGGGTACATTCTTGTAGTATAGCTGCTTACGAAGAGTTCCACGATGTTGTGAGTTTTGATACAACTTACCTTGTAAACAAATACAAGATGCCGTTGGCGACGGTTGTCGGAGTTAACCATCATAACCAATCAATATTATTGGGATGTGGTTTATTGAGTCACGAGCAGTCCGAATCATTTAAATGGTTCTTTAGCAACTGGTTACTGGCCATGAAAGGTGTTCAACCTACAGCAATGCTGACAGATCAATGTGAGAGTATAAAGATTGCCGTGAAGGCAGTTTTTCCAATGACTATACATAGACTTTGTCTATGGCATATTGCCAGTAAACTTCCACAGAAGTTCAAAGGTGTGGCTGATTTTCGTAGTTGTTCGTCTGATTTCTACTCAACGATATATAATAGTCTCAGTATTGCAGAATTCGAGTCAAGGTGGACAGATTTTCTATCTAAACACGGTCTTCATAACAATAGATGGCTGAAAGATTTGTTTGATGAAAAGGAGAATTGGGCTCCGATCTATTTGAATCATATTTTTTGGGCTGGCATGGTATCGACCCAACGAAGTGAATCTATGCACGCATTCTTTGATGGTTTTGTGAACTCGAAGAGCACGTTGAAACTGTTTGTGGAACAATACGAGATCGCTATTCAAAACAAAATTCAAAAGGAGATGAACGCTGATTACCAGTCCAAGTGCGTGATGCTGAAACTGGTGTCAACTTTTCAATGGGAGAAACAATTGCTAGGTGAATACACTCATAACATCGGCCTCTTGTTGCAAGTGGAAATCAAGAAAATTAGCAGTTGTAATGTGGAAGATGTCGCAATTGGTGAAGATGGTGTGCATCGTTGCAAGATAAAGGAGATGCGATTAGTGCAAAATGTTTTTCACAAGGAATACACTTACACTGTCGAGTATCGTCCTTTTGGGGAATATATTAAAGGCATATTTTGCGTTCATATCTTCAAAGTCTTGGTGTACAAAGATATTAATCATGTACACGATCGTTACATCATGAAAAGATGGCGGGCAAGAGAGTATAGACCGCATTCTAGTATTGTTTTTGCAGGTGGTTATCCTCACATGACCGAAGAGTTCAAAGCGTTTCAAGATATGGAAAGAAGCTTTGTAAAATGTGCAGATGCAGCTATAACTGACCCACGTGCGATAAAGATGGTGAAAGAAGCTCACGAAAAGTTATTGGTGGATATAATGCATATGAATCGTGGTGGGTTAATTTCGAATCCAAGTCCCAATGGTGAGAATGCACGCATTTCTACTGATCCGCCTGCTATACTAGATCCGCCGGTGAGTATTCCTCGCGGACGGCCGAGAGCAGACACGAGGCTTCGATCAAATTTTGAAATTAACACAACTCATAATAGGCGTGGTGGAGGACGAACAGGTTCTCGTGGACGACGTTCGAATCGTAGTCAAGGAGTCGCTTGAGTTTTTTTTTCATTGTGATGATTCTGTTTTTATTCAGTTGATGCCCTGTTTTGATGTCTGGGGATTGAGATGGTTTGTTTATCTTTACCTTTAATTGATGGATTTTTTTATACATATGATCGTTCTTTTCATTTTTGAGATGCTTTAGTTTGTATTATTTCTTTTGATCTGCATTTATGTTTTATCTCCATAGAATCTTAAATTGTATTTTTCAAAAAAATTCAATTGATATATGATAGCCTTTGTGTGATATACGTACAGGTGTAGGATAATAAAGTTTCTTCGTTAATTTCGCGAACAGTTGGTGGACGATTCTGGAAATGAAAATCAGTAGTGTTATGTACTCCTACTAAGCAATAAAACTAGTAAGTACTATGATAAACTCGTATTTTAACTGTTTTATTGGGCGTTAAACGTGGTGATAATTGGTTTTTAAATGCATATTACTTGAGTTTACGTTCATATTTCACTATAAAGGTGCTTTGATGAGTTTATCAAGTGTTTGAAGTTAAAATAGGTAAAAAAGGGTCAAAATGAGCCAAGCCGTGACTGGGGTCTGCTTCAAACGTTAATCTGCCTATAAATATGGGCTCCGAATCCTATTTTGAGAGTACCATTGTCTTCATCATCGAAAGAGCTTCGCGTGGGTACCTCATACGCCCCAATCGGAGTTCGGATGAGAGAGATATGGCCGATCTACGAAAGCCGCGCGGACTGCCGGGAGCTACCCGGCCGGGTGAATTTTATGTGCAATAATTCCACCCGGCCGGGTGGCCAATTTTGTTCATAAAAAGTCCAGAGACTTCTACCCGACCGGGTGGATTTTATGTGCAATAATTCCACCCGGCCGGGTCCGTCTGACTGACGATTTTTAGCCAAAACGTGATTTTTTGAAGGAAAAATAAAAGAGAGAAGCTAGGGCAACGAAAAAACATTCTCTACAAGCCGCAAAAACACACTCTCTCTCTCTAGGAAGCACTCTTGGAAGAAGATTTGAGATTAAAGCTTCAATTCATCCGCCAATTGTATTCCGTATCATGAATTCTTTTGTTTTCTTTAGTTTTTGTTTGTTTTTTACTTTGAACATGAGTAGCTAAACACTTTGTGTAGAATTCTTGGTGAAGATGCATTGATTCATAGTTTTAATCCAATTAAGTTCGTTTTTATCTTGCTCTTGTAATTGTTTGAATTATTCTTGTGCTTTTTCCTATCAATTGCTTGATCACCAATTGGGAGTGTTAGGATTTCTTAGAGTAATCGGGAGATGAATTAATTAATCTTGAAAGAAGAATAATTCTCACCTTAATTCAATAAAACTCGGGAGAGTTGAGATTATGAGTGGGATCTTTAATCTAATCAAACCTTTGGGAGTTAGGTCTAAGATTTAGAAGGGGACTTCACTTATTACACCTAATCTACAGATTTCTCACCTCGGGAGGGGGTTTAATCTACCTTTGCGATTGATTCAACAATTCTAGAGACTTTAAATGGTAAATTGGTTTTAATTGGGTTAGGCTATGAGTTGTGCATCGGATCCTTGAATTCTGCATATTTCTCCACCATCTTACACAGCTTTCTTAATTGCTTTCGTGTTTAAGTGTTCCATTTTAATCTTTGCATTTACATGTTTTCATTAGTTGTTAGTTTCAAAACCAAAATTTCTGATTGTCTGGATAGTAGTTGAAATTTGTTCATGGTACTTAGGTTTACACTTAATTGTCTCTGTGGGATACGATATACTCTTGCTTGCTATTTGCTACGATAACCCCGTACACTTGCGGGTATTATTTGGGTAAAATAAAGTTGAGTCAAGTTTTTGGCGCCGTTGCCGGGGACAATTTTGTGTTATATAACTTGATATCGTGATAATAATCTAGATTACTACTTCAGATTTTATTGCTTTTTGTTTCTTTTTACTTCATTTTTAATTTTTTTTGAGTTCTCACATTTGTGTTTCTTGTTCAGGTGTATGCACACACGTTCTAAAGGCTTGCCTCTAGAACCTTTCGATCCGGAGATCGAAGCAACAAACCAGAAGAAGAACGCCTATAGGAGACTCATGCAGAAAATTCAAGCTTCTTCGCCTAACCGCATAGGAGCATCTTCAGTTCAAAGCGACCTTTCACCCATCCGATCACCAGTTCAGGACCATATTTTGTTTGGTCCCGTTTCTCCTAGTCTGATGGAGTACGAAGAAGGCAACAACGGTCCACCACCCCCTCCTCCCAATTATGCTGAGCTTCTACGACAGCTGGAGGAGTTGCGTCAACAGGTCAACCGTGGACCACCTGTGCCTGTGCAGAATCAATATGTATACCAAGGCCAGGCAAATCCAACTGTTCATAGCAACATCGCGGCTAATACTTTTGAGCTGAAAAGAGGACTAATCCAGATGGCGGAGAACATTGCTTTTAGTGGCAAATCCACTGACGACCCTAACAAGCATATCACCAAGTTCATCCAGATTTGCAACACAACAAAGATGAATGGAGTTACAGATGAGCAGGTTCGACTAAGGCTGTTTCCTTTCTCATTAGAGGATTCAGCAAAGGATTGGTTGGAGAGTTTGGAGCCAGGATCGATTAGAACATGGGATGCTATGGTGGAAAAATTTTTGGAGAAATTCTACCCCCCTAGTGAAGCTATAAAGAGGCAACACGAGATCATTGCCTTTCAGATGACTCCTGCAGAGAATATCAGAGACGCATGGGGGAGGTTTAAATCTTTGATGAAACGGTGTCCCAACCATGGGTTAACCCCGACAGTTCAAGTCATTACATTTTTCAAGGGATGCGTGCCTGAAGCACAACGGGAGTTGAACTTGAGCTCATGCGGTAATTTTCTCAAGAAAGGAGTGAATGAAGCCATGGAAGTGATTGAGGAGCTCGCATCTAATGACGAAGGATGGAGCAACGACATGAGTAAGGTGCATAGGGTGGCTTCTACTACAGATCATGATCCTATGAGCGCCCTATCCGATATTTAGAGACGTCGGGCATACGACGGTAAAAAGTTGCGCTACCATGGGAGGCAACCCATGGAAGGTATCTTTTATTGTTTTATGTATTTCTTTTGGTGTTGTTGCTAAGTAAGCATCACCTCTCCACCAACGTTTCAAACTTATTTCTTTGCGTAGCTTTGAATAAGTTTGGGGGGGTGATATGGTGGATGGTGAAGTTTACTGTTTTTATTGTTTTTTTTAGTTTATTTTTGAGTAGATTTTTAAATTTTTTTTTTGTTTAGGATTTTAGTTTAGGATTAATAAACCCCGTGGATGAAATTGAATGGGGGGTCGGATCAATTTGAATTTAATTTAAGCATGTTTGTTGGATGAGTTGCTAATGATGCTATGTGCTAAATTGTTTGTGAAAACTTGTTGATATGACCAAGCATGCTTGTATGTCCTTATTGTGATTTGTCTAAAGTGGATTGCTCGTTGCCTTGTCCTTTGCCATAACCTTGTGAGACTTGAGCCTATATATTTCTAAATGTGTGATTATCGTCATTGTGTTATATGTTTCTAGAACTTGCTCGCTATCTTCCTTGAGTCTACATAGTGAGTATAGATTTAGGAAGTGACGTTAGGCCATCCGTTCTAGCCTTATCTTTACTTTCACCCTAAAATAAAAATCATAATCCTTTGTTAGCCATATTTGAGCCTAATAGCCTATTATTTGATAACTTGGGGTTGTATATATGCTTGAAAATAAGTTTGGGAGAAAAGAACACTTTTGGATGATAAGAAGAGTTTAAAGATGAAGTATTGGCTTGAATATCTTTGGGAAAGTGGATGTATGCTTTTAGTTGTGAAAAAAAAGAGTTGTAAAAAAAAAGAAAAATAATTTGGTGGTATAAGCTAGGCGAAGCCTAGAGGGGGTATAAGCTAGACGAAGTCTAGAAATGCGTAAGAAACCAAGTTTGGGGGAGAATTGGTAGATGAGAAGAGTCTATAAAGACTACTGAGGAGTTGAGTTGTTTTAAGAACGAAGTTATTATAGTTTCGAAAGGGATTATAAGTCACTTTGGCCAAATTTTCCTCACCTAACCAAAAAGCCTACATTACAACCTACAAATAAGACCTTTCAGATCCTTGATTTATAGTCACAAAATAGTAGAGGAGATGTTAGATTTCGAGCAAGCCTATGGTAAACTATGCATGATTGATTGATTTGAGAGCTTGTATTTTACCTATACACTTTGAGAGTGGGAGAATTACACTACATATCTATCTTATGAGGGCAAATTGACAAGGTTGCATACGTGTTAGTAACTTGAAGCAATGATCAGTTGGTTTACATGTGTGTTAAGTTATTGATGCATGCTATTGTTTATTAACTGAGGCAATGATGAGATCCAACTTATGTGTACGAGTTTATATTTGATTGTTGTCTGCTTCTTGTTTGAGGACAAACAAGTGATTAAGTTTGGGGGAGTTGATAAACTCGTATTTTAACTGTTTTATTGGGCGTTAAACGTGGTGATAATTGGTTTTTAAATGCATATTACTTGAGTTTACATTCATATTTCACTATAAAGGTGCTTTGATGAGTTTATCAAGTGTTTGAAGTTAAAATAGGTAAAAAAGGGTCAAAATGAGCCAAGCCGTGACTGGGGTCTGCTTTAAACGTTAATCTGCCTATCAATATGGGGTCCGAATCCTATTTTGAGAGTACCATTGTCTTCATCATCGAAAGAGCTTCGCGTGGGTACCTCACACGCCCCAATCGGAGTTCGGATGAGAGAGATATGGCCGATCTACGAAAGCCGCGCGGACTGCCGGGAGCTACCCGGCCGGGTGAATTTTATGTGCAATAATTCCACCCGGCCGGGTGGCCAATTTTGTTCATAAAAAGTCCAGAGACTTCTACCCGACCGGGTGAATTTTATGTGCAATAATTCCACCCGGCCGGGTCCGTCTGACTGACGATTTTTAGCCCAAACGTGATTTTTTTGAAGGAAAAATAAAAGAGAGAAGCTAGGGCAACGAAAAATCATTCTCTACAAGCCGCAAAAACACACACTCTCTCTCTAGGAAGCACTCTTGGAAGAAGATTGGAGATTCAAGCTTCAATTCATCCTCCAATTGTATTCCGTATCATGAATTCTTTTGTTTTCTTTAGTTTTTGTTTGTTTTTTACTTTGAACATGAGTAGCTAAACACTTTGTGTAGAATTCTTGGTGAAGATGCATTGATTCATAGTTTTAATCCAATTAAGTTCATTTTTATCTTGCTCTTGTAATTGTTTGAATTATTCTTGTGCTTTTTCCTATCAATTGCTTGATCACCAATTGAGAGTGTTAGGATTTCTTAGAGTAATCGGGAGATGAATTAATTAATCTTGAAAGAAGAATAATTCACACCTTAATTCAATAAAACTCGGGAGAGTTGAGATTATGAGTGGGATCTTTAATCTAATCAAACCTTTGGGAGTTAGGTCTAAGATTTAGAAGGGGACTTCACTTATTACACCTAATCTACAGATTTCTCACCTCGGGATGGGGTTTAATCTACCTTTGTGATTGATTCAACAATTCTAGAGACTTTAAATGGTAAATTGGTTTTAATTGGGTTAGGCTATGAGTTGTGCATCGGATCCTTGAATTCTGCATATTTCTCCACCATCTTACACAGCTTTCTTAATTGCTTTCGTGTTTAAGTGTTCTATTTTAATCTTTGCATTTACATGTTTTCATTAGTTGTTAGTTTCAAAACCAAAATTTCTGATTGTCTGGATAGTAGTTGAAATTTGTTCATGGTACTTAGGTTTACACTTAATTGTCTCTGTGGGATACGATATATTCTTGCTTGCTATTTGCTACGATAACCCCGTACACTTGCGGGTATTATTTGAGTAAAATAAAGTTGAGTCATACTACTATTAAAGAATGGATATAAAAATTAAATTTACGGATTATTCTAGCTAATATTTGATACTCAATTTTATTAGTATCAAACTATTGCCTAATTGAATCAATCTATTCCTGGAGGATTATTGTGAGTTAAACTATTCCCTAATTATTAGTATCTAACTATCAAATTATTCCTACGAGTTAATATAACTAAAATTTGATAGCAAAAATTCTACACGCCTTTCCTTGTTTAACAATAAAAAATTAATTATGGATCTTGAACTCTAGTTAAGGTTTTGTTTGGCAGTGTCACGTTTAGTTTGCTCGTCGTTCAAGTGTTACGTTCAATTTACCCATCAAAAAAAGTGCCATAGTGTTAAGAGTAAAGGCGACCGATCAGATGCGAGGACGAGTTATGCTCGACGAAATAACACCCCACACACCAGATGTTTGATAAAATGCCACAATGAAATGCAAATAACTTGGGGAAGAATACTCTCGGCTTTATTGATAACTGAATGGGAAAGAACAAAGATAAAAACAAATCCTCACAAAGGAGGCCTACGATATGAATCGTCCTACTATGATCTCTCAAGATGATCAACAAACATTAACTTAAACCAACAAAAACATAGAAATAAAACAAACGATAAGCAGGAAATCATCATATCTATGATTGAACACTAGTTCAATCTATGGTAATTATTTCCACTTTTCGAACTTGGTCCACATCTCCATGTGGCCCTTCTTCACCTAGCTTTGAGTCACAGAACATAGCATAGAGTTTTTTGAGGGGCTGGTTTTCAAGCAACATAGATTGTATGTCACGAGGCTCCATAAGTCCCGCCTTTCTCACGAACATTTCTTGTACCTCTTTTTTTAGGTCATTTGTTTCGACCCTCTCACTGAGGTATAGAGTTTCTAATTTATTTTTAGAAGGGGAATGCATCCCCAAGGATAGCCTTCGCTTCAGTGGCTGTTTTTTGGACTGTGGGGTAGGAGTGGTGGTGCTAGACATGGGAGACTTCGGAGACATAATGTGTTTGGCTATTGTGTGAAAATTTGAGAATGTCAAAGTGTCATATATATAGTAGTTAAAAGTTTTTAAATGAGGAAAATTCATTTAAAGTTACTCAAATTTATGCGCTATTCCAGTAAAGATTTAAAAAGGTCTATGATTTTATTCACCATTTTCGGATGGTAAGATTTAAAATTTTCAAACTAATGCATTTGTCAAATCAATGCACTAGTATTGTAAAGATATGAACATTTCAAATCAATGCACTAATTTTGCAATTGTCTATATTTTCTGATTCTAAGAGCTAGCCAATAATTTAGTAAGATACTCCATATCAAAAATTGACTTTCTACAAAATTTGCATTATATAAAAACATTTGAATTCAATAATCTAAAACGTGCTTTGTATGAGTTTGATTTTCTTTCTATTTTTTATAATTTTTATATACCACTAGTTAGTTTCTATTTTAATTGTAACGTTCTAAAAATTAAAAATTTAAAGAAATTTAAATTTTAGAAAGTAAATAATTTTAGTATTAAATAATTACTAAAATTCTGAATCATAAAAATGATTGCATGCATATACATACTTAATTTCTCAGTGTCATCATTCTAAATCATAAAAATCAAGGGAGAGAAACATGGATTAACTTAGTTTTTTTATTTAAATAACTAGGTATAATATATTTTTTTGATTAAAACTATTGAGCTATTTATTTTTTCAAATTATATAATTTCTTCCTCTTTAATTCATAGTCGCACATTTTCCTTTACTTGCATATCTTATTCTAACTAACACGTACTATTTGATCTTTAGTCGCACATCTTCTATTTATCGTTTATTTTATTTTATTTTGCTCCACTCATATCAAATTAAAATTGTGTAGCATCATTTGTCGAATATGAAATATTTCATTTAGAAGGGGTTTAGAGAAGTACATTTTTCTTTTTGTTATTGTTTATAGTACATTTAATACTTAGTGTAATTAACACATATTCTTAATTATAGACATCATTATATTTTTTATGATCTTTTTTTAATCTACTTACCTTAGAATTTATCTTTAATATTTAAAATTTTTATTTCCCGTGCATAGCACGGGTGATAACACTAGTAGTAATAGTCACTGACATCAACTTTTTTCTTCTTCTATAATAATGTTTAAATTTCTAAATTGTAAAATAGTACTTATCTTGAATTTCTACTTGTACCATCTAATGAAAGGATAATAGTCATTTGCGTCAAATTATTTTATTAGTATTAAATAATTACTAAAATTCTGAATCATAAAAATGATTGCATGCATGTACATACTTAATTTCTCAGTGTCATCATTCAACGAAATAGTAATAGTCACTAACATCAACTTTTTTTCTTCTTCTATAATAATGTTTAAAATTCTAAATTGTAAAATAGTACTCCAGTAGTATACATATGTCATATACTCAATTTCTACTTGTACCATCTAATGAAAGGATAAAGTCAATTTGCGTCAAATTATTTTATTAGTATTAAATAATTACTAAAATTCTGAATCATAAAAACGATTGCATGCATGTACATACTTAATTTCTCAGTGTCATCATTCAACGAAATAGTAATAGTCACTGACATCAACTTTTTTTCTTCTTCTATAATAATGTTTAAAATTCTAAATTGTAAAATAGTACTCCAGTAGTATACATACGTCATATACTTAATTTCTACTTGTACCATCTAATGAAAAGATAATAGTCATTTGTGTCAAATTATTTTATTAGTATTAAATAATTACTAAAATTCTGAATCATAAAAATGATTGCATGCATATACAAACTTAATTTCTTAGTGTCATCGTTCAACGAAATAGTAATAGTCACTCACATCAACTTTTTTTTTTCTCTATAACAAGGTTTAAATTTCTAAATTGTAAAATAGTACTCCAGTAGTATACATATGTTATATAATTAATTTTTACTTGTACCATCTAATAAAAGGATAATAGTCATTTGCGTCAAATTATTTTATTAGTATTGCTTGAGAAACAAAGTTCGATAAAAGTAACACTTATATAGTTTTACTCTATTCGATCGTCTCATTAGAACATGCCTACATTTCGAGACATAAATATTAAGAAGTGAAAAGTTTATAATAAAATAAGAAAGCGAGTTACAAAATAATTATACTATGTTTATTTTGTATAAACGTTTCTAGAAGTTGATGCATATTAATCACAGATTCACAATTACATAGTAATGAAACTAAAGGCTGATATAATCTAATCTTGTGAGGTTTGCGTAATTTGATTTCGTTAATGAAGTACTATGATTAGAGTATAGAGTATAAAAAGTAAAAAGTAAAACAATTACTTTTACTTTTGGGCTTCTTAACATTTAACATTTTTTATTACTTTAGGATTACTTTTTGATTACGTATATGTAAATTACATAGTGTACGTATATGTGTACACTATACTTTTTGCTTAATCTAACCTTAAATGTTAATTGTAAAAAGTAAAAAGATTAACGAAATCAAATTAAAAGAAGCCCCAAAATTAAAGGATTACTTTTTACTATGATTAGAGTATAGATTTGCTTAAATCATGTCATCCATATAAATGCACACAACTTTCCTAAGCAAGTAATTCTTAAATATAAAAAAATGTTTTTATATGCACAAGGGTAGTATGGTATATGTACAAAGCATTTATTTAAATAAAAATATGAAACAATATAAAATGACTACTTTACCCTCATTATGTCTTAGACATTATGTCTCCAAAACATTTTCCTAATTGTAATTAATGTAACCATGGTTCTCACGGATGTGCCTAATGCTGGCCTACTAGTGTGTGCTGAATAATTACTTGTTTTTTATCCTAAAGAATTAATAGTGATAATAGCATTAATTTGGGCCTTCATCGCAATAAAATTAAAACGTATTAGGGTAAGAAATTACTCTAACACTAAAGTCCAAAAATATGCCATTTGTAATATACTCCCTCCATTCATAGAAATAGATCATTTGGTATGAACACGAATTTTAATGCATAAGTGGTAAAGTAAGAGAGAATGAGAAAAAATAGTTGAATTTATATAGTGGGTAATGGGGTCCATAAATAATAAAGTAAAAGAGAAGGTGAAAAAAGTTGTCAGAAATGAATATTGACTATTTTAATAGGACGGACGAAAAAAGAAATATGACGGAGGGAGTAGTACTTATTAAACTTATTAGGGTAAGAAATTACTCTAACACTAAAAATCCAAAACTATACTATTTGTAATATATTTTTATCCTAATGACCATTTTTATCTTTGAAATATCAACATGGCTAGTATAATAAATTCATTCAAAATGTGTCCATACTCTCACCCTCACCCGTTCGCGTTTAGAAGTTTAGTTTTTTCATTTTAGTCAGTCTGTAAATAGAAGTACTGGTAGTACATTTTTATTATAAATGTTAATAGGCTACTTTATACTTAGTATATGTATAGGAACGATATTACGATATACTACTACTAATCATCTTTCATACCGACCATTCACATTTAATTTTTCGTTTGTCATATTCTTTTTTGTCTTTTTGTAAAAGTTATATACCCCATTCCTCTATGTTTATATAGATTTGAAAATAACATGGATTAATTTTGCAACCAAGAATTACTGTGGAAAGTGAAACTCTAACAACACATGCAAGCCATTTGACATGTAGTTCCAATTCGATGAATAAAACCGACATACCACATGACTAGCACGACATTTGATCTACTTAGTTATATTAGGAAATTTATAGGAGTATTTGATAAATTACAGCATGGGTTGGTGAGTGTGAATACAGTATAAGAAATGATCCATAAACATTTGCGAAAATTAAGAATGATAAATACGAATTATATATGAATAAATATTTTAAATTTTATGTACTATAAATTCTTGTGAATATACGTATGAGTTCAAATTTTATTAGTGTATTCTTGATTTTGATCACGTTTTCGATATTGAATCTTTAAATTGTAACGTGTAATCTGAATCTTTAAGTTGTGATAAGTCACATATATAATTGTTATTATTATTTTTTGGTAAGGTGTCTTTAATTTCATGTCTATTGATTACCTAAGGGTGTCCACAATGGGGGAGCCGCGGCCCGTAGCTCGGCGCGCGGCCCCCCATTGCAAAGGCCGAGAGCCGGGGCGGAGAGGCGAGAAGCGTGGCTGAGCCGCGGCCGCGGCCTTCACGCGGCTGAGCCGTGTGAGCCGCGGCCCTCCCATTGCAAGCGCCGAGAATCGCGGCTGGGCCGCGGAAATTATTTTTATTTTTTATTTTTTAATTTTCGAAATTTTGTGCATAAATATACTACATTTCCACTCCATTTTCCAATTCCATTTTACTCCCATTTTCCTCCAATCTTCCCTTCCAACTTCAATTTAACCTTGCAATTATGGATTCCGACGATGAACAATTCTAACAAGCGGTAGATCTAGAGTTCCAAAACCTTGTTGCGGCGGTGCAACGTGAAGCGGAAGAGGCAGAGGCGGCGGCTGAGGCGGCGGTGGCAGTCGGCCGGCCATTCCATCATCGGCGATTTTTCGATCGTGATCATGTCGGGGCAGACCGCAAGTTGATGGAGGACTACTTCAACGACAACGTCCGTTATCCGCCAGAAGTTTTCCGTCGGCGATACAGAATGTCGAAAAATCTCTTCGTCCATATAGCGACGTGTTTGGCGCAGCGGTTCAGGTGCTTCAACTTGCGATATGATGCCACCGGCCGACCCGGCTTGTCGACTTTCCAGAAGTGTACGATGGCAATTAGACAGCTTGCCTATGCCGGGCCCGCTGACATGTTCGATGAATACCTACAGATGGGCGAAACGACTGGACTACAGACGTTGAGGCAGTTTTGCAGGGGGATCAAGGATATCTTCAAAGGGGAGTATCTACGGAAGCCATCGGCCGATGATTGCCAGAGATTGATTGCTATGCACGGGACTGCACATCATTTTCCGGGGATGTTGGGGAGCATCGATTGCATGCACTAGGAGTGCAGGAACTGTCCAGTGGCTTGGAAGGGGCAGTTCACTTCTGGCTTCAAAGGCAGACATCCCACGATGATTTTGGAAGCCATTGCTGATTACCGCTTGGTAGGGGCAGTTCATTGCTGATTTTGGAAGCCATTGTTGGTTTCCGGCTTGTTGTTTTTAAATTATGTCACTTTCGTTGTATAATTTTCCTATTTCAATATAATACAACGAAGTTATTGTTACATGTTTTCTAGGTTGTGAATTTTCTAATTTACAATCCACATTATTTTACTTTAATTAAATTTATAAATATTATAAATTTAAAACTAATAAAATTTATTAGACTTAAATTAAAAAATAATATTAAAAAAAATAAACAAATTAATTTTTTTTAAAGAGGGCCACATTTGGTGGCCCTTGTTATTTTTGATAGTTTTGTTGACTTTACCATTACGGAAGCCACATGAGAGCCACAAATGGTGGCCTTCAAGGGCCACCATTGTGGACACTCTAAGCCAAGGGCCACCATTTCCTAATTAAAGCATCCAATTAAATGCTGATTCTATCGTCAAGTTAGTGTATCGAAATGTTTGCGAGGAAATTAGCCTTTGTAGTGTAAACAACTATATATTGGGATACTTGTTTCTTTAAAATAATGTACGTATATATTTCATGTGAAAATCAACTTTCACAAATCGTGACAAGTTACAAAGTCATGAATTTTCAAATTCGTAATTAAAATCTACCCATCTAAGTTACTACTTTTGAGATCTTATTTAATACTACTATAAACCTATTAACTTCAACACAATTTCAAAGCATAATATAGTAACTAATATCGTATCCTCGATTTTTAAAAAAGATATGTTTCCATATAAGTCGAAATAAGTCAGTCGGTCACGTTACACTCCCAACTATCGAAAAATTCAATAGTATCCAAATAAAAAAAAAATTGCATTTACCAACACGTCTATTGCTTACGAGTCTATGTTTATGTGGTGAATTTCATCATACGATGATTTCCAAATACTAAGAAAATTACATAAATACCATATGACACGAGTCCATATGTCTAATTTAGTACTTAAATATCTAAAAATGCAACATAATTTGAGTGCAACAATCCTGCATGGAAAGGAATATTGGTAGAAGGCAACCAAGCAAGTATCCCCCATTGTAAAATTAAGAGCTTGTGTAGCCAGGCCAATTGACTCTCATGCTTGTTCCGGACCCCGCTCCATAATTCTGATACTCGCCTGCCTGCAGTCGCTGATCAGCTCCAGGTACTCCGCGCTCAGGAGCAGCTTTCCGGCGACGAAATCGGCGATCCAATTGGATAATTTGCGAGAGTGATTGAGGCATTGGTTTATCAAGATTTTGGCGTAGGTTTGGGGATTGGGCGACGGCGAGAGGCGGAATGCGGAGAGGATGGAGAGGCAGAGGTTGCGGTGAGGGCTGGAATTGCAGGCGGCGGAGAGAGAGAGAGGGGGTGATGAGGAGGAGGAAGATGAATATGGGCTTTTTCGACATTTTGGTTTGTGAATTGAGAAGAGAATTTGAGACTATATCTCATTTGATTTGAAAATACAACTTTTGTAAATTCATGATGTTACTATATGCTTTCCTATGTATACATTGGTTCAAGACTTTAAGGGTATCACCACATCATGCTCAATACTTAGATCAGCAAAGCACGCTATTGTTAGAGCACTTTATGAAGTGCTCTCTCCGTCCCATAGTAGATGTCACACTTGGGAGATGACACAGAATTTTAGGAAATGTTATTTTGTGTGTTAAGTGGTGAAAGAAAATATAATTTTATAATCGATTTGAGATGTAACTTTTTCTAATAGAGGTGACATATATTGTGGGACGGAGGAAATACTACTTCGCATTTTATAGAGTGTAAAATTTATGAAATAATGTGAAGTCAAAGGACCAAATTAAATATTTTGTGAGTCACTCTTATCATCAATTGATTTTGAGTTTTACCCTAGTTTATTGCAAGGGTGAAATGTGGGAGGAGTAAATTAGGTAATAAAAAAATGTATGATGCAAAATATGCCACAAGAATGATCGAACTAATAAAGAAAACACAGGAACCGTAACTTCATGAATTTGAAATGTCTTAATAATGATAAAACCCGAATGTCAAACAATGAAAGAAAAGTGATCTGGAAATCCATGACAAAAGGAAATAAAGAAAAATTACAAAATTATAAAAAAGCCCAAATATCCATTATACACAATGCCAAAGGCAATGAATTTGACCCATTAGCCCGTTTTCGGCATCTGATAATGGGATTGCTTCAAGTTGCCTAATTTTTTTCTGAGATAATTCTACCAACCACAGTTCTTTCTTACTCACCTTTCGAAGGTGAAGCACCAAATATTTGTTTCGACTCCCATCAAAATATGATTATCTTTTTGTTTATTTTTGCTTCGAGGGATACTAATGATGATAATGATAAAATGCAAACTCTATATATTGTATAAATTCCAAACTCTTCAATATGGTGTCAATACAACGTCAATACGATGTCAACACAGTGTAAAATTTCAAGATTTTGATATCAACACAATGTCAATACGGCGCCAACCATTGTCACTTTATTAATATTTTCTAACGGTCCAGATCATAATTTGAAGTTTGTATAAAGCTTGCATTTGATTACGTCCCTATTGATAATAGTATATCCTAGTCTTACTACAAAATAGAGCAAGATTCGTTGTATTGTCTCAATAAATTTACTTAACGCTTTTGAGAATAAATAAAAGGGTAGGTTATTAAAAAAAATCATAAATATTGGTTTTATCCTCGAAATTCTAAAATTAATCAAGAAAACATGAAGTTTTGCTTATTTCAACATTAAATTCTGAAAAGATAGATGATGTCGTTTAACCATACAAAATAAATAATGATAAGTAGTAATTGCGAACAACTCCAAACCACTTAATTTTTTGAATATTTTTCAAAATTGTGGAGTACTCCATCAGAATTAAACCAAATTGTCAGTAATTTGGCCAAACTATAAAGATTACTACATTGAAATGGGAAGAGAATAGGCATCAAGACTGACTTTTCCTTTCCCATCATAGTCATTGTCAATTCTTCATCATCATAATTCATACACACAGTGACACTGTAGTTGTGGGTGGATTTGAAAAGAATGGCTCGGCGAGGAAGAGGAAGAGGAAGAGGAAGGAGTTTTGCTAGTGTAGAAGGTGCAGATTTCTTCAAAGTGTATCTTCCTAACCTCAGCTCTCACCAACTGGTACTACTCTCCTCTGCTTCCTTTGCATGTTTCTCTTTATGACTAAGGTCAATGATTATGATTTAGCCTCACCAAAATAATTCATCTGTTTACAATCTTCCAATTCTATACTCAACTTTTCATTTGATTTCAAATCTTGACATTTAAATTTAGTTTTTAATATCTTTGCATGTTCATATCTCCTTGCTCATGAAGAAGCCCCTTTCTGTCTAATTATTATGAATGTGAGTAAATTGAGTTTAATTGTGGATTTTGTAAATTAAAATGCTGCATTCATCTCTGTTCTTGGACAGCTGATACCACCAGATTTCACCAAGGGTTTTAGAAAGACACTGAATGAAAAAGTGATACTGAAAAACAATGATGGAAAACATGGTCTGTGGAAGTGAAAGAAACTCCTGATGGGATTTTCCTCAAGGATGGATGGCAGATGTTCGTTGAGTATCACGGGCTGAAGGTCGGGGAGTTCTTGGTGTTCTGCTATCGCGGGTCTTATTCGTTCCTTGTAAAGATATTTGGTATAAACGGTTGCAAGAAGGACGCTTTGGGTCCCGATAACATTGTTAAATCTGAAGAAGAAACTGATGAGGAGATGAAACCAAACCGGACTTCTAGAAAGCGTGCGTCCTCACAGGGCAGGGATCATTTGTCGAATGTTGGTAGAAGAACAAGTAAAGTTTCAAGGAGGTTAGGTGTTTTGTAGTGATAAGTGATATCTCTCCATGGGATTGTAGAGTAGTAGACTGTTTTTCATTTTTGGAGATATTGCAGGTTTAGAGAAGTAAACAAAGTTGAAGAACAATCTGAAGTCGTTCCAAAACGCCCATCTTTTGTTTCGCCTCCTAGTCGTTCCAAAACGCTGGTGAGTGTTTATTCTCATCTAGAGTTTGGGGTACACTAAGAAACATTTCAGTACTTTTCGAAATTATGATCAGAAATGGCTAGAAGTTTAGGTTAGTTGAGATGTACCAACTCACATTGACATATCCATCTTGATCTCTTCATTGATATGTCTTCATTATGTTTCCTTCTATTCCTACTTCAGTTTATGTGATGTTTTTGGTTGGTTACAGAGAATCCCAGATGAAGTGACGAATAACAAGAGTGTCCATTTGGAGGCAGAAATGAATATGCGCAATGTAAAAGGGAAGGAGTGGCCGGTAAAAATCTTCGAAATGCACAATGGTCCATCGTTTCTTGGCAAGGGGCTGTATGCATTCCAGACAGACAACAACATTGGTCCTAAAGATTGCTGCAAATTCACATTTGGGGCTCAAACAACAATTGATGTCAAGATCTTACGCAACTCGAAGAAATCAGCTCGTTCATAGCTTAGACACTGCCATCTTTTGGAGTCTGTTCATCTATCTTTTGTGCCTAGTGCAGAGACATTAGCTGTTTTCTTAGTTCTGGACCTTGACTGATTTCAGTGTACTAACAAGACATGTATGTTGAATGATTTAAATATAAATTAATCAGAATGTGTAACTCTACAATTAATTATAGTAAGACATTTAGATCGTGTCAGCTACTGATATAGTCATGTGTATACAATAAAAAAAATAAAGTAAAATAAATAAAACCAGTGAAATTATCACCAGAGAAACACAGCATAAGGGTCAGAATACAGATTCATAAACACATTAAATTATCACCAAAGAAATTTATACAACGTTTAGACATTGAAGGAAGTAAGAAACTCCTGCACAAACATTAACGAATACATATAGCAAGCCAAAGAAAGAGTCGGAACTTGTGCTTTGCACTTGAGGATAATAGATTGATGCATCAAGATTGTGTTTCCAGTGCTGGAACAGGGCTGGGTTCACGGCCATGTACCCTCAGCCGGTAGATGCACGTATGAGAAGCACTCCCATGGTTTGAAGTGAAATCAAGCCTAATAGTGTCGACAAGATTAGAGGCCGATGAATCCACCTTGTAAGTTTGAGCATTGCTCTTCTGAAGGTCATATGTGAATTCAGTCAAGAGGAACATCTTCTCAGTAACAATTTCAGGATCAGTCTGCAGCCATCCCGATACTCTACAGTGCTTGGGCGCACTGGACCTATCGTACGCCACATTCTGTTCATAGCAGACAAGGTCAAAATGTAAGTGGACATACTTTCTTCATCTCAGATTTTCCACAATGAGAAAATGAATTAACTTTGCAACCTAAAGGAAACAGATATGATAGCTGCTACTTTTCTGGAGCAACTTTTTTTTCCAAAAACTACACTACATACATTACAAAAATACTACATACAGCATTAGATACTGACTCTTGTCCTTAACAAGATTAGTTTCAGCATTACGCAAAACAAAAAACAAAAAAGGCAAAAAGCTTCAGTAAGTCTTTCTCCCAACAAACATGATGTTATCCACACAATAATATACTATATTTTAGTGGTTAAGAGACTGCACCAATCAAAGCTATTGAATCAGAACATATAGCATTAAATAAGGCACCGTTTCTATGTTTCAAAACAACCAAATAAAAGCCTATCAAGCACTTATTGGTTATTGTGGTTCCCAAAAGTATGAGATAACCACAATGTTTCAAACATTAGTTATGTATAGATGAATACACTCCAAAGTTGAGTTAGGCCAAAGAGAAGGCAGGTGCTTTGGAGTTCTCGGAGGATCTTGTATGCCTTAATTCCATAGATTCATGCAATCAAATTAAAATGATACTCTGAACAAGGTTCACATTTTTGGCGTGGGGAACATTTTCTGGGGTTGGGGGATGGGGTCATGAGGAGTTTTTTGGGTGATGTGTTATACCTTTGTTTCCGAATACCTACAATCATGGACTCATGGCATAAACTAAGCCAATAACTCTTCATCCCAAAAAACTATGAAAGGCACAAAACTACTAAGTTATAGCGTAGCCAATTGCAATTGCTACATCAAATGATATATCCTAGACGGCTATAATAGTGTTACATCGTCCAGCATAAAAAATTGGTACCACATAATATCAAAATGATGTATATGTAAGCCAAGTAGACAATCTCGGGAAGCTCTTCATTTCAAGGTTAATAAAGCATGGGTCTTGAGATAATTTTTCGTCTATTCTCATATTCTGTCTAAAACGTATATTACACGGACATTTTTTTCGTAATGCCTTCAGGTACAGTGAAGTCAACCATATAACAATAAAGTTCAAATTCTTTCACTCATCTCCACTCCTAATTTCTTTGAGAATCATGTATTTAGCAGTGAGGCAATATTATATATCCAACGTCCTAAAAAAACTTGACACCTTTTTCTTCAGCACTAATTACTGTCTTCAATCAGGCTAATGATAATGGCATGATATGGTCATACAGATCTAACGGATAACAAACTAAACTGCATAAACTGATGCTAATTCAAGTATGAGATGAGACAGTGATTACCTTAGCAACATGTTCGAGAGTCACGGCTTCAGGTATAATGGCAGTCCTAAGCCTGATCTCAACAAACCCACTCCCCCCTTTAAGAGCAAAGCATTGACCAGGCTCTCCAAAGCTTGGCTTAATCATCCTCTCAGCTTCAGCGCTGACCCTACTCCGCTGCAACAACCAACTTGCACTGCCACCAGCTTTCCCACCATATGGCTCCGAATGCTTCACTACCCTCGCACCACCAGACACCAGTGCATAGTCCACCATTCCCAGACCGTCAGCGGCGTGCTTCTCAATTTCCTTCAACACAACTTCCCTTGCATAATTTCTTATATCATCAACATTAACTTCAGTCTTATCGCCTTTCCTGGTCTTTTTGAATTCCTCAAAAAACTCACTGAACTCTTCCTTCGATAGCAAGCTTTTACTTCCAAACCCATCCATAAACTTCTCAAAAGCATCAGACCTAACATCCAACGCCTTCAACTTCAAATCAACTTCCGCCTCCTTCCTTTCAAATTTTTCGTCGAACTCCTTCCTCACCGAACTAATACCATCCTCGAGTTTGTGGTCTAGAGCATTCATCTGAACTTGCATCGCCTTCATCGTCTTTGTAACAAATTTCTCCACCTCTGACAACTTCCCTTCGAAATCCCCAGACATTATCGATAAATCTCCAACATCACCACCGGAATTCATCACTGTCCACCGAACCATCTGCACGAAACCAAGTAAAACCACCACCAACGCCAGATTCTTAGTGAGAATGCTGACCACAGTCAGCCAGCGTGGCTTCGTCGCCTTTTTGGCCGCGCCGGACTTTTTTGCCTGGATTTGGGCGGATGAAGTCTTCCTCGCATCCCTCAAAATCGCTGCTGCAGTGTCTCCAGCGTTGGTGGGTCGAGCGTCAGAATCGGTGATTACTGCGGCGGCGGCGGCGGCGGCGAAATCGGAGCCGCCGCTTGGAAGATTTTTTTCAACCGCTCGGCGGCGAGTGATGGGCCCTTGATGAGCGCTGACTGAAACGGTAGAGGCGGACATTTGGGCGATCTCGAATCCGATTGGAAGTGAATCGGACTTCCGAGTCGAATTTGTGAGGATTGATCGATGAATTTTGAGCAGTGCGTAGCGTAGAACCCTAGAGAGAAAAAAGAGGGAAAACGAAATTGAAAACACACTGTGCGTATATGTGTGTGTGAGAGAGAGAGGAATGTTTTTATATGTATAAACTCTGAGAGCGGTTTCAAAATTTGAATTATTCCTAGTATTTTCTAATTTTCTAAGTACATCCGCGGTCACTTATCCGTCCCTTAAATTACTATTCATGGGCACACAATATTTTTTTACTCCATCTCTTAACTAAGGAACGGAACCTGCAACCCTCCATCTCTTATCCGTCACTTAAATTACTATTCATTCAATTTTATTTTTTATTTTTATTTCCAACAACTTCAATTAATAAAAACATGTTTCATTAAAAATAAAATAAAATTACAACATAAAATAAAAAATACAACGTAGAATTCAAAAAAAAACAAAAAAAACACATAATTAAAATCCAAAAAAATAAAAATTAAATAATTTAAAATATAATTTTATAGAAAATAAAAAAAACTACTCCATCGGCGAATCATCCCCCGAATGCAGTGGAGGTGCACTGAAGCCACCTGGAGGCGGAATACCAAGTTGTCTTGCCATAAACTCAATTCCGGCAAGGTAGGCTTGGTATTGTGGAGGCGTCACGCGGAAAGTGTCCGCCCTTGTGGCGGTCATGTACATGGACATTAGGGAGTTCGAGGGTGCCCCCGAGCCCGAGCCCGCCTAGCTTGATTCTGCTCGGCCCCTCCTCCCTCTAGCCGCCTTCGCCGCATTTCTCGCTTGCGGCCGACGGCGCCCACGGGAGGACCCCTGGCATCGTCTGTGGTGCCCTCAACCTCCTGTGAGGCAAACTCTTGTGCGGCGCTGCCTGAACCGCCCTCACTAGACGAGTATTGGCCACCCGCCGTGTGCTTCGTGCGCTTTGAGGTCGAGCCCGAGCTGGACCGGACACCTCCGACCCACCTTTCCTCGTCTTTGACGACCTCCCAAACATCGACATATTTAAATTGTTTGGCGGTGTCGTCGTAGTAGACTCGCAAAGCCGACCTTAGAATGTCGGCTCCCGTGGTTCCGCTTTGGTAAAGAGTCGTTTCACTCTTGTAGATGGCGCATGATTTTTTGACCTATATGTCGACTCGGTCAAAGTGAGCGTGGAACATCTTATATGTGTGGCGGCAGGACCCCTTCGACTTAATCTCGTGGCAGGCCTCGGTGACCTTTTCTCAGAAGCACTTCCAGGGTTGTTGATTCCCGGCGATGGGATCGTACGAGACGCTGATACAGGCGTTGTACACCGCCAGCGTTTCTTTGGGGCTATACGGATGTCGGCCTAGATCCTCCTCCTCCTCGTCCACCTCCGCCTCCACCCTGGAGCTTCCCCCGCCTCGGCCTCCTCCCCCGCCTCGGCCTCCTCCACCGCCTCGGCTTCCTCCTCCGCCTCGGCCTTCTTCCGGAGTGGGTTCAACGGAATAATCCTCCCGAATCTGGTATAATCCCTGCGAATACCTCGGGGTCGAGGGACAGCCGTATGCATCTACATCAAAATGGGGTGGTTGGTACCCCCTCGGCGTCGACGAACCGGATCCACCACCAAGGACATTGTACATGCCCCTAGAGGTCCCCAATCCGAACCGAACCGGACGAACCGGCCCGGAACCGTCACCGGCGGTTCCAAACCGGAACCGTCGGCGGCGGTTCGAACCGGCACCGGAACCGCCGGTTCGGCCGGGCCGGTTCCGGTTCCAATTTTTCGCTAACCGTAACCGGCGGTTCGGAACCGCCGGTTTTGCCGGAACCGCCGGTTCGGCGGTTCCCGGCACAATTTCAGGCCTACTCCTAGCCTTTTCAGAAACCTGGCCCGCGGCCGCCGGATTTGACCAAAACCATGGGCGGAAACCGCCGGTTCCGCCGAAAACCGGCGGTTCCGGCGGCAAACCGGCGGTTCCCGCAGTTTTTTCCAAATTTTGAAAATTCAAACGGACGCCTAAACCGCCGGTTTCCGCCGAAAACCGGCGGTTCCGGCGGTAAACCGGCGGTTTCCGCCGTGTTTTTCAAAAAAAAATTTAAAATCACAATTTTCCCATATAAATACCTCCCAATCCTCTTCATTTCTACTCACCCCATTCTTGTGTAACTGTGTTAATAAGAATTTCTCTCTCAATCTCAATTTGTCTATTTTCCATTTGATAAGTATCTTATTGGTGAAAAAAGTGAGTATCTTTGGGGCAGATGGTACTGGAACACAAATTTATATATGGAATCTGGATGAATGGGGATCAGATTATAGTTTAAAATGGGAAGCTGGGTTCACTGGCGGGAGTTCGTTTCATTAGGCCATCAGGGTGGTATATTCATCTGAGTCCGACGATGAAACGAACTCCCGCCAGTGAACCCAGCTTCCCATTTTAAACTATAATCTGATCCTCATTCATCCAGATTCCATATATAAATTTGTGTTCCAGTACCATCTGCCCCAAAGATACCCACTTTTTCACCAATAAGATACTTATCAAATGAGGAATATCTTTTAATGATCTTCCAAGTCTTTTTTGTCAACACTTGTAAGTTGTAAATTTGTAATTGTTGTAACTTGTATTTAAATTTTTCGATTTGTAATTGTTGTAACTTGTAATTGTTATAACTTGTATTTAAATTTTTCGATTTGTAATTGTTGTAACTTGTATTTAAATTTTTCGATTTGTAATTGTTGTAACTTGTATTTAAATTTTTCGATTTGTAATTGTTGTAACTTGTAATTGTTGTAAGTAACTTGTATTTAAATTTTTCGATTTGTAATTGTTGTAATTTGTAATTTTAAAGTTGTAATTTGTAATGTTAAGTAATAAGTTGTAATTTGTAATTTTAAGTTGTAATTTGTAAATTTTAAGTTGTAATTTGTAATTTTAAAGTTGTTTGTAGTTTGCAATTTTAAAGTTTTAATGTGTAATTTTAAAGTTGTAATTTGTAATTTTAAAGTTGTAATTTGTAAATTTTAAGTTGTAATTTGTAATTTTAAAGTTGTAATTTGTAATTTTAAAGTTGTAATTTGTATCAATAAAATTGCATTTGAACATCGCTTTATTCTAATTTTATTTATGCAAATATATCTACATATTTTACTTGAATTACAAATTTAAAATGCAAAAAAAATAAAAATAAAAACCGCCGAACCGGATGAACCGGCCCGGAACCGGGCAAACCTAGGCGGTTCCGCGGTTCACGTGAACCGGTGGTTCACGGTTCCGGAACCGGAACCGCCGATCCTTGGCCGGTTCGGTTCCGGTTTCATTTTTTTTTGAACCGGAACCGGCGGTTCCGAACCGTGAACCGCCGGTTCCCGAACCGTGGTGACGTCTACATGCCCCCAGTCGCCGAACGAGTTGATGTCGAACCCGCCGGAGCCGCCACCACCAGAGTTTCCATCGCCGGACATTTTGCGATAAGGTTAGATGAAAATTGGAGAGGAAATGGAGATGATTTGGGAAGAATAGATGTGTATTTGTGTGTAAAATGAGGATGAATTAGGAGTATTTATAGAGCAAAAAAAAAAGAAAAAAACGGTAATATTACCGTTTTTCATTTTTTTTAAATTCAAATTTTTTTTAAAAAAATAATTTATTGTGTCAGCGTGACGATGCTTACTCGCGAGCCGGTGAGTGGGCGTCACACATGGGGCCGGAACGCGCCACGTCGCCTCGGCGCGTGGCGAGACATCTCGATATTCGTCACGGCGGGACGGAACGCGGAGCCGGCTGGGGACGAGACGGGGCGCTGCAACGCGTCACGCCGCCGTCTCGTCCCTTAGTGACGGAATACGGGCCACCCGCGTGACGCGTTGCGGGTGGCATAATAAACTCTCATTAATTGCCAAGAAATTGTCTGCGTGCTTACTTCAATATCAAAAAAATCAAATAGATTATCATTAGTATGATTTTTATTTTACACACATTGTCGTCTTTATTTATTGAAAACGACTAAACAATTTAAATGCAAGACGCGTATAGAATTATAAATTGGTTGAAAAAAATAATTTTCCAAGAAAATGTTGTACAGTACTAGAAAAATGTGTTGAAGATCTTCTTGATTGCACGACACCGGTATGTTTGGTATGCATAGAAATGGAGTCAAAACTGGGTTGTATGCATGTTCGTTTTAATTGATTCATTTCTGATATGTTCGAGAGTTGTCTCAAAGCTCGTACTATTAATCTAAAAAAATATGCATTTTCAAATCTGCAGTGCTTGGTGGTTTTTATTTCTGACCTCGAAAACCGCACCCAGAAATGAATTCGAAGTTACAAATTTGCCCCCCCCATAGCGAATGAGAGGTGTGTTTTAAGGCCACCCGCAACGCTGTCTCTTATCCGTCTCTCATCTGTCTCTTAATCGTCTCATCTCTTCACTATTCATGGGCCTCACTGTACTTTTCGTCCAATTTATTAACTAAGAAACAACACCTGCAACCCTCCATCTTTTAACCATCTCATCCCTTAACTATTCATTCCATTTCATTTTTTAATTTTATTTCCTACAAATTCAATTAATAAAAACACACTTCATCCAAAAAAATAAAATTACAACTTAAAATTCTAAAAAAATAAAAAAATCACATTAATAAAATCCTAAAAACTTAAAAATTACATAATTTAAAATCTTCCGCTCACTCTCTCTAAATTCAAAACCTTAAAACTCAAAGAAGCAGAAGAAAGAGTTGTCTAATGGCGATCATGTGAGTCTACTGGTTGCCAAATGTGCTCCATTAGATCCTCCTGGAGTTGGGCATGGGCGGTAGAATCACGCGTCCTTGCCCGAACGGACAACCGATCTTGCATAGACGGATGCACTCCACTGTTAGGCGGACTACTTGCGGTAGAGCTTCCCGGGGTTTCAGGGTCGAACCGATTTCCCGCCTCAGGTCCTTCATCGGCGACAATCATGTTGTGCAAGATTATGCACGTATACATGATGTCGACCATATTCTCCATAAACCACGTATGAGCCGGGGCTTTGATAATGTTGAAGCGAGCTTGGAGAACCCCGAACGTTCTCTCCACATCCTTGCGAGCAGCCTCTTGCTTCTGCATAAAAATTGAGACGTTCCCTATCTGTGCACTCCATAAAATCGAATATACGCTCGAGGGCGCGTATCCAAGCCTCTGCCTTTGGTGGCTCTCCTAGTCCATCAAACTGTGGGGGGTTTTGCTTCAAAAAGGTCTTGATGTATCCTTTTTCTTGAGGTGGGGGTGGGGGTGGGGGTGGTGGAGGTGGAGGTGGATGCCCAATTGACCCCTCGGACTGTCCCCCTTCATTGCGCCTTGGTTGTCTATTACGTCTTGGCGGCATTCTGATCCAACACACACAAGTTATCTCAATCGCTAATACTAACTGTCATGAAACCTAGTGTTGATGGTTCTTGTTTCTACCTTACCACTATGAAGTGCATCGTTTAAATCTAGTAGTAGCCTAAATATCTCAGATTATTAAACATGCAAAAACACATAACATCTCACGTCTCAACATCATACCATTCATACTTCAAGATAATCAAGTATAAACTCATAACACATTTGCATCTCATACAAAACACTCATGCACTTCACATATATGTTTGAAACAAACATTTTTAAATGACTCACTTTTTTCTCAAAAATTTCAAATTCACAAAACAACTCATCAATTTTCATCTTTCATGTAAAACACTCCATCATTCCTCTTAAAAATTCGCTCTTTTCTTAAACATCAGAAAATACTATTCTCAATTTAAAACCAATCCCTCGCGGAAAGATTTTACTTCCTCGTTCTTATAAAAATTTTCTCCTCTTTCATTCTCAAAATTCTCTCATTTTCCTTTCTCCAAAACTTTCTCATAAAAACATTCTAAAAAAACATGTTACCTTTTTCTCGGTTGAGTGTGACGAGTCGGGATGTTGAGCCTTCAATTCACAATTATCATTATCATTATCATTATCATTATTATTATCATTATTATTTTAGTCTAGCGAAACAAGTCTAGACTAAGACAGAAAAAGACTCTCCGGTCCAGAGCGGGAAGAAAAATTTGCTCTGATACCACTTTGTCACGCCCGCATTTTCTAAGGATAGAAAACATGGTTGATCGCGACTAGGGGAGGGTTAAAGAAGCGGGGAAGAAAGGGGAAAAACAACAAAAAGACCATAGCTCGAAACAAATCGGAATAGCTTGAATAAAATCCGAGTATCTCAACAATCAACAACTCATAAGAAACAATATTTAGCGGAAACATTTCGAGAGGAGAATAATGCTATGTATGAAGACACAACATATTCTTGACATTTGATAGACATTATTCACTTTTATGCTCAACACCCACCGCGCCCGTCACGCTCAACCTACAAATTTTTAAAAGAAATGCATGGCTGAGTACTTGATGTACCCAGTGAACACATGCCAAAATAATTTTCATAAAATATTGTGTCAGCATTTAAAAGTGAACTCGGGGTTTTATAAAAGACCAAGTCACCCAAAACATTTTCTCGCTCAAAAGTATGGCCGCGCAGCCTATTTTTCTCTCTACTCGTACCATATCTGAACCTCATATGTGAAACGAGAACGTGACCACATTCTCGATCACCGGACCGGCCAACTCGAAAGCTAGCGCACGATCCCCTCGGTGTACACTAGCTTGAATAGGGACTCGCTCCCTAGACAAACCCGAAGTCGATTAAACTCATAACTTCTAGTAGGGACTCGCTCCCCAACTCAGAACTTCTAGTAGGGACTCGCTCCCCACTAGGCGATCAGATAGGCACATCCTCAAAAACAAAATACGGCATGACACAATATATTTGGAATTTAATCACATAACTCGTACTTGAAATAAACTGCTTAGGACATAGTCCTTATTTAAAAAGAAAGCCCACAAAATACTTAGTTAGAAAGCCCACCTCGTTCGCTTAAATTTCTTAACTTGAAAATTCTCACTACGTCCTTAACTCGCTTGCGAAAGAAAACCCTTATGAAATAATATGATATGCTAAAATTAGACTTGCAAAATAAAACAATGCGTGCATCCTAGGTGTGTGTGCTCAAATTATTCTTCGTTCTTTCATAAAGAAAATATACATATAAAACAGATTCACCATTCAACATAGAAGTCCCCAACATGCTTAATATCTCGGTGAACACTAAAATTGGCCAAGTATGTAAATTTCCAAAACATATAAGTTTAAAAATTCTTAATAAACTAGACCAACTCAAAATTTATATACTCCCAAATACTACACGTAAATACTCCCTACCCAACACATATCTATTTACTAAAGGCCCAAAACTTGAAGGGAAAAATAAATGGCCCAAGCCATTAAATAAATGAACTAAAATTTATTAGAGGCCCAATCATAAAAGCTCAAAAAGAAAAAGGAAACAAATCATTAAAAGAGTAAAAAGTTATACTCCCTGCCACCAACACGGCTTCCTCACCAAAATCCTATCAGCAAAACTCTCTCTCTAGTTCGCAATTCTAATCTCTCTCTTCCGCCATCCTCCTACAAATTCACAACAAAAACAATTCCCCCAACCAGGCTCAAATTCTCGTCTCTAACTCTGCTTCACAAAATTGAGAATCTAGTTACTTCTCGTCCCTCTCACTCATCTGTAATTCGCGCACTCACTCTCTCCCCTTTTCCCATTCTTAACTTTTTATTAAATTCACATTGTCCGATTCCAATTATTAGTGGGTTTCCAAAATTTTGATGGAAGAGCAAACAAAAGGCAGTTTCTAACACCTTAAAGATCGAAACTTTGGGAGAAAAGTGTCATTCAACAAATTGCATAAATTCAATTGGTGGACTACCGTGAATGTATATACCATGGAAGATTTCATAAATAACAGGGGATATACCTTTTTGGAAGGGAGAAAGATTTTGCAACTGCAGGAAGGAATCAATAAAAGTGGGAGACGAGTGGGATGGTTGGATATATATATATATATAGGGATGTATTCATTTCCTTTTCCTATATTTCCTCCTTTTTCCTTCTTAATATCAGCCATTAGATTAGAGAAATGGACGGTCAAGATCAACATTGGGTAATTAATCCCGTGTTGCATTATTTGTCCTATTTTGTGCATTATGAGGGTACAATAGTAATCTAATAATGGCTGGAAACCGCTACGAATAATGCACCACATGGTCACGAGTAATGCATATAATTGCCTATATAATGCACAATATGTAAACTGCAATGCATACGAACAAGATGTGTTGTGTTATGATGTTTGACACACGTTTCTTGTTTCCCCTAAGGGTTTAATAAGCTTAGGGGCTAGGGTATAGTACGTACGCATTAATAACAAATTATAAAACGATACGAATAATTCACCAAATTGTCACGAGTAATGGATGTTATTAACTATATAATGCACAATATGTGAACTGCAATGCATACGAATAAGATGTACCATGTTATGATGTTTGACACACGTTTCTTGTTTCCCCTAAGGGTTTAATAAGCTTAGGGGCTAGGGTATAGTACGTAGACATTACTAACTGCACGTATGTAATCTTCAATCCGTTGATTAACCCATATACATAATACCTTTAATAATGCATAATATACTGAGATAATGACAATTAAGAGCTACATAATGCACTACCTAAACCAAATAATGCACATACGTATATTCCAATAACAACAATTTGTTAGTAATGTCTACGTACTATACCCTAGCCCCTAAGCTTATTAAACCCTTAGGGGAAACAAGAAACGTGTGTCAAACATCATAACATGGTACATCTTATTCGTATGCATTGCAGTTCACATATTGTGCATTATATAGTTAATAACATCCATTACTCGTGACAATTTGGTGAATTATTCGTATCGTTTTATAATTTGTTATTAATGCGTACGTACTATACCCTAGCCCCTAAGCTTATTAAACCCTTAGGGGAAACAAGAAACGTGTGTCAAACATCATAACACAACACATCTTGTTCGTATGCATTGCAGTTCACAAATTGTGCATTATATAGTCAATTATATCCATTACTCGTTACCATGTGAAGATTACATACGTGTCTACGTACTATACCCTAGCCCCTAAGCTTATTAAACCCTTAGGGGAAACAAGAAACGTGTGTCCAAACATCATAACATGGTACATCTTATTCGTATGCATTGCAGTTCACATATTGTGCATTATATAGTCAATTATATGCATTACTCGTGACCATGTGGTGCATTATTCGCAGATACCAAAATGTGGCAGTTACTTTTCCGTCTAATGTCAATAATAACCCTGTAATGCATACAACCACCTTCTATAATGCAACACGGAACCAGTTTTATAGAATCAATCTGATCCGTTGATGCCTTAGATCTAACGCGTAATATTAAGAAGGAAAAAGGATCTAAGATGTGAAAAGGAGAATAACGCTCCCCTATATATATATATATATAGGGAGATGATCAAAATAAGTATGTGTTTAAATCCAGAAATGCAGACCAAATCTTGGCCATAGGATTAGATGATCTAATGGTCAATAATTAACCAAAAACACGGAAGGTCATAATTAAGCAATTTTAGGTCATATTATAATATTTGGGTTTAATGTCATGCTAAGATCGTTTTAGGTCATGCTTTGTTAGCATGACCTAAAAATTACCTAATTATGACCTAAAAGTGACCTAATTATGATATTGTTCTGCGTTTCTGTATTTAAATCTAGTTTTGCATAGATCAAAACCCTATATATATATATATATATATATATAGGGGAGCGTTATTCTCCTTTTCACATCTTAGATCCTTTTTCCTTCTTAATATTACGCGTTAGATCTAAGACATCAACGGATCAGATGGATTCTATAAAACTGGTTCCGTGTTGCATTATAGAAGGTGGTTGTATGCATTACATGGTTATTATTGACATTTGACGGAAAAGTAACTGTCACATTTTGGTATCTGCGAATAATGCACCACATGGTCACGAGTAATGCATATAATTGACTATATAATGCACAATATGTGAACTGCAATGCATACGAATAAAATGTACCATGTTATGATGTTTGGACACACGTTTCTTGTTTCCCCTAAGGGTTTAATAAGCTTAGGGGCTAGGGTATAGTACGTAGACACGTATGTAATCTTCACATGGTAACGAGTAATGGATATAATTGACTATATAATGCACAATTTGTGAACTGCAATGCATACGAACAAGATGTGCTGTGTTATGATGTTTGACACACGTTTCTTGTTTCCCCTAAGGGTTTAATAAGCTTAGGGGCTAGGGTATAGTACGTACGCATTAATAACAAATTATAAAACGATATGAATAATTCACCAAATTGTCACGAGTAATGGATGTTATTAACTATATAATGCACAATATGTGAACTGCAATGCATACGAATAAGATGTACCATGTTATGATGTTTGACACACGTTTCTTGTTTCCCCTAAGGGTTTAATAAGCTTAGGGGCTAGGGTATAGTACGTAGACATTACTAACAAATTGTTGTTATTGGAATATACGTATGTGCATTATTTGGTTTAGGTAGTGCATTATGTAGCTGTTAATTGTCATTATCTCAGTATATTATGCATTATTAGAGGTATTGTGTATATGAGTTAATCAACGGATTGAAGATTACATACGTGCATTTAGTAATGTCTACGTACTATACCCTAGCCCCTAAACTTATTAAACCCTTAGGGTAAACAAGAAACGTGTGTCAAACATCATAACATGGTATATCTTATTCGTATGCATTGCAGTTCACATATTGTGCATTATATAGTTAATAACATCCATTACTCGTGACCATGTGGTGAATTATTCGTATCGTTTTATAATTTGTTATTAATGCATACGTACTATACCCTAGCCCCTAAGCTTATTAAACCCTTAGGGGAAACAAGAAACGTGTGTCAAACATCATAACACAGCACATCTTGTTCGTATACATTGCAGTTCACAAATTGTGCATTATATAGTCAATTATATCCATTACTCGTTACCATGTGAAGATTACATATGTGTCTACGTACTATACCCTAGCCCCTAAGCTTATTAAACCCTTAGGGGAAACAAGAAACGTGTGTCCAAACATCATAACATGGTACATCTTATTCGTATGCATTGCAGTTCACATATTGTGCATTATATAGTCAATTATATGCATTACTCGTGACCATGTGGTGCATTATTCGTAGCGGTTTCCAGCCATTATTAGATTACTATTGTACCCTCATAATGCACAAAATAGGACAAATAATGCAACACGGGATTAATTACCCAATGTTGATCTTGGCCGTCCATTTCTCTAATCTAATGACTGATATTAAGAAGGAAAAAGGAGGAAATATAGGAAAAGGAAATGAATACATCCATATATATATATATATATATATATATATATATATATATATATATATATATACCAAGCATACAAAAGTAATTTTTAGGTCATTGTAAGCTTATTTTTACGTCATTATAGTAAGGATGACATGAAATGATCTTAACATGACCTCAAATCCAAAGTTTATAATATGACCTAAAACTGCTTTACAATGACCCTCCGTGTTTTTGTTTAATTATTGACCATTGGATTGTCCAATCTCATGGTCAGGATTTGGTCTGGATTTTGTATTGAGATCAAGTTTTGTATTGATCATTTTCCTATATATATATATATATATATAGGGTTGTGATCAATTGAGATTTTTTAGCCTAATTGAGAATTGAGATGCATTATTAGCCACTCATTTTTATTAAATGAGTGGTCCAGAATTTACCACATGAAAAATATTTTTACATTAATTAATTGTGAAAGGGCAGAATGGTAATTTCATCATACATTTTATTTAATAAATATTTTTTTTATTTTTTTAAAAAAAATTAATTTTTTTTTTCGATTTTTTATTTTTTTTATTATTTTTATTTTTTTGTCAACTACATATACAATTCATGTCAACTACACACATATAATGTCAACTACATATACAATTCATGTCAACTGCACATATATAATGTCAACTACATATACGATTCATATCACCTATACACATATAATGTCAACTATAACCTGTTGACATTTGATGTGCAGGCTATTGACATTTGATGTGCAGGGCTATTGACATTTGATGTGCAGGCTACACATCGTAGTTGACATCGCGTGAAAATTAAAAAAATTAAAAAAAATTTAAATTTTTTTTAAAAAAATTTTAAAAAAATAAAAAAAAAATTAAAAAAATAAATCTTTTTTTTTTTAGTTGTTGACATTTTAATACGAGTTGTTGACATTTGATATTCTGGCTATTGAAATGAAATGACGATAATACCCTTAGTTGATATAATCTACTTGTAGTTGACATTTAAAAATGAGTGGCTGAAAATACATCTCAATTCTCAATTAAGCTAAAAAATCTCAACCTAACAAGACCCTATATATATATATATATATGGTTGAAGTTGTTACTTAATGTCTCCTAATTCTCATGGGAAAGATTTGAATGGAAGATTTGAGTAGATTTGCACATATCTACAGTTGGTCCAATATTGAGTTCTCCAAAAGTAGTTTCATATAACGAAAAAAAATTTGGGCTGGGTGCTTAAAAAAATACATGATAGGCTCTAAAAATAATAATAATTCTATAAACTCTCCAAAATAATTAAATGATATTCAACCTGATTGTCATCCAAAAACTAACTTAAAAGAAATAGGAAAAGTCGGGGCGCCACAAGAGGTATGCAGTTCCAACTAATATTCAAGAGGTATGCATCTATGCAACTAAATGGAGGATATCGCGTTCATCAAGTTCCGCGCGACCATTTCTCGACCACCCGTTGTGAACCTCGTTGAACTTAGCAATGTTGTGCAATACCATCTTTGGAGGTGCGTTATGGGCACTTGCGTTTATAATTGTTTTATATTTATATAAAAAAAATTATTATTGTTTCAGGTTTTTGTACACCACGTAGATAAGAATTAGAGACATTCAAAACATATATTACAGAAAACACAGATGAAACTATTTTTTCAATGTTTTATGCAAATTTTAAGCATTTTGAATATTAAACAAGTGTGAAACATTTTGTATAATAATGCAATTACTTTTAATGAATAAGTATTGACGGATCTACATACTAACAAGGGGTACAATTATACGCCAAAAAAATTATATTGTTATGCTATATTCTAATGCATGAAGAAATAAATGGTGGTTCTGCTAAAAATGAGGAGCGATTGAATGAGAACTTAGGGAGACAAATAGAGAACTCGTAAATGTGATGAAGAAAAGAAAATTGAAATAAATTGACATGTTAATCCTATTCTAATACAGAACAATATGCAGCTTCTTTGCATCACATTTCTAAATTAAAAATTCTGGATTCGCTTCCGTCTATAAAGGCAAATAAGTTTCTTTTTGTTTCATATGAAGGGATCTGGATAAACCAACAACTTCATTTAATTTTAACAATTAATGCATTAAATTTAAAATTTCAATGCAATACTTTTACATTTGTTCAATAAAAATACTTTTATTTTAATCAATATGTATAATATAATACTCTCTCCGTCCCATAATAAAAGTCTCATTTTGCCATTTTGATATGTCCCATAATAAGAATCATATTTCACTTTTACCATAAATGGTAAGTATGCTCAACATTCCACCAACTTATTCTACTTACATTTTATTATAAAACTAATATATATAAGTAGAATTCATATTTCACTAACTTATTCAATCCATTTTTTTACATTTCTTAAAATTCGTGTCATAACTAAATATGACTCTTATTGCCGGACGAATGGAGTATAATATAAAAAAAAAATCATTAAAATAATATAACAGGTATGATTGATCATGAATATCCCATGAGATTTTTTCTAAAAGAATAAGATTAAAGTCCAATATTCACCGCCATCATTGCACTTGCATTAAATTCCAATCACACAGACGTATTCAAATTGTTCCACGTGAAAGGGTATCAATAATCCAAATCCAACTTGACATTTTTGTACCAATCGGGTGTATTTGCCTTGAACGTGATCAACAGGCATGTTGTAACCATTTTTGGTTGAATTAACGTAAATATTGTAGCAAAATAGTACGAGTAGTAATTTAAATACAATTTCATTACACCTCCAAATATGCTGTCACTTATGCTATGTCCCAATCATACCCAACAATCACATGATCTAATTCGGATAATCCTTTTTAAAAAGGTAGTATACTATCGTCTAAAGGAAAAAAAAAACACACACAAACCTTTTTTCAAGACTATTTATAATAAACAGCGGTAAATAAAAAATAGAAGAGCAGTAAATCGAAAGTAGCAAGGGGTACGCAAACACGATCCAAACACTAAAGTTGAACAGATAACTGATAATCCTACGAAAAAATGAGTAACAAAAAACATGTTTTTAGTCTCCAATCAAATCTCTTATAACATTTCATTCTTTGATACTTTCTTCTCCAAATTTGAGTTAGGTTTGAATCCTTGAAGGATCATTATGTTGTGAATATTTCAGTATCAATCAAATAAGTCTGCTTCAACGGTAGGTTTACCAGTTTAGTATCGATATCTTCCGTGAACATTTAAGATAAAATATTTCTTAAAAATTAAAAAGTGAACTTCATAATTAGTTCCTAGAAAATGATGTTTGTTTGTACCTTTTAGATTCTAAAATAGTAGGAGTAGGAAAAATCGAGTCAATGGATCTAGAAAAGGAAAAATCACATTTGAAGTTTTTATGGTGACCAATGGCCATTTTACCCTTTTAGACCATAAAGGTTGTATGATTTTTTTTTATTTCGCATTATTGTATTATAATGAAACCATTATCACTGTAATTAATATAGTACTACTCCACATGTCAGATTTATTCATTATTGTTTTTACTCCTATTAATTTTTAAATTTTCAATAAATGACTCCCCTCTCAATATTTCAAGGATTCCAATGATACACATCATTTTCTAAAGAATTAATCATGAAGTTTTAATCATTATAGTGAGATAAAGTGAACGGGGTTGGAATTATCACGTGTGTAAAAATGTTTTGGTGATGCATTGAAAAATTCTTCAAGTTTGACTCGGTGGGCCATCTGTGCATGAAGAATCAAAATTGAATTTGAGATTCACCTAAAATCAAACCAACGGCTTGTTTGCAATATATTCCACACCTTACTATTTGCATAGTGTTTTTTTCTTGTTCTTGTCTACCGAATGAATTATGACAAATTAAAATTCGAGGGAATATTCCACTGTACGATTTTTTTTGCATAGACATAACAATTACTCCTATTAATGCAAGTTGATTACTATTACTTATATTCCAAAATGGTACTAGGGAACATCCACAATGGCGCCCGTCCCGGCAGACGTCCGGCCGGCGTGCCAGAGTTCCGCGCGGGATATCCGCCATTGTGCAGCGGTGACGCGGATACGGACGTCTGCTGCGGACATCAGAGTTCCGCGGTGTTACCGGGACGTCCGTCGCGACGTCCTTGCGGACGTCCGCTATTGCGTTGACTCCACGGACGTCCGTCGCGACGTTCTTGCGGACGTCCGCCATTGCATTGACTCCACGGACGTCCCGATTATTTTATTATTTCTTTTTTGAAAATTCTATAAATACGGCTCGTTAAACTTCATTTCATTCGCACCACTTGTATTAACGAGTATCTCTCTCTAAATACTTTTTTAACTATGTAATTTTTTTAATAATTATGTATGTTTTTTTTGTACTATGTATGCTTTTTTTTAAATAAAGTGGTTGCAATTCTCTGTATTTGTGTCTAAATTTTAATTCCATAAATTATTTAATTTGGTGAATTTGTAAATTTTTATTATTGTGGGAAGTCCGTCGAGATGTCTTTGGGGATGTCCGCCACTGTGCAGTGGGATGTCCTTATGACGTGGCAGTGTAGTGAGAAGTCCTTATGACGTGGCAGAAGGTGTTTTTGGGATGTCCACAGGATGTCCGCCGGGGCATCCACACCACCGTGGATGCTCTTAGGAGAGAATTAAATGCAATAGGTTAGAGCACGTATCATTATACGGACAAACACTTTTGTGTATTCAAAATAACTTTTTTGGAAATTCTGAAAATATTTTTTGACATGATTGAAAATGATGTTTAAGGATGATTTTATTGAGACTTAACTTGTGCACTAATAAATGTTTTGGGGGTATTTTAATTATTTTTAGTAGGTGACCTATTCCAGCGTGCGTATATAGTACTACGTCTCATCACAATATAAATACTACTACTATGAATGAGAAAGGAGTTAAACTTACAAAGGAATTTTCGCCACCCGCAACGCGTTGCACGGGTGACCCGTATTTCGTTCCTCCGTGACGGAACGGTAGCGGGACGCGTTGCAGGGTCTCGCCCCGTCACCATCCCACCGGATCGCCCGTCCCTCCGAGACCCGTTGCGAGACGTCTCGCCACGCCCTCCTGCGAAGTGGCTAGCTCCCATGCCATGCGTGACGCCCACTCGCCGGCCCGCGAGTGGGATTCATCCTCATTGGCAAACAGTAATATTAAAAATTAAAAATTGGCAAACAGTAATATTACCGTTTTATAGCTGTTTTCCTTTTTTTTTAATTTTTTTATTTTTTACTCTATAAATACTCCTAATTCATCCTCATTTCACACACAACTATAGATATATTCTTCTCAAATCATCTCCATTTCCTCTCCAATTTTCATCTCAAATCATATCTCTTTTATTCTTCCACCAAATTTAATCGATCTCATGGATCCGTATGAGCAAATGCGTCGAATAATGGAAGAATCACTTGAATAAGATCGACGTCGGGAGTCGGAGGAAGTCGCGCCGCCCCAAAGACGCTCCCGGACTTACATCCATCGTAACCGGGAGGAAGCCGCCTCAAGGTTAGTCCGCGACTATTTCTACGATAACCCGGTGTGGGGAGATACCTACTTCCGTCGCCGTTTCCGCATGCGGCGACCACTATTTCTCCACATCGCAAATACATTGGCGGCCCGGTGAAGAGTTCTTCCAAGAAAGGTTCGACGCCGTCGGCCGTCCCAGTCACACGACGCTGCAGAAATGTATTGCAGCAATCCGTCAGCTTGCGACTGGACAAACGACGGATGTGTTCGACGAATAACTCCACATTGGAGACAACACTAGGAGAATGTGCTTGCTCCAATTCTGCAAAGGCGTCCGGGCATCCTTCACCGATGAATTTCTCCGGAAGCCAAGCACGACAGATTGCCAGTTCCTGCTCCGCCTTCACGAAGAAGTGCACGGGTTCTCCGGGATGCTTGGCAGCGTCGATTGCATGCACTGGCAATGGAAGAATTGTCCGGTGGCGTGAAGGGGGTCGTACACGAGCGGCCACAAAGGCACCCACCCCACCGTTATACTCGAGGTCGTCGCCGACTACCGGCTATGGATCTGGCATGCGTACTTCGGGGTCTCCGGCTCGAACAATGACATAAACGTGCTCCACCAATCCGACCTCTTCGCCGATGTTTTGGATGGTAAAGCGCCGGCCATCAACTTCACCGCTAACAACCGGCGCTATAAAATGGGGTACTATCTTGCCGATGACATCTACCCGAAGTGGCCAACCTTCGTGAAGACGTGCACTAGGCCTGTGGAACAAAGCAGACGCTTTTTGCGCAGAAGCAGGGGGCTGCTCGGAAGGATGTGGAGCGGGCGTTCGGGGTTCTCCAAGCGCGCTTCAACATTATCAAAGCCTCGGCTCGTACGTGGTTCATGGAGAGCATGGTCGACATCATGTATACGTGCATAATCTTGCACAACATGATTGTCCAAGACGAAGGATCCGAGGCGGGAAATTGGTTCGACCCTGAAGCCCTCCGGAAGCTCAACCGCAACTAGTCCGTCTCGAAGTGGAGTGCATCCGTCTATACAAGAACGGTTGTCTATTCGGGCAAGGACACGTGACTCTACCGCCCACGCCCAACTCCAAGATGATCTAATGGAGCACATTTGGGCAAACTTTGGCGGATGAAATTAAATTATGTATTTTTAATTTTTTTAGGATTTTTAATTATGTTTTTTAATTTTTTTCGAATTTTATGTTGTAATGTTATTTCATTTTTAATGAAGCGTGTTTTTTATTAATTGAATATGTTGAAAAAAAATAAAAAAATGAAATTGAATGAATAGTAATTTAAGGGACGGTTAAAGGACGGATAAGTGACGGAGGGTTGCAGATTCCGTCCCTTAGTTAAAAGATGAAGTAAAAAAGTACAGTGAGACCTATGAATAGTGATTTAAGGGACGGCTAAGAGACGGATAAGTGATAGCGTTATGGATGGCCTTATTACTTATCTCTACAATATTTTATTTTAATTATGCGCCTATTGATGCAAATTAATTTCTTTTGGGGTGTGCTTTTCTGAACTATTTTTTCAATTTTTGGCATTTACTCTCCAAACATGAATACTCAACTCCAATTTTCAAATCATCACTATAATTAATAAAAAGTAGATATTCTAAGCATGTTGAGAAAAAACCAATACCGGTTAGGAATTTTTTTATACTTATCTAGAAATGAAAAATATAATTAATCTATAATTAGTACTCCCTCCGTTCCATAGTAAAAAGATGTTTCTTTTCAGCAGGGACGGAGATAGCATAGGCCAAGCCACCACTCTTGCAGGGCTTGGCCATTGCTTTCCTCCCAGAGACCGCGTATGGAGGAAGAAGATGAGAGAGAGGAATAGAAATGACTTGTATAATTACTCTATGACATAGTGGACAGAGCCAACTTTTATTTCCCTTTATTGATTTATGCGATTAAGAGCATTTGGTAATTTCATTTCTTATTTAGCGTGATTATTAGTTTAAAAATATATTACTATTTTTCCTATCTCTAAAATTGTTTAAAGAATCAATTACTACTAATAAAAATAATTATTTGTCTCATATTTATTTTCGATCTTTATGCCAATACATATTGATTTACTGATAAACTCACGGTACACTCATATTTTATTATAAAATTAATATATAAAACGATTCATTATCTACTAACTTTTCTATTCCTTCCGTCTGTCATTAGTGGAAAATAATGTTTACCTAGTACTTATTTATAGTAAAAGTGAACTAACACTCCTAATGACGGCCGAACTAAAATGGTAAATCGGGACTCCTAATGACGGACGGAGGAAGTACCATTTTGAATTTACATTTTTAATATTTGAAACGAGTAAAAGTAGGATAAGTAATCGCAGATGGTTGGAGTGCCATATTTAGGTCAAATTAATAATTTTACAACTCAATTTGCTAACTATTAGGATATCAAGATACACTATGATATATGAAGATATTAATATACTTGTATATACTAATATTTTCTTAGAATTCGCAAATCAAAAATCCTAGATACACCACTGCGGACCACTAGAAAAGGCAAGCAAGCCGCTATTGGAGATTCTAGGAGCATCGCGCGTCCTACCGTACTTATCGTTACATTTAAGCACCGGCTCAATTCAAGTTCTGGTTCCATCCCTGTTTTTCGGCATTAAGAAAAATTGTATTAAGTGAGGTAAGAAAAAGAAGAATAAAATAGGAAATGAAAATGGTAGATAGATAAAGAATGAATAATAAAGAGTAAAGTAATTGAGAAAAAATGTGTTGACTTTTACTAAAAAGAGAAATGACTATATAACTATGGAACGTACCAGAATGACAAAATGACTCCTTTACTATAGAACATACCAAAATGGTAAAATGACTCCACTGCTATGGTACGGAGGGAGGAAAGGGACAATCGAACGTGACAAACGGCGCCGTAAGGATATAATTAGGTGTGTGTTCGTGAACCGTGGAAATGAAAGAAAATAAATTATTATTTGACCCCGTCACGCCGTGTACTTACAATCTACAACCGCTGAATATCAAATATAAATATTCCTACATCCAAAAATAAACACTGGTTTAAATATAACAATTCCAAGTCATACATGAATCAAGAAAATATACTTATCATTGTTGTGTCGAATCCTACTACTTACATTAATTTAACACAATTTAAACCATGTGTCATTTAAAGGCAGTTAAGGTCGGCCATCCAAATAAGTCACATACCAGTTTTAGAAAAAACTCTCTTACATTAATATAAATATACTATTTTCTCTCTCCACCTAACACACAAAATAACATCTCCTAATGTGTTATTTCTCCAGTATGCAATCTATTATGAGACGGAGGAGTAGTAAATTTATTGAAATTCTGATACGTAAAAAATTAAATGTCATATTTATGTTCAAGCTAATGTTTTTTTGGAAATAAATGTAAAGAAAACCAAAATAATTATTTTAAATAATAACTATAACATTTTATTTTGAGCATTAGTACTAAAAATACTAATTTCATACACGGATAAATTAATTGATGAAAAATAAAACTTTGTGAAGTTATGTTCTGTCTTCAAATATGATCAAATTTCGCTATTTAAATTCCTAGTATTATTCTTATAGTGATAAAATGCAAACTCTATATATAGTACAAACTCAAAATGCAAACTCTATATATGGTACACGCTCTAAAATATGATTCGACAACTATAAAATGTCAATTAATTACAAAATAACAGTAACAAAAAATATCAATACAGTGTCAACACAGTATCAACCGTTGACACTGTGTTAACATTTTTTGTTGCTATTTTTTGTCATCCATTATCATTTTCTAATGATCAAGATCATAATTTAAAATTTATAAAATATTTAACTGATTGCATTTAATTACCTCCTTATTCTTATATCTAAATACCTTGTACTATGATTTATATTTAAAAACCAATGATCTATTACGTGGTAGCATCATCTATTCATCATTTATCTAAGATTATCATTGCATCGAATGTTAGCGATCAACAGTCGATGACAAAAATAAATAAATAAACGTCGTTATATAAGTATATGTATAATGCCATTGACTTCATCATAAGTCATAAATAAGGAGCTCAATTCCAATTTCGTTACGTACGTATATCAACCCCATAACCAAACAAATTATATGTCACATATCAATTCTAACTACATTTGTGTACGTTAGTTTATATTTTTTTCAAGCTTAAATAATTACTATAACTTTGATTTGAAGATGTTCGAATATGATAACTTTGACTTTGAGACAATAATCTACGAATTAATATTATTTCCCTTTTAAATTATTATTATTTGCTGACTAAAAGGCCATGAATGAAGTTAGGATTTTGTAGAATGATCATTTTTCTACCACAAATAGTATCGATGGTAAAAGATTCAAGTTTCAATATAAAATAGGTAAAATATAAAAAAAATAGAGAAAAAATATTATTGATGTATTACTAACTAAAACTTTACTAAAAACATAAAATGACTAATTTTGCCGACCACCAATAATGAAAAAAACATAAATATTGATTATAGCCTTTTTAACAAGTTTATCAGTTTTTAAATGTTTTTATTTCAAAGTACCTTTTTTTTAAAATAATATTATTGGTTGTAAAAGCATACAAGTATAAGGAGTAATAAAAACAAATAAAATTGGCCAATTTTTTCAGTATCGTTAACTTGAGGTGCTCGTCTTTTTGTAGGATCACACAAGATGGAATATCATTCATGTGCTTCGCATGTACGTATTTATGCGTGTATATATAGCTGGCGTGGCTCTCATTTTGAGCGAGCCCAATCAAACGCGCGAGAGAGATAGAGATAGAGAATGGCTGCGATTGATTATGCAGAGAGCTTACTGCAAAAAGATGAGTACGTGGAGGGTTGCCCAGGCTGTGCGGTCGATCGCCGCAAACAATTGCAGAGAGGCATGCCTCTCAAGCAAATTCTCACGGTCTGGATGATCGTGCTCGCCACGGGTAACTGAACCCTTCCTCTGCGTGTGTGTGCGTGCGCCGTATGGTTAATCGAAGAATCCAGAAACCTTCGCGATTGTTGTTTTTCTTAATTATCTGTTTCATTTTCTATTCTGCCGCTTCAATTTCCATATAAGAAGCACCTTTTTTGTGGTAATTCATCGGCATGAGTAGTAATAGTTTGAATCAAGGAGAGTGCGTGTGTGTGAATCATGACTACTCAAACATTTGCTGTTTGGTCGTGTCAGGGGTTATGTTTCACGAATTGCTTAAATTTCCGTCATGATTCCAGCGATGAACGAACTTAGTTTCATTTGATTGCTTTAGCATTTGCGAATTGCGACCTCCATCACTTCCTTGGTACTGAAGCTTCTTTTCTCTGTTCCATTGCTTGTCTACAGCTCTGACAATAGCATCTCTCTACCCGTTCCTCTATTTCATGGTAAGCATATGACTCTTTTCCATCATCTGTCTGTTTTAGGATGGTATGTGTTGTTTCCGAGTTGAACAGTACAATTTTGGTAGGTCTAAAGGGTCATTAACTGAAGAAAGTTGAAAATATGTGTTGAAATCAAATTCTGGTTTAATAGGTCTGAATAAGAAGAATGAAACTTACACTTGCTAAAAATACATATCTGCCGTCTAATTTGATGGAAATTCTTATGATTTTATCCGGTAACGAGTTACCAATATAAAATTACATACAGATCCTAGGAAATTTGAGGGCATCTTAATTTGTTTCATGGATGTGTACTTTCACTGTTTTGATGAATTTTGTATTCTTCTATACTGTTTACTAGCCTGTTTTTTATAGTATGAAACATGTTATCTGCATTTTCTCCTCCTATATCATGTTAAACTGTGAAGATTATCGGAATAATTTTTTGCCTAAAGTGGAAACATGTGGTCTGGGCTGATGGCAGAGTAGCAAACTTAATTGTGTATCATTTTTCCTTTGTCACTGTTCCAGATAAGGGATTTTCACGTTGCAGATAGAGAAGAGGATATTGGTTATTATGCTGGTTTTGTAGGTAGGCCAACCTCTTTTCTTCTTAATATTCTTAATTACCTTCCTCTACTTATTCTTCACTTTATGAAGGATGCTCATACATGATTGGAAGAGCTGTGAGTTCTACATTGTGGGGAGTAATTGCTGATAGATATGGTCGGAAACCTGTCATAATTATAGGCTGTGCCTCAGTGTCAGTAATCGATTTCTTTGTTTTAAGCTTCTTATCATTTTAGGCATCCAAATAATTAGGTGTTTGCTGTTTTCAGGGTTGTTTTCAACGCTCTGTTTGGCCTTAGTGTGAATTATTGGATGGCCATCATCACGAGGTTTCTTCTTGGTAGTATGAATGGCTTACTTGGACCAATAAAGGTATTAAGTGGTAATTTATATATCAACTAGTTGTTGTTTTTTTTACTTATTTTTCCCTGTTGGATTCCTCATTGTATTTATGGCTTCACTCTATGACCAGGCATATGCATGTGAAACGGTTCGTGATGAATACCAGTCGTATGGATTGTCAGCGGTAAGCCGTTGCTGTATGTTTTATAGTAATTTATTGTGTGTGCAGTGTGTGAATTGTGATACCAACAAATATGCTATCATATGGAGCAACTAACAGGATAATACATAATGGAAGAATACCTGCTGAGAGTGTGTGTGAAACCTCATAAAAATTTGAAGATCAACAATATCATCTACTCCATAAGATTGCATTGATTAAGAAAATAATGACAGGAATGATTTATACCTTAACAACTAAAATCTCTAGAATATAAATATACTCGTTTTTTTTTTTGTGACCACAATTTATTCATCTGCAGTAGTTGCAAAGACCACACTTCCACCATATTCCAATTAAAGATCTTCTCTCTTAAGCTTGTTTTAAAGAGCTTATATCTTCTACAGTGTATAAAATGTTACTGAAAAAACTGCAGTTACATCTATTAGATATGCATCGCTCATCTTCTTCCACACGGCCATTTGCGTTTTTGTAAAGGACTTATCAGATCCAAATGTTTTGTTTTAGCAGAAAACAGCAGCTTTGTTAGAAATATTGTCTGACACTTTGAAGGAACTTATAACCCTTAAAAACATCTTAGTAACTCTTCAGAAATATTTTTAAGAAGGCCTGAAGAGCTGACCTATTTTTGTTTCTCAAGTTACTCATTTTCAAATAGCGATTCCTGAGAATTCAAATTCAATTTTCCATAGGTTAGCACAGCATGGGGTACCGGATTAGTCATTGGACCAGCGCTGGGAGGCTTTCTCGCTCAGGTACTAATATATGGAGTATGAGTTTGTGTGTGAGCAAGTGAATTTGATCCTAAGTATGTTTTCATGTAGTGCAACAGCCAAATGTTAGATATGAATTTTCCATTCCGTAACCATTTTGAATTTATAAGGCCAAGGGGGAAGTTCTACCTATTCAACTACAGTTCATAAAATATACTGTAAGTAATAAAAAATACCGAAGGAACTTCAACCTGTAGTTTGTCTTTGGCAGTGATTGGTGACATATCTTTAAATTTTCAAAATTTTCTGAATGACAATATGTCTGAATATGTACATGTATGTGCGTGCGCGCACGCCTGTGCTTGTCATCACCAATTTAACAGTTCTTTTTTCCTTTGGTTCAATATTTGGACTAAGCCTGCAGAAAAATTCCCTGGAATATTCTCGTCAGATTCTTTTTGGGCGAGGTGCATATAGTGATAATCCATCGTATCTATTTCATAATCATTTCAGCTTTAGATTTCGTTTTATGTACTCTAATTCAATCACATTATGATAGATTCCCATATTTCCTGCCCTGCCTGATAACCTCAATATTTGCGGCAGTTGTGACTATCGCTTGTTTCTGGATCCCGGTACGTTTCTCCATCTCTCATGCTATTTACTTCTTGAAAGCTTAATGTGTTTTTTATGTTATAACAATATTAAGTTGATGACAAGATATATATCCATCTGTGAGCATTACCTGTTCTGGCAGTGCTCTGTGACTGCCAAATGTTTAGACAATGCAGTCAAGTAAAAGTTTAACTGAGCAGAGACCTGAGAGCCGTGTGAAAAGAAATCAATAGACGAATTAGGATGTTGTACTATGTGCATGTGATTCCAAAGAGTAATTGATATGTTGCATATCTCTTGTTTATATATAGTCATAATTATCTTCATCTAGAATGCTTAGATTTTCAATGTCAATTTGATCTAATGAATTTTTAAGAGATGCAGGAAACACTACACACACACATTTTAGTGAGTACATCTTCTGGAGGTTCTTATGATGCTTTGGAGGCTGCAACTGAACAGTCTGACATTAATGAGATGAAGGAAAATAAGGCTTCTAAGAAAAGCCTCTTTAAGAACTGGCCACTTATGTCATCCATCATAGTTTATTGCACTTTCTCACTCCATGATATGGCTTACTCCGAGGTAAGTACTAATATTTGATTTAACTTTTTAACTCCCTAACTTGCTTACCATCATGACAAGGTTCATTTTTATTCGTACGCAGATATTCTCATTATGGGCCGAGAGCCCCCGAAGACTCGGAGGGCTTGGTTACTCAACCGAGGATGTTGGATCAGTTCTTTCAGTCTCAGGTACGGTTGAACAGTTCCAGCTAGAGTATCATATATGGTATCCTTTGTGTAGTTATGAAGGTATTGAACTAGGTCAAAATATATTCTTTCATTATGTCAGCTTTTTCATAAGCCTATGGACAATCTATACTGTTCCACATGCTTACTTAGCTTCTGTGCAACAATATGTCATGCCTTAATAAGTATAGTTTTCCTCACTCGCTGTTGTCTATTTGTACAAATTTCAGGTTTAGGCCTTCTGATCTTCCAATCTTCCTTGTATCCGATTATGGAGAAACTCTTGGGTCCCATCATGATTTCTCGAGTTCTAGGAGTATGGCCTTGGAACTAGACATATGCTATATGATTTGAATATGATCTCCAGACATTATTTTGTTGAGGTTTCTTTTTGAATGCAGATTGTTTCAATTCCTCTGTTAACAAGTTACCACTACATAGCCATGCTATCAGGGATCACACTATCCATAGTGTTGAATATTGCATCTCTGTTGAAGAATGTCCTATCAGTAAGTGATTACACTCCTCCCTTTCCTCTTTGAAGGAATATAATACTACAAAACTATACCTTCTCTAGTTGTATATGCCCTTTTGCCACGTGAGTTCATTGCTTCATTATTTAGCAGACACAAAATTTACGTTGTGCAAGTAAGTAGATCTAGCGGAAGCATATTCATTAATACAATGCTGCACCTAATGGATTCTTTTTTGTTTGAGCAGATCTCCATAGTGACGGGGCTCTTCATATTACAAAATAGAGCTGTGGTAATTCTCCAATCGTTTCACACATAATAATTATCGAGCTTTCATGATTGTGCCTCTGATAAATGAGTGTATCGACTAAATGATCGCAGGACCAAGACCAAAGAGGTGCAGCAAATGGTCTGGCCATGACCTTTGTGTCACTTTTCAAAGCTGTTGGTCCTTTAGGAGGAGGAGCACTGTGAGTTTCTATTCATAGTCGTATTCTACGTTTGATCGGGTTTGCAGTAATGACTTCACAGTGTGCATATTGTCTCGATTTATGCAGGTTTTCTTGGGCAGAAACACGCCTAGGTGCGGATTTCCTTCCAGGAGATCAAATGGTGTTCTTCATCCTCAACATTATTGAGGCAATTGCAGTTTTGATGACATTCAAACCATTCTTGGTTGAACGACGAAATAGCTGATTCAACGCTTCACTGTAATTCTTTGTAAGCCATTAATCTTCGCAACCAAAGCAAATATTTGCACGAAGATTGTCATGTTGTAACCAAAACTCTAATTCTTTTTGTAATAGAAATATCATGGATAGAGTTTGTAACTATGTAAAAGTTGACGTCAAAATTCATATTTTACTGTTGCGAATGTTTATTTATTTAGCTTATTCATACTCTATTTTCATCAATAATCAATAATATTAACTATATATAAAACCATCCACAACACTCGTCTTAGCCGGGTCCAATTTTACACACACAATAGGATTGATTATACTTGTAAATTATTATCCTATTTATTTAATTTGAAAACCTAAATTGAGTCATTCTCAAATAAATGGTCACAGTCCTAATAAAATTTGAGACCATGAAAATTCATGCGGCTAGGTTAGTAACTAGGAAACTTATAGTACATCTTTGCATATTTTAATAATTAGATTATATGGAATACCAGTGAATGAAATATAAATAAACAACTAAAAAGTGAAATTAAGAAGAAATGGGTTCAGCGGTTTCAACTCGAGTTTTGCGTTTTTTTGACCTGCTTTATCTCCCAAACGATAAAAAACTGACTTGAAGTGGAGTCGATTGACAATGATTGCAGGAAGAGAAATCAACGTCTATTTAGTTGGTAAATATTGCACGCCCAAATGTTTATTAAATCAATTTAATTGCACCAAATTAGCAAATAAGTACAAAAACAGGCACTTGTAGCAAGATGTCGGACTAAATTGCGTAATTATACATTATTATTGTCTAAAGAATATATTGTCGAAATGATCACAAAATGATTTTGGCTAGTGAGCAACCCTAAACTCTTTGTTTCTCTTAATAAACAAAGAGTCAGGAGCAAGAGAAGGAGATTCAAACAACGATAGGATATCCTAAGTCAAACAACGATACGATATTCTAAATCATTCGTTCAAACATAGCAGCAATAGCCAGCAAACTAAGAGTCGGGAGTAAGAGATGGAGATTCAAACAACAATACGATATCCTAAATCAATCGTTGATCACCATCTTATATCATCAGCCCATTCCTCTGCTTATCGTTCGAATCGAACGATTACAACTAGAAAACATAATTTATAGTAACTCAACCTAAAGGGAAACAAAGCATATCCACCACAACTTTTTCATGAGCATTCTAAATCCAGCTTTCAGAAAATTAATCTTTATCCATATCGCCCAATTTCGACACAACTTCTTCTACTATGAGCAAATCACCAGTAGAGAAATTGAAAGAACAATGTACACAGTAGACTCACCATCCGAGTCAGCACCATCTTCATTCACCCCTCTAGGAGTAGTACCCTCCTTCACATCACCGTCAACACCCCTACTCTCTTCTATATTAAATTGTTTTAAATAAATAAAGCCAATTATGTACATTAAAAATAGACTTGTAGGAGATTGACAATGATTGCAGGCAGAATCAAAATTGAATTTGAGATTCATATAAATAATCAACGGCTAGTTTAGTTTGTCAAATATTGCACGCCCAGTGTTTATTAAATCAGTTTAATTAATCGCACCACATTAGCAAATACTAATACAAAATCAGGCACCGTAGCAAATGTCTGACTAAATTGCATAATTATCCATTATTCTTGTCTGAAGAATAAATTCTGAATTTCAAATAAAGGCGACAATGCAAGATGAAGCATATAAACGTATTACGTTTTATTCCCTTCTAAAAGAGCCGATTCTTAAGTTTTATTCTTTTGAATATCATCCAAGACATCATATTCTAAACGTATGAATCAAAGCACAAAAATTTGTAATTTAATATATTATTATTAAATTTTATACTACTATAATTGACCAAAAAATGTAATTAAATGTATATTATCCATATATTTAAATATATTAGATTGTTATTTGTACTATTATTTAATCGGTATGCCATTTAATATCTTATATTATCAACTTAAAATATTTATCATTATATATCTTATTTCAATTTTACTATTATTAGTAAATAAACATCATATTTCATTAACTCACTACTCACTCTTACTTATACTACTACTATTCAAACTTTTTTACTAAAATTAATATATAAAGTTGAATTTACATTTTACTTTTTTAATTCATTTTATAGTACTTTATTAAAGATATGTGCCGAAATAAGATAGAGATATTTATTTATGGTTTGAAGGAGTATAGGACTATTTTATAAAAATAGAAATGATTTGGAATTTTGGGGCAAGGGAGTACCATCGTATTTGTCATTTATCAAGTACTCCATATCCAAACAAATTTTACACGTCGATTTGTATGTATATTTCCATTTTCATTAAGTATACATCAACTCCATATCCAAACAAATTTTACATATTAACTCAAATGACGAGTTGAATTACAAACCACATAACAATTTTAAATTCAGTCAGTATATTGTTTTTTTTAAAGTTAATTAATTTGAAAGAGGGCATGAAGATGTTCGATTAAGAACACTTAGGTATGAGATATAAATCTTCAAATTAACTCTAACAGCATTTCCAATAAAGATGGCAAATTGAGAGATAAAAGAGAAATAATTACCATATTTTTTTATAAAAATTATTTTTTTAGTGGAAAGATAAGATATTAAAAAGATAGTACTACCTTTTATTTACACAAAAGTAAAATATAGGAGTAGTAGTTATTTTTTTATACATTTTTCAGTTGACCATATTCTATTCAGTTGGAATTCACTAATACATATATTTAACTTTTTGAAGACTTAAATAATGTTGGTTTTTCTTTGAAATCATATGTGATACAAAGATACACTAACCGAGCGTAATACAACCCAAATGAAGAATAGAGATAGAAGTACAATAAACTGAATTGAAATAACAAAACAATAATCGAAACTGTAAGCCGTAAATAAGTTGTAAGCCGAGTCGATGAGTCCTCTTTCCGCAAGACGAGATACGTCCCGGTAGTGCTCTCGGATTGGCGTGTCGTCCCCAAAGATAAAATGGTTTCGTCTTGTTCGCTGCAGCACCGCAGACGGAACAAGCTTCGGCGAACTGGATGATGGCGATGGCAAAACTTCGATGGAAGACTATGCAAAGAGAGGGAGAGAGCTATGCAAAATGATATGCAATATTATTGTGTAGAGAATGGAATGGATGCATGCCTTTTTATAGGCCAAGTCCACTTATTTGAATTGATGGAGTCAACACCCATTATGTGTGTCATGATGGCTTGATTGTAACCGCCGGTGCTTACAAGCCGTTACGGACGTTACAAATGTCAACCATGGAACATGAACCTGGACGGATGTACCTAGACACCTCTCACGTAGTTGTTCATTCCAGAAATGTATCTGGACTACCCAATCAATGTGCACGCATTCTACGAAGCTTTCTCCGTATGCCATTTGCCACATTATTTTATCTACGTGTCCAAAATAATATTAATTAATTAATTAATTACATATCTCCATATATCGTGACATATTTTAATATATTATTTCTCACTCACCGGAATCGGCTTAGAGAAAATGAATATATCACAATCATCTACTCGGAACGTAGATCGATTACAAAATATTTAATTATTTTTAAAATTAAATAATCCGTCACTTGTACGACCCGGTCTATTGCATTGACCGGACTAAGATTCCAACAAATAAAAAATATACATTTTCAATTTTTCTTGGAGAAGCTCTTAATAATGTTATTAGTATATCAATAACGAGGTGAATGATCAATATTAATATTGTTTGCTTGAAAGAGATTTTTGTAATTCGTATATTCCATGTGTCCACGGCCAATATAAGTCTTATCAATGAATGATGTGAATTTCAAAACAAAATTGGAAATTGTAAAACATTAATAAGAAAAAGGTAATGAAGCCATTATTAGTGAAAAGTGAGATGTATATAAAAGTATGGAGTATTGAAGTTAAATAGAAGCAGAAAATATAAAAAAAACATGAGAAATAGAATAAAATAAATAATTAAAAAAAAATTTAAAGTACTACTCCATATATGTAGATTTCTTATTATTGATTCAATTATAATAAAATGAATTAATAAATATTGACAGTTATTCGAAGCAATGCACTCATTCATTCATGTGCTTCGCATGTGTATGCATTTATGCGTGTATATATAGCTGGTTTGGCTCTGTTTTGACTTTTGAGCAATACAGATACAAACTCAACGTAGAGAGAATGGCTGCGGTTGAAAATTCGGAAAGCTTACTGCAAAAGGATGAGTTCGTGGAGGGTTGCCCAGGATGCGCGGTTGATCGCAGCAAACGATTGCAGAGAGCTGTGCCTCTCAAGCAAATTCTCACTGTCTGGATCATTGTGCTCGCCACTGGTAACTAAACCCTTACTCTCTCTCTGCTTAATCGCAGAAACCTTCGCGATTGTTGTTTTTCTTTATTATCTATTTCATTTTTTGTTATTTAATTTATTTGACGCATCTATTTGTGTTAATTCATCGGCATGAGCACTGAACCTTCTTTTTTCTGTTCCAGCTCTAACAATATCGTCTCTCTACCCCTTCCTTTATTTCATGGTAAGCATTTAACTCCTTTTCCATCATCTGTTTATTTTGGGATAATATACGTTGTTGTCGAAGTTGAACAGTTGAAAGTATATTACAGTTTTTTGGTAAGTCGAGAAACTGAAGAAAGTTACCAATATGGCATTTTAAATTGTGTATCGTTTCTCCTTTGTGTCTGTTGCAGATAAGGGATTTTCACATTGCAGATAGAGAAGAGGATATTGGTTATTATGCTGGTTTTGTGGGTAGGCCAACCTCTTTTCTTCTTAATATTCTTTGTAACCTTCCTCTACTTATTCCTCACTTTATGAAGGATCTGCATACATGTTTGGAAGAGCTTTAAGTTCTACCTTGTGGGGAGCAATTGCTGATAGATATGGTCGGAAACCGGTCATAATCATAGGCTGTGTGGCAGTGTCAGTGATTGATTTCTTTACTTTAACTCTTTAAGCTTTGTATCAATCTGGGCATCCAAGTAATAAGGAGGTCATCTGTTTTCAGGGTGGTATTCAATGGTCTGTTTGGCCTTAGTGTGAACTATTGGATGGCCATCATCACGAGGTTTCTTCTTGGAATTATGAATGGCTTACTTGGACCAATAAAGGTACTATTTAGTAGCAATTTATACATGCTAGTTTTTGTTGTTGTTCTTACTCATTTTCCCCGTTGGATTCCTCATTTTATGGCTCCACTCTATGACCAGGCATATGCATGTGAAACAGTTCGTGATGAATACCAGTCTTATGCATTGTCAGCGGTAAGCTTTTGTTGTATGTTTCTTTAGAAAGATCTTAAGAGGGTCTGATGTAATGACTTAATTTTGTTTCTCGATTTATTCATTTTCATAAAGCCATTCCTGAGAACTCAAATTCAATTTTCCATAGGTTAGCACAGCATGGGGTACCGGATTAATTGTTGGACCAGCGTTAGGAGGCTTTCTTGCTCAGGTACTAATATATACGTATGTGAATTTCATCCTAAGTATGTTTTCATATAGTGCGACGGCCAAAGGTTGGATATGATTTTACAATTCTGTAACCATCCTGAATTTGTAAACTGTATATAAGGCCAAGGGGGAAGTTCTACCTACTCCACTACAGATCATAAAATATAATCAAAATTACCTAAGGGCCTATAAACTGTAGTTTGTTTTGTATTTTCTTTTGGCAGTCATGGGGACATATCTATAATTCTTCAATATTTTTCTGAATGACTATAAGTCTAAGTGTGTATATGCATGTCTGTGTGTGCGTGTGCGTGTGCGTGTGCTTGTCATCACCAATTTAACAGTTTTTTTTTTCCTTTTGATTAAATATTGGACTAGCCTGCTGACAAATTCCCTGGAATATTCACGTCAGATTCTTTTTGGGCGAGGTGTGTTAGTTATACTCCATCTCATGTCTCTCTTAACCATTTCACCTTTAGATTCTGGTTTTATGAACTCTAACTCAATAACATTTTGAAGATTCCCATATTTCCTGCCCTGTCTGATGACCTCAATATTTGCGGCATTTGTAACTATCGCTTGTTTCTGGATCCCGGTATGTTTCTCCACCTCTCATGCTAGTTACTTCCTGAAAGCTTAATCCAACTTTTAAAGTGAGTATACTCTGAAAATCTATAAAAGTTTAACTGAATGGAGACAAGAGAGTCGTGTGAAGAAAAATCAATAGATGCATTAGGCTGTATGACTATGTGCATATGATTCCAAAGAGTAATTGATAGTATGTTGCATATCTCTTGTTTACATATAGTCATAATTATTTTTAAAAAATGTATTGATTTTCCAATGTCAATTTGATCTAATGAAGTTTTAAGAGATGCAGGAATCACTACACACACACATTTTAGAGAGTACATCTTCTGAAGGTTCTTATGATACTTTGGAGGCTGCAACTCAACAGTCTGACATTAACGAGATGGAGGAAAAGAAGGCTTCTAAGAAAAGCCTCTTTAAGAACTGGCCACTTATGTCATCCATAGTAGCATATTGCACTTTCTCACTCCATGATATGGCTTACTCTGAGGTAAGTAATGATAGTTGATTTAACTTCTTAAGTTCCTAACTTGCTTACAATCATGACAAGGTTCATTTTTATTCTTACGCAGATATTCTCATTATGGGCTGAGAGCCCCCAAAGACTTGGAGGGCTTGGTTACTCAACCGAGGATGTTGGAACAGTCCTTTCAATCTCAGGTATGGTTGAATGGTTTCCTGCTAATAATATAACATATATACATAGAAGTAGATTAAAGTATATTCTTTCATGACATATTTCACTGTCACTTTTTCATAAGCCTATGGACGAGATACTGTTCCACGTGATTACTTAGCTTTTGTGCAATAATATGTCATGTCTTACTATGTTTACGACCTTGGTAATGTTAGTTTTCCTCACTCACTCATGTCTGCTGGTAATATACTTCTCTCTCTAATACAATTCTCACTTATACAAATTTCAGGTTTTGGCCTTCTGGTCTTCCAATCTTCTTTGTATCCTATCGTGGAGAAAATCTTGGGCCCCATCATGGTTTCTCGAGTTCTAGGAGTATGGCCTTGGAACTAGACATATACTATATGATTTGAATATGATCTCCGGACATTCTTTTGTTGAGGTTTCTTTTTGGATGCAGATTGTTTCAATTCCTCTCTTAACAAGTTATCACTACATAGCCATGCTATCTGGGATCACACTATCCATAGTGTTAAATATTGCATCTCTGTTGAAGAATGTCCTATCGGTAAGTGATTACACGCCTTCTTTTCCTTTTTACACCACAATGAGGGAGTGTAAGTTTAATGTATTGAAGGTATAGAATATGGGACTTGTCTCCATAACATTATACCTTCTCTAGTTTTGCGACAGTCGTATATGTCTTATCGTTAATAGAATCTAGTGGAAGCATATTCATCAATACAATGGCTGCACCTAATAGAATCTTTTTTGTTTGAGCAGATCTCCATTGTGACAGGGCTCTTCATATTACAAAATAGAGCTGTGGTAATTCTCCAATCGTTTCATACGTAACAATGATTAAGCCTCCGATAAATAGTGTGTGTTGACCAAATAATGATCTCAGGACCAAGACCAAAGAGGTGCAGCAAATGGTATTGCCATGACCTTTATGTCACTTTTCAAAGCTGTTGGTCCTTTAGGCGGAGGAGCACTGTGAGTTTCTATTCCGAGTCTTATTCATATACCCTTTTTTTAAAACTACGTTTGACCCTGCTAACTTGCCTGTGTGTAACTTAATTTGTGCAGGTTTTCATGGGCAGAAACACGCCTAGGTGCCGATTTCCTTCCAGGTATGTGTGAATGAGTTTATATAAATAAGGTAGTTAACTGGTTGAAGGAAGGTTGAGTTGGTGTAAAAGTGAGTATATGGTTGTGTTGTGATGATATGCAGGGGATCAGATGGTGTTCTTCATCCTCAACATTATTGAGGCAATTGCAGTTTTGATGACATTCAAACCATTCTTGGTTGAACGACGAAATAGCTGATTCAACGCTTCACTGTAATTCTTTGTAAGCCATCATTAAATTAAAACTTTGCAACCAAAGCAAATAGTTGCATGAAGATATCTTATCATGTTGTTGTAACCAAAACTTTTAATTCATAGAACTCGCATGGATAGTGTATGTAAAAGTTGTAGGTTAAAAATCATATTTGAGTGTTGCGATTGCTTATTTATAAGCTTATTCATAGTTTGTATCTTGTAGATTAATATTGGTAGATTAATGTTGTACACACCACAAGACAAGACAAGAGGGGATAACTCTCATTTTAACGAGCCACCTAACCACTGACAATATAATGTGTATGCATTTTAAGGCATTTATGTAATTTGCACATGGGCATGCCCATTTTCGTGCGGGTCCTTCATCTGCTGGAATTTGCACATGGGCATGGCCATGGCCATTTTCGTGTGGCTGTGTGTGAAACACTTTATAACTCAACAGAAAGGAACACTTTGAAATGCTTTTCCACTAATATTATTATTGATTATATTTCACAGTGTCACTATATTCTGGACAATGAATGCTTTAGTTCAAGCTTGTTGAAGCAAGTGACTGACCATAGTCTATCGTTGCAGCATTTTATGTTGGGCATGTTAATTAAAATTATTCTGCTGCCTGTCCATTTCTATTGATTTTGATCTTTAATAATACCAGAACATCAAATATATTACTGAAATTAATTAGTTTTGGGGATTTTGAAAATCACCCCCCAAAATTTTGTTTTTGTAACAAAATAAGGGTAATTATTAAATATTCTAATAAATTAACTAATTAAATAGAAATAAATTAAAATATTAATTTTGTGAGTTTGATTAAAGGGCTGAAAATATTTTGCGGAATAAATAATGATGCAAATATAAGGCCCAAATTGTAGTCCAATTAGAAAACAAAATTAGAATTCATGATGAAATAATGAAGTCATGAAATAATGGCTAAATAGATTTTTCGTGATGAAATAATGAAGTCATGATTCAGCGTAAATACTTCCCCGTTCCCATAAAAGTAGTCTTCTTTTTCCATTTTGGTCCGTCCGACAAAAATAGCCCATTTCTATTTTTAATAAAGTATTTTCTCTCTTATAAGATGAGCCTCATTCTCAGCTAATAATACTTCAATCACTTTTTCTTTCCAGATCTCTCATACTTTACCAATTTCGCATTAAAACTCATACCGCCCCCAAAGTCCCTATTTTTATGAGACGGAAGGAGTAAGTATTATGGGTCACTATGATATTTTCCCTAATGAAATAAATTAAAGAAAAGTACTCCCTCCGTGATTTATAGTTACACTTTACCTTGACACTAGTTATAATAAACATAAAGAAAAGTGGTGAAAAAAGTTAGTAGAGTATAGGTCAACTTTTATATACTTTGTTTCTTTAAAATAGGAACTTTAAAAACAACACGAGTTTCAATGCAAAATTGATAAATTAAGAGAGATGAAGGAAAAAATAGATAAAGTAAGAGAGATGAATAGAAAAAATAGTAGAAATAGTGTTAGTGGACTGTGTGGTCCATTTCCTAATATGAAAAATTTCTATATTTAGTAAACGGATAAAAAAGGAAAGAATTTCTATTTTTAGGAAACACGGAGAATATTAGATTTATTGTGAAATATGAGTATAAGAATTTAGCAGAATGTGACGTTCAATTGCTAAAATAGAAAAAAAAATTAGTATGATTTTAAATTGTGGGCATCCCAAAATAGCACATTGTGACGTTATTTCATGGCCGGAGTGAGTTACAATTAAATACCATGATTCATGAAACATGGACATATATAAGGAGGTTGGTATTAAGATGACAACCACTTTTAAAATGACAATGTACCACCAATGAGAACTCTTAGATTTAGGAGTAGATTCAACCTTAGTCTGCCACCTGGCAAACTTGTTTGCCTATGTATCGCATATTGCTTTATTATCTCTGATTTCGTATTACGGATTGTTTGGAACCATATGCCAAATTGATTGCTTATATATTGGAGATTGTTTGCCTAGATTGTCATTTTAACTATGATGTCATTATAGTGCTTTTATTTCGAATTGCAGATTGTTTGCTTATGTATAACAAATTACTTGTCTATATATCGAAGGTTGTTTGCCTTGATTGTCATTTTAACTATAGTTTCACTATATATATAGTGCAACCCTATATGGGGATATACAAAAATGATTTGCATAAATTAAAGAACAAACAACAAACCAGTTGACAATACTTAGATTGAATTATTGGATCAAATTTGGCAGTGCCTATTGCCTAAATATGCATTTGATGAAAAAAAAAATATCAAAGTATGCATCCATTATTTGTAAATATGAATAATTGTAGTGTTAATTAATGAATAACCGAATTTCAAATTCAACGCATACATGTAAACAATACTACAAGATTGATTTAATTGCACTATAAATAATAGTGCATTCCCATAGATTGAAACACAGCAAATCAAAACAGAAACATAAAGATTTGCTCATAGCAAAGAAACAAGTAGCAATGGGTTACAAGCAATCCCCGGCCTTGATTGTGGCGGCTCTCCTCCTCTTGGCCACCGCGGCTCCTCTTGCCTACGGCCAATTACTACAGAACACTGGCTCCGTCACTGGTAGAATCTGTTGCACATCCAGCGGAAACTGCCCCCCTGGGTCGGTAGGGATCCCGGGAGTGGCGGTGAGGCTTAACTGCACCACTCTCTTGGGCAACGTGGTGACGCTCGCCCAAGGCGTCACCAACTCCACCGGTGTTTTTAACCTCACTTTGCCAAATTTAATTGGCTCGTTAGGCCCTGTCATCAGCACAGTGTTACCATGCAACGTCGTCGCTAACCTTCCTCTCAATTCCACAGTCTGCCCCATCCTCAGCGCTGTCAACGGCACCCTTACCGGCGTTCCTATTCTTGTGAACATCCTCCTTAGCTCGTTGCTCCGTCCGATTTTTTGTTTTGTTCTGCAGGTGTGGAGCATCGTGACCATCAGTTAGGGGGTGGTAATAGCATATCATCCTTAATAGTCTTCTCCATTTACTAATAAAATAAAATGTACGTAGATTTAAACAAGCACTAAGCATGCTTATATGCATGCATATATAATTAAGCTTGTTTTCATACCTCATTTTGTATCCGTTAAGTCCTATGATAAATAAATCATGGAGGAGATTATTTGTGCATTTTGATTTACAAACAACTACAATGATTGCATGCAACACTTATTATTTGGATGTGAGTAAAACGCAAAAGCATTGAAGACCATAATTCAAGAATCGAAATAAAAGTTGAAAGCTTAGGATTCAACGATTTTGTATAGTAATTTTCAACTACTATAAAATTTGACTTGTTTTTACCGGATTATAAACAATATTATGGATAACAAAAGATGAATATCATCATATTAGTATCATTTTAAACACACACTATATAATCACATCGATTAATGAAAATGATATTTTATAACATTGGGGCAAGAGCAGATCATCGGTGCAGAGGCACGGGCAAGGATCGACTCCTAATTTGGAAGCAGGGAGGATATGAATGAACCGAACCACGTATGAAAAGGAGGAATGTCGAAAATATGGAAATACATATTCGAGGAGGGATTAACAGATTTATAGGTGCTACTGTACCATCTAATTTTCCAGCATCGATCTCATAAGATGTCCAAGGTTAAAGCATGCATTGTCTGAGGAGATTTTGAGATGTGTGAGGCCAAGTAATTTTTTAAGAAGCATGTGAATGAGGAGACCACCACACATTCCAAAGACTTGTGTTTATATGTGGGATACTTAATTGCATCATGTTTTGGTGCAATTTGCTTATTGTACTCGCATAAAATTCACAACTACAATATGATGTGATTTATTTTAGTTAAATACTAATATTAGTATTCGAATTCGAATAATAAAATACTAGCATTAGATCGATTTTAAAAAGGTCTCATTGTAGTTAATTCTAAGGGTTCTATTCAAATAATAACAATAATAATAATTATAATAAAATAAAAATATTCTTTAGATATTTTACTACTAAAAGTTAAAATAAGATAAAAAAATACTCCCTCCGTCCCCGAATAAGAGTCGCTAATTTCCATTTTGGGCCGTCCCCCATTAAGAGTCACTCTTCATTTTTACCATAAATGGTAGTAGGCCCCACATTCCACTAACTCACTCCACTCACATTTTATTATAAAACCAATATAAAAATGTGGGTCCCACATTCCATTAACTTTTTCAACCAACTTTTCTTTACATTTCTTAAAACTTGTGTCCGGTCAAAGAGCGACTCCTATTAGGGGACGGAGGGAGTATAATTGTAGTTGATGCTCGTCAACTACAGTAGAATCAGATGCAGTTAAACTCTCAAGCCTCAAACCCTAAACCTCCATAAATAAAAAATAAAAAAAAACCCTAAACCTCCATAAAAAAATTTCGATCACAATTTATATTCATTTTGATGCGAAGAGAACACAGAAATTGAAGTAGAATTCGTTGATTCTCCAATGGCGTCTGAAATTGAAATCGAAATTGTTTCGGATTCAAGCCAACAGAAGCCTGCCAATGGGAACCCTAACGAAGTCCATATCGTCGACGTTTACTCGGCCGCAGCCTATGGAGACTTCGAGAAGCTGCGGAACTTCGTCGAAAACGAAGGCGTTTCTGTCTCCCATCCCGACGGCAACGGCTACTACCCTCTCCAGTGGGCCGCTCTCAACAACTTCGCCGACATTTGCCAATACATTATTGAAGTATTTTCTCAACTAATTGAGCTGCTTCCGGTTGAAATTGAGCTGCTTCCGGTTGAATTTATGCGAAATTTTCGGTTTGCCAGAGAGGTGGAGATGTGAATGCGAAGGATAATGTGGGACAGACGGCATTGCATTGGGCTGCAGTTCGTGGATCGATAGCAGCCGCAGATGTCCTGTTGCAGAATGGGGCTCGTGTTGAGGCTGATGATTTGAATGGTTATCGGGTAATGCAAGAATCTTGTTTTAAAGTAAAAATAAAAATTGGGGAATTATTTTGCTGATGCTCGAGAATCGATGGTTTTGGAGTTTTGTATTGTCTTATTATTATGTTAGAACTTAGAAGAGGAAGTGTAGAATGATGCTGGAAATGTAGGAGAGATTTCAATTGATGTCAATAGTTGTGATTTTCTCTTGGTCGGTGTATGTTAATCATGTGATAAAATTGAGTATATCATGTGATGAAATTGAGTATAACAAAAGTAGAAACTTGCCTTATATGCATGATGAGACCAGTTTTTAATTGTGGTTATGGCTGGAGGTATGAGCATAAATAAAGGGTTATTCATGTTGTTTACCTGCTTTGCACAACTCTCTTTCTCTCCGAAAGTTATGTTTTAATGTTAGTTTGTGACTTTTTTGGAAGTTCTGTTTCTATGCAATTCTCTTGGTCTATTTACATTGCATTCTCAGAATGTATAGTTAAAAAATGGAAACATTTTATTAATTGAGTTCATTCCTGTTCGTTGCTTTATGTTAATAATAAATATTTTAGAACAGGCAGTTCATGTTGCTGCTCAGTATGGCCAAACAGCCTTCCTCAATTACATTGTAGCTAAGTATCTAGCTAATTATGATGCACCGGACAGTCATGGAAGGAGCGCATTACACTGGTGTGTAAATAATCCTATGTCATTTATATAGTTACATTATTTGTTTCCCAAAATTCTCTTTTCAACCACTTTTGTTGCTTATTGGCTCTCCTCTTCGTGTAAAAGAGTGATCTTATCTTCTCTTGATTTTGAACAGGGCTGCCGTTAAAGGGTTTGCCGATACTATTAGATTGCTATTGTTTAGAGATGCTTCTCAAGGAAGACAGGATAAAGAAGGTAGGATGTAATGTATTCTAAGGTTCTCTGAGCTACATATGACGAAAACAGATTATATCATATAGTGATAACTAATAATTTCAGTTGACAAAATTGAATGATCCTTGGATAAAATTCACTGTTAATTTCGTCAATTATGCATTCTGTTGTTTATTCTTTATGATATGCACATGCAATCTGTTTTTTACCATCATGTGTTTGTTTTAGCCTTGTAGTTAAAGATTTTAGGATTCCAGACACACTTACAGTAGATAATTCATTTTCTCCATGCAACTTGGAATTGGGAGAAGGCTGCTTTTGTCTTTATATTTTCTTGTTTATGCGTCTCAGCGGCTGGGAATTTTTTTTATGGGGGAAAACTCAAGGAGGGTATTTTGTAGATGCCCCAAAGAGCTTTTTCGTGGAAAGTACAAGCTAATTGTTTCGAGGCATAGGAAAACATTTTGATTATGAAAAATATATTGATGTTCTGTTGTAAAACATCCTTCATGGACCTTAGGTGTCTAATCATTATTGCTTTGTTGTATTCAGTGGAAAACTAATGGTGTCTAGTAATTTTTTTGGATATTTAATTAGGGGAACCATGAACAAATGCTTGCTTGTTTTTTAATCTATGGAGAAAGAAAAAGAGTAGATGATAAAACCATACAGACAAGAAGTTTTTCCTCCATTTGATTTTCGAGGAAAATGTAAAGAAAATGTACATATAGTATACATTTTCTTATAAAACTCTGCTTTGTTTTATTTCAAAATATTAAGTAAAATGTATGATTTTCAGATAGATATATTGCTCGTTTCTCCTTTTTCTGTCTTCCATCATTGCCAACCAGTGGTAAAGTGTCTAAAATTTGCATTTAGTTTTGTGAGTAAGGGATCTATAGTATATTAGTAAAAAGTCACTATTTAATTTTCTCTCCTTTAAATTGTAATCCCCTTGTTTTGTGGCATTGGTAAATGGTCAATTGAGCAACTGAACCATCTACGTACTTTTTTGTCTAGGCTGTACGCCTTTGCACTGGGCTGCATTGAGAGGAAATGTTGAGGCCTGCAGTGTGCTTGCACATGCAGGTTCAAAGGAGGAATTATTGGTAAAAGATAAGGCGGGGAAAACTCCCCTGGAGCTTGCTTCTGATAAAGGTCATCGGCATATCGCTCTTTTCCTTGTATGTAACTCCATTGGTACTTGTAGTTGCAGTAATTTCTGATCACATTACTTGTGGAGAAAAATGAGTTGCCATATGGTATCTTTTTCAGAGATAGCATTAGAAATGAGTTTAACTTTCTGTATCGTTGCTGTTCTGAGATCTGTGCCATGTAGAGCAATGAGCTTGAGTGCTGTTCTGGTAGTGGCTACTGTGTTGACTTGGTCAAGCATATTCATATTGATCTTTGAGTTTAAAGATCAAGAAGTCATCAATCTATTGATATTTCTGTTTAGACTAGGCATGACAATAGTTTTGGAAATTAGTTCAGGTGGGGTTTGTAAATAACGATGAATTGGCTTGCTTTATTTCAATAATCATATTCAACTGAACGTTAGGTGAGTTTGTATAGACCTCTGGAGAGGAAACTGTATCCTCATCAGTAGCGACAAATACTGTTAACAAATGACAATCTCTTTTTGTAAAACATCGTGATGTTTCATCGTAATTTGTAGAACTTTTTCACACCATCATCAGGATGACAATAAATGATTTGTTCTGATGCAGTCAAATGCATTGAGGGCAAGAAGCAAGGATTGGAAACACAGGATATGCTCTAGACATGATGGAACAGTTGGTTATGCCCCAGTTCTTTTCTCATTAGTGGTTGTTAATGTGATACTGTTCATTAGCTGTGTCCTTTTTGGTAAGCCGACATGTGTTTTAATTTTTCCGAGAGCCATGTTAGCGTACCAGTTACCTAGCTGATCATTATTCTTTATTGTGGCAGCTCCTAATCTAACAAAAGTTACTGCAATTGTTGGACTTTGGGGATGGACAGGTGTATCTTTTGCTGTTGGCTCTTTAATCATGTTCGCCCGGTGCAGTAGGTTAGGCTTCTACTTTCATAGTATAATATAACTGATCTTGGAGAGTCCAAATGTATGTTATTGTTTGAAGTGAGGCAATGTACACTCGTATGCCATGAATAGAAGAGCCTATACTGCAAAGGAAGAGAAGTGTTACTTCTACCCGTGTTATGAATAGATTAAAAAAAATGGGGTTTTAGCAAAATTTTAGTGGAAGATGGGATGTTTCTGTTATACAGAATTGATATCTATTATCTATGAACACGGAAATAAGGGCTGAGTTCAAATCAAACAAAGGGAAAAAATATTTTCTGAGCTGTATTGTTTGGAAAAGTACATACTCTGAGTCTTGAAGTTTTTCTATAACTTTGAAACCTTGCATATTCTGAGTGCTGGACCCAACACTTTTTAGTGTAAATAAGAATACAAGGAAATTGCATTTATGAATGAGAGTAAATGGACCTTATCTAGTGTAACAAAATTACAAGGAAAGTTCATTCTTTCTTTTTATCCTCATCTTGTATGTTGATTGTTGAAACAATCTAACCTTGTTCCTATTGCTAAAGCTTTGATTGGACGTTAGTGATGATGTCTTACATTTTACTACAGTGAAGATCCAGGTTATATAAAAATTGGAACTGCTAACCATTCTGATGCTGAGGTACTGATCTCCTTTTGACAAGTCGGTTACAGTGTGATTTTTTAAGCTAAACCGCCCTTGTCATAGTGTTTGTTACTTTATTTGGAGCTGATTTGACTCTATATATCGCTCAGGATCCTTTATTGAATATTGATTTGAATAGCAACTGGAATGGAAATTGGTCTCAACTCTGCCCTACCTGCAAGGTTCCTCTATAATACCATACTTTGAAATCTGAATGGACTGTTAATTGCCGATCTCTTGGAATGATCTCTTGATGAATAGTGGCTTATATGTTCTGATAATTGGGTTATGTCTGATTGCATGTGCCTTCCAGATTATAAGACCAGTTCGCTCCAAGCATTGTGCCATATGTAGACGCTGTGTGGAGCAGTTTGACCACCACTGTCCCTGGATCTCAAATTGTGTGGGAAAGGTACATGATTTTAAATTTCTGAATAATGGGCTATTCAGCATCTTTGTTTTGTTTTAGTTTACTTATTTAACAGGATGTTGGATCTGATTTAACTAGTTTTCATTCTATCAATGTAGCAATTAAGACTTTCTGCCAACACATATACTCAAACCAAGATATCCCCATTCCCAAGCCTCTGTGGATGCATGAATTTCTATTGACTAGTTTTCTCTTTATTATTTGTCGTCTATGTGTTTTCATTCTTAGCACTTCATGTTTGGATTTGCAGATGAACAAGCGGGATTTTGTTGTTTTTCTCTGCTTCGGAACTATAACAGCATTGATTGGCGGGGCAGTTGCTTTACAGAGTATGTTCTACTAAATGCATATCTTCTAACTGTGAATTGTAGAGCTAGAGTTGATATTAAAATGTTCTGATGTTTGTTGTTTGAAATTTGAATTCAGCATTGGAGCATGAATAAGCCTTTCTTGATTTGGTTTTCTTATAAAATCTAAAAAATGTCAATTCTGGATGATAGGAGGATCACCCAGGACTTGTTTGAATAGGTTAGCTTCAATGAATATCAGATGTTTTAGCAGCCACTTTGAGTTACTTGCCCCATGATTGCGTTGGACCTCAAGTATGCTTAACACTTAAGTTCTGTGAAACCCTAGTTCCGTGGTTGCTTACCTCCAACACTCTCCATCCTCATGCACACTTATTGCATTGGTCAAAGTGCTTATTTGTAGCCATTTGATGTTCGTTTCCAGAACTTGTTTTAGCAAATACAAAGATGTTCGTCAAGTTAATGTCCAAAATCTTTTGCTTACACCTTGGGCTATGAGTATTTTCATGGTGATACCCTGACCATATTACAAATCGCAGAATTCTCATCCTGCTTCTTTCAGGAAATTAATTTATGTTTTGCAATAGGAATTCGGACATCTGTACTACCCGTGCCAACTGGTGAAAGCTGGAGCCATTTCATAGTATTTAACCATCCCGGTCTAATCGCGTTCCTGGTTATGGACACTGCTATCTTTATTGCTTCAGCAACTTTATTGTCAATGCAGGCTACCCAGGTGAAGGTTTTTTTATTGTCTCAGATTTTCATAAATCATAATGCATTTTATTTTTAGGAATTGCTTGCTGAATTTTTCAGTATGGCTGATTGTTCTACGTTTCTATCTTGACTAAATAACTTGCATTGGTCAAGAAGAATTGCAAAAATCACAAAATTCTTTTACCCGATACGGTTATCCTATTCATTCATTCATTCATCTACACTGCTACCAATCTGCTCAAACAGAAGGATGCCCCCTTGAACTAAGCCTTCAAATTCTCTTCCACATTACATATCTCTTTGAATTCTTTTTAGTGTATGATTAATAGCATGGTTGCCTACAAAAGTTGAATTTTGTTCGACCTAGATTTGTAATTGCCTGCAAAACATCCAATCTAATCCTCTTCCTTAAAAAAAGTAAATCATCTTTAGGTGTTGTTGCCGAAGTACATGAATTTATAATTTGTCAGCATTTGTTGCATTTGCTCTGTGGCTCTCAACCTTTCCTCTGTGTAGATTGCTCGAAATATCACCACAAACGAAGTGTCAAACGCAATACGCTATGGTTATCTTCGGGGGCCAGATGGGCGCTTCCGGAACCCATATAATCATGGCTGTTGGAAGAATTGCTCGGATTTTGTAATACACGGCTACACAGACGACAGCGAGATTTCTTGGCCTCCCCTGCAGCAGATGGCCAGATAGCATATGCGAATTATAGAGAAGCCCCATGTTGTCACATAATAGACTAATGTGTTTGATTGTTAATATCCTCTTGTATATTAAAAAAAAACAAGTTGATGTGAATAAAAATATGTTTTAAATAATTATAATGATGAATTGTTATCTGAATTACATTACTGAATTGTTTTAAATAAAAATATTTTTAAATAAAAATATTTTTAATTTATATTATTTTTTATCTATTTGAATTACATCAAAATCTAAATCAATACTACTTACTCCGTCCTATTAAATACTACTCCTATGAAATATTTGCTTTTCGGCATATGATTTTATGTAGTGTTATTTTATGAGTTAATGAAGAGAGAATAAAGTAAGAGAGTGGAGAAAGTAGAAATAAAGTTGTTTTCATTTTAGGAAACGTTTCATTTTAAATGAGACAATCTAAAAATGAGAAAAGTACGGCAGATTTAGATAATTAATCGGGCTGATTTGCATAAATAATGAAGTTGACTTGGGCTAAAAAAGAATAAGTGAAAGAATAAATGTAATATGCCCAAATGTGTATATTATTTTCCTTCTATTGAGTAAATGAAACAAAGGCAAAAATCGACTTAAATATTTGACATTCTTTTGGGAACAACTAGAAAGGATTCCAAGAACTAACTTCTTATATTTCTTCCTTCTATTGAGTAAATGAAACAAAGGCAAAAATCGACTTAAATATTTGACATTCTTTTGGGAACAACTAGAAAGGATTCCAAGAACTAACTTCTTATATTTCTTCCTTCTATTGAGTAAATGAAACAAAGGCAAAAATCGACTTAAATATTTGACATTCTTTTGGGAACAACTAGAAAGGATTCCAAGAACTAACTTCTTATATTTCTTCCTTGTGGCTGTGGTCACAAAATTGATAAAGTATTCCAAGAAGGCTGCAAAATATCCTGAAAAGAGAATGCTTCCGACAAAGCAGCCAACTAAGGAAACAACACAGAAAACAGAAGATAACGAATTGCTGCAAACCACATGCTGATTGCTGGCTGTTTACACAATTTAAGTTATGCATGAAAACTATTGAGTATAGCTTAGAAGTTAGAACTGAATTACAACAACAAAAATTGGTACACTTAATGTTGATGAGAATACTAAACTTTCATGAAGTCTACGAGTTAAATGTCGAATTACATTCCAGATTCAGTTAGAAGAAACTGGTTGGGGTTAACTTGTAGCCTAGAGAGCGCACGAGGAGTGGTCATCTTCCAGCGAGCCATATAATTAACTTCTTGGTCCAAATCGAGCTGCATAAATCCATGGCTGATGTTGACTGGAAGATACTGAAGTAGTAGTTGACACCCTTTCTTCGTAGAAAAGAAAGCTGATCTATATCTCTCTTCTGAGCTCCTCGATCAATTTGCCATTTCTGCAGAACCATGATACACTGCATGTTTACGTGCACCCAGAGATGAAAGAGAAAGCAAATGACAAATATGCAAAGCGAAAGCAGAAGTGTGATATAGCCCAAAATTGTTTTTTATAACCTGATGATTGGTCTCAAGCACATGCACCGTCACATTTTTCCAAAGTGTAAAGGTAGAGTAACCTAAGTGCAGTATACCAACCTTACTCTTATGTTTTGTGATGCTGAGTCACCTCTCAAAAGAGTGGCATTTGCAATGTTGAGGCACTGAGATTTGGAAATGGAAATGATGCTTTTTAAAAATGTTGAAACTGATTCAGTTGGAGACTTCTTTTCACTAACATAAATTTGGAGCTCTAGTCAAGGAGCAAATATGGGGCAGAATTCACCTTATTTATTGATGGGGTGCTGTATTTGACCCATGAATATCCACAAGCCAAAATCAGTTGCGCACGCACATAAGAGAGGGGGGAGGGAGAAGTATAAGCATGTTCAGCAACAGTATAAAAGTTAAAAATAGGGTGCATAATTTAAATTTTGAGTTTTGTAAATCTAGAAAAGGCAAAACATTTCAGTCTCTGTGCTTTTACTGTTTGTTTTAATAAGTTCTTGTACTAATTTTTCTGTTTTACTAGGGTCCTTGTTCTACTAAGAAAATGTTAATAGTATAGGGACCTCAAGATGTGTTTTTTCTTAGAAAAGAAGAAGAAGAAAGGACTTACCACCATTATTAATACCGGTACTTGTATTCAGTGACTCTTGGGTTGTCTCACCACAATCAAGCACATCTGTATCTTTTAACATTTGGACATAGTAGTTGACAATTTGTTGATCCAACTCGTAGTAATATTCCATTTTCTTCAATGGTTTCATGTCCAGGTCAATGAAAGATGCCTATGAGATTGTGGTCAGATTGCAAAAAGCAAATAGATAAGTTATCCAGAAGACAATATAATTCTCCTTGAAAACTTAACACAATCATGGATTTCCAGACAAGGTAGCAAAAGATAGAATTGTTAATAAGTGAATACTACAATGGACATGGAGATTTAATGCCAAAATGTTGTTTACATGCATCTGTGACTAACTTCACAAAGTGCAAGTGACTAACAGGAACTTCATACATAAAGCCAGATCCGGAAGCAAAGTCCGTGCTTCTAAATCACATAGCATGAAAGGCATCATGTTAGTAAATTTTGTTGCCAGAATTTAACAAGTTCATGCTTCTATATCACAAACAAACCTTTTCCTAAACTCCATACTGAAGACTATTGATTCCCAAAAATAATAATGCTAAAAGTACAGAAAGATCAATTGGTGTCCACCTTGTAATAAAAGGTTTGCTTGCTTGATTCCAGAAAGACAGCACGATGTAGAGATTCCTCATCCATATTTATTTTGGACTTGAAACTAATCATCATACTTAAGTCCTTTGCAGTGGCTGATATCAAGTAATCCCTCACAATTCTCACTTTATCATCCCTTAGCATTGAATGAATTGATGAATACCTTGCTGCGAATTTTTCCCCACCTATTTGCCGACATACCACACAAGGCTGAGAAATAATATCATAGTAGGAATGAATTGCACCTTCTATATCAATAGCATCAAGCTTCTGTACTTCAAGAAGCCGATTTAATAAGCCAGACTTAAAAATAGTTTCAGTGAGCAGATCTACAAAACCCTTGATGTGCATCCCATCTTTTGCTGAAATGACATGTTTAAGTCCGTCATGGAAAGATTGAGCAGCCGTAGAACTAGTGCTGTCTGCAGTACCACCCATGCCTCCAAAAATAATCGAACCATTTAAGAAAACCCGAAAATTATTCTGCGGTGTTAGAAAGAGGGCTTCAATTGCTTTTTGTATTCCATCCTTGGATCCAGAAAACAAATCTAGAGGATGATATTGACTTATTTGAGATATCTGCATATGAAGAATCCCATCAGTTATGCTCGAAGAAACACTTCTATAAGTAAAAATAGTCCATTAGAAGAGTCTAGTGTCATTTATAGAGTTTAAAAGCTGCAATGAGCATCAATCATAAAATTTTATTTCCAGGTTACATATCTAGGCATTACCTTTCCTCGATGCAATTTTAGAGCTTGATGCATCTTAAATTGAGTAATTCTCTTTTTGACTGCATTTCCCTCAGCTATAAATTCTGAAGTGGGAAGAAATCCGCCTTTGGGCTGTTTTGCAGAGTAAGAGAAAAAGAGAAAAACGTAATGAACTCCTATAAAAATTGTTAAGGAAGTGGGCATCTGTAGATGAGATATAGTGCATATAAGTAGGACAAAAGCACTAGGGAAGCACCTTTATCTCAACAGACACACAGAAATCCTCTCTGAGAGAATCTGAAACTGAAAGAAAAACCATAACCATGATCATCAATTCATCATGTTTTCGTCCAACAATTAGGGACTCACACGAAAGTACAATACCGTTAATCTATGCATCAATTAATGAACAGTGATCCTTGATAGATAGTCTATGATGGCTAGCATAAATTACAAATAAAATTAATGTGTCAAACTTAAAATTTTGCATTTCAAACAAATTATCCATGTCTGCCCTAATTTGACCCACTACCCTCTTACCATCAGAAATTCATAGCTCGACACCCAAATAACAATTCATTATGAAGAAAATTTTTAGCAACTACCAGTCTGCCACAATACATAGAAAATATGCTCCAGAATAGCTCAAGCAAGCATAAACTGAAATACATGTTCAATAATTCATCTTTAATCAGAGAACCATAGGAAAATATATATCCAAACAAACTTGAGATGCATCTCATACAATGAGGAAACACTGAATGATCAGAAATTAGAAGAACCGAGTCATGAAGGGGATTGATTCTGGCAGCATCAACACGCCATGATGGACGCTGACAAAGAACCTTATTGTCAACTGCCTCCAAAAATTCTCTTGACACAAGAACATGGATCTGCAGCAATTTGCATATAAATCCAATGTATCAGTTACACTAGAAACAAATATATGAGTCCTTAAAATGAAAATAAAATGCTTCACTTTTTCATGTGAAGCCAAGTCACCAACCCACTATTCTTCATTGTGTGCTGTGTTGAAAGTACTAAATATTGCATTTTAATAGTGTACATCCATTTAAAACGTCCAACTAAAAGAAATACACATCAACTAACCATTTATTTTGTTACAACATAAAAAAAATAGAATTGTAAACTAAGTACATGTACTCTGACATACAAGTGTTGGACAATGGGACGAACAAGCATAACATGCATGAAGATGTTATTAATAAAAACACTACTAGGATTCTTAGTAAGTAGAATCATATATCATGATCTTATAAACAAAGGGGGAAAATGATAATGCTCGCTCCAAACTTTTCTAGAAAAATATCTTACCCCTGCGTCAACATGCTCTGATCCCAAGAGTGGACACATTACTTTCTGTACATATATGTGCTCTGCAACTTCCCTTGTAGGTGCTGAAACTATGCCTTCAAATTTTCCCCACAAGAGGGATTCATGGTTGACTAGAGCTGAATGACCATTCTCACATTCAGGTCTATCATTTCGAACTTTTTGTATCCTTAAAACTTTTCCAACCTAGATGCATGAGAGAAAAGTGAACGCATTTAGACATTTTTACAAAATGTAGCATATACTAGTGCCATGGTACCATCTATGGATGTATTAAAAGTCTCTCTTTATATCTTAAGTGATAGAATTGTGTATCCCCTTCATAAGATTATTCTTTTAAGGTCTTCTACTTTCATCAAACAAGAGATTTACCCTTTTGATTCATAAAATAAGCCGTTGCCTCTTCATGCACATAAGTCCAATATCAATACTTCGATCACTCCAAACATGAATGTGTATGCATTAGTTATTTCATCCATTACAATTAATGATGATCCACCATAATATTTATGAAGGTAACTTACAGCAAGTCTAAGTTGAGGACCAACTTTCAAGAAATGTAAAAGCTAGGAAGGCATCAATAGTGACTTTATCATTTTTTTAAATAGTAAACCTAGAAGATCTTAATTCTTTGCACAAATAAAATCTACTTACAAGGGTGCAAAATTGAGTTTATTCCATTTCCCTCCTCAGCTAGTTTAAAAGGTTTAAAATAAAAAACACCAAAATCACACCAGGAGATGAGTTTTAATATCAATAAGTTGAATCTCAGATAAACAAGATAACAGCAAAAAATAAGCAATTGTCCTTATATTATTCACCTACAATTTTCTAGTTTCCAAAAAGAAAAAAAAATGTCAACTCTAGCAATCAACTTCAGAAGATCTAGCATAGTTGTAAGAGAGAGAAAATTGTACAAAATGAGGAGAGCTTCCACAATAAGCAAGAACTAGATTCAGAGCTCCTTCTCCTCTGTAAGTCCATTCCTCCGCATCTTTGTCTTGCAAAATTGCACCCATCCACTTCATTCAAAATAAAAACCACTTCTTTCCAGTTCCAATTTCGCACACAAGGAGGTCTAGAATCTGCAATAAAGCACTAATAACAGTAGTAGTATTTTAAACAATACCAAAGCCAACCTAGAAAATCAAATTGCCAAAAGAAAATGAACAGCATGCAAAACTATAATCCTAGTCAAGCTTCCTTCAATATGAAATGAATTGCATAAACTAAATACTGGACTCAGAGAGTCTAAGCAAAAAAAAAAACTGAAAACTCAATACGCAATTCAGTTGAACAATCATGTCATGATTCCACACATTGGCACATGCATTCATTCAACACATCAAAACATATATTATCTGCAGTAAATCAGAAATTATATCACACCATTCATTATTGGCATTTTTATAAGAGAACATCAAGGGAAAGGAGTGCAAATGCTATCAATACCAACCTCACTTATAAAGAACAGTGTAGCCCTTGAGTTTCCTCACACATGTGCATGGTAGAAAGATGGTGAGGACACGCTGCTCGCTGGAGGATGGAGAGGATTTAGGGGTTGTATTTTCTGATTTCAATGAAATTCAGGGAAAAGAGTTTGAGAGCGGAATTTATGAGCGAAGGGGAATGGGCGAAGAAGACGCGAAGCTGCTGTTCGGCAGTGTGGGAGAAGACGGACGGCGATGACATTCGCCGGAGGAGACAGTCGCCGAAATAGAGAGAGGATAGTTTAGAGAGAGAGAGAGAGAGAGAGAGAGAGAGGGCTGTTAATTTTGGGCCAAATTAATAAATCTTTGGGCTTTAATTAATTTAAAAGTTGGGCTAAATTAATAAAACTGGTTGGAAGAGGAGTATTTCTTTATGAAATAGCTACTACTTCTATTTCAAAATTCACAACATTAATTACATACAATATTTCAAATATATGAATTATAATTAGTAATAAAATGTTTGGCTTGATCCTAAAAAATCAATGATTGCAAGAGATAATCGACACAAGATTTTTTTTCAAGACAACCGATATACTTTAGAATCATGTACATTAGTGAAAGTATTATATTTCCACGTATTTCAGCTTAAAAGTGGATATTTAATCGTGAATATACATATTTTCATTAACTTCCCATCTACTATAGGTAATTTTGGTTCATTCGGACAATCCATTTTTCCTTATTTTGACTTCAATCCATTTTTCTCTTTTTTTTTCTATCTTTTCCACCTAATACAAACTGAGATAAAAAAAGATATGGGGAAAAGTAAAATGTGATAAATGTTTTCCATATTTTCTTATCCCTTTTAATGATAAATTTGTGCTACCACATTCTTAATATTTTAAAAACGTAAACATGCATATGATATGCCTAATTAAGTTCAAAATCAATACTTATGAATTCAAACCTTAATATACTTTTTTTAGGGCCAATCAATTTGCTACATTGAATTTGCGTCCGTATTTAAGCTATTATCCAAATTTAATTATTTCCGACTGCGAAGAGATTTTCATTGGTGACAAAATATATAAGCAATAAAAACTTGATCATGTCCATTAATAACGATATATTCGAATATGCAAAGTAATTAATACATGTTCGAATTTCAAAACTATGTACACTAAAATCATATTCTAATCATACGGCATAACAGCTATAACTCATCTCCTTCAATTTATTTATGGAATTACAATAGTAAAATTAAGTAGAAGAAGATGAAATTAAAAGTGCATAGACATATACCAACCATTGACACTTAAATCATGGAATTATAACTAATAGAGTACTTAACAAATCAGATCGAAATAAAAGATTCAGAAATGGAACTAATTAAAGCTTAAGATCCAAATCAAGTCCTAAATCATCCTTCCCATCATCAACATTTCCCAATCTGAGCCTATTATCATCACCCTCATTGGTCCTAGTAGAAGAATTAGGGTTAATAACTCCAAAATTAAACTTATAATCACGTGACGGAAAATTTTCCAACTTCAAAGCATAATCTGGTGTTGATGGTGATGGGTCAATTAGGTAGGGCCGGGGCATCTTCTCCCGAGGTACAGAGTAGGCGTACTGCGACGGCAACAGCGGCGGCGCGTGATGGTAGGGGTAGGGTTTAGGGTGAATCATATTAGATTGTGCCCTAAACCCATGTGACCTAAAGATAGGCATGTGTGTTGTTGACAAGGGGTAGTAGGAGTAGCCTTGCATTGGCGGGTGAGCGTCGGGGCCCAAATCAACCATGTTGTGGCGGTGTTTGGCCAGTGCCCTCTCTTGTTTGTGCGCGTTTTGGTGGCCTCCTAGTGCTTGAGAAGTCGAAAACTCCCTCCAGCAAAAACTGCAGGTGAAAGTTTTCGACCTTGATGGTTTAGGGTCGTCGCTAGGGTTGAAAAGATTAAGCTCGTGGAGCTTCGAATTTTTAGGGTTTCCTTTATCCCTCACCTCGTTGTTGGCCGGTCGGAGATCTAGCACGACACGCGACATGGTCTCGTGTTTCGTGCCGGATTCATCCTCCTCGTCCTCTTCTTCCTTGATCGTGTGATTATTTTTCGATGTCACGGAAATATTGGAGGCCTCCGAGTGACATGGCTCGAGGGATGCCATAGTGAATCAATATTCTTTTGTTTGGTGTTTGAAAGTTTGATTCAAGAGGAGTTATATATAGTGTTTGTTTGGATGATTAGAGAAATTAATTATGTATGGATCCTATGATTATGAAAAAAATATCCCAGTCTACCTTCAAAGCGCGGCGTTACCTTTTGACGAATTTGGAAAATAAAATAAAACTTTGTTATTTGCTAACTTCTTAATTAACAAAGCAATAAGTAGACATTACGACTAAGTTTTGAAATTGAAAATTTAATTATGATAGCTACCTACTTAAACATGCAAGTTTAGGCTTTGATACTCACACGGTTGAATCCTTTTATATTTATCCAGATTTTGTACAATTTCACTTAATATTTTTTATCTTAATTAGATTGCAAAACCTCTTTGATTGTTATTTATGAAAATTATCTTTCTCCATATAACATTAATATGGGTTAATTCCTCGAGGAGATATCAAACTTTGAAATTTCAAATTCGTGAAAATTTTCCAAAAATGCAATAGTGGAAAATAGGCACAATATAAGAGAGAAGTTGATATAATAAGTAAGAGTACAAGCTATGTTTGAACAATATACTAAACTAAAATGAACTAATTAATCTAGTTTGATCTAATCAAAACATCTTCGTTTTAATTGAAGTTCATGTATTTATCGACCAATATATTGTCTATGTTCAATTCATACTATTTTTTAAGTTTTATACTACAATCAAAACAAGTTTTTAATTGCCATGTACAAAATCAGAAGAATCTTATATTAATATATTTTTGTGGCTGCAAAAAAATGTGCAATCCCTCATAAGCTGACAAGTTATTAAATCCGGATATTTACACGCAATTATTTCTAATTTTGAAATATATTATTCAAAATCATCATTAATCTTAAAGGTTCAAATATTCGAAAGAATGGATGCATCATCCATATATACATTTCCTTCTTAATATCTTCATAAATTAAAGTACATATATAATATATTTACTATATAGGATATACTCCACTTTTTGGATAGTTAAAGCAAAATAAAAATAAAAATAGAATTTTCTAATGTTGGGAGTAAAAGTCTTTCTAATTTTGTGAAGGCTCATCCTCTCCAAGCCAATTAATCATGATATCCTTTTTCAAAATACAGAGAGAAATATATGTACTAATAAATGCATGAGCTACATTTTTCGATTGTGAAGCATGTAAACAAACTAAGACTTATTAACATGTTGCACGGTATTTGACTTCTTAAAGAATTAATTCAAGAATATAAAATAATTGATTTGATAGTTCCGAGTGAGGGAGACAAGATTAGGGATAGATGATCATTTGGTTTAATTAATTTTAATTTCCACTTTATTTGATTATATATTCATTAAGGATATTAATTATGTGAATAGTCATATTGTGGCTATAATTTCTATGTTTTAGTTTGTGTGAATGTATTTTCTCTTTTAGTTTTCAAAGTGGATAGAAACTACTGTTTCTATACGACTATATATTAGTAATACGGGGTGTGTAATATTGCTAACTACAATTAAATGATAGACATTAGATGTTCAAATCAAGATTCAAGATCATTTAGCCCTGAGTATACCATGCACAAAAATGTCTTAATATTAATATCAATTAACAATAAATTAGTTATAACTAATTTTTAAAAAATATCTCAAAACTTTAAATGCATATAACTATTTCGATTTAAATTATTTTTTTCGCACAACATATATCAAAGTAAAGATAATTTTATAAGGTATCCAACGAGATCCTACATACATATGTTTCGATGTCAAAATTTGATAAAATTTTCGTAAATATTTATAAATTTCGTAAAAAGCTTTATATGAATACATCTTACATAATATGTCAATACAATGTTTGTATAATGTCAATATGAAATTGTGTTGACATTGTCAAGTCTTCGTGTTAATATATTTTAATACACTATATTGACATTGTGTTTTAAAATATTAAATTAATAGTTATTAATTATTATCTTTTTTATATTAAAATAAAAATAAAAAAACAAAATACACATGGCAATTTATAGATCATTAGATCTCTAAAATTATATGGTCTTAAATTAGTTATAATTAGCAATTAAGGGATGAGTTAGCAATTGATCACGTCTCAATATAATTACATATCTGTAAGTCTCTGACTAAGTGTCTAACTAACCTTTTTTGTAATAGTAAAACTAGCCCACTTCTAGAACAATATAGTAAACATTTTAAAACTTAAATTAAACTTAAAAGGTTTGTTTGAATTCTACTAAATTTGAAGAAGCTCGTGAGCTTTGAAATATTGAGTAAATCAAGTTCGAAGCCCTAACTTAATAATAGTTGAATAAGTTTGAATACAATAATATTCGATTCGGATTGGTTCCTCCATAACAAGTGCTAATCATAAAAAGCAAAAGGAATATACTTTCTGGATAATAATTAATAACCAACAAAAATACAGTAATTGCAGCTGGAAAATAGTGTCATATTCAGGAAAGGAAAATTTTTAATCAAGGTCCATATTTATATGGAGAATTAAGAGATTGTATATATAGGTCTTATAAGTATAGTGTGTATGTGTTACCTAATCGGCTAATCTTATTCAATGAATCCAGTAATTTTTTTTATTTCTGACTAGTCACGTGATAAAGAATATCCAAATCTAGCATCTAATACATAGTAGTAGGATAAAATTGGTGTTTATCCATTGCATTCTAATTAATTTAATTGTCCCACATTTCTCATATCCTAACATCAAGACCCAATAGCAGATTTGGGCCACAAAGGGTGCGATACAAAGTCCAAATGAAGTTTATGAGAAAAATTAAAGTTTTTTACTTTTCAACTTGTCGCCCATGTCTTAATCAAAGTTCTTTCGTCAATTTAAAGTGTCAATTCCTTTAAGTTTCAGTCTTGCTTCCATACTTCTTCCAGAATTCAAATAATTCGATTTTTTCTTAGGTGTTGGCGTAGTCTTAAAAGCAACATTCGTCAATCACGGTTTGATACACTGCAAAAAAAAAAACTCGCCATTTAGAACGGATTTTTCCCGTCACTAAACAAGGTTAGTGACCGATTAGTGTCAATATAACCGTAATTAAAAAGGTAGTCACTAGAAATTTTTAGTGACGGACAGAAACATTTAATGAACTACAACAACTTAAATTCTCTCTTTGTCCCACAAGAATATGCACTTTCTAATTTTGGAAAATAAATTCTCTAATGGGGTGAGACTCATTCTCTACTAATGATACTTTAATTATATTTTCTTTCTACTTCTCTCTTATTTTATTAATTGTACATTAAAACTTGTGGCCAACACAAAGTGCATATTCTTATGGGACATAGGAAGTACTATATGTTATTCAAGCAGGAATAATCGCGGATACTGGCACCATATTTGTCCTCCAATATATACCCTTTAAGGGATTTTAATTGTACTCATTCCCAATTGTCAAACGTTCGATATTGTTATTTATTGATACTAAGGTCAAGATTGAGTCGTTTGTGTGTCTACCTTCCTTGGATATTGTGGCAGTCAGTTGAATTTCTCAAACTATAATTCTCCGAAATCGAACTGTAATTCTCCGGGATTGAACTCTAATTAATTAATTATAATTCTTAGACTTTGTTACCATGTGATGGGGTGCGTTATAATGCTAACTTTTCTTAAATTTGTAACTTGCTAACTCATCAATATAGTGTATTAAAAATGTCAATACGATCACATTAAAATATCAACACATATTCAATGACATTTAAATATTAATGTCAACACAATGTATTAAAATATCAACGTAAGTTTATGTTAACATTTCAGTATCATCGTGTTGACATTTTTAATACACTACGTTGATGAGTTAGTAAGTTAACAATTTAAGAAAAGTTAGCAACAGATCACAACCCATGTGATATAAATCTAAATATTTACTTCATCCGCCCCATAATAAATGTCACACTTTCTTTTTAATGTAGTCCCATAAAAAATGTCACATTCCTTTTTTGGAAAAAGATCCCTTTCACATTAATAAAAATATCTAGTACTATTTTATCTCTACACCTAACACACAAAACATCTCCTAAATTTCTGTGTCATTCCCCAAGTATGTCATCTATTATGGGACGGAGGAAGTACCCTTTATTGAAATATTAATAAATTAAAGTATTAAAATACCATAATTTAACCATGTTTTAAATTATGTATTCTAAAAAATAATATAAATTAATTGAACAAATTACTGTAAATATTAATACATTAAACTACCATACATTAGCAAATAATCTAGTAGTATAACCAAACAAAGTAATAATATCTTACATATTAATAGACATATAAATTAAACATATTATACCTTATCTTATAGTAGCATATTATATTATAATATACTATGGCGGTGTTCGGTTTCCTAGATAAATAATACTACTAAGATATAATATATAATTGAGTTATCTCTTGAACCAAACACATTACATACTTAATCCCAAGATACAATCTTGGAAACCGAACACCACTTATGAGATAAGGTATAATATGTTAGAATATACTATGAGATAAGGTATAATATGTTTAATTTATATGTCTATTATTATGTAAGATATTGATCTTTTGTTCAATACATCATTTCGACAGCATAGTTTTTTAAACATCGATTTCAAATTAGTTCAAAATCTCCGCCAAGAATAAACTAAAATAAACGAATAAGGATATTCTTCGTAAAAAAAAGAAAAGAGCAGTTGTTTCCATGGAGTTGAGAAAATTAAATAAAGATATTAAGTAAGTAGTAGTACGTACTATACTATTATAAAGAAGGAAATTGAATCTGCGTACATATAAAGTATATGAAATCATTAATTAAAATGAGAATATAATTATATATGAAAAACTGCAGCTATTTAGTTTGTTAATTAAAAACTTTCCTTTTAAAAATCCTTCCTGTCCAACTTAAAACTTTCCTTTCAAATAACCTTAATTTTACAAATCCGTTGTCGTGTAATAATATGGGAAGTTGTGATCCTGTCCATAATTACGACGTCGGTGACCACTATATATATATAACATACTTTGAAATTACAAACCAAACACAATACTCTCTACCTTTGAAACTACTTTGCTCATATTTTTCACCGATGGAATCCCTCGACATCAAGCCATATGATGTATTGCAAGCCCTCAGCATCGAGCCATGCCACTCGGATGGCTCGGTCACCTCGGTCGAATCTTCTACTAGAAGTTATTTGACCGAAGAAGAAGAAGGAACAGGACACGAGGCTCTCACGACTCGTGTGTTTCTAGATCTGAAACATGAAGGGCCGGAAAGGCCTACTTCAGAGGTAGAATGCACAAGATACGAGACTGACAATTCTTGTGTCTCGCTAGATCTCAAGCTAGCCAGTGATCAGGGCGAGGCGATGAGTCCTAGAGATCAATCCAACGACCTAGAGCCGTTGGCCAAAAAAACTCTCTCCTGCAAATTCTGCACGAGGGAGTTTTCTACCTCCCAGGCATTGGGAGGCCACCAAAACGCCCACAAGGTAGAGAGGGCGGCGGTCAAGCACCGCCACAAAATGGTGGACGCGGCCGTGGCGGGTCCCACGCGGCTACACCCATACTTACCCTACTTAGCATACCCTAACTTCAATAGATCGATTGGGGACTTCATTAGGGCAAAATCGATGATTCATAAACCCTACTCCCACTACCATCAAGCAATGGCGCGACGTCTCGCCCAGGAAAAGATGTCTAGGGCTTACTTGGTAAGGCCCTCACCATCAATGAAGGTTGATGGATCTCTGAATTTAAGAGGAAACCCTAATCAACGGTTGAGATTGAGGGATGGAGGATTTCTGAGTTTAGGAGGAAGTCATAATTCTGCCGCTATTAAGGATGTGGCAACTGACAACGGTCATCAATGGCTTGGATTGAGAGTTGGTGGCGGTGGCGGTGGCGATCAACATGAAGCTGCAGAAGGACTTGATTTGGAGCTTAAGCTATGATTTTCTGTTTTTTTAGTGTTATGACTTTTGATTTAATTTGATAGTACACTGTTGAATCTGGATTTAGTGTATATTATTACTTAATAATACACACTTTATCTTTTATGTTTTTTTTATTTACATGTTGAACATTGAAAAGTATGCAATATTCATACAAAAGTTATTTGTATATCACTTTATTTGTTTTTTTATTTACATATGGAACTATGCAATATTTACATGATATCGCCTTAACTATTTTAACCAAAATATATACACAATAAATCTAAATGAGGATAGACAACAATTTACGAAAATAACAATGTTGGGTGACTAAATATTTTAATCCAAATATATACAAGTACTTCTATGTGAACAGGCAATTAAATATTTTTAGTAGGACAATAATTTACGAAATTAACAGTATATTCAGAAGTCAAATATATTGAGAGGAAAAGTATATTATTAAATATAAATTTTTAAAATAAAAATAAATCTAAGACACAAATCTTACCAAATGAAAATAAAAGAGAATATAATGGCGATGGTACATTGCGCTATATCGGTTGTAACTTGTAACCCAAAATTTGCAAATGCACACTATAATTCTATATATTGTTAATAAATATTCTGATGCTCATAAAAAATTATGTGGTCAAACTATAAGCACACGTAAACACTTTAACATAAAAATCACCAACTCAAGCCCTACATTAAGATGGGAAAACTAGTAAAACCTGTCCTACTGATGGTGTGCATATATAATTTGAAAATACTAAATAGCTAGGACAGCAATTGTAAACTATGTGAACTCCATTTAACGTGTTACTCGAATTTCTATTTTAATGAAAATGCAAAGGAAAGAAACACTAAGGAGAGTGAGATAGAGAAAGTATTAAGTTTAGCAAATAATGAGAAACTACAAAAATATTGTAAATTCCAACAAAAGACAAATATAGTCATAAGTTTATAAGAAGTGGCAGAGAGAGACCTCTTTGAACCTACAAATCTATATTTCCGAGTTGAGATGAATAAACAAACTTCCCTCACACAACACACATCCAACCAAAACACATGGTTTGCCATTAATAATTGCTTTAGAGCTAAAATTCAATATGAAATATAACAAAATTTAATCGACACTTGTAACATAAGCTAAACCTTCATTCTCCATTCCAAAATCAAAAGTCCACTGCCACGCGTTGGTACAAGTTCGCCGGCAACCTCGGAGTAGCAGTAGCCTCCAACGGAGTGCCCATGAAGGTGACCACGCCAGGTCTCTCTGCAATGTTGATGTCTTCTGGGTTCACTCCTCTCGGAGGAGCCCAAGTGAAGTGGTGCAGAAGGCGGCCTAGCATTCCCGTCACCATATCGAGCCCCAGTTGCGCGCCCGGGCATATTCTCCTTCCAGCACCAAAGGGCAGAAGCCTAAAATCGTGTCCTTTTATGTCAACGTCATCCTCAAGGAACCTCTCGGGGCGAAACTCCAAGGGGTTCTTCCACACCTCAGGGTCACGTGCAACTGCCCACACGTTGACGTGCACGGTTGAGCCCTTGGGGATGTCGTAACCTCCGACCTTGACGTTGGTGCTGGCACGGTGAGGAAGCATGAGTGGGGTTGGAGGGTGTAATCGGAGTGATTCCTTGGCCACACACCGTAGGTAGGGAAGGTTCGCGAAGTCCAATTCTGTCATCACACGTTCAGTTCCAATGACGCGGTCGAGCTCCTCTTGAACCTTCTGTAGGACCCTTGGGTTTTTGATCAACTCTGCCATGGCCCATTCCACGGATATCGCAGTGGTGTCCATTCCAGCATGGATCATGTCCTGTAAGTTTATCAAAACAGAGCAATAAGTATAAAGGTTCAGCACCCACACAGGCACATTCCTTATATACTTAACTATGATCACTGTGTAAAAATATATCGTGCATCGGGACGTTTTGAGTACGAGGATGAATACGAACATACCCAGAGAAGGCCAATGATGGTGTCATCGGTTAGGTCATGTTTCTCCTTGAGTGTCAACAATGCATCACAAAAGTGCTGCTTGGCTCCTCCAGTTTTCTGGCGAGCAACGTTGTGGTCTTCCATGATTTCTCGTGTGAGGCGATCCCTGCGCGCTGCGTGTTTTGCAAAGTCCTCTTCATTCAGAGGGAACAACCACCGGAGCCATGGAACGTGCTCAGCAATGGGGCGGGAGGCACCGAGCCTCAACCTGTTGTCAGCAATGGACCTCATCTCCTCTCCTTGCTTGTGTATTCTCCCTTCGGTATCCACATATCTCTTCCCGAATGCAATTCTGGTAATGTTGTTGAATGAAACTGCTCCTAGATATTTTCTTAGCAGCAGGCTCTTAGCTGAGTTTCCTGCACAAATTGCACTTAACATTAAGCACTAGAGAAAACACTCAAAAGTTGAAGAAATCAATGCGTTCATCAATGTTGTTAGGATCAATATTAAATGTATCGCTCATCATATACTTGCCGATGGATCCATAATCTGAGACTAAGGTATGCTGCTGCTAAAACAATCAAAAGTAAAACGCGAAGTTCTCCTTTAATTTCTGCAAAATGTGATCTAAATCATACAGCTTCTATCTAACCAAGAGACTATGGTCGTCGAAGATTCAAACACCAGAAAGCAACTACTTAGATCAGCATACAATTAACGGTTCAGCATAATCAATGAACTGTGATGGTAAATCTAGAGCGAATTTAGCGATTAACTTCATATCAATCCAATCCAGATCCTAATCAGGTATTCACAATTAATTGATTCAGCATAGTCAAAATTGTTGACTTAGAACAGAACACTAACTAAATCTGGATCACCAATCCCAAAACAATGAAAATCGAAGGATCTAGGTTTACAAAGTCGAGCTGAGACATACCAGGGGCGGTGCAATCATTGTAGATAGACTCAACCATGGCGGAGACCTCATCCTCACGAATCGGCCGCAGCGACTCAAGGCTCTTAGCGGAGAAGAGCGCGACGGTGCAGACCTTGCGCACCTTGACGTAGTGAGGGCCATAGTCCGCCCAAATGAGGTCCTGGCCGTACTTGGTGAGCCTTGTGGCGGTGCGGCTGCGGTAGCGGTCGGCCAACTGCTGATCCTTCTCCTTGAGAACCTCCTTGGCGAGCTCGGTGCTGGAAACGACGATGTTGAGAGTGGAGCCGAACCAGACGGATATGATGGGGCCGTAGGACTGCGCCCAATCGGCGAAGCAGCGGAACTGGAGTGGCTTGACGTCGTAGAGGTTGCCGACGATCGGCCAGGGGCGGGGGCCCGGGGGGAGGCGGAAGCGGAGGCGGTAGTAGAGGGTGTGGAGGAGGAAGAAGAAGGGGAGGGAGAGGAGGAGGAGAGCGAGAGGCGCCATTGTTGAGGTTGGGGGAAATGATGAAGCGGCGGTGGATTTGTAATATAGTGGAAATATGTGACTATGTGAGCAGGTGTTGAAGGGTAGTTGGAAACTGTCATATAAATGCCCACGTTTTTGGTTTTTGCTGAACTAAAACTAAAGTAGTTGGGTAAAAGAAAGAAGCAAAATCAAATATGGATGTTGGGTTTGGGTCTTCTAATATAAATTAAATTGAATTGAATATTAATTAAATTGGTATTAAATATGCCGGTTATCATGATATAAAATGATCAACAAGAATCGGAGATTGTGATTAGGTGGAGCATGGCGAGTTAGATTTAGATCGACGAGTCAATTATATTTTTCATACTAGTATAAAATTAGATAAAGTACAACTATATTTGTAGTTACTCCATTTGTCCGTTGTTAGGACTTCCATTTCTTGACGACACTAATTTAAAAAAATATAAATAAAAGTGGATGGCAAAAAGTTAGTGAAATTGTATATATTAATTTTAAATATAATACTCCATATGAATTAAATAAGTTAGTGAAATGTGAAATCCTATTACCATTTATAGTAAAAATGAACCGGGATTTTTATTTGCGGACGGACTAAAATGGAAAAACGAGACTCCTATTTGCGGAAGGAGGAAGTTTATGTATTGTTCGGTTCCCATAATTTATTATTATATGATTATACATTTAAAATTAAATTATGAAATTATTTTAGTTGAAATACATACTATTATAATTTATTATTATATAATTATTTATTTATACTGTAGGATTTAATTTTATGAATTAAATATAATATTATATAATAATTTATTTAGAATTAAATTATACTGTAGGATTTAATTTGTAAGGGAGTGAGTTGCTTTTGACTGAGCAATGCTCATGCATATCAACTAGAATCTAAGAGCATGCGTAACGCAAGGGGCCGGGCCGCATCTCGCGAGTCCCGGCCCGTCCCATGCATTACACGGAAGGGCGGCACGGCTCAGGCCCGTCCCGGTGACGCGTGACCGGCCTGGGGAGCGTCCCGCGTCCCGCGTCCCGGCCCGGGACGGGGTTGCACGGTGACGGGCCGCTATTGTTCATCGATTTTAAATTTTTTTTTTTTTGCATTTTTAAGAAGAAGAAGAAGAGGGAGAGGGGGAAGAAGGAGGAAGAGGAAGAGGAAGAAGAAGGAGATGGAGAGGGGCGACGTTTTTTTCATCAATTTTAATTTTTTTTTATTTTTTGCATTTTTAAGAAGAAGAAGAAGGGGGAGAGGGGGAAGAAGAAGGAAGAGGAAGAAGGAGATGGAGAAGGGCAACGTGTATTGCAGAATTTTAATTTTTTTTTATTTTTTTTTTGCATTTTTTTTGTTACTCTAATTTTTTGTATATTTTTTAGTTTATAATTTATTATTTTTGTATTAAAAATGAATTGCTCGTGTTATAATTGCTCAACGTATTTTATTTTACGTTGAAAATAGGTTGGAGTTGTGAATAGTGTCATTTATTAGTTGCGGCCCGGGCCGCAACCTCCAGGGTTACAGCAGTTGGGGCCTGGGCCGCAACTGTAGAGGAATGATGACGTGGAGGGGACTTGGGGCCAGAAATGGGGACGGGGTTATTGATGCCCTAAACTCCTTGTAAAACACCATTGCAGTTGTTGTGGAAAGTTTAACCTCAAAAGTGAAGGCCTGGGAACTAGAGAGAGGAATGGCCTTCTTGTACAATAAGGTAAGGCAACCGTGTGTATTTTAATTAGTGTTGTATTAAACCTGGGTCACTTTTTCCTTATTTGTGTGTAAAAGGCTCCTTTATTACGGACATTGAAGCAAAAGAAGAAGATCTCGGGTATGTTTTTCCATTACCTTGTAGTACTTGAGAATTGGTCATTCAAATGTCTCTACAAAATCAAATAGCTACAGAACAAGAAGCCCTATTTGGTTCAAAGCCCAAAAAGGCTTTGGGTCAGAGCACAAACACTAATACAATGGCTTCCACGCCCAAAAGGGACTCCTGCTCGTTTTGGAGTCTCTGGCGGGAATGGCAGGCGAGACTGTGTTAAGGTGGGCGGCGTAAATCCCATCAACTACGTAGCCCTAGCTAAAGAGGAACGATAGAGGTCGTTGGAGTTGGACCTATCTTTCGCTTGTGCTCAACTGATGGGGCTTGGTATATAGATTCTGAGATGTCCATTTCTCTACTGATTGGTATAATTTCTATGGAAAATCGACCTTAATGGCTGGAATCCATCTTCATGGTTATGGCTATGGTTATGACTTGAGATTAATAAGTTAGTTGTGTAGCAGAAAAATGTGTATATCCTGCTTATATAACAACTAAATTTGACTGTAGTCAACATATTTCTTCGATTTACTTTTGCAGTGCTGATTTTTATGAGGAAGGGGTTTCACGCATCTCGGATACATGAAAATTAAGTGAAATCTGTTACATTTTCCTGAATATTAGAGCTCAATTCACTTTTGATTATTTTTACTTAAACATATGTTATTTAATTATAGTAGGACACGTTTTTCACACATTTAGGGCACCCGCAACGCTGTGCCGCCCCCGTTCCTATGCCGTTCCGGCGGAACGGTTCCGCGGCGGCACGCGTTGCAGCGTGCGTTCCGTCGCCATTCCGTGCCGCCCCCGTTCCTATGCCGTGCCACGTTCCGTTCCGGAGGAACGCGGAACGAAACGTTCCGCCACGCGCCTAGGCGACGTGGCGGCCTCCCATTCGACGCGTGAAGCCCACTCGCTGCCCCGCGAGTGGGCTTCGTCCCGGTGACGCAATAATTCAATTTTTTTTTAAATACGAATTTAATAAAAAAATTTTTTTTTGCAACTGTAATGTGACCGTTTTTTTATATCCGTTTTATATATTTTTTTATTTTTTATTTATTTATTTACTCTATAAATACTCATATTTCATACTCATTTCAATCACAAACACACATCTATTCCTCTCTATTTCAACCCCAATTTTCATCTCAAATCAATTCTCGTTTCCTTCTCCCAAATTTAATCAAACTAATGGATTCTTTTGAACAAATGCGTCAAATATTGCAACAATCACTTGAAGAAGATCGACGACGGGAGGCCGAAGAAGCCGCGCCGCCCCAACGACGCTCCCGTACGTACATCCATCGTAACCGGGAGGAAGCCGCTGCAAGGTTAGTACGCGACTACTTCTGCGATAACCCGGTTTGGGGAGATACGTACTTCCGTCGCCGTTTCCGCATGGGGAAACCTTTATTTCTCCACATCGCGAATACTTTGGCAGCCCGGGAAGAGTTCTTCCAGGAAGGGTACGACGCGGTCGGCCATCAACTTCGTCGCCAACAACCGGTTTTATAAAATGGGGTACTATCTTGCCGATGACATCTACCCGAAGTGGCCTACCTTCGTGAAGACGTGCAGTGGGTCTGCGAACCCAAAGCAGACTCTTTTTGCGCAGAAGCAGGAGGCTGCTCGCAAGGATGTGGAGAGGGCGTTCGGGGTTCTCCAAGCGCGCTTCAACATCATCAAAGCCCCGGCTAGTACGTGGTTCATGGAAAACATGGTCGACATCATGTATACGTGCATAATCTTGCACAACATGATTGTCCAAGATGAAGGACCCGATGCGGGAAATTGGTTCGACGACGAATCCCCCGGAAGCTCAACCGCAAGTAGTCCGCCTCGAAGTGGAGCGCATCCGTCTATACAAGAACGGTTATCTATTCGTGCAAGGACACGCGACTCTAGTGCCCACACCCAACTCCAACATGATCTAATTGAGCACATTTGGGCAAATTTTGGCGGATGAAATTATTAAAATTGTGTACTTTTATTTTTTTAGGATTTTAATTGTGTGCTTTTTATTTTTTTAAGTTTAAGTTGTAATTTTTTTTAATGTTGTGTGTTTTTTAATAAAGTGTGTTTGTTTTTTAAAGTGTGTTTATTTAAATTGAATTGGGTTTGAAATAAAAAAATTGAAATTGAAATTGAATGAATAGTAATTTAAGGAACGGTTAAGGAACGGAGGGTTGCAGGTTCCGTTCCTTAGTTAAGGAATGGAGTAAAAAAGTACAATGGGGCCCTCAAATAGTGGTTTAAGGAACGGTATAGGAACAACGTTGTGGATGGCCTTACCGTCAATGTCTAAGAGAGGACATTAAGCCAAATTTTCACTATTTCATAAAAGTATTTTTCAAGACTTATTTGGTGTTTCAATTAAGCTATAGAATAATAGCTAGCGATATAGTAGTAGTAGTAGTAGTACTATTATTCTGCAACAAGTGAAAAATTCAATAAATTACTCATAAACATAAAAACGTTTTGGAAAAAGCTAATGTAGAGTGGAAGGCAGCAACAAGCATGATGAAGAGACCTCAAATGGTGTCGACAGCAACGCGCCTGTACAAGTGAGGAGCTAATCTCGGCGTTGGAAGCGCTTCCACCGGATTCTTCATGTAGGTGACTGTACCGGGATTCTCCTCCAGGTTGATCTCCTCCGGCCTCATTCCGGTGGGAGGAGCCCAGCTGAATTGGTGCAACAGATGCCCGATCATCGAAGTTGTGAGGTCAATCCCTAGCTGCGCCCCCGGGCACACTCTTCTCCCTGCACCAAACGGCAGCACCCGGAAATCATGCCCCTTTATATCGATATCCTCCTCCACAAACCTCTCCGGCCTGAACTCCAACGGATTCTTCCACAGGGCCGGGTCACGCGCCACTGCCCACACATTGACATTGACGTTGGAGCCCTTGGGGATGTCGTAGCCACCAATCTTGACATTGGTGTTGGCTCGGTGAGGGAGCATGAGAGGCGTGGGAGGGTGCAACCTTAGTGACTCCTTCACCACACACTGCAGGTAGGGAAGGTTCGGGATGTCGAGCTCTGTCATGATGCGGTCGGGTCCAATGACGCGGTCCAGCTCCTCCTGCACCTTCTGCTGCACCCTCGGATTCCTGACCAGCTCCGCCATCGCCCACTCCACGGATATGGCTGGGGTGTCCATTCCTGCCGCGATCATGTCCTGTTTTTCGAAAGCACACATCAGTACCGGTGGTGATCACACAACCATACATTACAATAACATAATCAATCATTGATTCGAGGACTGACCCATAGGAGGGCGATGATGGTGTCCTCGCTGAGGTCGTACTCGTCCTTGAGGGTGAGGAGGGCGTCGAAGAAGTGGTTCTTGGTGTCCCCGGTCTTCTTGCGGAGAAGGGTGTGCTCTTGCATGATCTCCCGGGTGAGGCGTTCCATCCGAGCTCCGTGCTGGGTGAAGGCGTCCTCATCGAGGGGGAACGCCCACCGCAGCCACGGGATGTGCTCCGCCATCGCAAGAGACGCGCCGAGCTTCAGCCCATTGATGGCAATCGCCTTGAACTCCTGCCCTTGCTTGTCCACTGCTCCTTCAGCATTCACGAAACGTTTCCCAAACACCAGCCTTGTGATGTTGTGGAACGCCATTGATGCCAGGTATTTCTTAATCACCACACTCTTGCCTAAATCAATTTATATATATATACTCCACTAAATTAGGCTATCAAACTTCAATTAATTCACAGGCAAATTCAATTTGGGGGGAAATCTTCATTTTCATTGAATTGAAAAGACGAGAATTGAGAATTAACATGCAAATTCAATTTGGGGGAAAATCTGCAATCATGAGAATTTCGAAAAAGGAGTAAATACCAGAGGAAGCGGTGGAGTCGTGGTAGATGGATTCGACCATGGCGGTGATCTCATCTTCTCTAATAGGGCGGAGGAGCTCGAGGCGCTTGGGGGAGAAGAGGACGACGGTGCAGACCTTCCTGACTTTAACATAGTGCGGGCCATAGTCCGCCCAGATCAAATCCTGGCCGTCTCTGCTGAGCTTCCTAGCGGAGCGGCTGCGGTGGCGGTCGGCGAGCTGGCCGTCCTTCTCCTTGAGCACCTCCTTCGCCAGCTCGGAGCTCGAAACGACGACGTTGAGCGTGGATCCGAACCAGACCGAGAGGATCGGGCCGTAGGATTGGGCCCACTCGGCGAAGCAGCGGAAGCGGACGGGCTTGATGTCGTAGAGATTGCCGACGACCGGCCACGGGAAGGGGCCGGGCGGGAGGCGGAAGCGGAGGCGGTAGTAGATGAGGTAGAGAGCGACGGCGAGGGGGAGGGAGAGGAGGAGGAGAGCTGCCATGGCTGCTGCTGCTACTGATGAACTTGAGCTATTACATTAGTCACCGATAAATATACTCCACTTAAAATAATGATATCTAACCATCAAAATCATGACTACAAATGCAGATGGAGAAGGGTAGTTGGCGGTGGAGGAATGGTTGTTGAATCAACTTGGTTTACTAAGAGCATCCACTACGCGTCCCGTGACCGTCCCGCATTTCGTTCTGGAGGGACGGAACCGCAGCGGGACGCGTTGCAGCCAGGCGTCCGCGACCACGCGACGCGACGTCTCGCCACACGTCGAGGCGACGTGGCGAGCTCCCAGGGCATGCGTGACGCCACTCACCGGCTAGCGAGTGGGCGTCGTCACGCTGACGCAATAATTCATTTTTTTAAAATGAATTTTTAAAAAAATACTTTTATTTATAAAAATTATTTTTTATATTTAAAAATAACTTTTACAAATAAATGAATACAATAAATCCGTATTAACCCATATATATTTGATGGGCTTGCGAATTTATGAAACTCATTATTGGTTGTCTATCTTTTATAGAGACATCCTTGAATGTTTTATGTTCCACTTTCGATGTGGGACAAAGTCATTCTTGGTTGTCTCTCTTTATAGAGACATCCTTGAATATTTTATGTTCCACTTTCGATGTGGGACAAACTCATTCTTGGTTGTCTCTCTTTTATAGAGACATCCTTGAATGTTTTATGTTCTACTTTCGATGTGGGACAAACTCATTTTTGGTTGTCTCTAAATTATGTCATTTTTATTTTTTTAGGATTTTATTATGTCTTTTTCTATTTTTTTTTTAATTTTAAGTTGTAATGTTATTTTATTTTTAATGAAGTGTGGTTTTTATTAATTAAATTTGTTGGAGAAAAAAAATAAAAAAAAATGAAATTGAATGAATAGTAATTTAAGGGACGGTTAAAGGACGGAGCGTTGCAGGTTCCGTCCCTTAGTTAAGGGATGAAGTAAAAAAGTACAGTGTGGCTCTCAAATAGTAGTTTAAGGGACGGTTTAGAGACATAGCAGTGGATGGCCAAATTCAGTTATTCAAATTTTCAATTTCTCCATTCCCTCGTACTACCAAGAATCCTACTTTTCTAATGTTAAATATGGTGACATTAGATTTTTTTGAACTTTGTTTACACCTAATTAACGACTGTTCTGTTGGTGTCTCTCTTCTAATTATAAAATAAAATTAAGAGAGAATTGAAAATGAGCCGATAATATATTAGGAGTAGTAATCACTATTACAAATAAATCAATAATAGTAAGTGATTGGGACTTATGGGGTCATTTAATGTACTTCAATCCGTGTATCGTAGTAGATAGGATTCTATTGCATATTTTTTTTAGTTATTAATAGTAAATCATTAATGATAAATTTATTTCCTTATTGCTAGGAATGCTTAATGTAGCTGTACAGTTATTTTCACATTAATTTTGGAACTTCTCTTATATAGCTATATGTAGGGATGGCCAAGTGACATGGTTTTTTTTTTATTACACCAAATGTAACGTTTTATTCAACCAAATCCAAAGTCATTACATCACGAATAAAAAAGTGACATATTAACTAAATGATTAAGAGGCCGAATTCTACTTTCTAGTATAGAGCAGTTTTAAATATTTGAGTCAGTTATCTCATAATCATGACGTCACTAATAAATAACCTTTGTCTAATTAAAAAAACAGAAATGAAATCACTACTTTCTATTGAATCTAGCATACTTATATTTTATTCTTTCTCGGATAGTTTTATTATTTTTTAGTACTTATATTTTAAATTATTTATATTGCTAGCTGGTGACCTCGTCGTTGTTTTAGCTTGATAATTTAATATCATACTCCTATCAAATAAAATTTAGGTAGGTGGGCAAGGTAACTAAATTTATAGGTGTGATTAAACTTGTGAACAATGTGTTGGTAGGAATAGGACCATGACACGAATAACTGTCAATAAAATTATTACTGTTAGTCCATCTTTTTGGAATTCTTATTCACAAATGTATATGCGAAAATTAATGGAGAATTAAATACATTTAAACATCAGTACCAAATTGCCAAACGAAAGATGCATTATTTTTTAAAATTGCTCATTCTAGGTTCATGTGTATATTTCTGTTATAGTGTAAGTACTTCCTTCGCCCTAAAATAATTGTCACTGTTTAATTTGATGTAATAGAAAATAGATTTAAAAAGCTAATATTCCATCCGTTTCACCTTAAGTGATTGATTTTTTTGACATTGTTTTGTGAAGATATTAATAAATATAGTTAAGGTGAAGATAAAGTAATATTAGAGAGAGAATAATACACAAAAGAGTAGTACCTACATTATTCTCTTACTTACTTTACTTTTTCTCTATTTTAATTATTTATTGTTATTTTCTCAAATATGTGTTGTAAAACAGTCAATCACTTGAGATGGAACGAAGGAAGTAAGTCTTGCTTATATATTAACTTTATAATAAAATATGTAAGATCAACTACTTTATAATAAAATTTGTAAGATCCACTATTAATAACATGTGACAAATTTTGAAAATGAGTGAAAATAGAAATTGATGACAATTTTTTGGAGAAGGCCGCAATATATCTATACATATATAAAAAGCGAGTTTTGGCCTCTATTTTGAATATTGATAAGTTTTGGGCATGATTTTAAATATTTATGAGTTTTGGGCATGATTTTAAATATTTATGAGTTTTGAACTAAATTTCGAATATTTATGAGTTTTATACTAGATTGTGAATATTTATAAATTTTGGATAGTATTCTCAATAAATTTAAATATTTGTAGTAACTGCCAGGAATAAATATTTATATGTAAAAAACAGCACGGATCTTTAGATTTTAAACCCATTTTATTCATTTTTAATTGGCAACGAATTTTGATATAATATTTTTAATATTTTGATATTAAAAATATTTTGTGGGGAGAGAATCGTATGAGAGATGGTGAAAGGAAAACAACAATTTTTAATCCTATTTTGAGCATTCTCTATTTCGTTGGTGTTAGTTCATTTTAAGCTTTTTTAATATCAACTTGTTTTATTTTTGTTAGTTTTATTTAAATATTTTTTTGTCTTAGCTTATAGAAATTCTTTTTTCATAAGAAATCACGTAAGCTAACTAACTATCTATAATATTTTGAAGCTACAACTCTGCATATTTGTCGCCAACTTCATCACTTCCATATTTTTTCATGCAAAGAAAACACCCAAAGCCAACAAAATGGCAAAATGAAGCAAAGAAAACGAAGAACATAAAATTTCACGTTGTTGACCCACAAATTTATAAATCATCAATTTGGAGATAAAGGAGGAAAATAAGGTTAGGGCAGAGTAATTGTAGATTGAGATTTGTGCTTTACTATTTCTTTTTATTAATTTAGCTATTCTTATTATTGCACTCCTACTATTAAGGTTGTTTACAAATAAGTTTTTTCATAGTACGAATTATTGTTTTATTATTCCAATGTTTGTATATGCGTTTTTATTTGTTCTGTAGTTCATCATTTTATCTTTTAAGGTGATATCATTGCTCTCTTGATATTTTTTGTTGTATTTTTAATATTTCAGATTGATTTAATATTGATAGTATTTTAGTATGTATGTTATTAATAACAATATATTTATTTGTTGTAGAGACCTAATATCTATTTTAATTAACAAATATCTTCATGTTGGTTTAATTGAACACTTATTAATTTGATATTTATAAATTTTTAATATCTTGTCACTATAGTACATTATTTATTTTATGTAATAATGTTATTTTCATTTTATTTAATTTATTCATAATATCAAATTAATAGAATTTAGAGTCGTGCAAAGCTCGTGGGTTAACAATAGTTTATCATAAAAATTAAAGATTATAGTACAGGGGATAAAACTGACTTAAGAAGAAGAGTAGAAATTAATTGGGCCTATGATGAAGGGCAGCTGTAAATTGACAATCACCCGTGACAAGTAGGGGTGAGCAAAAAAACCAGAAACCGAATATCCGAACCGAACCAAACCGAAATTTTGAAATTCGGTTCGGTTTTTCGGTTCGGTTCGGTTTTAAAAATAAAAAAATTTCGGTTTTTCGGTTCGGTTCGGTTCGGGCGAAGAAAAAAACCGAAAAACCGAATTATATATATATTCTATTAATTTAATATATTATATTATATATAATATATATTCTTTTAATATATTCTACTATATAATATATATTATATGTATTATTAATTTTATATTATATATAAATATTCTATTAGTATATATAAAATAAAATAAAATACACATATATAAATATATATTTATATTATATTTATTTTTTTCAAGTATTTCGGTTTTTTTTCGGGTTTTTCGGTTTTGTTGGGGTTTTTCGGTTTTTTTAAGTTCGGTTTTCGGTTTTTCGGTTTTTCGGTTTCGATTTTTCGGGTTCGGTTCGGTTTAGATTTTGAACTAAATTCGGTTTTTCGGTTTTGGTTCGATTTTGGTAAAAAACCGAACCGAAACCCGAATGCACACCCCTAGTGACAAGTGACAACTCTCATCGCATGAGTTTTGAGAAATACCCAAAGGTTGATAAATATACCTTTCCTTCTTACAAAATGAATTCACGATTCACTTCAACAACGATCTCATAAAAAAAACACTCATCCTTCCTACTTTAGCAGCTTCCGGTTACTTTTCTATACTCATTTTATAAAAATAATAATAAATAATTAAAATAGATGAATGGTAAAAATAAGAAAGAGAATAGTACAAAACAAGTAATTTTTAGGTTGCTAACTCTGTTAATTCATCAACGCATTGTATTAAAAATGTCAATACGATAGACATTAAAATATCAACACAATATATTGAAAGCCAACAAAATTATGTGTTGACATTTTAATGTCACTATTTTGACATTTTTAATATACTGTTGTTGAGTTAGAAAAGTTAACGAGTTAAAGAAAGTTAACAATTGATCATACCTTACCAATTTAATGCCTAGACTAAAGAAGAAAGCCAAGTTAATTGGAACTGCATCGTCCCAATTCGGCAAATTTCAAAGGTGAAAAACTTCTCTTCACTAAGAATGAATCGCGATTCGCGATGGCTCCAACAAGATCTCATTGAAATTTAATGGACATGTTCAAATAACTTTAATTATGAAGTTTATAACAGTATTTTATTTTTAAGTATATGATTTTTGGACATTGGTATTTAAATTAGAGTGAAATATACTATTAATCCCTAATCTTGTCAAAAAATACACCAATGATCCATAAAATTTTTTTATAGTATTTTTGTCTCTAAAAATTACATTTTGAGTACCTGCGTATCTTTTATACCCTTGTGTATTTGAAAAATCCCCAAAATGCCATGGAGGGCATTATAGGGCTTTCAGAAAAGCGACTTTCAGTTTTGCAGGCTGTTCAGTGGAGGCGATGTGATGGGAGTTAGAGGATTTATTTTGTTTTTGTGTATTATTTTATTTTTTGTACTTGTTCCTTATTTTGAGTCAAAATATAGAAGTATATTCAACTAAGAGTTGGAATTAATGTATGAAATATTGTGAAAAGAGAATTAATTAAAATGATTTTAGATGATGTAATTAATTAGAAACGCAACTCCTAAACTGTTTGAATTTAATACATCTCTCTTGTATACTCTATAAAAGTGCCAATTAGTTTTATTTTTTATAATTATTTTTAAATTTGATGAAACTATATTTTAATGATAGGGTGAGGATCGAAATTATTAGTCATAAGAATAAGGTGTTATTATATGATTAAATGGTTGAAGTAGCTACAAATATATGTTCTAGGATTTGAATGGACATAAATTGCTTTAAATATTGTTTGAAAATCTAAATTTGGATTTGAAAATTGTGTTGGCCGAATTATGTGAATTTTATTTGAAATACTTGAGGTTGAATATATATTCTAGAATTGATTTAGTGCTTGTCATAACTTTTGCACAATACGTTTTTGATACAAAGAGAAAAAAGAGAACTACCTTCTAAAGATGAATGGTTATTTAAATGGAAGGAGAGAGATATAGGAAAGAAAGTGGTGAACTAAAGATTTTGCAAAAAGTAATGATTGTATAGATTAAAAGTCCAAAATATCCTTAAACCTTAAATTTTTACATTAGTGCTTCCTAGGGTTATTTTTGTATAGTAGTACTAAAAATGCTATAAAAGTTTCATTGGTATATTTTTTGACAAGATCAGTGATAAAAAAATGCAGTTCACTCTTTAAATTATTAATTTATTTCACTAGCTGTATTCCTTTTTCTATTATCTCATTATAATTGAATTATATTTTTAGGCAAAAGTAACACTAATATTTTTATTTCATTTTATGTAGTTTTCTTAAATGTATAATTTGTAATCAGTTTTTAAACTTGACAAGTATCACAATTTAAATAAATAATTATATAAAAATTGGAAAATAAGAATTAAAAAATTAGAGTTAGAGCATCCCCATCGGTGCTCTTTCGCAAGAGTACGGATGTGGGCCCGGACCCACTTTTATTACTTTTTTTACTTTATGCTCTTCCCAAGAGCACAACACCCACATTCATGCTCTTCCGCAAGGACATGCTCAAAGGTCCCACCATTCTATTATTCAATTTAAATAAAAACATTTTCACAATATTAAAATGCATTAAAAATACCCGGAATACTATTACAAATTACAAAAAAAATAAAAAATTACATAATTAAAATCTAAAAAATAAAAAATTACATAATTAAAATCCTAAAAAATAAAAATACATAATTAAAATCCTAAAAAATAAAAAATACATAATTAAAGGCTAAAAAATACCCCCGTGGAAGACTATTCCTCTGGCCCTATCCCCAATGTTCTTCGGAGACCCCGTATCATTGTCAAATGTGAATTTAGTTGCTCGAGGGTTATATTTGACCTATCGGCCATATTGAGTTGGGCCAAAAGGGTCCACAACGAGTTGGTGGGGGGTTGAGGTGGCACAAAGGATGCGGGGGCGGATGGAGTCGTGGCACGATGGTGGTTGGTCGTCGCCTTCTTCCTTCCTTGCAGCCGGCGTTGGAATTGCTCGGGCTGGCGTCGAGGCTATCAAGTTAGCTCCGGCAAGCTAGCTAGCCACCTCATCCTCGCCGGCGTCGGATGGGATACCGACCTCTACCGTTTGCTGGAGGAGCTGGAGGAGGATGATACGCCTCCCCTATACTTCGGATGCATACGCACCTCCTGCCAAACGCTGAGATACTTGAACGGTTTATAATTTAAAGATTGATAAGTCGCCAAGGCGGCACTGATGATGTCGAGCTCGCTCCTGCCGCTCCCCGCCGACCGCTATTCCTGGAGGTAATACCCCTGGAACTTTTGGATTTCTTCATTGGCTCTGAATATGGCATTGCGCACCATACTCTCATTGCGCTCGAAGGTTCCAGCCGGACGGTTTTCATTGTACCGGCGAGAGACGTGCCACCAAAACCTATCCCAGTTTTGGTTCGTGCCTATCTCCGGATCTTCGGAGATAATCAAATATGCTTTGAATAATTGATCCATCTCCACCAGAGTGTACGGGGTGCGGACACCACGAGGAGTAGGAAGAGGAGGAGATTGAGAGCCGCCGCTCCCTCCCGATCTGGGTTCGGGTGCCCACCCGTATCGCCCATCGGGGGCATCTTGGTCGTCCACCGGGTAAGGCCGGTAGCCACCCGGAACTTGAAAACCTTGGGTTTGAGGAGAGGCCGAAAATTGCTTTTCCGGACAAGGGAATGGTTGTGAGCCGAACCATTCGTGGTTCCAACCGCGGGAGTCGGAGGGGTGATCGCCAGAGCCGGACATTTTTTTTTGTAAGAGTGAAAGATTGAGAATTGATAAGAGAAGATGAGAGAATTTAGATGAGAATTGTGTAGTGTGGTGTGAAATTTTTGGTGTGAAATTGAGGGTATTTATAGATGAAAATGTGAGTTTTGGGAAAAAAATTGAAAAATAAATTAAAAGTTGGGAGAAAACGGATATAATTTATTGGGAGGTGGGAAAATATTTTTTTAATTTATAATTGATTTTTTAAATTAAATTCGATTTTTTTAAAAAAAACGAAAATGCCAACGACTTTGTTGTTGACCAATCAGAACGCGCCAGGTCAGCCTGCTCAGCGGCACGGACGTGCTCGATGTATCTAGCAGCGCCATGCCAGCGGCAAGAGCACAGCAGCGAGCAGCACACCGCCGTGACTGAAATGTGAAATGTTCATGTGGCAATTGAATAGTAAATTTATGATTGAAAATATGTGGTTAGCTAGAGATGGTGGAAAATGTACCGCGTTATATTGGAAGGGTGTGATGGAATCAAGAATATACTCTATACTAGAGCCCCAAACCAAATCCCAGTCACACGACATCCCCAAAAACATTAGTTGAATAACATACTGTATTAAAAAAAAGAGATAGATTTATTCCAAATGTAGAAGTGGTCAATCTTGGTTATGAACTTATGATTCCAAAAATGATAGACAACGTCTTATATGACATAGAGACTACAATATTTAATAGTTCTAGGATTGTATTCAATGTCGAACTAATTTTAAAGACCGAACTAGAGACCAAATCTCAGCCATCCGATTTTATAATCTTGTGGATATAATAAATCAACGAAATCTTATTATTTTAATTCCAAAAATCAGATGAAGGGTTAAATTGGAATACAAATACTGCAGCGGTTAGTTTTTTTCCTTAAATCATGCGACACAAATTTGGAATTTATCTTCAGAATCGATCGTCTTCAACCATTGCTTCACACCATCGCTCACACCTTCAATTACATCTCCATCACCAATTCACGCCTGCAAGTAGATGAACACGTTTCCATTATGCGGCTGCAATTAACGCACACCATGTCTTTAATTCAGCACCTGCAATTACATCTCCATCGACTGCAATTCAATATATGCAATTCAACACCTGCAATTACATTCACCATCTGTAATTTAATCTCCATTGATTTCACGCCTGCAACTACATCTCCGACTGACCTCGAGTCGGTTACCGCCCATAACTCGGCTCCCAACACCGCGCCTCGGTCCTCCCTACTCGCGGTTTAGCGTTGTTGTTCGGGCACCATCTCGAGGTCATTCCTAGGTTAAATTCACCCGCAACTCGCCCCCAATGTATTGTGCCACCGCCGCCGCTGCTACAATGTCGCCGTTCAATCACTTCATCTTATAATTACTGTACTTCATCTTATAATGAAATAACTTCATCCGAGAAATGGAAACATGTCGGTTAAATGAACCAAATTTTAACAGTCCAAAACAAATAACTTCATCTTATGATATAATTTCTTCATCTGTTTACGAAATGACTTCATCTTATAATGTAATTAATTCACGGTATATAGTTAAAATGAACCATCAAACAAATCGAAACTCAAATCTTGAAAATTAACTCACCACAAAATACACTAAAAATGAATCGAAATTAGAAATTAAGGTATGCAATCACTTCATCTTATAATCACATTATTTCATCTTATAATAAAATAACTTCACCTGAGAATAGAAACATTTCAGTTAAAATGAAACAAATTTCAACAATCCAAAATAAATAACTTTATCTTATTAGAAAATCATTTCATCCTATATTATAATCAATTCACCTTATACAGTTAAACTGAATCAGATTTGAACCATTGAAACAAATCAAAACTCATATATTGAAGATCACTAAGAAATCCCGAATTGAGAATTAGTTCCACAATACTAGCAATTTGATTCACCATAATACATAAACAATTCAAACCAATTGAAGTTTAGTAGAGCCAAATTGATAATCAGTGTGAACCGAATAAGATTTCAAATACATATAAAAAATCTTATTCGACTGAGTTAATATACAATGAAAATGGATAGTGTGTGCTTGAATTAATCTTCTTGTTTTGATTTTCGCCATCAATGCATCCGTTTTTTCCCTTCATATGCGGCTGTGCGCTTGGCCTTGACATTCCTCTTCGCAACAGGCTTCTTGGCATCACACTTCTGATTTAATACAATTGAAAATACACATATTAATCAAATATTCAAAATTTGAACCTCCCCAAAAAATAATATAATAACTTCATATTCTAATTTAAACCTTCCAAAAAATAACTTCATAACGTAACAATAATTTCATCTTATACTTTTTATTACTTCATCTTATTATTTAAAAACTTCATATTCTAATTTTAAATTTCCAAAAATTTAAAATTCGAACCAAATTTCCACACCTGTTAAATTTTTTGGAGAAATCCTATTGACAAAACTCATCAAACGGATAAATTAATCCATATTGTCCAGAAATCCCTTCATGTTATACAACAATCAATTCACATTACGAACTCATCAAACGGAAAAAATAATTCATACTATCTAGGAATCCCTTCATTTTAAGCAGGAATCAATTCACATTACAAACTTAGGATGAAGCATATTTACCAACTCATAGTTTCTAAGCAAAAAAAGTTGCAGAACACTCAGAAAATAAAAAATTGACAACTTAAACAGTACACTTTTTTTTTAAAATAAAAAACTTCTCTTGTGGATCAGTTCTAAATTCTTTTTTGTTACGATCAACACTAATCTCCTTAGGATGTGCCTATTTGTTTTCTCTATGTACAACAAGTTCAAAATAAAAAGTCATAAATCCATTAACAACACACATAAATCATAAATCAGAAATCAGAAAGAAATACATACCTCAGCTGATGTTGAACTAAATTACCATATGCAGTGAACTTTAAAACGAGAATCAGAAAATATAAAGGATGAACTAAATTACCATATGCACTAAACTTATTTGAAGAACTACGAGAATTCGAAAACACAAAATATAAACAAAATTAACAAATGCTTTGAACTCACTGACTCCAGATGAAGTTTTGGAGCGCAACATCCGCTCATCTAAAACCAAAATTTTCGAGGTTAGGTTGTAAGGTTTTCGTAGATTGTTGTTTTCTAGTTCTTGTCTCCACCATGTTGAAATTCCACAGATAAGCTGTGGTGGAGAATGCCGACAGAAGGAATTAATCGGTGAATGAGTGAAGAGAATGGGAGTAAGACACACCGCGTTGGGGGAGAAGAGAGTGGGAGGAAGATGAAACGTTGAGCAGGAAGATTGAAAGGGTGACTTTTGATTTTACCCTAATACAGTCTCCCTTGATTGACGCTAAATTCATTTTTACCTAATTACACTCATTTACAGAATGACTAAGATGCCCTTTGGCTGAACAATTTAATTCACAGGATGAATTACGAATTTAAGATGTAGGAGCTCTAATCTCAGCCACTAAATTAAAATCCATTGGCTAATATTTAGTCTCTAGTTCTACACTAAGAAAGTGTTGTGGGAATAAGGGGACCCTATATATATATTATAGTACTTGTTTCTCCTCTTCTAAAAAATAAAACTCTCCCTATTCAAACAAAAATTACTCATATCCTTTTTTTAGTCGGTCCAAATAAAAATGATGCATTTATAATTTAAACAAATTAAGAGAAATTAAATCTTAATCAATTAAACTAATTAATCACTAATTAACCTTACTAAAAAGGGTCTAATAAACAATCATTAAAAATACCCTACAATTTTTGTTTCTTCTTCATTAAAATATCCAATAACATTTATCTCTACTTAAACATTACTAAATAATAAAACTCCTAATTTATCATGTTATCCAAAGAAAAGGGTCATCTTAATTCAGAAGACGGAGTAGAGTAGGAGTATAATTTATTCTGATGATTAAAGCAATGCAAAGTTTTTCACAAAGCCTCTTATTAATTAAAGGGTTTCGTCGAGTTGGGCTTGATATTATAGGCCCAATTCGAACCGGGTCAAATGATAAAAAAATCACTACAATAATAAATTGACGGGTCATGCCCGGGTTTTGAGATATAGTCATATCGGGCCCGATCCAACCTTTTCTAATTTTCTTTTTAAGAATGATTTTTAATACAATAGTACGTCCTTAATTATTAAAATTTTAATTTAATAATTGAGACAATAGGCATGCTTGCTATCCTGTTTTAAAAATTGAATATAATTGAGACGCTAGGGGATTTTAAAAATAGGGGTGAAATCAAATATTTGTATTTAGGAATCCGAAACTACAATTTTATACATAAAAAAAAATCTAAAATACGACCTAAGGTAGAGTACTCGAAACTCATCAGCATTATGTTGTGTTGATTACATCAAATATTCCATCCCACTTGAATTGATTCCAATGCACAAATAGGTACACATAAAATTCCTCATAAAGATACAAGGAACCAAAAAATTCTAGGAATGTAAGAATAATAATCGAATTTTATAGATTTGGCAACCAAATAAAATAGTACTCCACTGTAATGCCCACTATTTATATAAGTAGTTGGCATATTTTACAAAGATTTGTCATATCTTCTATTCCAACTGCTTATTCATCTACAAAAGATTCTTATATATGCTTACATAATAAACTTGAGTATCCTATAAAGTGATCTTAATATAGTATCTAGATCGAGGTTGAGGTCGAGGTCGAGATCAAATATCATTTGGGGTATTCGGTTAGCAAGACTGTATTCCGAGATTACATTAGTAGTGTGTTTGGTTCATGAAATTTAATCCCCCAACTCAATCATAGATGGATAATAATTGGATAATTAGTCATAGCTAACCCCCTATAACTAAAATAATCTCACAACTTAATCCTATATTATATCTTAGTATTATTTTATGTAGGAAACCGAACACCACCTTTATAGTAAGATAATTACCAGTTCACGTGTTGTTTATTATTTTTTCGTGATTGTGTGTTACTCCATCTAAATTAAAATTGAAATAGGAAAAAGATGAGCCAACTCTAAAGGTTGCATAATATATCAAAAGTAGTACTTTACATAATCCAACCAAAATCGATATGTGTAAAACTCCAACAAATCAAAAAGAGTGAACCAAAAAGTAGAAAAAACTCCTCAAAAAGTTATAGATTAAAGAGGAGTAATTTGGTGTTCATTTCAAACTTGCTGAGTTGGTTTGACTGGTGAAGTAAATATGGGCAAATCAATTGCAACTGCTGCCTTCTCCTCTCCCACAATCCCATTATTATTGTTATTATTGTTATCTTTGACAATTTCTGGAATTTCTTGAATTATGAGTGTGTTTTTCTGTTCTTGATCTTCCTTGTACTTCCCCCACAGCACTGAGTAGAGCCCCACTACTATGATTGCTGATCCAATCACCCTGTTCATTCACCAGACAGTTAATATCGCGGACGAAGGGAGTAATAATTAATTAAGTAAACTAATTCACTCACCCTCCAAGATAGATCTTTTCCGCGAGGATAAAAGATCCCATGACCGCGACTATGATCATCATGAGTGGGCTAAAAGCCGTGGCGAAAACCGGGCCTTTGGACTTCATCACCAGCCCTTGCACGTAGTATGATATGCTCGATGTCACAATTCCCTGCTCATTCAAACCCGAACACTATTAGTATCTATAGAGATATACTCCATCCACTCCCCGTTAAATGTCTCATATTTCCTTATTGGGACATTCCCTAATAAATGTCTTATTTCATTTTTACTATTTTTAGTAAGTGGACCCCACATTCTGCTGACAATTATTATAAAACTATAGTACTATATAAAAGTAAGACTTATATTTCATAACCTTTTCCAACTATTTTCTTTCATAAAGTCAAATAGTCTCTTAAAACTCGGACCAGTCAAATATGAGACATACCGCATATGCAGCGGCGAGGAGGTTCATGTCCCAGCCGATTCTCCAGACGGAAGGGTCGTGTTCCATGACGAAGGTGACCGCGACGGCTTGAAGGGTGCCCATGAAGCAGACCATTGATGTGAGAGAAAGTTGGTGGTTCGAGTAGGTTTTGAGGGCGGCTTTCTGAAGGATGAAGAGGGACGCCCATGCTAGCGTCGCGATTATTAGGAGGATGCAGCCGATGAACCAGTCGCGGTCGCTGGTGTCCTTGCCTCCTCCTCCTCCTCCACCGATGGCGCGGCGGTGGGCCGTCCATGCCATTTCGACTAATGGGCCTTTGTATAATGTCATTAGCATCGCCCCTCCCACTGTTATCAATGTTCCCACCACTTTCGCTTGGTATATCACCTTCTTTATATTCACTTTCTCCATCCTTTAATTTTTTTTACGAGGATTAGGTACAGTCTCATTCATTAAAATATAAAGTAAAATTACCTAATTTAGAGTGAGGTTTCATTTTATAGTCAATTGGTGATAGAAGATGTAACTGATTTTTTACTTCACGATTTTGATGTTATGAACTACTCCATAATGGAGTAATTTAATTATTAGTATATATTTACCTGAATATTATGGCCATGACAAATGTCATGGCGGGTAGCATGTTGCTCATGGCACATGAAAATGTTGGTGAAGTCAATTTTAAACCAGCATAATAGAAGTTCTGATCAATCACGGGCCTAACACAAAAATAAAACAAAATACTATTAATTATTGCATGTATATATAATAATATGAGATAATTAATTACTAATTACCCGAGAAGGCCTAGAATAAAAATCTGCATGAACACCTGGAAGGATATCTTTGGCTGTGCTTTCCTGAAATAATTATCCAAACATTTATATTAATTAATTAATAATAAATCATAAAATTTCAAATTTCAAAATTTCTTTTATTGATATAAAAATTAGTGTTTAATCATAAGTGATACTAAAACAACATGTTTCATTAATACTATAAGAAAAATAATAATTATTATGGTAAAACAATGTTGTTTTTAGTGTTAACAAGATACCTCTCGAAGAAGAAAGCAAAGGGAGCAATGACAGCAGTGGCGATGGCGTGTCGATAAACGACAAGAACATAGTGACTCATCCCACCATTGAGAGATATCTTGGTGATGATGTTCATGCCTGCATATCCAAATTGCAGAGATATCATTGCAATATAGGGTTTGCAGATGCTGAAGAAGCTCCCATCACTCTTCATTTTCTTACAAATGAGAGAATTGAGTGAGTAGTTGCTTTCTGTTTAAGAGATGGATACCTAAGCATCCAACCTATTTATAGAGTGAAGAGGAATCATGGTGTGTTTGGTGTGTGGAATCTGATGGAATATTGGAAAAAGCAAATCTGTGTTATCCATGTTTTGGAGGGAATAATAAGATTATTTAGTTTGATTTTGGAAGCTGACGAGAAATATAAAGAGGTGGATGATGGATTACACGTAGTGAAAGAGAACAAGGTATCTGAGTCAGGAAACAAATGAAAAATAAGCAATAATTATTGTATTGCGTAAGACAATCCCATTATGAGAATAATCATTATTCTTGTCCCATTGTTTATATATAGTAAATATTTATTTAGTTTTTGTAAAACTACATTCTTGAACACAACCTATAAAGCAATTAATCATACACTCCAGTTACTTCATATAAAATGCAAAAGTTCCATAGTTTTTATGGAAAAACATATTGTTATATGCTTATTAAGAAAATTACAATTATGAACAAAATAATACGGCTATATCATACCGACTTACATGGTGTATCCAACTAATTATAATTACAGAAAGAGAGAGAGAAAAATGGAGAAGATAAGTGGTTTCATGCAATTATTATTAGTTAGAAACCGCACGTAATATATATAATTAGAAACCACACATAATATGTCTAGAGCACTGAATTTTTATGACTAAGTTAAGGGTATAAATGCCTCTTGCGTTACGTCCTATCGAAAAATATAGAATATTGATAAGATTTATTAATACTACGAGATTGGATTTATTACAGAAAAAGAAGAAAGATTCTAATTAAGTCTTCCTCTCATCATGTTAATTAATATATATACTACAGTATAAAGAAAAATAAATAAGTATAGTTCATGATCGAGAAGCAGAATCAAAACAGAGAAAATAAAGGTTTATATACGCATAAAAAAAGTGGTAAAGTGGAGCACCAAATACTAAAATGGACGTCTAATCATCTCCAATTTTCACATACATAAACATGTGACGCAGCCCTAAATATAATGATAGTTGATATTCGACCATTTATTTTACTACATCATGGGATCCTTGCAGCCCATTTGCACCACAATATATCTATCTTTTCTTTCTATTGCCAAATTGATCTACAACAACTTGATTTATCAATCAATCAATCTCTCCATATACTTGTGAATGGCTAAAGTGTAACACATAGCTAGCTTGGATTGAGTATCTTGGCATATGATTCATTAATTTTAAAGCATGCTTGCTGACATAGGTATATTCCTTATTATTATCTATATAGGGTAGCTAGGGGAAAATATTAAATCACAAAATCAGTAAAAAAAAATACTACTCCTACTTTGTTACTAGTAAAATGGGATTTCACATAGCTGAATAAAGAGAATTATCACAACTGATTTTGTATTAAAATAACTAAAATATGCTTCTAAGTTAAAAATTAATTTGTTGGAATGTTGGATAAGATTATCAAATGGAGTATCATGTACTAATATTATACAGTATATATTCATTAGATTGCCATATCATAGGATAGTTACTATACTTTTTTTTATTTTTATTTAAGATGTGATTTTCATTTGATCATACTTAATTACATATATATACACATCATTATATCATATATTCCTTGTTATGGTCTAGTTAAAGATTAGTATTAACTTGAATACCGACATACTATTACTAATAATGGCATGTTGGTGTATTTAATCACAATAAAATTTAATACGCTATATAATTGCAGAGCGTGTTTCACAAAAAAAGGCAATAACAACAGAAATTAGTGGAGAAAAAACAACTTCTTTAGGTGCAACGAGAATCTCATTATTTTCTTGATGTGTATTTTCTTGAATACCGTCGACCGACTTTTCCATCGATAATTCCGTTGGAAAATCGCTTTTTATTTTACTCGCCAATCTTACATGCACAATTTCCATTTTAATTTGAGATGATTTGAATGAGTTTTTTAAAAATATCATAAAATTTGAATATTGATATTTAATAGAATATTACGTGCGTAGATAGATGTTAGGCGATGCGACATTAATTTGGTGTGAATTTGTCGGTCTTGAGAATTTGTGTTTGGTGCAGAATCCACGTAACAAAAGAGTTCTATTATTGGATGGGTATGTTTTGTCACGTAATACATGCACCACTAAAATATTCATTTACTAATTATTCCAATCTTGATTTAGCGTAATCGTCTATAACACAATGTCTATGTATTGATCAAGATTTAATTAGTATATAGAAAAAATGAAAGATTCAAACACCAAATACTTGCACTATTAAATAAAGCACTCGAATAGTGGGGCTTCTTTAAGTTTATTTCCCAAAAGGAAAAGGAAATTCAGACAATTGTCATTGTTTAGTTATAAACTAGTACGAAATTGCAATATCTTTCTTTTGAGTTATTTAATTTCCTTTGACTGGAAAGTATAAAGGAGTTTGCATGATTGAATCTGTTAAAAATAATGACATAAAAATTCTCTAGCCGTGTACAGGCGGTACTCTAACTATTACAATTGAAAAGAAATTGACAATCATAAGTGGAATGAAAATTACAACGGAAATAATAAAACAAACCAACAATACCTTGTGCAATCATCTATAAACGTGATGAAATACTTTTTACCACCTCTTCTTTGTACAAATTTCAAATCACATACATCTATATGGATTTAACTCAAGAGGTTTTGTGTTTCGCTCTACCAAATGGAACGACAGCTTAGTCATTTTGGCTTCAGCACACACTTCACATCTTTTTTGTGAGTTAAACTTATCAACTTTTAGTAAATTAAGATTTACTAATCTTTTTATAGCATTTAAATTTACATGTCCCAATCTATTATGCCATAAATCAGAGCTCTCAAACAAATAAGAGGATGCATCATCTTTCTTATTGCTTATTCATTTTCCACGGTAAATGACCGTAACATTCAGCTTAAAAAGCTCATTCACTAGGTGACCTCCACATATGAACTTTTCATACTTGGTCAATATAACCTTTTCACACTCAAATTCTAGTGAAAACCCATGATTTACTAGAAGTGAGCCTGACACCAAATTATTTCGGATGTCTGAGACATGCAGCACATCCTTAAGGGTAAGAACCTTTCCATATCCTAATTTTAGGAAGAGGCTTGGTTTCCCACACCAACCACCTCAAAAGAGGCTTGGTTTCCCATGCGTACTTTTCTACCTTCAACAGATTTGTAAGTAGAAAAAAATGCTTCTCTCGGAGCACACATGACATGTGGCACCCGTATCAACAAACCATTCATTTGGATTATTACCATGGTCCACGTCGGAGACCATTGCGCCACCTCGTGATCTTTGTTGTTTATAAAACCACGTTCAAATAATTTGCACAATATCGTCTCCAATAATAAGTACACAATTATATTGAACCATATGTGCATTGGTATATTCAACACCACAAGCATCCCAATTATTACTACCAAGTCTAAATTGGTCCTGCTTGTCAAATGACAAACGATAAACACAATTCTCAAGAGAATAGATCTCAAGGAATTAACCACTTCATTGCGCATCAACATTGCGATTGTTCGTTGCTTCATTCCAACTTTTAATTTCATGTTTCCTCCAACTTCGATGGGCATAATCTTGTCTTAGAAGAGTACACTAGTTTGTCTTGCGATTGTTAAAAATAATGAGATAAAAATTTCCAAGTCGTGTACATGCGATACTCTAACTATTACAATCGAAAGGAAACTGACAACCATAAGTGGAATGAAAATTACAACGAAAATAATAAAACAAACCAACAATAAGTCGAGTCGAGGGAAGCCCTCTTTCTGCAAGACAAATTACTCCCCTGCTAGTGCTCACGGAATGACGTATTGCCCCCAAAGATAAAAATGACTTCCTCCTAGCGTGTAGAAGCACCTCAAACCCGCTAGGCACCGACGAACTTGATGGAGTTCCGAGAATTGAGCTAGACAATGCTCCTAGAATGCTCACTATGATGTAGAGAGGGTTGATGTATTTCATATCCCTCAAATCCACCTATTTATAGGATAAAGGATGGTGGTATGTGAAAAGCTTGGCATTCAAGATACAACATAAAGAAATTAGAGGTTACACAAGTTAAAAAAGCCTCCAAAATCCTCCATGTTTTACACGTTTCCAACATAATCTTAATTTTTGGAATCATTCATAAAGCTCAATGAGAGAATATTCAATTTTCTATGTAGGTCCTTAACAATTCCTCCATTCTAACAACTTTTTATAAGGAAAATCGATAACTATTACTTTTACAAAATTTATCAAAGATAATTAGATAAAAGAGTTGGAGTGAGATAAAAAAAATAGTCATCTTGATTAATTAAATAGTATTATTAGATTAATCTGAGAATAGCATATGCAATCAAAGACTTCCAATTCAGGAAGTATGAGATTATATATTATGAGATGTAACAAATCAAAAATTACGTACAAGTGGCTTTTGGTGAAATAAAAACTTACGTCAAACACTTTTTTGCAGAAAATGTTGGTATAATTTGGCCTTTTGTTCCTCTTTTTTTGAGGTTACGGGACTAGGGAGGGGAGATTTTTTGGAGATTTATTTTTCTCTTTCTTATTAAATTAATTACTAAATTTCAAAATTTTAAGATGATTTATATGGCTAAGAGTAAATTTTTCAAATTTTCGGTAAGAGTTTAAATCTAGTACTCGCTGAACCATTATAAAAATAGTGAATATTTTGATTTGCTATTTCGGAGCATCTCATAAAATAATTTGAACACTTTTTAATATGAAACAATGTTTGAGCATCGTCAAAAAATATTATTTTATAACTGATGAGAAATTTTGAAATTACGTAATGTAATACATTCTTCATCCAGAATTAAATATCTTATTTTGACTCTGTATAAATTTTAAAATAAGAGTTTATTGAGTCTGAATTCTACTTATATATATTAATTCTATAAATTTAATAATAAATATTAAAAAATAAGCCTCTGTGACAACCGATGAACACATTGATCAAATTCAATGATTTGTCACTTTTCCTTAACCAAAGCCCAAAACAGACGTCAATGATTGAATCCTTTTTCATATCATTTCATGCAAAAAGATTACTTATTAGTGGATGATTTTATATTATTTTATATTTAGAGTGCTCTTTTTTAGATCACCGCCCAATATTTCCAAAAATTAGTTACCAATATCTTTCGTTTTATTTATATTAAATCTCGACTTCAAGTAAATGCAATTGCCTTTTCGTACAAAGTAAAACTTTAATATCCCTTTAAAACATTTTATTGCATAAAAAACCATTTAATAATCTCTTCGATCATGAGGGGATCTCGGTTTTTAGTCTTCTATAGTTCTATTCTTTATTTTATTCTTTTGGCAAATTAAAGTAGTCGTATTTTATTTTATTTTATTGTATCGACATTGTATCTATGTTAATTATTGTGCAAATTAAATATATTTATATACAGAATGGTTGGTCTCCTCTGCGGCGGCGCATGCACGCTAACCCAACTACAATTAATTGGAGTTGGGTTAGATTTTCATTAATAATTTAATTAATATAATCACAACATAACTAATTTCAAATAAAATTCCATAATTTTAATTACTTTTATTCTAGAAGAGAGCTGCGAGTGACAGGCTAGGTGATTATTTAATTAGTATTGTAATAACATGTTTTACAAAGGAGGGATTATATAATTTGTTTCTATTAAAGAATCTTACGTTAGTACTATTTTTTATCGTCTTTAATTAATTGTTATTGTGAAAACGTGTTTTCTAACAAATTCTTATTAGGCATATATTTAATATTTAAGCCGAATAGCTTTAAGTATATGATGTATCGCATGTATCATTTGCTATCAAAGAGTATTAACCAATTTAGAACCTTCGATTTCGATAGTTTTTAAAATATATGACCTTATTTCTAATAAACTATACATGTTGAATTTCGCAAATTAAAAAAATTACTATATTGCATAAAAGAATGTCAAATATCTTAAAAGTTTCATCCATGTAACATGTTTTTACATTCAAGGTATCGATTATGATGCAAAAAATACATTATACAGATATTTATATTTATTTAGTACTACAACAAAATGAAACAAAAAAAGAACTAATAAAATTGAACTCAACAAATCAAATGGCAATGCACTAAGTGAGTGGAATACACATATCAAACCACCATATAATTAACTTAGCATTGAAGGATGAAACTGATTATCACTTTAATTAATCTCTAATTTGATGCTGACTAATTAATTGACTGTTCTATTTTGAAACCCCAGTTTAACAACACCCATCTCCACATGTAAACCAATCATAAGTTTAAAAATTCGTATAGAGAAGCTTTTTCTGCAAACAAATATCAAGGTGAGAAGATTCTCCACCATAGTTTTTTTTATTACTATTATTATTTGGATTATTACTTATGGTCACCTCTGTTTCTTCTACATTGGATAAATTCTTGTCACCAAAGACGACGTGCCAAAGTCAATCCCTGAATTATAAATTAAGGTTTCTATTTTTTTCATGCGAATTAAAAATTAAGGTTTCTATTTTTTTTCATGCGAATTAAACTAGGACATCGATATAGTTACTTGTTGCATATTTGGGTGCATCCATCTTAATTGAGTTCTAATTATGATTAATAAATTTAAAATTGGGCCTAGAATTAAGATTTGAAATGTGAAGACCAATAATCAACAAGCAATAAATATAACTTACTTGGGCCTTAAGAGTTTACGGACATAATAAGCCCATTGTTTTCAAAAATATTTCCAATCAACTCCGTTCTATAGTAGTAGAGAGTGAAGACGTTTCTTTTCGGCACGTGATTTAAGAAAAAATGTTTTAAGTGAGTTAAATAAATGAAAAATAAAGTATGAAATGAAAAAGGTAGGGAGATAAAGAGAGAATAAAGTACGAAAGAGTAAAGTAATGAGAAGAAATGTGTTGACTTTTACTGAAAAGAGAAATGACTCTACTACTATGAAACGTACCAAAATAGCAAAATAACTCCACTACTATGGAACGAAGGGAGTGGAAAATAATTGGGCAGAATGCAACCCAAAATTCGTGAATTGACTCGGATAGCCTATTACACGTAAAGAGTAAAAATTGCCTATTACATTTAGAGAGTAAAATGTAGAAATTTCTAACTGAATAAAATTTCAATTCGATTAATTTGCACTCGATTACCCTATAGAGTTGATCGACACCTGATAGGTTTACCCGATTGATATCTATAGTTTTAATATTGAATAATAAACACTAGGATAAACTAGAGCGCGCAACCTTTTGGCAATGTTTGGTTGTCAGGATTCTGTCTGGGAAAGTAATCTGATTCCTTAAGTGTTTGTTTCCGTTTTTAATCAAACTAGAAAAGTAATCAAAATCCTGAAACAAGGAAAGTTAGTACAACTTTCCAGGATTCTGAATTCTAACTTTTCTTAGGTATTCTTTTTCCCAATTTTAGGATTCTTACATATTTAATGCAATATATTACAGTTTATTATTATTATTATTATTATTATTATTATTATTATTATTATTATTATTATTATTATTATTATTATTATTATTATCATCATCATCATCATCATCATTGTTATTATTTATTACAATGTTTTAAAAATAATTGAAAAGTATAAACCATACTTAATTTCAGGATAATAAATAACTATAATTCAAATTATCATAATTATAACTATATTATTAATTTTTATTTTTATTTTTATTATCATAATAATAATAATAAATAATTAAATATAAATATAATTATAATTATATAATAATATAATAATTATTAATTTATAAAATTGTAGTGAAATTTTAAATTATAAAATTTATTCAATTAAAAATTAAGTAAATATAATGATAATAATAATAATCTTATTTATTATTATATTATTATATATTATGATGTATAATCCATATTTAAACTATCCATCGTAATAATAAATAAAATAATATAATTATTATCATTTGTAAGTAATAATTTATTAAATAATATGTATTATTATTTTTTATAAATAAAAAATGATAAGTATATTTTTAGTTTAGTGTTTAAATCAAATATATTCTTTCAAATCTTGATATTTTCCAAACACGGGAAAGTAAAGTTATTAGAAATCATATTCTCGGGATTCATTTTCCCTAGAATCATTTTCCTTGACAATTTTACTTTCCCGCCAACCAAACATGGCCTTTAGTGCATCATAAATTTTGTTATGGCTCTAAACTCACCTAAGCACTAAGAGTGTCCACAGTGGGGGAGCCGCGGCCCGTGGACACTCTAAATATCATGATTTTGCGTATGTTATTGTACTAAGTTGAATACCCCAACACGTTTTCCACGTTATACTTATTCCTATACGAATAATAAAATCTAAGTAATTTATTAGGCAATTTATCCAAATTGTTGGCAAATAACTTTCTCTAAATATGGCTTATGTATAAATTTGGTAGAGAACAAGTGATCAACCTAGTTTGAGATTCAAAGTTAGAAAATGAAAATATAAGCAAAAGAATTACAAAAAGCATGGAATATGCCCAATGTGGTGGAGAAGACATTTTTGTGCTCCTTTACCTAATACCAAAATCATTTTTTTTTCTGTTTTTAACTAAACAATTTATACCCACCGCGCCCTCATAAATTTGAAGTAACTCGAACTTAAAAAAACGTCCAACTAATTGAGGTATGCCTTTAAAGTAACTCGAACTTACAATAAACGTCTTACCAATTAAGGTGCAGATTGTCGTCGTCCAAAATCATTTTTATAACTAGCTAATCAATGTTTCTTAATGTAATGGAATAATTTGTATTATTATCCAAGATCGAACTATATTTTCCAATTTTAAAAATTAGGAATATATTTAAAACTCAGTATGCATTTAAGAAAGAAAAAGGGCAAACTCACGCAAATTATTAGCCTTCTTTTTAGCTCAAGAAAAAATATTTAATTCTCTCTCTATTCTTCCCTTTTCTTTCATCCTCTCTCACAATCTGCAGCCCAGATCTCAAGCAAGCTATCCGATAAATTTGATTTGTTTATAGCTTCAATTCAGCTGCGATTTTCGTTTAGATCCTTGCGTTACCTTTCTGTTCAGGTAAACTGAAATTGGTTGTATAATTATCTTCGATTTACGCTGTCAATTGTAACGGAACTTTTTCGTTTTCTGTTTGTGTTTTAATGGTGTAAATGAGCAGGTTTTGTGTATTTTTGGAAACTATTGCACGGAGTCTCATTGGAATCGGTTTGCGCGTTCACACCTTGCTGAATTTTCTGTTTATTTGATCAACTCGGAATCAGTTTTACTGAATTTCATGTTTTGATGAGCTAAATGGTAGTGTTAGATTTGTTTCAGAGTTTTGTTTATTTGCTTTGGTTAGGCAGCTTAGTTTTTCTCTTATGTTGTTTCGTTTAAAACTTGAATTTGTTTTTCGCTTTGGTTTATTTTTTCTGTGAGCTACTGTGATCATCTGCGTCGTATTCTGCATGTATATGATTGCCGTGCGTTTTCTTACTGAGTGAATTGGACAGGAATCATGTCTCTTGCACGGCCTCACTGGATGCGAGATGGTCATTTCCGAAGTGATGGTAGGTCGTCTTATGGCAGAATGAGAACAACAGCTGCTGCTAACTACGAGTGGAGCCACAATTGCCCCTCTGATTCAAACTTTTATACGAAGAATCACGGCTCGTCCAGTGACTTCTCTCGGGACTCAATGCAGTATAGACCAAAGTATGACCATGTCTGGCGTGAAGTCGTGCCACCTTCAAAGAGGTGGAAGGTCTCGGATTTCTCACATGAAAGCACTGGCAGGCCCTATCAACAATCCCTTATTCATGAAAATGTTTTGAAAACAATGCTGGCATTTGGCAACATGTACCTCCCTTATATGCCAATGCTTACCCTGGTGTTCCTTCAGTCTGCAACAATAGGTCAGCTACAATAGCTGGAACGAGGCCTGACGATGCCGGTGCTTATTCTTCAACTACCTCCAAGCGAGACCGCTCAAAATATGAGGATGGTGAAGAAGTGGTTTTTATGTCAAGAGATGAGATAGAGAGGCACTCTCCTTCAAGAAAAGATGGCATTGATTTGCTGCATGAGACACATCTGCGATATTCGTACTGTGCCTTCCTTCAGAATCTTGGAGTTCGGCTTGATCTGTGAGTTATAAACCACTAAGTTATCAATGGAGTTGGCTTTGAAGTACTGTTGTGCTATGATTAATTTTGTGTGTTACTTTGACACATTTTGAATTCTCATTTGCAGGCCACAGACCACTATAGGAACTGCTATGGTTGTGTGTCATCGTTTTTTTGCTCGTCGCTCTCATGCCTCTCAATTTGCCCTTTTGCTTATATCTTCTTTGAAGGTATTTATCATTCCATTGTATTACTAGTCCATTTTTGTTTTTTTGTTAAAAGAATGATTAGTGCAATTGTAGATAGACTGAAAATCAATGTTTCAGGAAATTGAATGGGGTTTAAGTTTGTTTTTTTGTGAATAAATTATTTGGGATTGGATGTATATGACTTTGGCACATTCTATTTTTTATTATCCTGATAGTTCAGTTTGTATTGTTAAATCACAGGCAAAAAGGGGTAAGGTTTATATGGCATATAGCGTGGTGGTAAAATGGCTTATGGCATTGCTTATTGGGATTGGTAAGTTTGCCACCTTCTTCTTTGTGTGATCTATTGGTTGATTAGACCTTCGTTTACGCGGAGTACATCTCCACCCAACAGATGGCCCAGAAATTAACTTCTTTCCTTGACTGTCCTGATATCTACCTTTAGGTACTGCACTAGCTGCCGTATTTATCAATATATCCGTTGAGAATTTCGCTGGATGGAAATATTCCTGGACATTCAATCTGATTCAGAAGTCATACTTTGCTGGATTTTTGGTCTATAGACTTATCAACTTGGCTTTAGTGTTATCCTCAGTTTATATAGTTACACAATTTTCACCAGAAGCTGCAGGATCAGGAATCCCTGAAATAAAGGGTTATTTAAACGGTAAGTTTAAATGATTTATTTTTCTGTTGATGGCTACTTTCTTGTTGAATCTCATGCCAGTCCTCCTACATGTACAGGAATCGACACACATGGTATACTTTTGTTCAGGACTTTAGTAGGCAAGGTAGGGCGCCTCGTCCCTGTTCTCTGCATGTTATTTGATAGTAAATGACTGTTGTGTCAATGCTTACATTGAATTACCCCATCTCTAGATTTTTGGCAGCATAGGATCTGTGGGAGGTGGCTTAGCACTTGGTAAAGAAGGTCCACTTGTCCATATTGGCGCTTGTATTGCTTCCATGCTTGGACAGGCAAGTGTTTGATTATTGTGTGAATTTCTTGAGGAAATTGTTTGCATGGCAAATTGAGGCCTTCAAATTTCACTCATTTCCTATGTATAGACCAGTAAAATAATGATCATGTGTTAAAAAAAAATTATCTATTGCTAAGAAACTGCTATGGGAAGATTAATTGCAGTGGCCACACCACATAAGAGCTCTCTTCTTTTTTTTTACAATGTGCTGAAGCTGACTAACTTTACTTTTTTTAACTTCCCTCTTGTTTGTTACTAAAGGGTGGATCCACAAAGTATCATCTGTGAGCAAGATGGCTAATGATCTTTACCAGTGAACGAGATCGACGGGATCTTGTGAGTAAGATTATAATGTGTTAGATATACTGGAAGCTGGATTTAATTTGGAACTTGTATTATTAGTTTGTGTTCTTTTTCCCCTTTGTTTGTGGATATTGGGTGAATCATAACCTTTTCTGCAACTTATGTGGCCAATTTAATGGCCTTTTTATTTTATTTTAGAAAGGGTATACTGTTATTGCGATTGAAGAGGTGACAAGGCTTCTCTGCTTTGCTCATTTGTACTGTTTTAATTTTTTTGAATAAGGTCACCTGTGGATGTGCAGCAGGCGTGGCTGCTGCATTTAGAGCTCCTGTTGGTGGTGTATTGTTTGCACTAGAAGAAGTAACATCATGGTAATATGCTCTCTTGATGCAAGCAACCGTTTTTAGTATGACCTTTCTTGTCTTCCTATGCTGGCGGCAATAATTATTATGGCTAATTTATTTCAATAATCTACTTGAATTTCCCAAGTCTTGACACTTTTCTGGATTGGCCAAGTATAATTGTTGCCTGAACCCAATGATTTTTTTTCTTATTCAAGGTGGAGGAGTCAGCTCATGTGGCGTGTCTTTTTCACATCTGCCATTGTGGGTGTGGTTGTACAGACAGCAATGGCATGGTGTAAGAGTGGAAAATGTGGACATTTTGGTTCTGGAGGCTTCATCATGTGGGACATCTCAGGGTGACAATCTATGAATCTAAAGCTTTACTTGATAATGAGTTTCTCTCTGATCCATCTATGTTGACATTCATTCTGACGAAAGGTTCTTTTTAGTGGTCAAGAAGATTACTCATTTCAGGAGTTGTTGCCAATGGCGGTCATAGGCGTTATTGGGGGACTTCTTGGTATGTATGAATAAGTAATTCATGACAAGTGCTAGAATGTTCCTTGGTGATATAGTCTTGCCTGAATGTTACCTTTGCAGGAGCATTATTCAATCAACTTACCTTTCACATAGCTTACTGGCACCGAAATTATTTGCATAAGAGAGGGAATCGTGTGAAGGTAAGTTCCTGAAATAAGATTACTACACTTTGGCAGTTGGCACTATTTTAATGAACTATAAATTGACTTTTCCCCTGCCCCCTCGTATTGTAGGTTATTGAAGTGTGCATTGTCTCTCTGATAACCTCTCTTATTTTGTTTGGATTACCGCTTTTTAGAAAATGCACTCCCTGCCCTGAATCAGATGCTGATTCTGGCATTGAATGTCCACGGCGCCCAGGGATGTATGGAAATTATGTTAATGTAAGATCTCTTCAGCTACATGCTTAATCTTCTTCTGGATGTAACCAATGTTGTTTCACTTGCTATAAAGTTGTGGCTTTTGCCATCATTTATCACAGATTGGTGGCATCTATGTGTCTGTGTGTTCTCCACTAGATAAACAAGCTACTGCTCCTTCATGGTTTTGTATGAACAATGGATTGATATTGAATCTTTAATGTTACAGTTTTATTGCGGTGACAAGGAATACAATGACCTTGCAACTATATTCTTCAACACTCAGGTCAATTACGATTTGCTGCAGTTCTATCTTTATGATGGTATAAATTTATAATATGATCTTTGCTAATGATTCAGTGATGCTTGCAGGATGATGCAATCAGAAATTTGTTCAGTGCTAAAACAATTCATGAATTTAGTGCACAGAGCCTCCTTACCTTTTTGGTATGCATTAGTACTTTTTTGAATGATACGTACTTCATTATGATCATACTGTATAGCATCTCTCTCTGTACTATTAATGCTATAATAACTATGTGATATTCTGACCATCACATGAATAATTCTATTTTTGGGTTCTTCAGGTCATGTTTTACTCTCTAGCAGTAGTTACTTTTGGCACGGCTGTTCCAACTGGTCAATTTGTTCCTGGCATAATGATTGGCTCTACTTATGGTCGGCTTGTTGGCATGTTTGTTGTAAACTTTTACCAGAAGCCCAATATCAAAGAAGGAACGTAAGAGCCCAATCCCACTCTTTGCTAGTTGACCAATTGTTTGATGTCGCTCTCAAAACTGAATGTATTAGAGCCATCAAGTTCAAGCTTCATAGTTTATGGTAACAAATATAAAGTAGAAACTACTGGATCCAAATATTAAAGTAATTGCATTTTTGGTGACTGGTATATGGGCCACATAAATTACATCGTTGATTACTGAAATATAAACAAGTGCTTGAGATGTTAGTTGAACAAGTAAAAGATGTTGGTATTATTTTCTGATCCTCAAAATTTTGATATATGCTCTGCATCACATTACTTTTCCTTATTTTGAGTTGAAGAGTTTAAAATTATTGTTATCATAATCAAGTTGAAGAGTATAAAATGACACAGTTGACACTAACATTATCATAGTTGAGTTTGAACATTAAGCGGCAATGATAGCTATAAAGTTTGGGGCGGTCAATGTAGGGATAAACCTTTGCATATGATTACAAATTTTCAGTCTCTTCAAAAAATCTAAGAAATTTTCATCTCTCTGGAATTTCAGGTATGCTCTTCTAGGTGCTGCATCTTTCCTTGGAGGCTCGATGAGAATGACTGTATCACTTTGTGTAATTATGGTTGAGATTTCCAATAACTTGAAGTTTCTACCTCTCATCATGTTGGTTCTCCTCATATCAAAGGTAAGATCTAAAAACCAATATACCTGAGAACTATCTGCTGCAATGAACAATACGTTTTTTGCTTCTTTCTTTTTTCAATTTGCTATCAATCATTCTCAGTCCCCTCATGTGTATATATGTATCTTTAGTGCAGTCCTAGAATCTTCTAGAACCTTACTTGTGCTTACATGTTTTCAAGAGAACATATGATGTGTAAAAGACAGTCTCTAGTTGCTTTCTTCCTTTCCATTCTTTAGATTTGGCACAGTTGTCTGAAGGCTGTTGGTGATGCTTTCAATGAAGGCCTGTATGAAGAGCAGGCTCGACTAAGGGCTATTCCTCTATTGGAATCAAGACCAAAATATCAAATGCGGAATATGACAGCGAAGGAGGCTTCAGGGAATCAACAGGTTGGTGGTATCATCCCCAGTTATCACTTATTATATGGGGTTCCTATCCCATTCCATTGCCTTGAAAGTGTTATTTCATTATTTTATTTATTTATTTGTAGGTTGTCTATTTCCCTCGTGTGGTGAAGGTTGTGGATGTACTTTCTATTTTAAGGAGCAACAATCACAATGGGTTTCCTGTAAGTTGGTGCCGTGTTTCAGTTCTCAGCCTCTACGAGCCGTATTTGATATATTTCCTTATGTGCCTTACAGGTCATTGATCACACGAGAAGTGGAGAGACGCTTGTCATAGGCCTCATCTTGAGAAGGTGGACTTTACAAATTTTTTTTTCAAAACTTGTACAATATCCTAAATATGTTGCTTATGAGCATACAAAATTACTTAATGTTCAACATCAAATCTTTTTCATTCTTGCAGTCATTTACTAGTACTTTTACAGTCAAAGGTCGACTTTCAACTTAGTCCGTTGCCCTTTAATTCAACAGACTGGCCTGTACCAATCAGGTGGTGGAAAAAAAGTTTCATTCTTCTTATCCATTTAGTTACACGAAGAATATGATAATTTTGTTGGTTGGTTGTCCACATAGCAGGCACAATCTAACAGAATTCGTCAAGCCTGTTTCCAGTAAGGGGATTACTATTGATGACATCCACCTAACCCCTGATGATCTGGAAATGTACATTGACCTTGCTCCATTTTTAAACTCGTCACCTTATGTTGTTCCAGAAGATATGTCATTAACGAAGGTGAAAAATCTATCACGGGTAATCTTACTCTTGTAGTCATTGTATTACTTCATTTGAAGAAGTGAGGTTGAAATAGTCGCCATGATGTCTCATGAAGACCGTGATGGTGATGGTGATGGTGATGATGATTTAGGTATATACTTTATTCCGGCAATTGGGGTTAAGGCATCTACTCGTCGTTCCACGTGCTTCTCGTGTTATTGGAATGATTTCGAGGAAGGATCTGTTGATAGAGGTATTTTAATACTGATATTCTCGTACTCAGTTGCATGTGATAACACTTTGTAGTAATCGGAAATATTTTCCCTCCTACTTTCCCAGGACCATGAAGATACAACGGCTGTAGAACTTCAATCCACTAGTGTTAAGGTCTCAAATCTGCTCTCTAACTTATTGCTCAAATCCACTGCATCGTACTCCATCCGTTCCCTCATAGTTAAGTCATTTTTCCATTTTGGGAAGATCCCTCATAGTTGAGTCATATCCTTAATAAACACTTTTTCTCACTATTACTTTACTCTCTCTTACTTTATTCTCTCTACTTTATTCACTCTCTACTCTATTCTCTCTACTTTTTTCTCTCGTACTTTTTATCTTGCTACTTAACACACTATATATCCATTTCTTAAACGCCGTGCCAAAAGGTTCCCCCTCAACTATGAGGGAACAGAGATAATGATTCTTTGATAATTGAGTGCTGGTTTTGAAACTACTATGTAAGTAAGGCCGATGCATTAGGACACGTTACCATCTTCTCTTAGTTTAGACCTTAGTCTGATCCTAATTGCTATCGATCTCTATACTTAAATCCTCCTTATGGTTCGGCAGGGATCATCAAGATGACAGAAGAGCGTTGAGGAAAGATGCCGAGCAACCTCTGCTTGATGGTCTTATCGTCTAAGTTGCAACAGGCTGCTCATAGTGGTTCGTTTGCATCTGTCGTTCAAAGAACAGGTTTTTTCTGCCTGCTCCAATTCTTTTTAACGAGAGATTAATTCCTTAGTATCTCTAGATTCATTATAGGATAGAACTGTGTGTTGTGTGTCTCTTGAGATCCTGATATATAGTATAAGATGAAACCAAGTGTTGGAGAATAGAAAGAGAAGACGACGAGAAGATGGTTGAGGTGATCCGCTCCGTAAGCTGTGTGGTATGTGATTCTAGATGGGGCAAGGCCCAAACTGTAATTTTTGTAATCTGGGAACTGTAGGAGTCATGAGTATAGGCCTTTGTATATTGAGATAGGAATGATTGCAGGTCACATTTCTCCTTTGATTTTTTCATTTCAATGTGAAATTTGAAAGTTTTGCTTCTACTTCGATAACCGTGTATTTTGATTATTGTGTTTAGACGATTCATGATGGGTAAATGCTTGATAGTGTTTTTTTAAGGGTGGATTTAGAATTAACTTATTTTTTAGATTCTAAATGTATAGAATTTTAAAAAAAACACTAAACTAAAACAACCTAAAAATTTCTACTTTGTATCTTTGAAATGGGATTTTTATCTATAGTTGTAAAGCAAAAATTTGTTTAGAACATATAAAAGTGATTTCTTGAAGAACAGCATATGCTATAAAGGGAACAATTATGAGCAACATAGAACTACTACCCACCCAAATTCAATATATTGAGAACACTAAAACTTGAAGTATCAAATTGAGCAAACATAATACGAAATTTTCTGTTACATTTAGGTGTTGCAAAACAGTAAATGTAAATAACACCAAAATGTAACAGATAAATCGAACACAAAAAAAAACACAAAGTCGATAGTAGAATTATTAGTAGATAATTAAAGATTGTAAGTAGCAAAGCTAAAACAATCCAACCACAATGCATGCTAGAAGCATACATCCCAATTTACCAAAAGGGATAGTTGGTGGTGCGGAGAGAGACACTCCGCTGCTCGGAGCCGGTGCTCCGGGTGCCAATGGAGGAGCCGGAGTGGCTGAGGCGGATCCCAATGGACTAGATGCTGCTACACGAGGTGCGCGGGGGGCGTTGATATCCACTTTCTGGCCGGCCTGGCAGTGCCCGGGCGCGCCACACACGAAGAAGTGGTGGCCGTTGGTGTCGATGACGATGGAGTCGTTGCCCGAAGTGTGAGTGGTGATCGGGGACGAGACGTTGCACGACTTGTACTCGGCGTGCGTCACTCGCATCACGTTGTGAAATTGAGAGTTGTACTCGAACACTGAGAGTTCGAAACATAAAACACAAAATCTCAAATTTTATGGTTAATTAACAATTCAATTTATATCACTAAAATGCCATTCAGTGTTTTTTTTTGCATTATTGAGTCTTTCCTTGAACTGTCATAAAATATTACTCCATCCGTCCAAAAAAGTCCAAAAAAATAGTGTCTATCCTTTTATTTTCATTAGTCTCGTAATACTATGTATAGTTATTCTCAATTTATTATTCACTTTTTATCTTTTTGTTTCCTACTTTATTTACATTTTTCTTTATTTCTCCCACTTTATCTATTTTTCTTGCGTAATTTACTAATTTTGCATTAAAATTTTTATCTTCGGTCAATAAGACTATTTTTGGTGGATGGATGGAGTAATAAAATTACAACTACTAAATTATTAAAGTAAATTTTGATTTTGCTCGAGTCACTATTCACTAGAAGACATTGATTATGCAATATGCATCGATTCAAAACAAGACATCATGGGCTAAACCAAAATGTAGGAGCTTTTATTTTCCAACAACCTCATTCTTCTCTGTGCTCCACTTCCTTGTCCTAGCTTCTTGAAAATAAAATTTACTTGTAGTAATATTTCAAAATTTTATATTAAAAAAAAGAAATATTTTTTAGGTAATTGCTACTAGTATTTAGAAACGGAGGGAGGGAGCTGTATAAACTAGTGGTCTGGTCTCTGCAACTACAAAGTGACATTAAGAATGGAAAACACCATCTTGACACAGAAAAACAAAAAAGGAGCCTTTTTCATAATAGAAACAACAAACTGCACAAACCAAGTGTTCAAAAATTTCATCTTTCAACCAAAACCAAATGTCTGAAAACAAAAATGATTATGCAAACATTACAACAACAAAAACTTGCATGCACACAGAGAGAGAGAGAGAGAGAGAGTATTTATACCTATAATATCACCAACTTGGAAAGATTTAGAAATAGCCCACTGTTTGTAATCAACATTGGCAATGGTGGTCCAACCAGCTGATTCTCCCACTTTGTGAACTGCTCCAAATGAAAACTGAGCCAAATTTGACACCAAAAACAAAAATACTACGACAAGAGATCTCTTTTCAAGAACTGAATCCATTTTCCCTCAAAGATAAAGACTCTTTCTTTGAGAACTCAAAAGGGACAATTTCAATGGCTATTGTTGTTCAAGTTTTGTGTCAGTTTTTATAGTGAAATATTTTGACATTTGGTGGTTTTGGAGGCTTCTCATAATGGGCCATTCTTAGGTGATGACTACTCTCTATCATAAATATAGTTAAAAACAATGAAAAAGTAGAATTATTACTATTATCTTCTTTTTTTGTACTCATTGGGTGGTGTAAATAAGGAAAAAAAGACAAATGAGGAAAACTCCATTTATTTTCCATAAAATTAGTACCTAAAAATGTACACATTGCATTGGATTCAAACTGAGAATTGTGTTTGCATGAAAGTAAGATTTTGAACATAAATATTATTCAAAGTTTAATAAAATTATCTTTTAAAGGTGATATGCCATTACAATTTACAATAATGATTATTTAGTGGCATGGTAAAATGCCATTGTTTATCAACTTGTAGTACACTCTAATTCTCAAGGAATTTCACCCCCAATTAATTATTAAACCGGGTTTTTATCAAACAACCAAGCTCCCTACTATAGGATTAATTAAATTGTGGAGTGTCAAGCATGAGATAGAGGCCAATCATTTTCTTGCAATTTCAAGAAACATACATTAACTATAACATAGTATATTGAAAACATATATTGGTAGGCATCATCAATATGCTACTTCATGGGCGTGGATAAAGAAGTTCAATTCGGAAGATGTCGAAATTCTAGTCATGAAGTCGTCACTCTATGAATAACGAAAACTAGATAAAAGCTAGGTAGTGATCAATATGGGTAGAGATCTCACATATTAGCTGTTGGCGTTAATTAACATGACAACAATACTTGAAAAACTTGTAAGCAAAGGATATATCTGAAATTATTTAGTAGGTTTGTTTGGTTTGGTGCAAAAATTATACTTTGTGGTGAAGAAGTCTTCAATTATGACATGTAGTTGTATATTTGCTTTATACTTTGACAATTGACATGATTTTGTTGCACTCAATCTCTGCAAAAGGATTTCAATTAATGAAACCTTATTATACAGTTTTTTACATATTTTTTTTCACCATTTACTATTTATAATCTTTCTACTTCATTTCACAGATAATAATATTTATCTAATTACAGGCATTTAACAACATAAATTATTGTTAATTACGGATAAGTTTTTCTCTTGATGTGTTAAAAATTGAAATAACTATCTCTTACTATTTTGTTAGATGATATTGCATTCTTGAACTAGTTTGATTGATTAAACTATAACAATCGATTTAATTATGTGCATACTGGTATTTTGTTGAAAGTGTTACCATTGACATTTTATTAGAAAAAATACTAATTCTTCACTATGATTTCTTTCGTAATTATTATCCTAAAACCATAATAATTGTATAGGAACTCATGATGCAGTATAATATCTTGCCCATTTAACCTAGCTATAAGTATAGAAAAAATCTTGGTTAAAAAATTGAAATTTCAATCGTACAACATTCTAGATCGAATTTGTTATACATAATTGAACTACTTACATTTAAAGCAACATCACACAATTTGGGGCACAAGTCATAAATCATGGTGTCATTGTCCTCGAATTCTGTTGTAAGAAAACATAAATCCATACAAGAACTAGAACATCAACTAGAATTATTCAAATTTCCAATTTTTCATGTTAAATCACTAGTATTGTATTCTGGACTTCCCACAATTCATCCCTTTCCCTAAACAGTTTCAAATTGATAACTTGCGGGTGCATTTGGTCGTTTACAGCGAATGCATACAGTCCTCACCTGGAATCCGAACCCCTATCCCTAATCCATATGAATCATGCGAATGCGAGGAAGTAGAGATATAGCTTAATGTAGGGTGAATAATCGAAAAAAAAAAGTTCATCTGGATGAAGAAGTATCAGAATCATCAGATTGTTTCGATGATTTATTCTTCATCGCAGCGATTTCCTTGTCGTGCTGCTTGTTCAGATACCGTTGTGCAGTTGCGTTCACAATCTTGACGAAGAAGTTCATCAGCATGAACCAAACCACTGTGTTCCAAATAAAAGCAGGAGAGAAGTCCCATTTCCTCCCCTGGGGTTGGAAAGAGAATTTGTGAGCAATGGGGTGATTATAGAAGGTGGACTATGGACTAGACAAGTTTGAACGACACGAACCTTGCTATCTGCTTGAGCGTGAGGTTTGGCAGCCATGTACTTGTCCTTCATCGAATGAAGCTTGGGGATGAGGTTGGATAGGATGGAGTCGAAGCCAGGTATGAAGCTGAGCACCCAAAGTAGTTCGTTTTCTACCCAGTGAAGAAGCTGGTTGTTGCAGATGGAGATGATGAAAAGTGACTGCAGATTATCGACATTTGTGAGAAAATATGTCGTGTGAATAAAGATTCGATTTTCATCTGTACAAGATGAGAGTGGAGTAAGCTCGAATCACAAACCTGAATGTGAGTCTTGATTATTGCTTTCCCAATCATCGTTGCTAGGAAGAACTTCCAGAAAGGAATTCCAAACTGTCCGCACATTATGCCCGCAAGATCAAACAGAGGATTGGGTATCTACAGAGCATATCGAGACAACTCATTAAAACAGACCCCAAAATGGACGCACTATGCAATAAACCGTAAGGGTTTAGCAATTTACTTCACATAGAGAAGATCATATCAAAATATTAACCAGGAAAAAAAAAACATCAAAGTAGACGAAGGAGCTAACCGAAGCAAGAACCAAAATGGTGAAGAAGTTCATATATTGGGCATGTGAAAGGAACCAACGCTTCATTCTATTCAGGAGGGAAGAAAGGAACCCTTCGTCTCCTGTCGAGGAAGCATCCAGTTCTTCCATGGCCGACACTGTACTTCCCGACAAGCTAGCTGTATAACGAATAGCATGTGTGAGGTCCTTCATATAATACATACCAACCACATAATTCCTGTTTTTATATGTCAATAGACAATAGATCTAAAATAACTAACAACTCCAACACAAATGCAAGGAATTCCAAAAAAAAACTTCGTGAATTTACATACCTGCCCTTGAAATGAAATACGGGGGCAGTTCGCCGAGTGCAGTACCAAGACCCCATAGTATTGCTTCTAACTGGACTTGGGGCAAGATGCTACTGATGGGAATTCGCACACCTTGTGAGGACGGAAATATAGGAGGCCCAAATTCGGAACAATCTTTGCCAAGCCATGAAGGAGTTCTCTTTAGTTGTATTGTGTCATAAATGGCACTTTTAATGTCTACTCGACCACACTGCACTGCTTTTAATGTGAAGAACGCAATATGGGGTCCTAAATAGAGGACGAAGGTGTGCAGCCCAGAACCTACGAAAATAAAGAACAACTTATGAAGCTTGGATAATAGGCTGCGAAGATATGCATGAGAAAGCATGTTTAACCGTTTGTTATCAAAATATTTTCCCAACAATCAATCATTAAATAAGTCATCAACATCAACATATCGAATAGAGGATCTTGTTAAGATAATTTTTCTTACCGAGTCCAATGGAAGATGCTACACCAAGAGCCACCCACCACAGTCCAAACCGCAAGTAACGTAAAACTTCCTCAACATGCTGAATTTCAATTAAGATACATGTGGAAAGACCCAAAATATGTCAAACTCTGACCAGAAAAATATAAAAAAGCATTCTCTCATTCCTAAAATCATAAATAGCGATATAAGAGAACTATCATTTTCTGAAGAATGCTTGGAGATCTGAATTTAAATGACGAGACGCTAACACCAAACTACCGATTTAGGATGACCAAATTAATTACCTTATCATGAGGACCATCAACTATAACTAGTAGTATCCCTGCAACCCCAACAAGGGCACCAAAAAGCATAAGCCAACCGCCATGTGACAAAACATATGTGAACGACCGTCTGAGGTAGAGTACAACAGCAAAAAGGAATAGCTTTAGTGTCTTGAACGGTTGGGTGGTTAAATTCAATTTTTCTAATTCTTGTTGGTGCTTCACTCGAAGTCCTACAAAAGCATATATTTTACAGTAAGAAATCAACATAAGATTCATAATTCATTAACCGGAAACTGAGATACGTAACCAAGTTATGGAATAGAAACATACTCCATGAGAATTTTCAGTATCATACACATGTCCATTTATCAAATAACTAGGTGTCTCCCGTTGCATACAAGTACTATAGCAAATATCAAGCACGGCCATCCCTCCCTCTCAATCCATACATAAGCAAAGTGGAAAACCTCCAACGTAAGAGGGGTACAAGTACAACACCAATTCAAATCTCTCTTCCCACAACACTATATTAAAGTTCCAACTCGACTTGCATCTTATACTTAGCAATAAGGGCACAGCTTGATTCCTCAAATTTTATTCGACAAACTTTTGGAACCAAGTTAAAAGACACTCGGACAAACTTGCATACGAGTTCTCACTGACCTAATGCATTGCAGAGACATCTCATCCCATTAGTCTTCAGAACATAGTATTATTTTTCTAAAAAAAAGCACACACTGCCATACATACATAGTAGTACTAACTAACTACACAGTGCACCTGGCTATTTGTGGCAGTGTCTTAGTTTCCTCCAAAAAAAAACATCTACTAAATCAGAAGAAAAATTAAAAATCCTAATAAAAGCAATGGCACCATTAATCATTAATCAAATAGTTAAAACCCCATGAATATAAATATAGCAGAAAGTTCAACACCATTTATGAATCTGCACATCACAAAAGCTTTCTCATCAACAAATCCTAAAATAAGCAAAACATAATAAAAAACGAGCATTCATCACACACAAAGCGTGGATACACAAAACTGAAGAATCATTAAATCAACTACAAAAATAAAGCTTTTCGCTCTTCCATTTAATGAAGCACATCCACAAAAACTGACGAATCATTAAATCAACTACAAAATAGATTTCTGCTCTTCCATTTAATGAAGCACATCTGTGAAATCCAACTCCCAAAAATCCGGGAAGAAGAAAAAACTTGCCTGAGAGTGATACGCCGCCGTTTCGACGACTACTGGTGGATTTCGATTTTTTCTTCGACCCCATTATTTAATTTTATACTCACATACACGCCATGTTAAACGGGCATTACACACACGCGTTTCTGTGCGTGTAATAGCTACTGTTGAATTGCAGGTTGAGACTAAAAGGGGATGCAATAACCTTGATTCAGCGCAAATCAAACGAGGAAAGATCGGATTTTGGAGAGAGATCTGAGTGTTTGTGGAGGCGATTGTGTTGGTTGAAAAATCACCTGATTTTGACGGAGGAGATGGATTTATCACGGTATCTCTCTCACACACACGCACTGGAAATTGGATAATTGAAAAGAGAATTACTATGCTTTACTCAATTGGACTACTATTTTGAATTCGAAGATATTTATTCATAATCATCAATATCCTTAATAGATTATGTTATATTTTAAATTTAATACTAATATTTCAAAATATATTATGTATATATATATATATATTGAATATTTGATGTCACTACAACAAGTAGAATATAACGTCAATGGGTCAATTGAGTATCCTGTAGTCTAAATTGTTTAATTTCTTATTTGTTGCGTAATTTTAGACGTTTGGCATCGATTTTATAGTGCAGGCATATTCCATGAAATTAGGAATATATTTGAAATTATTTTTGGAAAATTCAGTTAGGTGGAGTCACATTGAAGTATAGTGTCTACCTTATAAATGTTCATAACTACGTTCATATTTCATTTATATGTGCATAAGTGCAAATACATTTCAAACTATCATCATTTTATAAGAGGCACATATTTTTATATAATTGAGGCAGCGGTCAAGATCAATAATTCAATATCTCGTTGAAAACTGGTTATAATATATTTCAGAATTAAGTAATATTATGAAATTCTTTGGTATTTAATCAGTTTAAGCATGTATTAAGTCAAAAGAAAAGGAAAGAGTAAAGGGCCTCCACTTGTATTTAGGATTTATGAATAAATATAAAACATATTAATGAAAATGAATATTTGGATGAGAAACTGAAATCAATCTATTGCTCAAAATGGAATTTCATCTTAGATATTATCGTTATTATTTAATGTCATTAAATATTTGCTTCTTACTCGTGCCAACTTCACCATAAATGAATGAACTTGCTTATTTGAAGTTTGAACCATTCCATATATATGTTCGTATTTATACTATGCATTACATTTATTCATTTTGGAATAAATACTACTGTTAATAATAGCAACACTTGCAAAAAAAATCAATGTATCACGCTCTTGCTCCCCATCCCAACCTTTCGTATTTTATCACAACGAAGTGCAGTTCAATTGATAAAACTTTACTTCTTCAATTAATAGATCAGTCGTTCGAGTTATTTTGAGTTTATGTGAAGCTAGAGCGAACCAACAAAATGTAGTTTATACTTTTTATTTTTAATGTGGTTAATGGTCATGATCGTGAGGGTGTATTATATACATAAGCACAAAACTCCTATTTTTTTGTTATATTATATAAGAATATTGGCACCTAATATCATAGAACTTTCAAAAAGTTGGGTTTTTCCAACGAACTTTGAAATTGGCAAATAATATCACGAACTTTATCTTATGTTTGTTATTTCCCACCATTGAAAAAATTCCGACTATATTATTAGATTGAAAAACAAATTTGGAGGGTGTGCTTCAAGAAAAACTATTCTCAAATATTGAAAATCTTGAAACTCTCGAAGTTGTTGTCGAGAAATTACGAAAAAAGTCTGTATCATGATATTATTTACCGGAAATTTTTCAATGGTGGGAAATAACAAACTCGGAGTAAAGTTCGTGATATTATTTGTCAATTTCAAAGTTCGTAGGAAAAACCCAACTTTTTGAAAGTTTCATGATATTAGGTGTCAATATCTATATTATCTAATATGAGCTTGTAACACAAATAAAACCCAGTACTACTATTTGATGAAAAAAAAAATAAGGTGCTATATTTGTGTAGACTGTAGAGTTCTAATGAATATATAATAAAAAATACGCTCAAAAATCAAAATCACAAAGCGTCATCGGTTGAAACCCATATCTCCCAGTCCCAGATAACGATCACAAAATTCTCATCAAATAAATAGAATAAAAAACAATTTTACAATATTACTAAAATAAAAATAAAAAACCACGCGATCACACATTTCTCCTCAAATAACAAAAAATTAGTACATTTGTAATCACATATTACTAAAAACATGATGCTCAACTAATACTATATTTATAACCAAACTAGGACATGATTGAACAGACAGAATTTATAGTTCAACTACAAATTAACAATATCAGAATAGCTGTCAACTAACATAGTCAAGGCATTAATCAATTTCCTTCTTATAACTATCCATGTAAAAATTTCAACTTAGAAGACAAAACTAACATCACAATCACATTATATTCAAACCAGATGAAAATACAATTAAAATCCAAATCCAAACCAATGAAAATTTGCATATGAATATATATTTTACTCATACAACAAACCAAAACAAGGCAGACAGACAATCAAGAATCCCAATATCCTATGAAAAGCTCGTTTGAACGCGTTCTCGAAACGTAATAAATCATAGTTTTTCAGCTAGATGTGAACGACGACATACTGTATACTAGTGTTCATCTTTACCTCATGTTCGGATATGGAGAGAAGACAATATAGAGTTAATAGTGAACATGAAAATATTCAAGCAATAACAATACCACAAATGACACAATCTAAACCAACCAATTTTCCTTCTAATAAGGAAGAATAATAACTAATCTCCATCTAAGGTTATCATGTCTAGCAATGGAGTAGGTAGAACTATCAAGAAAATCGTTTGTTGAACAAGAAGATGTGATCTACAGACATGTGAAGCTCTTGTTTAATCTATCATCAACTAATGTATGGAAGAGAAATCACATTATATAAGGTTCTTATAAGTAAATTTACAACGTCGTTCTTTAAAAAAGACCGATGAATGAAGATGAAATTCTAAATGAAATAATTCAAAGACTCGAATTGAAGCATCATAATACCATTTTGCTAACACCCTATGGTGACAGAGTTATTAATTCTATGTAACAGAAGCAACCAAATTCGCCATCAAAGGAAAGCCGGTCAAATAACATCAAACGTTAGCAGCCAAGGAAGAATCAATAAATACCTATTCACTCTTCCAAGCATATAAAACTAGCGAAAATCCAAGGCTTTTCGATTTAGACTCCTTGAAACTATCCGAGCAGGCAGATGGATCAGAAACCGAAGGGCTGCTCCACAGTTTCTCTGCTGATAGACTCGAATGGAACATGAAAACCCCACTCCCCACACCCGAACCAAACAACCAGCTATGGACATCCCAAAACACCTCCACCGGCATCTCATCAACCAAGATTGTGCAGTTCCCACGGAATTTCCAACGCAAATGCTGCACTTGCATAACAGTTTTTGCATCAACACGAACCACAAGAAAAGGATCATCACTCCCCCTCGTGTCACATTCGATCTTGAGATCATGAACAGGGCCCTTATCGCAGAATCGGACCATGGCACCAAAAACCCTCTTCCCTGCAATATGTTCCCTCTTGGCAACAAGCATTGCATTAGAAACCGAAGCAGCTGCTCCGGTTTTCTTGAATGCCTCTTCTGCCAGATCCCCAATGAGCAAAACCATCTCCCCTCTACACACAACTCCTACATAATACGACTCCAACGGCTCCGGCCCTGATCCGAATTTCGCCACAGAGAGATCCCAAAACACTTCAATTTTACAAGAATTCAGCTCCAGACACTTGGAGCCTCTCCTCTTTGAGAACAAGGAGGGCTTCACATCCATTTTACATATAAGTTGATGATATGTGTCATCTATTTCAACACTAAGGCATTGCCCCATCAAATTCTTGTTCCAAACAATGCTAATCAAGCAAGATTTATCAAACACCCTACACCTATACATGCAAGTCACAGAATTCTGAGAGGCTTTACTCACAGCTACACTTGAACAAGAGGCATCAGCAACTTGAACTCCACTCTCGCCGAAGCAAGAAGGGAAATCCCTCATTTTCCCACCAAATTCAGAAGAAAACCTAGAAAAAAAAAACCCCTACCTTAATAAAAATCTAATCGTTATACTCCCTTTTGAAGAAGAGCAAGAAAGTAAAGTTGGAGAAATGGAAAAAGGTCAGGCGAAAACATACCAAATACTAATTGAATCTTTTTCAAGAAATTCAGCTTCTCGGTGTATTTCCGTGTGGGGGATTTGAATTCATGGAAAATGGAACTATTTTCACAAGTTGGGGCAGTGATGCAATGAACACTTGGACAAGCGAAGCGCTCTCTCTCTCTCTCTCTCTCTGAGTTTTATCTTGAAATACCAGAAATGGAAAAAGGGGAATAAATCTCTTCTGCTAACAGTGTGTAAGATAGATCCCTCTTGTCAATGCAAGTAAATCAAGGTTGAATATTTAACAGATCCATTTTTTTTGCAGTGGGTTTACCTTACCAAGATTGTTGACAATTTTTCAATTGTTTAATGATTACACAGTCTCTCATTGCTTTTATTACAAAAAAAATACATACGGCTAATTTAGACTTACTAAATTGTAGTTTAGTATTAGTTGTCGGAATCTCTTATGTAAGTAAAATATTTTTTCTCATTCCGGTAAATCATAGAGAGGTATATTGAGAATTTTATAAAATCACTATTTATTTTTTGATAATTGGCATATGATTTTGAAACTACATGTGTACTTTAATTAGGTGGAGTATAGTATAGACTGTGGACAAATATATAGATATCCACATTTTGGTCAAGCATTCATTTATGTGAAAAAGAAATATAATGAATGCTAGATGATGTGCCAACCGATACTAATAATTTTAGTTGTATTTATTGCACTGAATTTTATGTAAATATGAGTATATTATTTCAAAAAAAATTGTTAGGAGTATTATTTTTCATTAATGAATTGACAAAAAAAAGTGGAAAACGCGTGATATATTTTTACCTATTTAGTTTTCTTTTTATTTCACCGTCAATTCAAAAGTTGATTGAAAATGGAGAAAGAAAATTTAAATGTAGAGGAACCAACATTCTCGTTGATGATGATTACTACTACTATAAACTATAAAGCGTGTAACCAACACAAAGCAAAAGCGTGAAGGCAACAGAATAATGAACAAAAATATTGGCAATAACAACTTTATTGATAAAGTAGGATCCAAGGAAAAGTATTTGTTTTTGTTTAGGCCTTTGAGTAAAGATTGCACTTGTACAAATTTGAAGAATTAGCATCAATAACAATTACCCTCTTTTTTCTTTTTTAATTATATGGGTAAAATTCAAATAGTAATTTAAGATGTATACTAATTACTATACTAAGTATTTAGACAAAAAGTTGGGGGCGGTAGTGATCATTAAGGTCAAAAGGTAGATTTGTAACAGACAAAACATGCCCAAAATATGAAAATTATTTGATGGATTGTACCAGTAATTAACATCAATATATATTCGTCATGTATTATAGTAACAATTTTGATTAAATATTAATGCTTCATTGGCCAGCCAAGAAAAAAAAATGTTAAATGAAAGCAATAAAAAGTTGAAAGCTTTACAGCCATTCTGCCTTGTGATCTTCACCACTTTTAAATCTTTATATCAAAATTTTATTTTAAACTATATTCTGCACCGCCTCTGTTTAAATAAATGACTATAAATATTAATACTAGTATTTATTGTTCAATTTAGCATCCATTAGATTAATTATGATTATGCATGCCTTGATATCTTCAAATTATGAACTAAGGTGGTTGGATGAAGTTAAAGAAGCTTAATTAAAATTTGTGGGAAAAAAATTGAATCATTGTTGATTAATACTGATATGACGAGATATTGGGCTTTTAAACTGTCTCTGAGTTCTAATTCTCTTTAATCGTTTACTTATTACTTCTATTTATCTATTGATTAACCTATAATATTAATTATCATCAAATTAAATATGATCACATTAGGAAGTTTATTGTACTATACTTTTTTTCAATAATTATTTTTTAAAAAATTTCAGGATCCAATTGTCTTGGCCCAAGTAATTAGTTTATTTCAATGAGGCCCAACCAGAATATCTTTATTGGATCCAGGCCCGGCCACATGTTTGTAATTACTGGTAGTAGTACTTAATAGCCTACGCACTATTCTATGAATTACTTAATATATTCCACGTCAGCATTATTCCTTATTTTTCTCCTCATACATTAAAAATTGAGATAGAATTATCAAATTTACAATTGTATATAGAGGAAAAGAATATCAATTTATAAAATGAAATTCAAGTTTTGCACTACAAAAAAAGCGCATTATTTCACTTGGATCCAATAAAGCACATAATATATCTCAAATTTAGAGCATCCACAACCGTGCTCTTGCCAGCGGCACGGTTGTGGGCCCGGCCCCACTTTTTCTGTCTGCTCTCTGGCAAGAGCACAACACCCACAACTGTGATCTTATGCAAGGACGAGCACAATTAATTTAAAATTCAATTAAACAATAACATTTCCATAATAATAAAATTCATTAAAAAAAACTAAATAAAATTACAAATGACAAATAAAATAAAAACGACATAATTAAAATCCTAAAAATTAAAAATTACACAATTAAAATACTAAAAATTAAAAAAACAATACTCGTTGCCGAATTTCGCCCACATGTGGTTGATTAGGTCTTCTTGTAACTGAATGTGGGTTCGGGTATCGCGCATTGTGTGCTTTGTCTCGATCCTCTGGCCAACCGTCGTATGCTCACCTCGGCGTGGGGGAGACCTCGCTGTTGAGCTTCCGGCTTCATCCTCGTCGTAGAAGCTAGCCGCCCTCGGCCCTTCGTCGGCTATAATCATGTTGTGTAAGATAATACACGTGAACATGATGTCGGCGATATTATTCACGTACCACAGCCGAGCCGGGGCCTTCACTATGTTGAATCGGGCTTGAAGGACCCCGAAGGCTCTTTCGACGTCTTTCCGCGCGGACTCTTGACGCTGCGCAAAAAGAACCTGTCTCGGGTCGTGTGGGTTGTGGAGCGTCTTCACGAACGTCGATCACCTTGGGTAGATACCATCGGCGAGATAGTAACCCATGTGGTATGTATTTCCGTTGATGGTGAAGTCGATCGCCGGTGCAACACCATTCATCACATCATTGAAGAGTGGTGAAGAATAGAGCACGTTCAAGTCGTTGTTGGCTCCGGCAACGCCAAAATATGCATGCCAAATCCATAGGCGGTAGTCGGCGACCGCCTCAAGGATAAGTGTTGGGCCGCCGCCTTTGTGACCGCTTAAGTGTTGCCCCCTCCAAGCATTCGGGCAATTCTTCCACCTCCAATGCATGCAGCCAATGCTGCCAAACATTCCGGGGAAGCCATGGACTGATTCGTGAAGACGAAGCAACCGTTGGCAATCATCGGTGCTGGGTGCCCGAAGGAATTCATCCCCGAAAGCTGAACGAACGCCCTCGCAAAAATTCTTTAGACAAAGGATTCCAGTGGACTCACCGATATGCAAATACTCGTCGAAGATGTCGGCCGTTTGCCCAGTAGCGAGTTGTCGGATGGCACACGTACACTTCTGCAACGGCGTGATACTTTGCCGGCCGGCTGCATCTGGACCTGTTTGGAAGAATTCAACACGTGCAGACAATGTGTTGACAATTCGCATAAACAAGCGCTTTAACATGCGAAAACGGCGCCTAAAGTAATCTGCCGGAAACCGCGGCCGGTCGGCAAAGTAGTCGGCAACGAGCCTTTCGTGGGCTCCCTCCCGGTCACGATGGATGTAGCGGCGATTTGATCTAGTTCGTTGAGGAGGAGGAGCGGGGGTATTCGCCGCGACATATGCTTCGTAAGCGGCACGATGTTGTTCGTAGTATTCTTGTTCTTCGCGCTCCGCTTCCGCCATAATATGGGTGAAATTCATTTGAGGTTTTGAGTGAGGGATGAATGTGTTGATAGTTTGTATGAGAATTATGAATGAGAGATGATTTGATGTGATAAATGGATGATGAATGTGTGTATTTATAGATGATTTTGGGGGGAAAAAATAAAAAAATTCAAAAAAATAAGAAAAAACGGGAAAAAAACGGCCATATTTTTTGGATTTGGAAAATATTTTTTTTTATTTTTTATTATTATTTATAATTAAATACCGATTTTTAAGTAAAAAATTTTTTTTTGAAGGCAACGGCTATGCCGTTGCCCAATCCCGTGCCGCCACGTCAGCTGCTCGCTGGCGCGGCGCGAGCGCAGCGGCGGCGGTGCTTCGCCTTGCCAGCGGCGCGGACGGCGGTGGCGACCGTCGCCACCGTTGCGGTTGCTCTTATAGGGAGAAATGACTTTTTTTTACTAAGGTCACAAGTGAAATAAAGAAAATCTCAAAACATACAAAAATAATAGTCTTACCTATGTCCCTTAAAAATAGGAACTATTTTCATTTTGAACCGTTCTTTAAAAATAGAAACTTTCTATTTTAAGATATGGACCCTAAAATCAACTAACATTACTTCTACTATTTTTTTCTTCATCTCTCTTACTTTACCAGCTTTTCCCTTTTCTCTATTATTTTACCAATTATTTTCTCTAACTTTACTAATAGTTTATTAAAAATATGTGCAGTTTCAAAAGTTTTCCTTTTTCAAGCATGGAGGTAGTAATTTGATGTATTATTACAACCTGTGGGTGGGTGTATATGTGTGTAGTACTCACGTGGGGCAATTGTATAAAGTGTCATAAACAAGGCTCAATCAAAGGAATTTCAGAATTATTGTTGACAAGAGATCAAAGTAGTGAGTTTTCATTATCATGAAAACTCACACCAGATAATACATGGCTCCCACCAACCATCATAATATATGTATGAGTTTTCAAACGTCTTGATAACTCCTGACCATATATGTACACATTTGTTTTATATTGTTAGATGTGATAATACATCAATACATAACCAATCATACAAATCAAAATCAAAATCATATGATGCCATATTGATATATTGTGTGGGAAATATTAAAATTTAACTATAGACTATAGTGTACAAATTTATAGCCAATCTAGAACTAGAACTAGAACTAGAACTAGAACTAGAACTATTGAGATGGGTATTTGTGAAAAGATAGGTATACTGTAAGATATGCTTTATATATGTATGAAATCAAATAAGTTACACAAATTTATGACACATGCGAATGTCAATTTTGAAAATGAAAAGGCTGCAAAGTGAAGACTGAAGAGCAATGAACTCATAAACGACATTTGTAAAAGGCTGCTGCCAAAGTCATGGGACTGTGCCTTATAAAATTACAATCTACAAAATTCCAAGAGCCAAACAGTAGCTATCTATATACTAATGACCTACTATAATTTAATGAAATTTGAGTTCTCATAAGAGTATTCACAATAGGGTTCTTGTAAGAGTATCTATAAGAGTATCATAACAGGGAGGACACTTTCCTGGACAAGCCATTTTTTTTGTTCTCAGCCACTTCTGATTTGTCCATATCCACCAAAAAAAGTTTTCACGGCAATAGTGGACACTTTTTTTTGCCACATTTCACTTTATTTTATTTTTTGTATATTTTAATTCAATGAAGATTAAAATTATCAGACTGTAAATAATTAGAAAACGAGATAATAATAAAAAAAAGGAAAAAGTATTGGTGCCGGGGGAATCTTCGTCTTCACCGTGCATTTTTAGAGATAGAAAAATTAGAGAGTGAAAAGTGGATAGAGACTGAAATGGGTGTGAAGATGTGTGTGGAGTGAAAATGAAGATGGGAGGGGTATTTATAATAAAATTTATTCAGATTTCGAAATTAATAAAAATAAAAAATAAATTGGCTAATCCGCGGCGGCCTTAGCCGTGCAATAAGCAGCCGCGGGCACAGCCGCGGCTAAGCCACTTCCGTCGCGTCCTCGCCGAGTAGTCGGCGAAGGCCTTTCCGCCCCCTCCCGTCTGTCCTGGCCGCGCCGCCCGTGTCCTCCACTATGGATAGCCGCAGCTTAGGTGACTCCGGGGCGGCCGGCGCGCCGCCCCTATTGTGGATACCCTAATAGTCAGTTTGATGGAAGACGTGCACCTAATATTGACTTTTTTTTTTCGAAAAAAACGAAATAAGAAGAAAATGCACAACGGTAATTAACGCAAAGGATTTAACATAAAAAATTAATAATAATAATTCAAGCCACAACCCGCGAAATAAAAAAAATCTATATTCATAACATTACAAATACAGGCTTTTAAAATGAATTCACTCTTTCAATTTTACCATGGATAGATTATATGTTTGCACTTCTTGAATTAATTTTAGAGTTATAACAAAAATCCATATGGAGCTAATTTAATAATTTATTCTCTCTCCTCTTTTTTATACTATTGGCTAATTGTTAGCAAATGCATTAAAGCTTTTTAAGATTGAATTAAGTATATTTATCTATTTAAAAGAAAGAAACAAGTGCCAACCATTGATATTAAATACTTACTCAATAAAGATAAAAAATGACCGAATTAATAATAGAGTAAAACACTACAAAAATAACATACACGGATTTACCAATGCTCAGTTACTGGTGATTTTTTCGCTGGTAAATTCTCATACGGATGTTGGTGTGTATGCTTCCCACCAAATTTACCGTTGACTTTTATCAACAAACAAGTGTGTGTCTGTATTACCAACTACTACTAACATTTCAATTCCATCGACAAAACTATTTTAAATTAATACAATATTATTTAAAAATAGGAAAATAAAAATTATCAACGGAATATTCCGTTAGGAACTTTCACGACGAATTAATCTGCCATTTGCAAGATAAATTTTTCTGCATACACTTATAGTCAGTAGTCCATTGGTAAAATGTATCGACAAAGTTAACCACCGATAAATTTTTACCAACATTTTGATTCCCAATGTTTCCGATCCATTGCTAATCAACATAGTATTACATGTATATTTTCAGAGTTTACCGATACAAAAATTCGTTAAAAAGCTCCATATTTTTGTAGTTACGATTGACACATTTTATATAGTTCACTCTAATAACTAACGACATGATGGATTAGTACGTCACGTTAAATTAGTAACAAACCAATGATACCAAATTTTTTACTTTAACCAAGCTACCATATATATGAAATCAGAACCAAAACATGAAATCTGTATTGCTTATACAATTAATTAGAAATCAAATTTGCAACGAACAACGTTGAGAATGAGAGACTTGCTGTGAGCGCCTGATGATCTTTGACCTATAAATGATCTCGCAATAGGGCCGTCGGTAAAACCTGACAAACGGCGCAAACGATTCGCTGCTTCGCTCTGCTCGGCCCCGCCTCAAAAACAGTGACGACAGCATCGGCGTCGACGCGAACGAGAGGGACCCGGGAGAGATCGCGGGCGTTGATGCGAAGGAGAGAGACCTAGCGTTGAGGTGAGATATCCTCCGCCCGGCCGATGATTTTGACTCTGACGACAGCGAAAGATACCACGGTTTTCGCGCATCCAAATGATGGGAGACGGTGAAGGAGAATCTTGACGACGACGACCCTAGTCTTCTCGAGGGTGGTGGCGACGCGTCAAATCCGAGTGATTCTTCCCACTCTGCCGTTGATACCGTTATTGTGATTCCCGAAAGCTCCACGAAGGCCCTAACTCCCTGCAAAAGCCGCGTGTTAAGGTAAATATTCGATTTTGTACCATCGTTTTAGCATTTTACACGGAAATGCCACAATATTAGGTGACTGTAAAAATAACTAATAGTCAATTATGATTTAAAATATTTCCCGCCAAAAAAATTTTGGACCAAATTATCCCTGGAGCTTGAAGGGAAGTAGTTGAAATACTCCAAAAGCAATCACCTTAAAATTATAAACATTTTCGTTAAAACACTGTCGTTTTAGTGTTTTATGGCAACATATGTAATTACGAAAATATTAATGTTTCAAATTCCAATCATGGCTAACAAAATATCTTGTCCGGAAATTTTCGGACCAAACTGCCCCTAGAGGTGGAAGGAGGCGTTGAAATACTATAGAAACAGTTTTGAAAAAAGAAATTGGCGATATTTTTTCGACTGCTCTAAAATTAAATATATTCGTAGAAAAGCTAATATTACATGTCGAATATATGGAAAATAACATGATTTGAAGGTGTACCTTCCAAAAATACGAGAAGAGAGATGGGGGATCAATCACGAAAGCCTTGTGAAGCCTTCTTGGATAATAATCGGCTATGATTTTCAGACTTCCAACCAACATGTTCATAAACCCACCTGCTGATTTGAAAAAGCCTGTATGAAACAACTTATTCATCAATAAATTTTAATGATTAAATTTTTTAAAATAAAATATTTATGGAGTAATAAAAATGATTATTTAGGAATTTAAGTTGTTAAGTTATTAGGAAAAAGGTCAACAGAAAAATTCAAATTCGCTGTTGTGTCAGGTTGAAAAAAGGGGTATTATGGACACTTTTGCTTTTAAATAATTTTGGCCATGAAAATGACCTAATATACCCCTGCACCAACAAACTTGATCGCGAATTTTCATTTTTCCGGCACCTTTTCCGGTAGTAATTTTTTTAACTGATTTAGTTAGGTTGATATATTACTAGTAATTTATTGCAAAGGCGTGGCTTTGGAAAGATTAAATAGAGCATAATAAGATAAGACTAAAAATTTAGTGATCCGTGTGTGTAGCGTTCAACCAATCATAATTGCAGAAATAATCACTCTAGCATAAAGGCATTTTTTGAGGCGTGTTTGACTTTTAACACTAGTTTATAGTGATTTCCAGCTTGGAAAATTCTGTTACTTCACGAGAAATTCATGTGGTCTATAATTTTTTAATATTCGTACAGATACGAAAGACCCACAATATATATAAACATCTACGATCCAACGATGAACTATTTATTACTTTTTGTGGTATCGTAAAATATCTAGCACGGCCATTGGCATATGTAGTGTAGGTATATATGCATATTCATAATATATTAAGTGTGTATGTATAATTCATAAATTTTATGTGTATGTCTGAAAATAATATTCATGCACGAGCTAACATATTAAAGCAGTATGGGCTAGAATCGATGCAAGATTAAATTCAAAGTAGAGGCTCGTATACTTTTGCGATATCAAAGTATTAACTTTTAAAATTTTGTGACCTTAATACTATATTAGTAAAACTTACCTGCATCAAAGAGGATGACAAATTGCTCAACATTTTTTGCCATGGTTTGAATTGCCACTTCCAATGTAAACACTAGCAACCGATTAAATCTATAGAAAAATAAACATAAAATTCAAGTATATATAAAAAAAAGGTAAAATGAAATCCAGATATAGATAAATAGACGTACAGTTTCTGTGAATGGAATTTCTGGTAATCTTGCCTTATTCGGAAAATCTGCAAATAGGTTATAATAAGATTTAATATTACTTTTCTTGAAGAAATTAAAACTAAAAATAATATAATTTTTTTCTAAATAAATGTATACCATGACAGGTCTTAGTTCATGGTCATGACCAGCAACATAGGCCATTCCTTCAGCAAGCTCATGGGAGAATTCATCAGCCATCAAATGATCTTCAAATAATTCAAAAGTCAACAGTTTATATACTATTTCATATTTGTATTTACTTACCTAAATATTGGAGTACATCAGTTTCAAAATTTTTAAAAAAAAAAAGATTCCCAGCTGAAAACAAGAAAATTATGTTGCATGAAATAAAGGGAAAATAGAAAAAGTTTTAAATTATTAAATAGAAAGGAAAAGGGAGAATTTACCAGTGGCAAAGGAATCTCTCCAAGAAAGGCAATTTCTGAGATGTTTTGCTGCTTTCTTCACACTTTTGCCTTTGGCTTTGAGAAACCTCTCCACGCATGCAGTGTTGCAGAATTTCTCCTGCAAAAGAGAGACAGAGAGATGATGATGATGAAGAGAAGGAAATTAATAAGCGATACTGTATTATACACACACACACACACACACACACACACACATATATATATATATATATATATATATATATATATATATATATATATATATATATATATATATATACCTGTTTGAGAGAAAGTGGAGATTGTTTGTTGAGGAGTTGAAGAACACTTTGAACAGCTGTGTGATTATCTTCTCTGCCAAATCCCATTTTGTTGAAAGAGAATAGAAGAAATCAGTGTGTGTGGAGAGAGAGAGAGAGAGAGAAAGAGATTGGGATTGTGTGGGAAAAGAGGGGGGTTTTATAGGAGTGAATAAATGAAAGCTCAGGAATAAGGATGTTCAGCAAAACCGTTAAACAGTCTCAATCGCTACATTAAATTAAGTAATTAACACTCCTATTTAATAACCTGCATTAATGTTTTTTTAAAAGAGAAACATAATTTTATATCTCAATCTTTCCGTTTTTAGAAAATAAAGTGAATTGCAATAAGAAACAAAAATGGAATGAGAATACGACTAAACGGAAAAATGTTGGAAAAGATTGTTTTAAATATGTTGAATTGGATTTAAAAAATTAATACTAGTATAATTTGAATAACTAAAGAAAATTACAGTAAGGGGTTATTTTCGTAATAAACGAATTATATATGCATTTTAATAGTAAGGATTATGACTAAGCTTGTATAACTTCAGTATTTGTTGCATACAGTTAAAGAAAATTATTGCAACTATATATAGGAAACAAATTGAAATTCAAATTGTTAATGGGTCTATGTTAGTGGGAGGCATCGAGATTATTGGTGCAGTCCATTTAATGATGTTTCACACTCATGAGTGGATATGTAGAAGTAGTAAAACATTAATTATGCTCTTTTTTCTCAGAAAAAAATTTGTTGCTCATAGAGTAGATATAGAAAAAAAATTATCAATAGTATAATTCCAAAGCAGAAAAAAGGTTATTACTTACATTCCCCTATATATTAGTCACGGAATTATAGTAGTAAGTACTAACATACTTGGTGGAAGAGTGGAATCAGTAATTTCGTAATTTAGATTATAAATTTAAATTTGTCCATGTAAAGCCACAATTAATAAAGTCGTCGCTAGCGTTAGAAAGCATGTAGTTCAACTGCTGTCACTAGCAATAGATGTCTGATGAAGAATGGAACTGAAGTTAAGGCGGACCTGTCGTATACGGTAAAATTAGCGATAGCTCCAAAGATTGGATTTAATGTAGTTTTCTAACCCTAATGGGCCAATGGTGGGCTCGGTCGACTCCGGCCCACTAGATCCACCATTGGTCACAAGTCAAATAGTGTGTTTGTTCATATTCTTGCGTAATTATCCTATGTCACACGTACATATATAGTGATAGCTTTAATGTGTAAATATAGTACTGAATGATAGACAAAAACTGTGACGGGAAATTTGAGAGAATAGGAAAAAGAGAGAATTTGCGAAGAAATGGTAAAACTAAGGAGTTTTGACCTGCACACTATTTGTGTTATATTAAGATATGTATACTGTGTTTTTGTACACTTGTTCTTTGTAGTTATTTCATAAATAATGCATGAAATTGCGCAGCTTTTCTGCGTCAGTTCTATTGGTGTCTCTTTTTCTCTCTCAAAGCTATTTTCTACTACTTTAATAAAATATACAAAACATGACATACATAAAATAGTAGTAACGCATAATTTGATTTGATTTGAGCTGAGCTAGACAAGCAGCTTAATGATTACGTAATTTGGACTTATTTTTATTTTTGTTTAGATTTGATAATTTATGACGAACGGCCGAAATGAGAAATAAAAGGAAGTCCAGTGGTTTTAGATAAAAATGGGTGTGAAGTCCACATGCCCAAGGTTTTGCGAACCACCGGTGAACCAGAACCGGCTAATCCCTTGTCGGGCCGGTTATTGTTCCACCATTTTGGAAACCGGTGTGCATCTCTAGAGACTGACAAGTTCGGGAAAAAAAAGACATTTGGGAAGAGAAAATAGCTTTTGTTTATTTGTTAAAGGACTAAAACAAAAATAAGTGCTAAACTAAGTCTCATTTCCATAAACATGAGATTAATCATTCCTCCCAATACCTCACGGTATTCTCATTCTCATGTGCTTGTGTGTGCGCGCGCGCGATTGAAAAGAACTGCTTCTATTAAAAGAAAAGAGGTATGGCATAGACATTTCAGCTATCTAAGACTTGTGTGTGTTATTCTTGAGTTCTTAGGCGGAGGGATATATATATATCCTGTTCAAGGGCATAAAATCCTGCCCCGACGAAGATGTTCACGTACTAGGCTCCATACGACTGGAGTCTTGTGCACTGGCATTGCCAACACCAAAATGAGATCACTCCACATGCACATATATACAAACATACAAGAAGACAGCAAGAAACACAACAGCTACACACATCTACACTGTACATAAGATAGTTTTTTGTGACATTTTGGTTTCATGATCTATTTTCTCTTTCGAAGTCAAGAGCTTCTAATCTACCAAGATTATCTTGATTCTGTCTTATCAAGAAAGGTTCTTCAAAATATTCACAAGCTAGAACCTCGACTGGTGATAGCTACTAACGGGCTATAAAACTACGCCATTTCAATGTTCATCACCAGGAGTTTTAAATGTTAGCATAAATTTGACTGAGAAAATAACTAGTGACTTATTCCAGACAAAAAAAGGAGACCAAACTGATTTGTCAAGACATAATACACTTCTCAGGCAGAAACGAGCACTGAAATATTTATTAATCTCAATGAAAGTAAGATATTTTATAGTACATAGCTAATCAGATTTTGTCCCAACAGCAGAACTCATGAGAAGGATACCGTGATTAACTATTAAAGGTACTGTATAAAGGATGCGCTAGGCTGATAGGGAACAGTGATACGGTGATACCTCCAAACGGAGATTTCGTGATCGAAATGATGCTCAACTCTATGATAAGTGAACCATTTAGATCCTTCCAGATATCCCGAGACATGATTAGGAACCTTTAAGTAAACTGAATAGATTAGTTCAAGATTTGTTAATGTATGCAAGAAAAACTGTTGGGATGGAAGTACTAATATTGATAACATGAAACGACAAGTAAAATGCATCATGATTAAAAACTTTCATATCTTTATAAAAATTTTAAAAATGCGAAGAACTCTTACACTGTTATAGTGCCGAAACACCTGGCAACCACTGCTTATAAAAATCTCGGCTATCCATATCTGCAGGAGTTAAGGCTCCTAGAGGACTGACAGTTATCTGCAATAAACAAATGTCAAATTACACCAAACCAGTATTATTCTAACTATCTAGTAAGAGCAAAGGGGGCATACATATCCTTCTTTAAGGCAACTGTGGTCGGTATCACTATTGTCAACCTGTGATCCTTTCACCTGAAAAGGGATGCAAAGATAATTACCATTATAACATAAACAACTATTGGATAATCTTCATTGCATGTTCCACGATAGAAGGTGGACTGTAAACATGCCTGATAATAGAAGGAATTAATATTATAGAATGTACATAACCCAATGCAACTTCAAATTGCTCGAGATTTAATTCCGTTGTGCACATAAGCAGGTCCTTAAACCAGAATCAAATGTTCAGAAATAAGTACTAAATACCTTGCTAGTTAGAATATATTAATCTGATAATATAAACTTTATCATAAGATTCATAACACATTAGAACTTAAGAAAATATTGAAATCTTTATCAAGTAGTTGTATCGCCTAGATAGATGTCAAAGGAAAACTTAAACATAGCAAATTACTTGAGAAAATATGGCCATGCCACTGATCTTAATGAAAAGTTCGTGCAAAAGGCCATTCAGAAATACATTAGAGCATTTATAAGAGAACGAGACCTACTTCTCTTTTGAAAGCAAGGGCCTGCTTTAAATTCGGAGACTCTGATTCAGAACCCGATGATGAATTTGTCTCCATGGTCATAGTTGACAGAATTTTCCCTCCTTCAGATTCAGAAGTAACTTGTCTCCACCCCATTTTCACCATAGTCTTGCCCTGATTCGTTAGTCGATAACCCTGTTCAGGATCAGCAAACAAACATTTGATATACTTCTAATTATCACTGAAACAAGACAGAGAGTGAGACAGATAGGACCAGGGAGAATGACCACATATTTGTACCACCGTTCGTCAGAATACAATAAAATTAAAGGGATATGGCCATAACAGTTGCTCAGAAACCCAAGTTGGTCAGTATTATATGTATATAACGTTAACACCTTCTCATAGAAGTTCAAGTGACTTGCCAAAGCCTGTCCCAAAAATACCTTATGATTCACAACATCAGTTGGCACATCTACATTCAGAAAACAGTTTTGAGGGTATGTTTTCTTCTTGATTTCAGCCAACAGACTACAAATTATGGGCAAGCACACCTCTGCTGCAAGTTTAAAATCATTGACAGTACTTTTCCCTCCAACCCTGCAAATCTTGAACTAGTGTAAGTATCATTCTGAATCTCTATTATTAAGAGGAAGAAGCATTAAAGATTACAAAACTCAATAGAGATCCTTAGGAAACACTATAGACCAGGTTTTTTTAAGTAACATATTATATTCATACCAATCATATGATATTGAGATAGAAGGTACTCCATTAAAAAATTCTTCTCGAGCTCCTGCTACAGTCCCGGAATATGTTCTGCATTCGTCCAGATACAAGTGTCATTGAATTTAGTTTACCATGTAAACGTATTATTGCAGCAATATGTTTACATAGTAAACTAAATTCAATGACACATGTTTACCATGTAAACATATTATAATTACTTTGCTACAAGATCAAACTTTAAGTATAATAGAACTCAAAAATGTTGACATCTTTGTAATGGTTGGTCTCCTAACTTATTTGAAAGAATTACAATATCACTTGCATAAAGGCATCAAGGACAAGAATAAGGACACATACCAGTTAATTGACATTACTGCATTTCATATAGAAACAGATAAAATTACCGTGGTTCATTAGGTGCACTCTACTGAAGCTCAACATTGAAAAGTACATGGAATGAAGTTAGGAGCAAGCAATTTTACATCCACAACAACTTATCTAAAAGGATCGAGAAGTCAGATACAGAATTGTTACTAACATGTGATAGCCACAATTGCTACCCATATTGATCCCACTGATTACCTGCAGAAAAGAAGAAAAAGAATTGGAACTTGAAATTACATCTGCAAATCTTCTTACTGGAACATGCACACACCATGAACTGTAGAGAAGCCATTTTGTTCATATCAATTTTGAGCCACAATTCTACATGTGCTTGTTCATATCAATTTTGAGCCGCAATTCTACATGCACTTGGGCATTTTGTTCATATCAATTGTTGTACTTATTAAGTGATACACATATAGAGATATATAGATATATGTGTTAATGAATATAGTAGTACGGAGTATTATATATGAGTATATGTATTCAGACTGTGAATTTTCAAGTTAAAGTGGTGTAATGAAGTACACAGCACATGTTGCACAGCATAAAATTCTCCCTACAGTGTGAGAAGTGCAATTTGTACATAAGCTTGGTCATTTAGCAGGAGGGAACCTGATTGGAGTATAAGAGAACATGGTGCAACCAAAGCAAAATACACTAATCTATGAATGTCATTTCAAATACTGGGAAAGTAAGTACCAGATCAGGTACTAAGGGGAACAGAGCTTTGGAAACTCCTAATGATGTACAGTCAGCGGGAGTACCTGCAAGACATGGAATCAAGTGAAATGTGAACAAAATAACGAAAAGTGTTTAATTCATCCTTCCCACCTTCAAAGAAGAGAAAAATAAATAAAATAAAACTTCACACTGATATTTCACTCTTTTTCTATTTAATAGATATAGTTTCAAAGAACATTGCAACTTGCCAGAAACTGCAAAAGCAACTGTTCCGTCAATTTCCACTGGCCTGGCAACGAGAGCTTTTTGCCATGTGATGCTATGACTAACTGCAGACTTTTCTCTGAGAAGTATCAATGTAAGAATTATCAGATGAGACTTATTTTATCTACACAAAATAGGACGCAAATTAGTAGTACAAAGTCATAATCCTAAAATTTATATTCCTCAGCAAATTCAATCATAGTACTATAAAAATAGAAAAGCGACCATAAAATTCATGATCACAACCAAAAAAAGCAGAAACAGAGGCAAAAAAAACATGTTTCAAGTAAGCTGCATTTTATTTAACTAGACAGCAAACAACAATGTGCACAATTAAAGTGTGTGCTAATGTTCACAAACACACCTCCCTACAAAAATCTCTTCACCAATGGAACATGTAAAATCAAACACAATTGATGATTAGCAAGTTCTAATTACTTATCCAAGCAAGCATGTCGTATTTCTAGTTCGAGAACAATCTAGCTTACTAGTATTTCGACTTCCCACTGTCTACAGGCGTGTATCGCAAATTATCCTTCAGTCAGTTCGAACAATAATCCAAGATAAAGGAAATCAAAATATTGTGCATCACATACTGAATGAAGAGATAATTCTACTAAATTTAGCCTAGTTTGGTTCCTCTCTCTCTCTTTCTCTCACACACAGACACACATCGCTGATAACAGATAATTACACGCGGAGAAAACAAAGTGAAGCATATCTATGCTGAAAACATACGAATCAGGAGCGCAAACATAGACGTTAAATCGGTTGGAGGAGACGAGAACGTGAAGGAGAGCTCGAATTCCTGGAGCATCGATTCCGTCGTCATTCGTGACCATCACCGTCGGACGATCGCCCCCGCCGCTGCTCATTTTGGCTATTGATTTTACAGTTCACTACTTCACTCTCTTTGTCCTTTTCTTTTTCGGTAAAAGCAAAATAATTTGGATGAGAGCAATGAAATGGAATAATGGAATAATAAATTTTTTGTTCCATGGTTAAATAATGGATTGCATAATTCGCCGCAAAAAACATAGCGTATTTATTGGCGACCTAACTTTAGAGCATCCGCAAAAGGGCGCCCTAGTCCATCCTATAGGGCACCCTATGCTCCGTCGCATCAGTATTTTATCCTCCTATCCATTCACCTACAGTGGTATGCCCTATAGGCCGCCCTATAATCCGCCCTAAGCATTTTATTTATTTGAATATTTAAACCACTACAAAAATTGAAAAAAAAAAATTCATTGAAAGTTCAAAGGTTACAGTACGAAATAAAAAAACTACAAATTCTCAATAGCGATTACGATTCCAAACTTCTTCAATCATGTCGTTCATGAGCTGAGCATGGTCTTGTTGGTTGCGCATTGAGGCTTGTCTAGATAGAACCTCATTGAAGTCCATCGGTAATCCTCGAAAGTGGGGCGGGGTCGTCGTGCTGGAGCTAGATCCACCTTCATCATCGCCCCAATCGGTGACTCTTCCACCTTCGTGCTTCACTATCATGTTATGCAAGATGATGCACGCATACATGACATCGGCGATGACTTCCTTGTACTAGAAACGCGTCGGGCCTTTCACTATTGCCCACCGTGCTTGGAGCACACCAAATGCCCGCTCCACATCCTTCCGTGCAGCCTCCTGCTTTTGCGCAAATAAAACTCTCTTGTCACCCATTGGGCAGCTGATCGTCTTCAGAAAAACAGGCCACCTTGGGTATATGTCATCGGCCAAGTAGTAACCAATATGATATTGGCGTCTGTTGGCAGTGAACTAGATGGACGGGCCGTTGCCATTGCATTGCTCGGTGAAGAGGTTGGATGAGTTGAGGACGTTGATGTCGTTGTTCGACCCCGCTACACTGAAGTAAGCATGTCAGATCCAGAGCCGGTGGTCAGCGACAGCTTCGAGGGTCATCGTCGGGTGGCTGCCCTTGTATCTACTAGTAAATTGGCCTATCCACGTCGTCTGGCAATTCATTCACTCCCAATGCATACAATCGATGATCCCTAGCATTCCAGGAAAGCCGTGCGCCGCCTCGTGCATCTTCATCAAGGTCTGGCAATCCTCAGCAGTCGGCTTTCGCAAATATGTGTTCTTATAAGCCTCCACAACTCCCCTACAAAAATTCTTCAGGCACTCACGACCAGTTGTCTCCCCGACGTGAAGGTATTCGTCAAACATGTCCGCCGTGGTGCCGTAGGCAACTGCCGGAGCGCAACCGTGCACTTCTGCAACGGCGTAAGTCCGGGTCTGCCGATGCCATCTTCCCGATACTGGAAGTATTCATCACGTACCTCTAACGTTTGGACAATGTTGAGAAAAAGATCTCGCCGCATTCTAAAACGGCAGTGAAAACCGTCGGGCCCCACCGTGGTTGCTTGTCAAAATAGTCTGCGAACAGACGTTGGTGAGCTACGTCGTGCTCGCAGCAGACAAACATCCGATGTCGAATCGGCCTCGGGATCTGCACCACCTGGACCTGCTCCGATGCCTGGGCCTGCTCCACCTCTTCGCGCTCTATTTCGGCCAAGCATTCCGCCGCAGCCTCATGAACGCAATCGAATAAGGCCCGAGTCAAGGCCCGAGTAATGCCCTCCGAGGTATTCCAGTCGTCGCCGGGTCTCATTTTTTTAGTGAGAAAGATTGGGAGAGAAATATTGGTGTGTGGGGAAAGTGAGAGATGGGAGAGAAAATTTGGTGTGGAAAATGGAATGATAAATAGGGTTTAAATAGATAAAATTTCGGAAAAAAAAAGAAAACGCGTTGCATCGTCCGCGGTATCGTCCGCGTGACCCGTAGTGGGGCGGACGATGAGTGTTCCGACGCCATCGTCCGCTGACGATGTATAGGGCGCGGATGATGTATCGGGCATCGTCCACATGGCTACAGTGGCGGACGATAGTTCGCCCGATGCATCGGGCGGACGATAGATGCTCTTAAGGAAAACTAAATTAATTCACTAGACATATTCCTTTCTAGCTTTTGTGCAATTTTATTCACCTACAATAATTCTTTAAAAAAAGATATTCTTCCATTCGCCATTAAATATCTCATATTTTTTTGTCCGTCCCACAATAAATGTTTCATTTCACTTTTACTATATTTAGTAGGTGGACCCTACATTCCACTAATCCATTCCCCTCATATTTTATTATAAAACTAATATACTACTCTCCCGTCACTCTGTAGTAGAGACGTTTCTTTTCAGCACGGGATTTAAGAAAAGTTGTGTTAGGTGAGTTAAGTAATGAATAATAAAGTAGGAGAGGAAAAAAGTAGGGAGATGAAGAGAAAATAAAGTAAGAGAGAAGAAAAGTTGTTATTTTTTGCCAAAAAAAGAAACGACTCAGCTACAAAGGGACGAGGGGAGTATAAAAATTAGTCTCACCTTCCACTAACTTTTCTATCCAATTTACTCTATAAAGTCAAACAATTTCTTAAAATCTGTGATGATCAAATACGAGTTTTATACGTCTCAACCTAAGTGAGACGTGATAATTAACTCACTTTTTTCTCCTGATTTATTTTTTAATATCTCATACTTTATCATATCTTCTACTTTATTTTTTATTTCTCTTTCTTACTTTATCATCTCTCTTACTTTATTCTCTCTTTTTTTCTTTCATACTTTACTCTTTCTCTTACTTTACTACTTCTAATAATTTAATTCACTCAACACAACTACCTACATTCTTGTACCAAAATAGAAACGTCTCGCTTAAGCCGGAACGGATGGAGTATATATATGAATCAAGCATACTAATTCTTGAATTCGACATTGGATAATATGTGCCTAGCAGGATAAAATATGTCATGTATATGTGTCGAGTTTGAAAGATGATTCGCAGTGAAAAATTGACCATGGTCTTATAGTTCCATCCCGCTACAAGTGAGGCGCTCTAAATCGGACGTTGTTTTGCAAAAATGATAATAAATAGTTAGAGTAGAGATAAAGTAAAGTAAGTAAGATAATAATAAATATACAACCCTCTTCTATATTATTCTCTTTCTTACTTTACTTTCTCTTCACTTTAACTATTTATTATCATCTTCGCAAAACAACTGCCAAAAAGAAACGCCTCACTGGGACAGAGGGAGACCGGCTTTCGGAGTTCACATAAAATACCAAAATTCGCCCAAATTTATACGAGTAATTTTTTAGACTAATATCCCAATAAATGCCAGCAAAATAACTCTTGTTGTTCATAGAGAATACGGATGCTGATATATCAATAAGTTAGAAAGAAATTAACAAAATGATAAGTCGGGATTATATTTGTAAAGTTTTAAATACAGTATATTTGTTCGTTTTTCATGTACTAGCATGACTTGTCATTTAGATAAAAACACATACTACCTCGTTTTACTTCAATTCATAACATATTAACTTGTATTATCGCATGAATTATCAAACCAAGTTAATAGGTGTAGGGTTTTTTGAAAAATTAAAACATGTAAAATGTGTGAACTGTAAAATGAATGAATAAATTAATAAACATTAGATGTAGAACTATTTTAGAATAAAGTCCAATGACATGGCATTTTACAAATGAATTTAAAAGAACATATTATTGATGAGACGTATACATTCCTAGCATATATTAAAAATATTAAAATATAAGATCGCACATATTTTGAATTTAACCCAAAAAACAGTAGCTGTGTACAAGAAACAAACAAGCACTGGAGTATAAATTAGGTAAATGTCTATAAGTTTTTGGGATAAAATATCCAATTTTCAAGCGTCACGCTGTGTTCATGTTCACGCATGTGAGATTGCATGCGCGCAGACACGATATTTATTGAATAATTATGTAGTTGATAAATTAAATCAGATTCAAAATTTCACGTAACGAAAAAAATAAAGTACTACTACTACACTACGGTCATACTCGGTCAAATTCACGTCCAGTTATAAAAACACATGCTCGTCAAATAAATAAACTACTAAACGGGAAATTTTGTTATACATTTTAGTGTTAAAAATATTTAGTCGATTTCCATGTGTTTGCGGTTTTAGCACGCTATGTTTAACAACCAGGTCCAAAGACCGACGGTCAAGATCCAAGTCAAAAGCACCCAGGGCATGTGGTGGCCTCAGTGAGGCGGGGCATGCAGCGGTGTGTGTGAGGTCTACCGTTCATCTTAGTCCACTTTAGGGTCTCTCTATCAGTGTGGGAGGATTCAATCAACACTTGTTTAATTAATCAATAGGTATTTTTGTAGTTCTTTTTTGAACTAACTTTAATCTATTATTTCTCACTGATCGGATCGATTTAGAGAAAATTAATATGATCATCTATTCCGAACAGATTATATATCATTTAATTTCATAAATTAAATGTTCCTTCATGTTAATGATGCGGTGAAAATCCTTTGAGCGAACTCGATTCCAGTAAAAATACTACTCCAATATCAAGATGACGTTAATTAAGATAATTAGGTAGGATTTCTCAAGGCGAGAGAAATAATGTAAATTGACTCATTATGAAGGAAAAAAGTACTGTAGCTGGTAGCATGGTTGGGAGATTTAATTATAATAAACAAAAAATTTAAAATCCAAAAGCCCACCTTTCAGTTTCAACTTGATTTGCTAAAAATTTCTGCAGTGGTGGGATCCCAATATTAAAATGTTTACAACTATACATTCAAATATTTATATTTAAAAAAATTAGTAGTACTGTATTACTGATTTTGCTCATTTCACGAGTTGACTTGATGAAGGCACATTCCACATTGTCACGTAGATATTATTATTTTTTGTTTAAATTTTTTGAAAAATAATGAATAAGTCGATATTGTTTTTTAATTCAATCTTAGGAGTTTAATCGATCAATTCATTGAATAAATACAATTAAAAATGTCAAACAACAAAACATGATTATTTTATCTATTTTATTTAGGGAATCATCGATTGATATGATATACTTCTAGATAATTTATTATAATCATTCAAAAATTAAAAACGAATTGAGGCTCATAGCTGTATATAAGCATTCTTACTTTAAATCATTCTAATACTAGTAAATTGAATTTTAGTTTTTTACTATAATTTCCACTAGTAAATCAGCCTCCCCAATGCTTATCATTATCAATAACATCCAATAAGTACAAATTTATAGTTATAAACTTTCAAATTAATCAATGCATGAAATAATTAATGAAGCACAAAATAAATGGAAAATAATTCCATTCTGCACAAACACAATCTATAGATAGAGAGACAAAGGGACAAGCTGATAAGCTCAGTTACAGCAGCCTGCAATGATTTTACAAAGCATATTTCCATGGAGATGCGAAATTCATTTCCTTAATAAAATACACACAAAATCAGGAAAAAAATAGTTTTTGCAATAATTTATTGTGTCAGTGCCAGATGCCTCATAACCAATTAGATTAATTTAAATACACTGTTCCAATGTACGTTTTTGGTCCCTTTCTAGTAAGCTGTTTCACTCCATTCTGTCTTCGAACTATATATATACATGTATCTATCTATATATACACATTGGCAAGAAAAAGGTGAAGCTGTGGGTCATCCAGTGCGTGTTGTGCGTGTGTGGCTTGATAGAAAGTGATGAAGGAGGAAAGCTAGGAAAGGGAAAGAGAGAAAATAGGTGTCTTTTTGTGAGGATTTTGAGTGGAGGGATAGAGTTGGAAAAGGGGACTCTTTGTAAAGGTCTTATCTTTCTTAATAATCATTTGTTAAATCTTTTGATTTTTAGTAGCCATATGTGGTATATCCCCCTTGTGCTCGTGAGGAATGAATGGTGTTGTTGATCTTGATTCAGAAGATTCTGAGTTTGTAGAAGTTGATCCCACTGGGAGATATGGAAGGGTATGCTTTCAAACCCTTGATTTGGGATTTTCTTTATGATTGCAGTATAATGAGATTCTTGGAAAAGGGGCTTCAAAGACTGTGTATGATAGTATAAACTCATTAGCCCTTTTCTGCAGAAATTAGGAAATCATATTTACATTATTAGATTTACATCATTTGTTGCAGTTATAGAGCTTTTGATGAGTATGAAGGGATAGAAGTAGCTTGGAACCAAGTTAAGCTATATGATTTTCTGCAGAGCTCTGAAGATCTTGAGAGGCTGTATTGTGAAATACACCTTCTCAAGACTCTAAAACACAAGAACATCATGAAGCTATGCACTTCATGGGTCGATACGGCTAACAGAAACATCAATTTTGTGACTGAAACGTTCACTTCTGGCACCCTTAGACAGTGAGTGGTCTTGTCTTAGGTTGCTGTCCTTGATCTCTGTTAATTGAGTTGTTTAGTTAATGTTTCCTGTCGGTTTGGAATGAATAGGTATAGGTTGAAACATAAGAGGGTGAATATTCGAGCTATAAAGCATTGGTGCAGGCAGATTTTGCAAGGCCTTCTCTATCTTCATAGCCACGATCCGCCTGTGATCCACGGAGACCTCAAATGTGACAACATTTTCATCAACGGGAACCAAGACGAGGTCAAGATTGGCGACCTTGGCCTTGCTGCAATCCTAAGGAAATCGCACGCTGCTCGTTGTGTAGGTAAAAATATTTCCATGATTCTTGAAAATCTTTGTTGGTGGGCTTGATTTTTTAAATTTACAACGAACTAGTTGACATTTACTCGTTTGGAATGTGCATTCTGGAAATGGTGACATTCGAGTATCCATATAGCGAGTGTACTCACCCGGCTCAAATTTATAAGAAAGTGGTCTCTGTAAGGACTCAAAACCTTGTCGTTGTCGTGTTTGGAATGCTGTTTTCTGCATCGTGTAATGAAGTGCTATTTCTGTCAGGGTAAGAAACCGGATGCTCTGTACAAGGTTAAGGATGCTGAGGTTCGTAGATTTGTTGAGAAATGGCTAGCAACAGTCTTTGACAGGTTGTCTGCGTGGGAGCTTCTCAACGATCCCTTCCTCCAGATAGAGGACTACGTTTATGATCTGATGCCTCCGATAGGTTACCAGAAGGAGTACGATGAATTAGGCCTGATTTTGAGCCAGCAGAATCTGTTGAGTGCTCATCACAGCACCAACAGCTCTCTAGTCAATGGTTACAATAACTTTCTTGGCTATGAACCAGAGAATGACCTAGACTGCAACTCGGTGGAGTATGAGGGCAACGAGATTGATCTGTTCACCAGCCTGGAAGACGGCCATGTGGGAAACAACGTAGACGTGGTGATCAAAGGGAGGAGGACAGAGGACGACAGCATTTTTCTCCGACTTAGGATCGCAGACAAGGAAGGTACTGTAAAATAGTAGTAGTAAAAAGTATAGTTAACTTTGACGAATGTTTTAGTTATGGCCCGAGATTAAGATGAATAACCGCAGAATTCTTGTTTCTTTGGCCAAAATAGTACTCCAGTAGTTTGTGTTGTGATGATGTGTTGATGGTGAAAATGGATGCTGCATTGCAGGGCCCGTTCGCAACATCTACTTCCCGTTTGACACTGAGACGGACACAGCCCTGTGTGTGGCGACTGAGATGGTGGCGGAGCTGAACATCACGGACCAGGACGTGACTGAGATTGCCAAGATGATAGATGGTGAGACCGCCTCGTTGGTGCCCAAGTGGAGGAGTGGGGTTGGCTTTGAGGACAACAAGGCCATAAACTGCTGTCACATCTGCACCTCTAATGCTGAGGGTTGCTCCTTGCACGGCCCAAAGCACGGATGTGGGGCTGTGCACGGCCGTTTTGAGGAGATCACGTACCCGTTTGAAGGGGACGAGCAGCAGCAGCACAGCCTAGAAGTAAGCTCTGATGAGCACAATGACTTCGGAGATTAAATGTGAAAAAACAATGCAAGAAAGATCGCGGCTTGTCATTCGTCTCCACCAAGGCCGGAACAAGGGGAGGGTGGTTATGGGCCTGCGTAAGAAGTCTTGTAGTCTGTTGCAGCGCATGTCCTAGCCCGTTGCTCCCTCAGTCGAGGCAACGGGTATGTAAAGCTCGTCGTATACAGTGAGTTATGATAGTTTTTGTGCAGCTGTGTAGGTTGTGAAGGTGAGTTGAAGAAGATGAGTACATGTACATTTTACTAACAGATGGTATAGCAAAAAAAATTCATGCTTCAGATTTGATTTTGATATATTTATCTTGATTTTCTTGATATGAAATCTGATGTATTGTTTTTGGATATATTTGCAATTTTAATGATGCTTGGGCCTTGGGTTGTATTTGAAATTAATTAGTATAATTACTATAGGTGGGAGTTACTATAGAGAGAAAATGGAGATATATTTACCACACAAAAATAAACACTAACTGCAGCAGCTAATATATGAAAAAACAAATTAAATAATTACTAGTTCTTACTACACGGGCTATTGCGTACATAATTTTTATTCATGCAAACATTTTTAAAATTCTTATAAATTACACTAACATAAGTAGGTAGCAAAATAATGTCTAGTTCCTTTTTCAGGAAAAAACAAAACAATTTTAATATGACCATGGAAATTGTTTTTTTTTTACAGGAGTTTAAGGATTCTTTCCTATTTAGTTAACAATAGTAACTCAGTGAATCATAAGTCATGGTTTCCTTTTAGCTAATATTGACAAAAAAAAATCACTATTAAATCACTATTTCAGTCCACTCACTGAAACTGTACAACTCAAAATAAAAAAATAAAAACTACAATACAATTTATATTATTGTAAAAAAAGTAATTATTCAAACTCCTATGTATAGGGAGAATAATAGTACACATGCAAAATCATATGTGTAGACGTATATATAAACTGTAAACATAATTGAATTTTAAGGTAGCTTGTAATTAAAATTGGTTGATTAATATTAAATGATTACACACGAATTAGTATATTAGTTCGTCATTAAAATTATAATTTTTCGTTGGCTTCTAATCAATCTCACAACTTTCAAAACTGAAATTGAGTATAAAATTATAACTTTTTAATTACTCGTATTACCTCATAATGATCAAAATAAAAAATAATACATGACAAAATCAAACATGATGTATTAATAAAACGCCATTGTTTAGGATAGAAAGATGTCATTCGATTTTGAGTGTCAAAATAAATGTCATCAATTGATTTTATAATGTAATTTTGTGTAAGATCAATTTCGATTTTGACCATGAGATAATTACACAACGGTAAGTAGTAGTAGTATAGTATATTGGATTTGACCAAAAATCAAAGAAATTTATAAATTACTAAAAGATAATTAGTATTATACATTATGTACAGAGCATTTATTTTTAATTTTTTATTCAAATTACATATACAAACGGAATGCCAATTGCAAATTGTCTCTCAACGTTTATGTTTCCCAATTTCTAATTTCCTTTCGCTTTTGTATTGCTTTTGCCAGAAAATTACACAACGTAGTCAGAATTAATCTCGCCGCCGTCGGTCTCCGGATTTCCGGCGAGGTAAATTACCAGTTATTCTCGAGCGTGCTGCGTTCTTACTTTTGCTTCAGATCTGTCGAAGCTCCGCAGCATAATTGAGAAACCTGTTCAATTGAATTTGTTTCTTGAGAAATTCAGGTGAATTATTGTCCAGTTCAGCGCAATTTGCTTGGAATTGAAGGGGCTTGTTATGCATCTTATGTAGTTGATGAATGTAATGGAAGGGGGAGTAGGATCAGGAGTGTTGAAGAAGAAGAGCTCGTCTGGATGTTTGATTATTAAAAAGGCGAGCGCTAATAAGAGCTCTGGGGGAGGATTGGGGGGTTTTTGTGACAGCAGTAGTAAGGGAAAAAAGAGGGGTAGATTGGTTGCTAGTGGATCGGATTCGAGTTCGAGATCGAGTAGTGATGATGACGAGTCTTTGGAGCTTATGAGAAGAAAAATGAGTGAGAAGAGGTTGAAGGGCTCAGCGGGATGTAAGAGGAATGAGGAGGTTAGTGCTGAGAAAAAGAGAAGTAGGTTGGATTTGTTTGAGTTCGATGAGTATGATGAGTTTGAATTTGATGGGAAGAAGATGAGGAATGAGTATACGCAGGATAGATTCAAGAGGGTTGGGAGGAATGATGGCGGTGATGTGAAGGAGCGGAAACATGGTTCGTATTTCAATGGCTCCAGTAGTGGGAGGAGTAAGAATGCAGGGGGCAGTGGCGTGAGGAGTAAAGGATTTGGTTCGTCTGATGATGAAGCACACATGCCGATTTCTTTGTTGAAGACGAAATATCAGGAGACGGCTGGTGAGTCGATCAGACTGCAGGGGAAGAACGGGGTGCTGAAGGTTATGGTTAATAAGAAGAAAAGGATGGATGTTCCTTCTCAGCATAAGAATCTTGAACCTTTGGTGGCGGATTTACCTGTTTATTCGGATTCAAAGACATCAAAAAGTCGAGGCTTGATAGTTGGCAAGGAAAGAAGTGGTGGGAAGGGGAAAGAGGAGATAAAGTTGGAAAAGGTGAATCCTACTTCAAACAAAAAAAGGAAGGCTAGAGATTCAGGTGTCAATGAGACTGATGAAGTTTTGGCAACGCCCAGACCTCAAGCTTGTAGCTCAAAGAAAGCAGTGAAGAAGGAGGCAGAAAGGTCTCCTAGCACTGAAATTTCTCCTCCTGTTAAAGGCAAGGAAGGTAAAGAAAGCGGCGTAAAGCGTAGTGGAAATACTGAAAAGCAAATGTTGCGTGAGAAGATAAGAGGGATGTTGATCGATGCAGGATGGAGTATAGATTATAGACCAAGACGAAACAGAGATTACTTAGATGCTGTGTACATCAACCCTGGTGGAACGGCCTACTGGTCGATTATCAAGGCTTATGATGCGTTTAAGAAGCACTTGGGTGAAGACGGTGATAAAGTAAAAGCAAAGGTCGGTTCCCCCTCATTTGCTCCTCTGTCTGAAGATCTGATAAATAAACTTACGAGACAAACCAAAAAGAAAATTGCTGAAGAATTGAGAAGAAAGAGAAAGAAAGATAGCATGACTAAGAGTGCTAAGAAATCTGCTGTAAAAGAGGATGAAGACAGTTCAGACGATGATGATCAGAGTGAGGAGCGGTTAAGTTCTTATATGAAACAGAATCAGAAGTTGCACGGAAAGTCAGGTAAAGTGGATCAAGATAGTGACGATGATTTAAGTGATGATTCACTCGATAGGAAGCCAAGGAAGGTAAAATTTGGAAAACCTTCTGCTTCTTCCAAGTCTAATCCTGTACAGGGAAGAACAAGTAAAGTAATTGGGAGATGCACCCTCCTGGTCCGTGGCTCTGACCGGGGTGGTAACTCAGACTATGATGGATACGTTCCATATGGGGGAAAAAGGACAGTTTTGGCTTGGCTAATTGACTCTGGGACAGCAAAGTTAAGTGAAAAGGTGCAGTATATGAACCGCAGAAGGACAGAGGTTGTGTTAGAAGGTTGGATCACAAGAGAGGGAATCCACTGTGGCTGCTGCAGTAAAATCCTTACTGTCTCCAAATTTGAGCTGCATGCTGGCAGCAAGCTGCGTCAGCCGTTCCAGAATATATTTTTGGAGTCTGGATCCTCCCTTTTGCAGTGCCAAATTGATGCATGGAACAGTCAAGAGGAGTCCTTGCATCGGGATTTCTTCACTGTTGATGTGGATGGAGATGACCCAGATGACGATACTTGCGGCATTTGTGGTGATGGAGGGGACTTGATCTGTTGTGATAGTTGCCCATCAACTTTTCATCAAATCTGTTTAGGAATACAGGTACTTATTAGATATATCATGGTCTCATGGCACTTTAATTTAACATTGTCATGAAACTTGAATATTATAATTATTTCCTTTCCCTTTTATCTGTGAAATTAAATTATTCTTGTTCTCGTGCCTTCTGCTATGTAATATACTGGTACTATTGATGTTTCGCAATCTCCTTGTAAGGTATCAGTATTTCTTGAAACTTGAATATATCACCACTTCCTTGACCAGTATACAATCATCATCTCTAAAAATTGTTTTTCATTACTGTTCAGGTTCTTATTATCCTTCTTTATTGCAGATGCTTCCTTCAGGTGATTGGCACTGTCCAAACTGTATATGCAAATATTGCGGACTTGCCAATAAAAATATAGCTGGAGAAAATGATACTAGTTGCAGTGAACTTAATAGATGCAACGTTTGTGAGAAAAAATGTAATTTTGTTTCTCCTAGTATACAGCTCTAATTCATACCCCCCCCCCATCCCAACAATCATGTTCTCTAATATACCTATATGCGCAAGTTTCCTTTATATATTACTTTGTACAGATCACAACTCATGCATTGAGAGGCCACACCTGCAACCAAGTTCTTGCAGTGCATCTTTCTGTGGACCGAAGTGCCAGGAGGTATCAATAATTGTTTCTTTTTCACAATCAATAGTTAGAATCATGACATAGCGGTGTTCTATATTGCTGTTTCTGCATAAGTCTGAAAAATGCCAAGGGTTGCAAAAAGCTAACTATAGCTTACATCTGGAAGATGCAGTCTCGTCATTAGCCTGAAACATGAGGATGCCTGTACTATGATCTAATTTAATAGTATTTCATTCATTTTAGTATTATCATCATTATTGATGCACTTCTCGCTGTGGTTAAACTAAAAGGTTTATTTACCTTCTGCTTTGTAGTCCGAATTTGACTATTGTGAAATAGTTATCATATTTGATTCCTTATTTCTAAAATTATCAACTTAATCCTGACTAATTGGTATTGGGTAGAAATTTTACTGAAATTCCCATAATATCAACTTTATCCAATAAAGCTTCATTGTATACTCTATTTGTTTGTACTACTGACCTGTTTGGGAGAAAGATCTGCTGAAATACATCAACTTCTTTATCTCTCTTTCTTAATTATGTAATTCCACAAGTCATAAGGAGAACTGATGATCATTAATCAGTACCAGACTACCTGATATTCTTCACCTTTTGGCATATTTCATATTTTCATGGAATTTTGCAAGCATTATACTACTCTGTATTCATTATTTCAGTATATTGTTTTAATGTTTTATATATATAATGCTATATGCAATAAAGATCAGCTTCCTCTTATTTGCTCTTTTAATGACATGGAATAAATTATAAGCTTCCTCACATCTTGCCCTTTTGGTTTCCTAGATATATAGCCACATACAGAAGATTCTTGGAATCAAACATGAATTGGAAGCTGGAATAACATGGTCCATTATTCAACGATCAGATGTGTCAGATGCCTCGCAACGTGGATTTCCTTCAAGGGTCGAATGCAACTCTAAGTTAGCTGTTGCATTATCTGTTATGGATGAGTGTTTTTTGCCTATCATTGACAGGAGAAGTGGGATAAATATAATACATAATGTGGTCTACAATTGCGGGTAAGCAATTTGCAACCTTCTAATTTCAGATACACACAATACTATTTTCTTCATCATCCCATACTGTGACATCTGGATTTATTATATCTTACTAGTGTTTGAGAATAAAAATTTCAAAGGTTGTACGGGTATTTGTACAAACCTTGCAAATATTGCTATCATATATGGGAGCACATAAGTTTCTTAGTCAACTGCTACTTGTGGATAGTGTTGTGACTCTTGTCTGATTCAGTAATTCAGTAACCAAGTAGGATCAGGCTTGCATTTCTTAGTTCAGCCACTTTTTCTTGTTTGTATCAAATGAGAGCTTAAACTGAGCAAGCAAAACAACATGCAATTACTACGATTTTTATTTGTTTGCTCAAGCATTTAGATTTTTGCTTATAGATCTCTCACTTTAGTTTATATAAATCCAACTCTTCCTGTCTCCATCTTCAAATAGTTCATTCGCTTGCCTTCGTCCCTATTCTTTCATATTTTTCTCATTTCCACCTCCACCTGTAAAAATTACATATATCCTATACTTTGCCTTGGGCAGTCCGGCAGTGTAAATGATGATTATATGACTCTTATTCTGCAGATCAAATTTCAATCGTCTGAACTATCGTGGATTTTATACAGCAATATTGGAGCGAGGTGATGAAGTATTAGCCGCAGCATCAATCAGGTAAAGAAACAGCACATCAGATCTTGGCCCTGTGTATGATCTTCATAATGGAAGCATCCAACACTTAACCTTAATACTATTGTCTTCTTGATTATGTTTTGCGGACAGCTTTCGTTGTCCCTTGTGATAATTTGAAATCCACTATTATACAGCCAACTGGCTTGCAGAACTTAGCAACATCTGTAGTTGAGCAAGTACTTCTTTGTTTAGGATAAAATGAATAGATTTGTACATTATATGCAAGAATACAACATTGCACTATCTTACTTGGGTAATCAGAATCTTATGTTCAACATTGGGTTCCTTTGAATCTTTTCTAAACAATTCGTTGTCTATATCTATTTTGGCCCATCACTTGAAATTTTCATGTCACTGTTAGGCTCCATGGAGATCGTCTTGCTGAGATGCCATTTATTGGGACTCGTGAGATCTATAGGCGTCAAGGAATGTGTCGCCGACTTTTATCCTCAATTGAAACTGTAAGAATTTTAGACTCACCTTTGCAGTCTGCTATGCTCATGCCATCGAGTAAGGCTTCTCTTGGGTGTTAATATGAGATCTGCTAAAAATCACTTGGAAGAAACTTCAGTATCCACTGGGACTCTGTAATTGTTTCTGAATGCTTACATCAATTCTTGTAATTCTAGGAACTCAGTTCTCTCAAGATCGGGCAATTGATCATTCCTGCCATATCGGAGCATTTGAACACATGGACCGCTGTATTTGGTTTCGAGGAACTTGAGGGTTCCCTTAAGAAAGAAATCAAGTCCATGAATATGTTGGTGTTTCCGGGGACGGATATGCTGCAGAAACAGTTAGCAAAGCATAAAGGTTCCGATGGTAAAGCTTATCCTTCCTTTCTATCTGCAGCTAGAAGCGATTGAACTATTTTATTCACCTCAATATGTGTTTCGTTTCTGTATTACCTGGAATCTGTCACTTGGCCCGTGTTTTAACTATATTTTTCGTGTAAATAGGTGTCATGGTTTCTGAACCAACTACAAACCAACCTCCGTCGCCTGCTTTGGTTGAGAAATCTGAGGCTAGTTTGTCTGAGGAACAGAATAGACGGGCGAGCAGCGATTCTGGGGGATGCCCGACGTCCAAGAGCAGTGATGATGTTGATGCTTTGGTTTCAGAGTCTCCCATACCAGCCATTCCTTCAGATTATGCGTGTGAAAGCAAGCAGAAAGAGTGCTCTGATAATTTGAAATGCTCTCTCATCTCTGGAGATGGTAACGTCTCCAATGAGGGGCACAGATCGATAGAACCTCTTGAAGATAATGATTCCATCCCACCAGTGAAGGCTGTAGAAAAAGATGGGTGCAAAATCGAAGATTCTAGAACTCCAACTTGCTCGGAGAATGCTTCTGAAGATGCCCCCTTGTCAAAACCTGTCAAAAACTCCCCCCTGTCAAAAACTCTAAGTGGTGGTTGTGTTGGATCGTTTCCTTCCCCTATTTCGGATGTTTCTGCGGAAGTTAACAATGGAACTTCAAATGGCGACGACGAAGAAAGTGTTGTGCCATCAAATGCCAACTCGGATCATGAGGTGTTTGATGCAAAAACCGATGGTGTCGATCCAGGTGTCGTTCAGGACATCCCTGATCTCGCTGAAAGTGATAAACCCGATGCAGATGCCAAAACCGATGGTGTCTGTCCAAGTGCCGTCCAGGACACTCCTGATTGCACGGAAAGTGATAAACCCGAGGGAGATCCCAAAACCAATGGTGTTGATCCAATTGTCGTCCGGGACACTCCTGATTGCACGGAAAGTGATAAGCCCGACATTGATCCCAAAACCAATGGTGTAGATCCAAATGTCGTCCAGGACACTCCTGATTGCATGGAAAGTGATAAACCTGACGGAGATTGCAAAACCAATGGTGTTGATCCAAGTGGCGTCCAGGACACTCCTGATTGCACTGAAAGTGATAAACCCAACGGAGATGCAAAAACCGATGGCATTGATCCAGGCGCTAAACCCGACAGAGATGCAAAAACTGATGGGATCGATTCAGGTGTCGTCCAGGACACACCCGATCGTGCTGAAAGTGACCAACCGATCCAACCCGATGGTGATGCAAAAACTGATGGCGTCTTTGTCAAGGACACTCGTGATACCACTGATGAACCCAGCAGAGAAAGGTAGATGTCGCCTCAGGACGTTGCAGCAACGAAGAACCATGCCCGGTGATCATACCGTTGGAGCCACTCTGAAATCATAGAAGGTTTCAGGTCACATATGAAGATGATGATCGGAGCATGAGATTGAGGTTTGCAACATTTATATATAATGCCACTTAAAAAAGTGATGACAATAATAATAGGGGTTGAAGATTGTGGCCTTAACTATTTTTTGTGATAATTTTAGTAGTAGTGTGTGCATGTTGTAGATGATTTTTGGGGGAAAGCCATTTTTAAAGCAGCAACACCTAATTTTCGATACTGGGGGTCCTCTGTTGTTACATTTTGTGTTACGTATTGACTTTTTAAATAAACAAATACTAGTACTTGAAGATTTATTTTAGTGTTACATTACTTTGGTTATACTTATGATAAAAGTACATCAATTAATAATATTAATACGCATTCTTACAAATCATACAAAATTTCCATAATTATGTACGGCATAAAAGATATTTTATGTTTAATGTAATTTTATATATTTTTTAGGGGTATTTGATTGTAAATTTCAAAACTTTGTCAAGTTATGGATTTGTATACATATTTTAATATGTAAGCAAATTATTCAATTATTGATTTGTTCGCAGTATAAATATATTTTATTTTATCTAGGGGTATTTGATTGTAAAATTCCAAAATATTGTCAAATTCTGGTTTTGTATCGTACAATTTTATTCATTCAATAATTGATTTGTTCAACGAAATACAAATAATGAAATTTTTTAATTTAATATAACACCAATATAACACCATGTTGTTTTAGTGCCGTATGTGGCATTGTTTCAACTAATGTCACAAAGTAAGTTAGCAAAACATATCAATACCAGAATTTTAATTGGTTGCAAAATTAAAACAAACTACTAATAGTTCGATAATTTAAGAAACATTAATAATTTATCCAAAACTAAGATTAAATCTACACCCTTGGATTTTGAAATAAGTGGATGAGATTAAAGCTCACAAATTTCAATAAATAATAGACAAAATATCAATAAAAGGATAATATCGTCATTATGTTATCATATGATAAATTTCGTGAGAGATTTTTTATATCAACATAGTGTATTACAAATATCAACAATATGACATGAGAATATAACACAAGTACAAGAAAATATCAAGACAGTTTTATTGATATTTTACCTTGATAAAATCAGCTTATCAACATGTACGAAAATTGAAATATAATTTATCAAATTTTATCACCCGAACATCGTCGGAACATATGCAATTGAGATCTCGTTGGAATCTTTATAAAATTATCTTTAATTTGATATTTTTTTGCTAAAAAATAATTTAAATTGAGAGAGTTATGTAAATTTAAAGTTTTGAGATAATTTTGACGGGAGAGAATTGACAAGATTTAGTCTTAATTTATGATGGTTAATTAGTTAGTTAGCAATTGATTGATTCTCATACATTTAATTAGTTTATATTAATAAATTTACTAAAATAAAAAAATTATATATTATAAATCAAACTAATAAAACTCAAAATATAAATGCTTTTTATAACTATGAAATGAAATTACTAAACGCGACTCTAGTTTAAAAACATAAAATGTTGTACCTAACTCTATATCCCTCCCACCGCGCACCACCAGTCGTCGCCGCTCTCCGCCGTCCATTTCGCCCAGGTTCCTCCGCGTATGGAGCTCTCAATCCCTCACCGTTCCCTCATCCATTCCAATTTCTCTCACTCGCGTCTTCGTAACTCGCCACTTCATCCCTCGCAGCGTCTTCTCCTCCCCGTACACCTTCCGCAGCGGAAGGTACCCATCCTCTCCACTCACCTTCCATCATCTTCAATGGATCCCACGGTCACTCGCGCGGCCGACGATAACGGCTCGCCGGCGGTAACTACAGCTCAAGGTTAATTACTCCTAGTTTTTCAACTTGAATTTATGACTATTATTTGTGAATAATCGTTTGGGAACTGCAGGAGGAAGAATTGGAGAGGTTAAGAGGGTTACGAAGGAGACGAATGTGAGTGTGAAGATTAATCTGGATGGTGACGCCGTGGCTGAAAACAACACGGGCATTCCTTTCCTCGATCACATGTTAGATGTAAGTTTATAGTAATAATTATATGTTTGAGCTTTACGAGCAGAAACTGTTCAATTGTTGTTTAAAGTTGAATATGTTTAAGGAGCTGATTATCCTCTCCACTCATTGTTAGTTCAGTTTTGTAAAACATGAAGCTTCAGTAATGGAAGTAATTAGGGTGAATTGCTCCGGTTTTAATTTCAGACAATTTCTATGATTTTTTGTCAACTCCAGTGTTTGTTGAAGCATTTTTGATGATTTTCTTCCATATGTGATTATGGAATTGTTGATTAGTTTTGATGAAGGTTGACATTGTCTTTTCATATTCGTGTCAGCAACTTGCTTCACATGGATTATTTGATGTTCATGTGAAGGCTGTTGGGGATATTCATATTGATGATCATCACACAAACGAAGACGTAGCCCTTGCAATTGGGACAGTAAGCTTCCAATAACAGTTTCAAGTGTTTTAGTTGAATCATTATTGATCTTATGGCTTATGAGAGATACGTACACCGTGTTCTTTTGTTTCAGTTGCTACTATGATTTATTAACTCTTGCTTAGATTTTTAGAATCCTCTTATTGTTTGCCTGTTTATTTTGATTGTTTAGTTCTGAAAATTGACATCGGCCACACTGACTGTTCATGCAGGCTATGCTGCAGGCACTTGGTGATAGGAAAGGAATCAACCGGTTCGGGGACTTCTCAGCTCCTCTCGATGAAGCTCTAGTACATGTTTCACTGGTATGTTACTGCAATGGTTCTGACTCAGAAAGCACATGTAATAAAAGTAAATGCTATATATATAGGAATGTGATCAAATGCAAACTCTAAATATTGTACAAACTCTAAACTATGATCTGGACCGTTAAAAAATGTGAACATATGACAAAATGTTAGCAAAAAAAAAATGTCAACACAATGTCAACGGTTGATGTCAACGGTTGATGCTGTGTTGACATGGTGTTGAAATTGTGTTGACATTTTTTGTTGCTGTGATTTTGTTATCTGTTGACATTTTCTAACGATCGAGATCATAGTTTGGTGTTTGTACAATATTTAGAGTTTGCATTTTATCACTACCCTATATATATATATAGGTGCATAAACTTATCCATCCTATTTTCTAACATAAGTAGCAGACATTATGATTTGATTAAGGTCAGTAATGTCTTCTTAATTTTTTCATTGCATTAATCTCTTATGCATTCTACTATGCTCTTGCTACCAAAGTTTACAGAATTTGTAAGCATGCACCCCTTCGCCCCACGTCCTTGATTTTTACCTCATCGCCCGGAGCGCGCCGTGCTCCTGGAAATGGGTGTGGTTCATGAACACATCCTTTAGGCATTAAATTGTTTTAAGATTTACCATGTTGGAAATCTATTTTCATCTCAGTTAGAATATGATATTATATCGCCATTCTACAATTTTCATTCAAAATGTTTTGTAGGATCTCTCTGGAAGGCCACATTTGGGTTATGATCTGCATATACCAACAGAAAGAGTAGGAACTTATGACACACAGGTATTCTTTGCTCTGTATGTACTTGAATTCCCCTAGCATTCCATTACTCTGTTACGCAATCTGATCTTGCCTTAAACCGTTGCTTTGCACAAAATAATATGTTCTTGATGGCATAGCACTCCATTACTCTGCTACGCAATCTGATCTTGCCTTAAACTGTCAATTGATTCGAACATTTCGAACATTTTGCTTTTATAGCTGGTGGAGCACTTTTTTCAGTCCTTGGTCAATACCTCTGGAATGACACTACACATACGACAGGTAGATATTGTTCTTCGTATAGATTATCTTGAGTAACTGGTTTAGTGATTCAAATTGCCAGTGGTACGTTTCATGACACTCTTGACAGAAAACTGAATGCAATATAGTAGCTCCTAAGCAGGCTAATGCCTGCTTATCTTATGGAAACTGCTACATTGAAGAGCATACCTCTAGTTTGCTTGTATTGTATTTGCTTTCGTTTCAGCTACAAACTTTTGGTATTCTCACAAAATCTATTCCCCTGACATTGAAGATTATAAGTTTTATCTAAACCCATCTTATTATGAATTAATTCTTTGGACACTCCTCTATACGAAAGAATCAGACATGATGTGACCAAAACTTATTGAACCTTAGTAAAGGTGGTGTACAAAGTACACCTATTATTTCAGATTACTGAATTTGTTTGTTTGGTATTAGCTTGCTGGGAAAAATTCTCACCACATCATAGAGGCAACTTTCAAGGCCTTTGCAAGGGCTCTCCGGCAAGCAACAGAATATGATCCGCGTCGTCGTGGAAGTATTCCAAGGTCTGTTTTAACCCCCCCAAATTCAAACAAAAGTCTTCTGCAAAGTCTTATGAACCAGATATTGTAGCTCTGTTAGGTTCCCAATTATACAATACTTTGTGGGTCAATCTCAATGCTTCATTTCTCTGTTTGTAGCTCGAAAGGTGTTCTTTCACGCACGTGAATACTTCATCAATTGTGCCAAAAGCTTGACGAATGTCTAGGTACACACTCGAAACAATAATCCTCATTTTTTCAGAAAGGAAACTGCTTTAAGGTTTTGCTGTGTGTGCATCTCTATCTCATCTTTTGCAGCATTTTCTCATGCATTTTTGTAATATAAAGTCAAATGTTTTATAACAAAAATATTGAACCCTTGTGTTCTGATTGGTGTTTATATGTGGATTACTGTTTTTATTTCAAATGTTAGCCACTTATTGTTTTGTAAATGTGTGGGCCTAGAATTCCTTGAATAAATAAGAAAGATATAATTTGGAGTGAGGTCTTAGTAGAGTCAAATTCAAGTTTGATTTAGGATAAAATCAATGATGGTTATATAATGTGGAATCTTATACTACCAAGTAAAGAAAAAGTTGAATTTGAAAAGCAATAAACTTCACACTTGCCCAAATAGAGAAATTTTGTGTTTCTTTGTGTTATTTATAAATATGAGTACATAGAGAAATGATTGAAAAAAGAAAAATACAAACATTTTTAGCAGTTTATATTGTACCGTACGTGCATTTCAAATGCAAAAATACTAAAGTAGATGGAATGACAGACTTGCATTGACAAAGAATTTTGTATTTTTGTGTTCATTGTGACATTGATTTTGTGGAAGGCCTATTTCCTAGAAATGGACATAAAGGTAGAGCTAGGAAGGGTGGAGAGCATAAAATAATATTGCTACAAAACAAAATAGTCTCATAAGTTGGATATTTTAAGATTTGGGGTAGGATCAAATTTATGCAATGAGTATACTATCTTCCAAAACAATATGGCAATGCTAGTGACTCATCTTAAGATAAACTTTGCCATTAGTTTTCTTGCTTAATTGTACCTATAGCTTTAATATGTTTGAATTGGTTGATTAGGTTGGGTAATTCAATAATGGTACTCAATTTTGTAATTCTGTCTCGAACCTAAAGTTTTACCAGGACTGCCCATAGGCCTAATGTAAGTAGTTTTGATATAATTTTTTATGTGGGCCTGGTTTTGAGTTTTGCATGATTCCCAAAAAAAACAGCTTATGCATGTATTCCTTAGGTCGTTTTTTATTTAAAAAACACGCCGCTATCGAACTCAATAGGTACATGAATTATGATTCAAGTAATATCTAACTACTTGTACAAAAAAGGTGGCAAATGTCGTTACAAAGGCCCTAAAGCTACTAGGCTCATTATATATGCTATGTATGTGAGTTTGGTCATCTCTCCCCTCTATGGTCGTAATATGACCTAGTTGCATAATCATCTGCGTATGTAACTCGAGCCACTAGAAGTCTCAAAATTGTCGTAATGGTTTCGAACAATTGCTCAGATTTGAACACCCTGTGTTCATCTCATTTGGCCGTTGGAGAATATCATCCCAGACTATGGCTGATCGGCCATATGTTATGCACTCAAGCCCAGTGGTTGTGCATATGATTGTAATCATCTCAAGTGCCATTTCGGTTATAGCTTGTTGTATTCTGGTTTAGGATGATGTGTTGCTGTCGGTTTTGGTCCGTATTGGAAGTTGCCTTCTTCCCCTTTCCTACTGGCTACTGCAACCCAACCGCACCCGTCACACTGGGTCCAACCCCATGGTATTACACCAGAGGAGTAGATAATGGGAGTATCGATTTAGGAATTTAGGATGGCACGATCAAAGTATGCATAAGTGTTGGTCCATTTGTGACACCACCATTCACCCATATGTATATATAGATATAGATGTGCAAGTGGTGGCTCCTTGTGTGCTGGTTACCAGTGTAAGTTCCTCCCACCTAATGGGCCGCTGAGGTACTTTGTTTGAACCCCTCCATAGCGATGTCGGGCCGGGTTATGGGGGCGCCTGGGGTGAGCGAATCACCTTTTGTCCCTAAGATATAGATGTGCAAGTATAAGGCCGGCAGCGTCTTTACTTTATCTGACTGCAAGCATGTGGTCGTCCACCACCCTACCGCCACGCCCCCACCACCACTTTTCAACCTTTTATTACTTTTCTCGTCGATTTCCGCGAACTCTTTTATTTTAATTTTGTTTACCCTTTCATTTTCTTCATTTAAAATTCCATCTATTCAACAAAACTAGTACTCCCTTCTAATTAAGTTAGAAACAAAAGTTTTAGTTAGGAGATTAAAAAATGTTGTTGAGAAATAAGAGAGAAGAGCAAATTAGAAACGATACAGAGAGAATAAAGTAGATGATTGAATAAAGTATGAATGATTTGATATTTTATTTTTTTATTAAAAAAGATAATTACTTCATTTAGTTGGGACATCCTAAATGAATACGTACTCAACTTAGTTTGGATGGATGAACTATTTTTTTTTTCATTCCAAAACATTAGTTTAAATTCATTTTCCAATCATCAATTTTGCATTATCTAGTATTTTTTTTAGATGAAGAAAGTAAACTTATAATTGAACTCCTCATTTCGATAAAAACTTCTAACACAAGTTCATTATTTATAAAATGAAGCTCATGTCACTATCTTTAATTTGATATTAGTACACAGTAGTACTCCTATTTGACACTTCATGTTGAATTACATTCTTTTGTAAACATAAAGAGACAAAAAGAGGTAAAATGTGAACTTTCACCGATTATAATTAATACTCTCTATGTCCCATAAAAATATACACTATTTACTTTTTAGTCCATTCCATAAGAATATATATTTTCCAATGTTGGGAACTCTTTTCTCTTTAATGAGGTGGGGCTCATTCTCCACTAATAATACTTTAATTACTTGTTCTCTCTACCTCTCTCTTATTGTACCAATTTTACATTAAAATCCATGTCCAACTCAAAGTGCATATTCTTTAGGACGGAGAGAGTATGATAGCAATCTCGCGCTTGTTATCAGAGTTAGCGGGGGCACATTATATATAAAAAATTGGAATACATACTTATTTCTAAATCAATAAAATTTGAAATGCTGGCTATTTTAAGACGTAAATCTCTAAGTTATATTTCAAAATGGCAAATGCACATGTAAAGAACTATTAATAATAATTTTTGAAAAATAACTGTATAAACAACTACTCCAAAAATAGTAGGAGTACCATAAAATGTAGTACTCCCTCTGTTCCATTACAAGTGAAGTATTTCTTTTCGGTCGTTGTTTTGTGAAGATGGTAATAAATAGCTTAATTGGAGATAAAGTAAAGTAAGAGAGAAAATAATATAGAAGAGAGTCGTATCTACATTATTATCTTGCTTACTTTACTTTCTCCTCATTCTAATTATTTACTATTATTTTCGCAAAACAACGTCTGAAATGAAACGCCTCACTCGCAGTGAGACTGAAGGACTCACATGTTTCCTCCATGTAAAAACTTAAAATGTACACGTAAATGTTAGACTCGTTAAAAAAAGTTATTTGTCCTCGGCTGCTGATACTTGCTTTGATAATAATAACTAGACCCATGACCCATCCCACCTCATAGACCACCTTCAAAATAATGGTCTTATGATGTATTTGTATTTCTACAGAAAAAAAATCTATTTTATTATTAAATACTACTACTATATGCTTCAATTAGAGTCATCAATTCATTTGGAACCAGTCAACCAGATTAGTAGTTTCAATTTTCCGTATCGATTCTACTAGTGCAAATTTACTTTCAGAATGTTTTGGAACTACTACAATCAATGGTTGGCCAATCAAAAACTAGAAAATTTGTACTTATAAAAAATTGTGTGGATAAAATCTGTTAAAAAACCGGTGAAAATAGTTTTGTTATTTATTGTATTATATGTAGTAATAAAAAAGAAGTGATACAGAAATTTTATGTCTAATCGTAACAACATTTCGAACTTAGATTCGAAATATTTAGTAAGAAAATATTTTTGTTAAATATATAAATATTTAAATTAAAATTTCAATTTTTTTTGAAGTGTTATAAAATAATTAATATAAAATTTATTTTAAATTAATTAATGTTTATAAATCAATTTTGAACGTACAATGTTTAAAAAAGTTTAATTATGTAAGCACAGTTATATACATTGATGACTGCCCAAAAACAAAAATTGGAAATCATTCAACCAATGACATTTTAATATTTCTTTAGTAATTTATTTTATCCGACAAAGATAATTGTAGACTTAAGTCTACAATCTATTAACACATGTTACTGACATTCTTGTCAACGTCGAAGGTAGTAAATTATACCTCCACTAGAGTCGATTTTTTTTATGCTATTTAAAACCCTCCGTTCATTTAAAATAATTATTTTAATAAATTTTACGAAATTAGTACTTAACTTTATAAAGAAAAGTAAATAGTTGAATTGAAATTTGTGATACATTTTCAATACTAATTTTATAGCAGATTATAAGTATAAAAAGTTAGTTAAATGTGGAGTATGCTATATTAAAAATAAAATAAAATAAATAATTTTTGAATTATGAATAACTCAAAATGCTATAATAGCTTTTTTAAGGCTATCCGCAATGGGGCGGACGATGGCACGCCCGATGGCGCGCATCGTCCGCGCCCGCCATCGTCCGCCCCATTGCGGGTGCGTGAAATAGGCCGCGGACGATCTTCGCGCCCTATACTAAGGGCGCGGAGTATAGCGCGGACGATGTCCATCGTCCGCCCCATTGCGGCCTACGCGGACGATGGCCGCGGACGATAGGCCATCGTCCGCCCCACTGTGGGCTACGCGGACGATGGTCGCGGACGATGCACGCGTTTTTGATTTTCTATTTAAATCTCGTTTCTCATTCATTTGTACATACGAACATATCGACTATCTCTTTACATATTCTCTCTCAACATCCAACCAAAATGAATCTCGGCGACGACACCAATAGTTCTAGTTCGTCTGAGTCCGGTAGTTCGACGTCAGAAGCATTAGATGCAGCCGTTGAAGAGGCCAAGGCGGCATGCTATGCGGCAATGCAGCGCGAGGAGAAGGCGGCGGCAGCGGCGGCTGAGCAAGTCCATAGGCCTATTCGACATAGGACGTATGTCCGACGCGACCACCAGGAATCTCACAGACGTCTGGTCGAAGACTATTTTGCCGATCAACCACGATGGGGCCCGACTGTTTTCCGCCGCCGGTTTAGAATGTCGCGGTACCTTTTTTCTCAGCATTGTTCGGACATTGTCTTCACGTGATGAATACTTCACGTTTCGGGAGGACGACATCGGCAAACCCGGCCTTACACCATTGCAAAAGTGCACGACTGCTATTCGTCAGTTGGCATACGGCACCACGGCGGACCTTTTTGATCAGTACCTCCACTGCGGGGATTCTATAGGCCGCGAGTGTCTGAAGCGCTTTTGTCGGGGGATAGTAGAGGCCTATGGCGACACATATTTGCGCAAGCCGACTGCCACTGATTGCCAGGGTCTGATGCAGATGCACGAGACGGCGCACGGGTTTCCTGGGATGCTCGGGAGCATCGACTGTATGCACTGGCAGTGGAAGAATTGTCCGACGGCGTGGAGAGGCCAATTCACAAGTGGATACAAGGGCAGCCACCCGACGATGATCCTCGAAGCCGTCGCTGACCATCGACTCTGGATCTGGCATGCTTACTTCGGCGTAGCCGGGTCGAACAACGACATTAACGTCCTCAACTCATCCACCCTCTTCATCGAGCAATGTAACGGCAATGGCCCGACCATCGAGTTCACTGCCAACAGACGCCAATACCATATGGGGTACTACTTGGCCGATGGCATCTAACCACGGTGGCCAGTTTTCCTAAAGACGATCAGCTGCCCAATTGGTGAGAAGAGGGTTTTATTTGCGCAAAAGCAGGAGTCGGCGCGGAAGGATGTCGAGCGGGAATTTGGTGTGCTCCAATCACGGTGGGCAATTGTGAAAGGGCCGGCTCGTTCCTGGTACAAGGAAGTCATCGCCGATGTCATATATGTGTGCATAATCATGCACAACATGATAGTCGAGAATGAAGGCGGAAGCATCACCGATTGGAATGAAGATGACCGTGCATCTAGCTCATCCGGCACGTCGACCGAGACACCCGATATAGGGTTACTGTTATGCTTCAATGAGGTTCTATCTAGAAAGGCCTCAATGCGCAACCAACAGGATCATGCGCAGCTCATGAGCGACATGATTGAAGAAGTGTGGGTTCGTAACCGCCGTCGTTGAGTTTGCGTTTTTTTAAATTCGCATTGCAATGTATTAATTTTTATTAAATGAAATGAAGTTTTTGAAATTCGTATTTTAATTTATTAGTTTTTTTAAATTCGTATGGATTTTATAAATATTAAAAAAATGATGATGTGGCGCGCCATAGGGCGTCCCACTGCAGATGAGGAGGTATGAGGATAAAACTGATGATGTGGCGCGCCATAGGGCGCGCCACTGCTGATGCCCTAATGGACAAGAGAAAGAATATATTTGGAATAATTATGTTAAAAATGATATCTATACATATATAAAAGTTGAGTTTTGGGGGCATTTTAGGAATTAAAAATTTTGGTTTGAGATTATAATGTGTTATTATACATATTTAAATGAAATTATAATGTGTACGGTTTTTATTGTTGTTATAATAAATTAATAATTTAGGGGAGTGGAAGTGGAAAAGTTTTAGCCTTAATTGTAAATATATATAAGTTTCAATTCACCAATCATAATCATCATTTGAATCAATTCATCTCAATCTTACACTAATAATATTTCGTCCATAACAATAGAATAGGCGGTTACACTCTTGTAACAGCTATTGTTATTAGAGTGATAAATGTGGCATGCAATTTCTTCATAGAGGTTTAAAAAATTTTGGCTGTTGCAAATTTTTAATAATTATGATTTAATTTCAAAATTTCAATAATAAGCACCACATATCAATCCGCCATGGAATTGGGGTTACACGAACTAGAGATTAACTTTATAACAGCCACATTATTACACATTATTAGTAATTGTGTTAATAATAATTTAATGAAAATTATAACACACTATAAACTCCCTATATTTTTTGTCTATATATTTGTGTCATTGCTAGCTTATTATCCACTTTCATATTACCCTCACCTATAATCTATTGCATCACTGAATTTTCTACAAAAAATAATATTTCGGTATGGTTCTTCCTCTTTGTCAACAATATCTTTTTATCTTTAACCACTTTATGCATTATTTTTGTGTGATTATTATGTTACTAATATTTGTTGTTGTGTTCTTACCAAAGAGGATGGTTGAAACTATGGAAATGGAACTAATCTCTTTTAGTGATCTACAAACCACAACTTTATCAATCAAATGTTGAAATCATGGAAGCATTCCCCTTGCCAAATTTGGTTTTGAAATTGGTAAGTAATCTATAAAATTTTATAGTACAAAACGCAAAGTTGTATTTGCATTGTTCATGAATGAAATATTTATCGAATTGTAATATGGGGTATTTAGTTGACTTTTGTTTGAAGTTCTCATCTACATATGAGAGCATACTAACCTGATGGAGAAGATGGTGTCGACGCATGACGATAAAAGTGTTGGAGACGATGAGTGGAAAAGATGAAAGCTATTGGAGATAGATGGAGGCTAATGGGCGGTGGGCAAGAGCTGCATGAGCATAAATGATTCTGAACTCTAATATTTTTTATCGATTTCTTCATTTTTTGGTTGCATTCTGATATAGATCTTATTAATGAAGTTGATTAATTTTTTTATTGTCAATCGATTTTTTTCTATTAGTGAAATTATTGAATGTTAATAATTAAACGGATTGATGAACAATGTAATTAAATCAAACATAAGTATAAGATTAGAATTTCAACATTGTTAATAACATAATTAAGATTGCTTCGTAATTAATGTCATTGGTTTTTATTGACAAGATAATTAGTTTACGTGAATATTTTGAAAGATTCAATGGCCAATCAACATTTTTGAACAGTTATACACTAATTAAATTTATTTAATTCAGACAACCATTAAAAAGGAAGTCATTAATAAAAAATGTAACGATTATACAATAATTAAAAATTGTTTAATTTAGGATACGCCCTAAAATAGGGGGCGGTTGAAATTATGAGAACAAAATTAGAGAATTTAAATGGGAATCAAATAACGAAACTGAGAATTTAAATGGGAAAATAATGATACGCCCTAAAATAGGGGGCGGTTGAAATTATGAGAACAAAAACAAAGAATTCAAAATTAGTTAATTGAAAATCACCTCAAAATGCTAGAGTGGCAATAAGATCCCGACTAATTGGCGCAAAGTATAAATGTAAAGTAATTGTGATTAAAAAAAAAAGTAATTGCGATTAAAAGCTAAATAAATGTGTGACATTGTGATAACGCTTTTGTGCAAATAAAAATTATAAATATAATTGAAAAGATTGATTACATGCAAATGATGATTGCAAATAAAGTGTGGCAAATGATTACTATGAAATGATTCTTGGTAAGTGATGATGAAATGAAAATGGAATTTTCATGTGGACTCCAATTCAATATATGAGCCATAAATGAAACAGTGAAAGAAAAGGAGAAAAAAGTTGAGATGAATTGTATTGACTTGCCGGTATCGTTTTATGAGAGGAGTGGGTATTCGGTTAATTGCCTTGATATCTATTTACATGATAAATACTGATACACAAATTATAACCACTATTCTATTTATTTTATTAAGTAATTTAGAGATCATGATTTTTCCACAAACTCAATCTCACTCACTTGCAAATAAAACAATAAAGTGTACACTATATATGAGTTAGGGATCATGATTTTTCATGATCTTTTTAAAGTTGTAATAGAGATCCAAAAGTAGTATAGTCAAAATATATCGGAGTATGTATTTGCGTTATTTAAATGTCAAATTGATTGAGTTTTATGTTTTTTTTTTAAATTCTTATACATTTTCTTAGTTTTAGATTTTGTACAATTATATCATTTTCCATTTCAATTAATTAATCGATATACCAAAAAAATAAATGAGACACATATTTCTTATTAACGTTGTTTCACTATTGAAGTACACGTGTTCTTGATTATATATTGTTGTGTTTGTAGTTTTTGCATTAGATATAAAAAATATTTTAGTCACTGTTTATAGGTTATATTTAATGAATGATTATTTTTATATTCTTACTTTTCATAATAATTTCATAATATAATTTTGAAGGAAATACAATGGGTCGTGCATATAATTGCTATAAAATACTGCTATGTCTTAGTGAGGAAAGTCAAATGTTTTCCCAATTGTTATGATATATGTTTAGAGTTTAGGGTTTAGGATTTAAATTTTTAAAATGAAAAGGTTTTTAAATCAAATAACATAAATGGCTATTGAAATATCAAACGTTAAATATTAGAAGTGATAGTAAATTTATTTAAAAGATTTCTTCAGTTACAATATTATTAGTATTATTATTTAAAATATCAAACGTTAAATATTGAAATATCAAACGTTAAATATTATTTAAAATGACAAGCCAAAAGCTGATATGAGCATATAAACAAATTTACAGACAAGATTCAGGTAAAAAACCTCCACTATCAGTAAGGATTATCAAGTAGGCTGACCCAATGTAAGATATCACATACATATCTAAAACCCCCAAAATAGAATAAGTGATCAATAAAGTACAATTGAACTGGAACGGAGGGAGAATTTTATTGATATTTGACTCATTTGTTGGTCATGATGAGTATATTTTGAATAAGTGATCAACAAAGTAAAATTGAACTGAGGCAGAGGGAGAATTTTATTGATATCTGGCTCATTTGTTGGTCATGATGAGTATATTTTAAAGTTAAGGGTTTATGATTTAGGTTTCAAGGTTTGAGTTTTTAGTGTATAGGGTCACTATATTGCAATGAAATGAAGCTCGACTAGGAAGTGTCTCACCAGTGCAATATTAAATTATTGCAACGTAAACTTGCTCCTGCAGTTATAACTCAACGGTTAATTCATATTTTTCACAGAATTAAAATGCTTTTTAATTTTAAGTCTGATATTTAAATGTCAAGACAGTTTATTAAAATGTCAACACAAATATGTGCTGAAATTTTAATGTGATTGTATTGACATTTTAAAGAAAAGTTAGCATTTAAACGCACTCTTGTGGCCATGTGGGGTTAATGTGATTGGAAAAGTATAATCCGAAGTAAGAGGACGTCGAATATTCTTTTGTTTATCATTTCACAAATTTTATTTCGCATAATGAAATAAATATGAAGAAATTAAAATGACCCGTGCATCGCACGAGCGTGATACTAGTTCATATAAATAATCAATTTGCACCCCCTTCTTCATCAATATGACGTAAGCTTCGAGCAGCTCAACACATAAGTTACACCCGACAATTTACACCCGTCTCCCTCACAATCCGCCAGCTCATCACTCTCCTTACTCCCTCTCTTGAACTTTATCTTCCCTACCACCACCACCACCTTCTCACTCCACCCCCCCCCCTTCTCTCTACAATTTCCCTAGGGTTTTAATTTCGAACCGACTTCTCTGACTCAACCTCCAAATACGTTAATCACAATGGGCTCCATACCCGATCCAGGCGAGTTGACTAACCCGCCGCCGCCGCCGAGTTTCGACGATTTCCAGCGGCAGACCTCGCTGATGACTAGCTGCACTCTCCTCTGGAAGGAGCTCTCCGACCACTTCACCACCCTCGAGCAGGACCACGGTTTGCTGCTGAAATTGAGGGGATTCTGCCGCAGGATTGCGGCGAAGGAGTTTTGGATCTTCGTTACGTCGTGGAAGAAGGAGCTCGAGCTGTTCCGATCAGAGCGGCCGAAACCAGGGGCGGGCGCAGAAAATATTGACCGTAAAGACTGGACTTCACTATATATTTTTTCACGGTCATACATAATATATACTCCATATATATATATATATATATATAATTATACAATATAAAAATCACAAAAATTATAAAATGTATATATATTTAATATAAAGTAGTCTAAAATATATCTAATAAAAATAACATGTTATATGGCGGTTTAATAAAATATATCCAAAATATATCTAATAAATTTTTGGTTGTGACTGTAGCGAATCTTGGCAAAATTAGGTTAATGCACAAGAAAAAAAGCTCCTACAAATTTGTAAATGGCAGAAATTATCATTCCTAATTTATATTTTTCAAAATCAATCATGATAATTATGGGCATAGATCCCCGTTGTGCACCAAACGGTGTCGTTCCAAGTCCATTTGTACAAAAATTCTTTTAATTTACTTTAGCCAAGCATGCCGTTTTCATCACCCAAAACTTCTTTTCATAGTTTTTTTTATTCTTTTTTCCAGAAATACTTCCACAAAACTATAATAAAAGATGTACTTTTTCTTCTTAAACCTACAAGATGACTTTCGGAATTAATAATATTTCATTTTAGTGTAAAGAAGCATAGTGAAATATTAAAACTTTTTAATTACCTTTCTAGAGAGTATGAAAATAAAATAGTTTAAACACATAGTGAAAATGTAATCCACGAAATTTTAGTAGAGAGAATTAAAAATTTAAAATATAATAGTATTAAAAAATGTCCTAATCTATTTTAAGTTATAAAGCTTATTTAGACCATAAATTCTTATGAAAAGATAACTTTCATATTTAGATAATAACTAAATTTGAAAGAAATTACGTGAAATTGTATCATTAAAGGGGAAAAAAGAGAAAGAAACGAAGGGATGGGGTGACACTACTAAAGGAAAATGAATTTTAAAAGATACAGAAAAAAAAACATACCATAAAAATATTACAGTATCTCTCTATATATGCTGCGCGTATTCTCTTCTCCATATTTTCATTCATCTCTGCCGATTTCTCTTCACCATATCTTATCTTCATTAACAGGTAAGATTTTTTGTTTCTTGGTTCACATCAACAAATTTATGATTTGTTTATTTATGTAGTTTACGTTATTCTTTCTTCAACCGAAGTTCTTCATGGATTTTTTTTCCTTCTATTTTTCAATTCATGAAATTGATAAAATTATCCAGTTTTGGTTTTGGAGTATTTTTTTTCGTTGTCTACTTTTGATGATGTGATTTGTTAGTGTAATTTATAATCTCGTACATACTCATGCTAGCTTTTTCTTGTTTCCGAATGCTTTTTCTTTCGTTTTAAATCTTGTATAAAGAATGAGAAGAAGAATTAAGAAGTTAACTACATGTGCTTTACTTCCTTCAACTTAATTTGTCTTTTTTTAAGATACAAAATTTTCTGTGAATTCAAAATCAATTTTCATGTTTATCAGTTTAGGATGTATACCAAGTAGACTGTTGAGCTATATTACAAATATAATTAGAAGAATAATTTTATTTGATTTATTTTTGTTAATATGTATGTGTATAGCCTAATTTATTCTTTATTTTTGCTACGATATCATTTGATTTATTTTATTTTATTTTCATATATATGAAAAGTCTAGGTAAAAAAATGTAATTAACAATTCTCCTTGTTTTCTGTATTTTAATCCCATCTCTGCAGAATTCCACAACAAAACCATGCAGCCAGCAGGAAATAGGTGAAACTCTTTTACTTCCTCAACTTTGGCTTTTTTTTTTTCAGATACAAAATTTTATGCGAATTCAAATTTTGTTTTGAGTCAGGGATTATACATATACGGAGTTTGTGAGCAGATTGGAGAATAATTATCAGTTTAGGGACGTACACCAAATACCAGCCATGATGTTTGGAGGTTTTTGTAGATGGTTGTGCTTAAAAGCAATGCGAGTTTTCAAAGAAGAAGAAGAAGATTTTGTGGTAATTAGTCGATACACACACTGAAACACTCAGTTTCCAATTGTTACACAACTTGATTTGTTTTTGGGGGTTTGATTTAGGTTTTTTTTTGTTGTTGCAGAATTGTGTCCTACAAGTGGATCTTGAGGATGGACAATGGGAAAAGTCGTTAAGGAAACTACGCCTTAGTTGCAGAGCAGGTAGTGTTTTTCCTAATTCAAATGTCCCAAATTCATTTTCACAACAAAACCCTAATGAAACATATATTTGTGGGTGTGTAGTGAGGCAGTGGAATGTGTACCGGAATGGAAGGGTGGAAATAAGTGCATTTGCTAAACCGAATAATCTGATGCGGAGGATACGCAGATCCGAGCCGATAGAGCTTGTTTCGATGCAGGCCGGACAGTGCTCCAGCAACCTTTACTTGAAGGAAGCTCCAAAGCCTGTAACTAGCAATCAACCTCAATGTCCCTCTCCATATACCTATGGAGGAGGATATGGATATCCACAACCACCTCCGCTTCGTCGAGTTTATGGATATCCACAACCACCTCCGCTACATCAAGGTTATGGACATCCACCTGCACATCCGCTATCGGAGCCTTATGATTATGGATATGGATATCGAATTCCGCAGTCGCGTTTTGTGTTCGGGCAAGGGCAATTATCTCGCTACTAGCTAGACAGACTAGCCCTTGATCTATTGTTGCAGCATGTTTTATTTTTATCTATGACTATTATTAGGGTTTTTGATCAATTGTTTTGACTTGACTTGGCTGGATTGTGGTATTACATTTTCTTTCTTTTTTTATTTATTTTCTGTCGTTTCTGAATGTTATGCTAATTTATCTAGATTGGTTGGTTTTGTGCAATATATTGGCGAAATTCTTATTTGAATTTCTACAAGTTTGAGACGAGTGTAATATTCTTCTTGATGGTGGAAGACCGAATGAGCCAACTCCATGATGATATTCTTCTTCTTATCCTCGACAAAATCGACACATTTGAAGCGGTTAATACAACCAGTCTTCTCTCCCATAGATGGAAAAACCTGTGGCGTTCCGTCTCCGCCCTCCGCTTCCGCTTCCGCTTCAGCTTCGCCGCAAGTTTGCTTCCCGATTTCTCTCTCGTAGAAGAGTCTGATCGCCAATTGCAATCTCACCGCAAGCTGACCTGTCAGCTCGACCCCAGCTAGGGGCAGCCGCCCCTTGGACCCCGCTACTCGGGGGCGCTGCCCCCGAACTCCCGTCTAATAATAATGAATTCAAACTAGCGTGCACTTCGCACTTCCAAACTTATATGAGGTCTCGTTATGACAATATTGATCAATCAAGTTAATCCAATTACATTAAAATAACCAACAATATATACGGCTCGTTAAACTATGTATTTTTGTTAGAAATTATGTATGTTTTTTTAATATTTATGTAACTTTTTTTGAAATAAAGTGGTTGCATTTTCTCCGTATTCGTGACGAAATTTTAATTTCGGAAATTATTTAATTTGTGAATTTGTGAATTTTTTTTATTATGGAAAGTCCGTCGGGAATTCCGACACTGTGCAGTGGGAAAGTCCCTATGACGTGGCAGTGCTGTGGGAAGTCCGTATGACGTGGCAGGAGGTGTTTTTGGGAATTCTGTCGGGATGTCCGCGCCACTGCGGATGCCCTTACTAAAATTTAATAACAAAAACGTGTTTCACTTTAAAAAGTAACAACACTTTTAGAGTACAATCTTTTTTAATAAGTTACGCATTTAAAGTGGGGTGATTTTTACTTTTATATTAATTTATGTATGAAAGTACTCTTCTTCTTCCTTAGAGTGTCCACTATAATGTGGACGCGGCTATAGCCGCGAGCGGGGCGGAAGCGGGGCGGCTTATAGTGGGAAGGGTGTCCGCCGCGGGGGTGGACGCGGCGGGTGGGGGGAGGGGCGGCGGACGCGGAATCGCCGTGTGCGGGGCGGGACGCGGCGGGGGGGCTATAGCCGCGCCTATAGGCGCGGCGCCTATAGTGGCACGAAGATAAAGCCGCGGCGGTTGCATGCGAATTTAATTTTTTTTTTTTACACTTCAATTCACCTATAAATACACCCCACTCCATTCATTATTTTCACACCATTCAAACACAACATCTATACAAATTTCTCTCACTACAATTTGGGGTCGGAAATGAACAATTTGTGGAGAGACAACTAGAATGCTCTGATTCAACAGGTGCAACACCAGGCCGCCCAGGAGGTAGCGGTCCGTTTGGCGGAGGAGGCGGAGGATGAGGAGGATCCGATCCCTCGCACCATTACTCATCGGCGGACAATCCCACGAGATCACGTCGGTGCTCACCAACGTTTAATGGATGATTACTTCGAGGATAACCCCCGTTATCCACCCGAGATTTTCCGCCGGAGATTCAGGATGTCGCAGCGGCTGTTCAACTATATAGCGACGAATTTGGCGGAGCGTTACCGGTGCTTCACCCTCCGGCGCCGGAAAAGGGTGCAAGTACAAGTCACGGTGTCGCGTCCGCGCCGATCCAGATGGGCGTACCACGGAGCAATGAATATTTGATCCAACGCTTCGCTGATATGCGCATGACCACATCACATAACACACTGCAGGCCGATTTGATTGAAGAAGTGTGGGCACGTAGGGGAGGTAGTGGCGTTGTGTAAACTTGGTAGTGATTTGTACTAGATTCAATGTAGTGTGTGATTTTAATTTTAATTTAGTGTGTAATTCTAATTTTAATTTTAATTTGTATTTTATTTTTATTTTTATTTTTATTTTTAATTCGTATAGTCGGCTTCTTCTAATCCACTAAGAGCCCGATAAATTTGTTCATAATTACTTGAAATATTATAAAATGAAAGTTGATTATAAAATTTGGGGGCTATTGGAGGTGTTCACTATAGTGGCGGACACAAAATTTTGGGGCTATGGACAATAAAATTGGGGCTATGGACAAAAACTGGGGCGAGGCTATTGGGCGTGTCCGCCTTATAGTGGACACCCATATGATTCTCTAATCTCCAACGCCATTGTTATATTTCTTTCGTAAATTTTAAATTTTCCTTTCTTTAATTTTCAGCCCTATACAGTTATTCATCCAAAATAATTTGTTCTTAGTAGCATTATTTGGTAAGGGCTTAACATAATTTTTTAAAATTTTGAAAATTTTGAAAGTAGAAAAAAAAAAATTGGGTAAGGGCTTCAGCCCTACCCTCTTTGTACGTGTGTCCGCCCCCGAAAGCCCTCTCCAGCTGCATCGATCCGCCGCGGTTCGTGCTTGAGGCGATCTCGGAGGTTTTTCCGGTGGCAAACAGCGCTAGCAATGGCTACGATTTGGGGTGGGCTTGCGTGCTGCTGCTGGAGACGCTGATTCCGGTGTTGTGATGTATCCTAGCTTGAGCGTAAGGATCTTATTCATCAATTATTCTGCTCTTGGTATGCCTGGATTTGTATTTGCATCACATGTGTGATAGGGTTCCTTGATTTTCTTGAAAGTCTTGCCATCTGGTGTAGAAGTTGATGAGAGGAATTTTTCCTAGTTTTGCATCAGACAGTGGGCTCTATTTCTGTTCATTGGCTCATTACCAATAATCGATAATTAGTTTACATATGCTGAATTTGCATTAGAAGTTAGTTTGAGTCATGTTCACTTGTTTCATTTATCTTTGTTGATTATGCTTAGCAATAGATGGTTTGTGATCTTGCCCCAATACTGCTTTGTTGTTAACTTGGAAGTTCTGCGACTCCTTTTTGACGTTGTGCTTCATCTTAAGTCTTTTACCAAATTTCCAATCTTCATTGACCCCATTTCTCCTAAACAGCATATGGCAGCCAAGAAAGAGCAATCGGCCATTCGCGCTGTTCTCGATTAGAGAAGGTCAAGATCGAGAAGAAGAAGAAGCCAGCAGCCAAGAGAACCCGTGCCTGCCAGCCAAGGCCGGCCGTTCGACCAATGCCTACGTCTCCCCCCCACGTACATCAGGTCTTGATACGATGATATATCGTATCTGCGCGATCAGCGAGGGATTCCAAGGGGGAGGAACGTTCGCGGAGGTTTTCTCCTTCGAGCAGCCGCCGTCCACTAGGGTTTTAGATTGATGAATTTGTAGAGAAAGTAAATAGCTTAAAAGTAAAAGACAATAAAAAGATAAAATTGTATTTCTTTAATGATTAATTCAAAAGATAACAAAGACTTCTATCTATAATCCTCCCTAATAACCTAACTTAGTGATCAAGAAATGGGAAAAATATGGAAATCAATAATATATGGAATAATAGAGATATGGAGAAATTCTGTAGATATACTCGTATCAGGTCTCCTTCGTCACACACCCACTATTCTCCAACTGCAGTCCCGGCATACCCAGCAAGCTTCCCGTACGGAAGCAGAAGCCCCTCGTATGTATACTCCCCGGAGGGCCCCCCCTCGTGGGGTCGTATCTTGTCTCTCCGGTGAGCTTCCCGGCCTACGGCGGATACAGCAATGGGATGGCACCTGCTTACCAGCAAGCTTACTACTGATCGACATGACTGGGGGTTATTACTGATATGAAGATGACAACAATCCAAATCCAAATCCAAATCCAAATCCAAATCCAAATCCAAATCCAAATGTTTATTTTGCAAATGGGCTGTAATCACTAACCTTTAATGGTAGCTTTTTATGGTGTGTTAATCTTATAATTACTGACCTTGACGAAGGGCAGACTGTATTTTTCTGATTGTTGAAAAAACTTGGGTAGTTTAGGTGGTTGTGAAAAGTAATCAAGAAACCAAAGGTAACCAGGAACTACTAATACTAGGAACCATGTTTCTCCTTATCTAATGCAGCCTATTACATGCATTTAGATAACTTCTTCATTACTTAATCTTGCTAGTCTGAGCAATGCACATCTCCATTGTTGCAACTTGCAGTATCTCTATTAACATCAACAACTGAGATTTGCAAATACTCATTTTTTATGTGTAAATAATCCATCAAATAAATGGGTTAATTAATCTGTGTTGAAAATCAAATTTTGTTCAAATTGTTTGACTGCCCTTATACTTTTATTTTCCATTTTATTGAGATTTGCTAAAAGTATTTTTATCCAATTACAATTTAAACTAAAAATATAAATCAATATGTCCAAACAAACGTTTAAGTATGTATAGACTATAGTACTCGTACTATCTAGTATTCTAAACACTCTCGCCCAAATTAGCTTATTCTTAAGAGAATACTTATATATTTTTTAAATTGATTATATGTTGGGAATAATAAACGTTTTCCCAATAAAGAAATGGGATTTCCCGCTTGTTTGGTTGGTTGGGTTTATAAATAAAGTGCACATTTTAGGGCTTTCACCCAAACCAGTCTCCGCAAATGCTTACTGGGCGCGAAAGCTTGCTCAGAGTCATCGGCAAACGACGCCGTTTTCTCCCCAATCGCCGATCCCTGCTCCATGCCGCCTCTGCCTCTGCCGTAAATACATTCGCAACCGCATCTAATTTCATTGATTTTTCAAAATTTCTATTCAATCGTCGATCTATCTATCTATTTACCATGTGATATAAGGTGTACTCTCTGTGCTTTTTATCAATGCGTAAATATTGTTTTTTTTTGTGGAAACGGCAGAGTTCTTCGAGCATATTGGAGAGAAATGAAAATGTCGAGACAGATTCACATGAGCAAAGACCCGACGGCGATGCTGCAGAATCGGTGAATTGCCCTGTCTGTGGGGCCGCACTTCCCGGCGCGGATAATGCCCTTATCAATTCCCATGTAGGTGAGGTGTAAGTGTAGGCTTATCGAAATCTTGCGCCATATTTCTTTTCGTTTGAGCTATGATTTGAGTGATGTTGGTTTGATGGTTTCAGATGATTGCCTTGCTCCTAAAGGAAGTAAGCGGAAACTCAGCCAGGCCACCCTTTTTCAGTTGAACTTCTCAAGGTCCAAAGCTAAATTGCATTCTCCGCAGCTAGCCAATGAACTAGTTATTCCAAGCGCGCCTGATGAAATGAGCACTATAGAGTCTATCCATGACTCGAATGGGTTGGGCTGGTCTGAAGAGTATGCTAACAAGGGTTTGGAAAACGATTCGAATGCAAATCCTGAAGAAAAAGTTATCTGCAAAGGCACCGCTAGTGATAAATTTGCCTCGCCATCATTACCATGTGACATTGGTGATGGGCGTAAAGATGGTGTGGGTGAATTTTCAGATGATTATGACATATCTAAGGTTGTTATTCCAACTCTCATTGTTGGTCGTAGGTATGGAAGTAGAGAGTCAATAGATCCTCAATCAAGCATATGCCTCTCTAGAGACCATGAGAATGTTAATGATCCAAATGCTATCAAGGTTTAATTTTGTTGAACTTTTGTATTATTTCCTATTTTACTTAATTTATCAATAAAAGAGTGTTATATATTGACCAGGTACTTTGTGTAGATTGTGGATCTGATAGCATTTTAGGATACATACCGCGAGAATTAGCCCAGTACTTGTCTACTCTAATAGAGAAGTTCCACTTGAACTTTGAGGTATAACAGCTATATTGTGGTACATACTTTACATACTGATATCTGTTTTCTGTTTTTTTTTGTTGGCAATTCTTATTTGTGTAAAACATTTAACCTCTGTATAATTGAAATTTCTGATAGCCTCTGAGGGTCATTCTTTTTTTATGTTTCGCAAAGATAAAACTTTTGTTCCTCTGAACAGCTTCATAGTTATGGCCTCTATGACTGGGCCTGCACAAACTTGGTGCAGAAAAGTAGGCACATTTTAGATATGCTATATGGAAGTTCCAATTACATTAATAGAGGCAAAAGACACATAGTTACAGAGATTGGGGATGTACTTAAATTGACCTGTCTTGTTATAGAATACTGCATATACGCTACTGATGTGAAGTTTCTTTTTAATAGCCTTGGAGAGATCCTTATTTCATCTCTTGTCCCATGCTCCACACCTCCACCAAAGATGAAACCCACCAATTTCACCAATGAGATTGGAGAAGGCTCTTTATTTTCACTCTTTCTAGTGGTTCAAATGTCAAAGAAAGATATAAAATCACTCAATTATCATATTATACTTGGAGCTTATAGGGTACATGATAGTTGATAGAAAAGATGCGGTAGAAACAGGAAAACTAACTGAAACAGAACAGAAAATAGAGAAGAACAGAGAACAATTGACTAGATTGAAGATAATAGAAAATACAAAAGATAATCCTCAAAAGAGACCCTATGGTAGTATCGGTACTACCATCCTAAAACTAAACCCAAGACATTTTTCTCTTCTATTGAGCTATTACTAATAATAGACTCCCTATACTCGAACAAATAATTGATAAAGAATAATAAGCAAGTAAGCAACTAAAGAGAATGGAGGAAATGCAGAAAATCATATCTCCTGATTGTTGCTGGCTATTCTTTTGATTTAAATGAATATATGCAGGTCAGTATAACTTCTGTACCACAAGATCCTCGCACAGCTATTCCAATTCAGATTGTATGCTCAAATGTGGAATTATGCGACCAAAAATATTGCAATATGCAAGAATTTAAGACTATATGGAAACATGTTTTACGTGTCGCTGAACTTGCAAAATCAAATCCATCTGGAATGACCAGGTATCAGCGTAACCTGGAATTGCTTATACAAGAGGTGTTAAAGAGTAACCGACATCTCTTCACAGACAACGAGGTGTCTTTGTTAGGTACCTACTAGTGACTTGTTTCTTTGATGAAATATAGTAATTTCTCTACCTATCTGGCACCTTTTCATGGGGTCTTGATTATTTTATTTTCTACAGAAGCATTTGACTCACTTCCTGATGTTAGTAAAAGACTCTTTCCTCGGCTGTATACACGCAAAGGTTTTATGCCAATCTCACAACTTTCTTTTAGTCAGGTGTATGCTTCTTGGTTGTCTGTGAGTGATGTCAGATTGCTTTAGTGGGCGTGATAGATGCTGTAATTAGTTTTACAGTTGATGAGTGTTCACTTTCCTTCTGATATGTCCCTGTAATTGTTTTAACCTCCTCCCCATTATTTCCTTGTCCATCTATCTCTTTCTAAATGGGAACTTATAGGTTTTTCATTTTATCATACTACTTGATAATCTGAGATATGTTTATCCCCTCAGGGCCCTGGTTTCGGATGTCTAGTATGTCATATCCTGAGATAGCTGACCACAACCAAGCAATTAAGGGGCTTGTAGGTAAAAATTGGTTTAGTAGATATTGCATTGTTTACATGGTATTAACTGATCCAGTTATTTGATACCATTGTTCAAAAAACTCATTACAATTGTTGTTCTCAATAGAAGCTGGGTATCTGTGCTCATTTTTGCCAAGGAATGAACTAGAAGAGGATGACATAGAGGAAGCTTTGAACATACTAAATGTTGATGAGCTGCGGGAGGCTCTGTTACTGCTTAACAAGGTTTGTGCTTTGTCATGTCTTTTGAGCGGCATTAGTGTTTGCAATGTGTAGCAGCATTGAGACGAAGATGTTAACTAATCTTCTTTTCATCCACCAATGCTGATGTTTCACCTAAATCCTATTATCATATTTCAGTTTTTTGTATCTAAATTTCAGATAGACATGAAAACAAAAGCCTATGGTTTGCTTCTGTAATGGATGCACTATCTTTGAGTTTCAACTTTCAATTATAGCATGGAGTGAGTTCTAGTGGTTTGAGCTAATTCTTTTACTGTTAACTCTGTTTTTCTTACTCCTGATGGAAATGTTAAATTTATGACAGTATGCGCCTTTACTTGAGGCAGTGGTTTGTGGGTGACTCAATGATTAACAAAAACATTTATAATTGTGGCTATTATTTTGAGCATCCATCCACTAATTGCATTTTTCTGAATCTTCATAGTTATTTTTTGTTTTCTATACCATTTTCTGCATTTAGACTGAACTTTGCATGCTTAATGCTGGCACAGATTAGGAATGGGTGTATTCATGTCTTTGTAGGTTGTCTTGCTCTGTGTTTGGATGACATCTCATCTGCAGTTTGTTAACAATATGACATCATATGGCTTACTTTCCAGAAATCTTCCAGTTCATTAGTGCAATACATCATACATGAGGATCATAACAGATGGTTCATTCTAGATGTATTTGAACCATAGCTTATGCTCCAAAATTGATTTGGCTTCTGATGACTACACATAAAAAGAACTTTGTGTGGACAGATACGGGTCGTACATCTCATAATTAGGTCCAGCTACCTTATCTAGTTTATCAAGAAAAAAATTGTGAGCTTCAAAAAACATTTTGAGTGTAAAATCCATATGAAATTTAAATGTTTCCTTAATCTATTTCGGAAATGTGTTCATCTGGGTAAAAGTTTCACCTCTTTTTTATTTTCATTTCGTGTTCTAATACAAAGTTCTTCCCTTGTTAATCAGAACTCTGTATTTTGGATGGTGGTGGTACCATTAGTTTGATACATTTGATTTTTCTTAGTTCGTTTCACAAAAGGGTATTGCATCCTTTTGTTGGTTGCTTGGAAAGTATCCTTTTCCTCTCTAGTCTAGACCCTTCCACAATTATCTGTGATTGGTATCCAGCAGCTTCTAGGTCTTTCAAATTTGCCTTCTGAGCTTTCTATGACTTTCTTAAACTGTAGACTAATGAAATTTCTTCCCACATGATTTATACATGAAGGATAACACTCTGGTGATTAATGTGTCCGCTTGAACTTTTTCTTAATTGGAGAGTTATAGTTTTTCTTTAGTCGCCAGATGCATATGCATGATCTTTCCTGTTAATTGCTGATTTTCTTTGTTTCAACTGAAACTCAGAAATGCATTCATGGTACAAGGAAGCAAGACATCATTAAATTGCTGTTGTCATCAAATACAGGTGGTCCTTGGTAAGGTAACTTGATATACGTCATGAGTCTGTCAAATTTGGCTACATCTCTCACATGATTCTGCAATTTCTCATTCAGTTTTGACCTCCGAGGTTTTGTGCTAGCTAAAAGTGGTTCTTGTGTAAAAGTATCTCCACTTGCCGAACTTCTAGTATGGCGAGCTGAGGTGATTACTCTTGTCACTTCATGTTGTTTAGTTAGTCTAAGAGGCTCTTGAATGGTACATTTTAATCTAATATTGCTCCCCTTCCAGAGGCTTTTCTTCCTCAACGGAGAGCAGGATCTGTCAGCCTTTTTGCTAGTGGACTTAGGTATTGTAAAATATCCTGCTTATAGATGTATAATCTCAGAGCCGATTTTTCCAAATAGGAGCGGCGTGCTATCTTATGAAGAGGTATGCTTATTGCTTAATTAATGTCTCAGACTCCCATTTCCTTTTATTGAGGGCTACTTTATTATTATAGGCAATTGAAATTTCACAAATTATGGTTGAGTCTCTTGACGAGAACGACATGGAGTTGGTCTTAAGATGCACAGAAATATCTGTTTCGCGGATGTCAACTTTTTCGACAGAGAATACATCTTCAACTGGTGGATCAAAGGACTCCTTTTTATCTCATTTCTCAGCCTCATGGGTGTACTCGAAGGTGGTCTTATTGGGTGTGTCCTTTCTTGAACGCGAGAAGAGGTAATGGTGTATAAAATTTACGAACTCTTATGCCTGCCTGCTCCTTGGCATTTCTTTTCACTGAAGCTCTAAACTGAAAATTAAATTGGCATCTATTAATACAGATCTAATCAAATTAAATGCTGCTTTTGGGGAATCTTGCTTGCAATATGGCTTTTGAAGTTGCCTCGTGCTTTGACAGGTACACGGAGGCCATTGATTTACTCTGGCAACTACTAAATACATTCACTTCAGATAGAAGAAGGGGATATTGGACATTACGGCTCTCTGTTGATTTGGAACATCTTGGGCGTGTAGATGACAGCTTGCAAGTAGCTGAGGGTGGTTTACTTGATCCATGGGTTCGTGCTGGTTCACGAGTAGCGCTGCAAAGGAGAGTGCTGCGGTTGGGTAAACCACCCAGACGCTGGAAAATACCCAGTTATTCTAATTCAGTCAACCGGAAGATTGTTCAGGTACCAAGTCTAAACATATAGATGTTCTTACCATGGTATTAGTTCAATCCATCCCATTAATTTGTCTGCCTTTGGTCTAACGACAATCAGGTTCATGTTCAAGGAAGACCGTTGAATGGTAAAATAGGGGCGAAGAGCATCTTCTACGGTGAGGATGGAGAACGATGTGGAGTAGAAGAGCTTGCACTACAGTATTATGCCGGGGAAGGAGGTGGTTGGCAAGGCGTTCACTCAGAGAGTGGCATTTGGCTTACCATTTTCGGGATCTTGATGTGGGATGTCGTTTTTGCTGATGTACCAAATGTTTTCCGCACCAAATTTCAGACTGCACCCTTGGATCTCGGGACCGATAGCTTCTATGAGACCAGAAAGAGCCTTATAGAAGCTCACTTGGAGAAAATCCGAGATGGCATGGCAGAGGAGATGCTCATCACGACGTGGGAGTTGCATGTTGGAACTGCCTGTCGAGGGGTGAACTGGGAGAAGCACTCGCTGGCTGATCTTCGAGTTGCTGCAAAATGCATCGGAAGTGCGTGCCTTGCCTCCATCTGCAGACATCTGGCTCAGGGTTACCGGAGCTGGTCCAGTGGCATGCCTGACTTACTTCTGTGGCGTCTCCACGACTGCTACAGAGGCGAAGCAAAGCTCGTGGAGGTGAAGGGTCCCAGGGACCGACTCTCGGAACAGCAGCGCGCGTGGTTGCTTGTCCTCATGGACTGCGGCTTCCATGTCGAGGTTTGCAAGGTGACTCCAAATCCGGTAGCAACATAAATAGCTAAGGCATGGCTATAGATACATTATTTATTTGTATATACAGATACAAAAACACTTTTTTTCTTTTTTTCACTTGATTAGTGTTATATGAGGATCTGTAATTGGTAGTACTCCATGTATCACAAAAGCTAGGGACTAATGGTGTTAAAAAAAAATTATGAGTTTGATAATTTAATTATGTATTGATCTAGAAAAGCACTTACAATACTAATATTTTAATATTCGTAAAAACAAAATTGAATCTAATTATGCTTGATTGGGTCTGACCATACCAAACTATCAACGAGGGGATGGTCACAGAAGCAAACGATGCCGTTTCGCCCAACCTATCTACCACCGCCATTCTGTCACCGATCACCTCAACCGGCGGCAGCGGAGACCTTATTGTATCAACGACAGACGCGATGCGCTCCTTCCTCACCATATCTTCCACCGATTCACGCCTATCGGAGGATCTCAGGCATCTTTCTTCCTCGCTTAGCCTCCAGTCGACCGCATCATACCAATCCCTGAGAACGATCTGGTTCGGATCCGAATCTGGCTCCAGAGCCGATCTATCCTCTCTCCTGGCCGGCTCTAATTTCGTCTTCACCAGCCCTGCGCCTCGCCAGAAGGTAGTTTCAATGTGTTTTCATGGTAATGTATTTTGTTTTAATTTTGAGTTTTGGTGGTTTGGTTGATAGAGCGAGGAGCTGAAGGCGAGATTGAGAAATCTGGAGGAAGCAGCTGAGAGGAAGGCGTACCATAAATTGGTGAAGGATATCACTCCGAGGAAGCCTGTGAATGATCCTTTCTCTTCTTACAAGGATCAATTAGGCTTCGGTAATCCTTTTTTTTCTTCGCTTTTCATTTTTTTCAATTCAAATCAAAACTGCTGAGCTAGGCAACATGGTATTGATGATGATAGCTCTACTGAAGGATTTAGGATGTCTTAATTTTCAATCGCGGAAATGCGATTTACCTGAGAAGTAGCATAGAATTCTTATGGTTCAACTATGATATTTTCTTATTCGCCATTTGATTCCTTGATGTTTAGTTAAGAAAGTGAAACAGTTGGCCTAATCAGTCTTTCCAGATTTTGAAGCTGTGATTATTGTAAATATCCGTAGTTTTGCCTATTCTTCTGCATTTCTCTCCTTGCCTCTAATGATTCGAGATCATTTCCTGGATTCACTGGATTTTGATACTGTGATATTCTTGACAACCTTCCAGGATTACACGTTGTGGTTACGATGTTTACTGGATACTTGGTCGGGTATGCAGCATTCCGAGCCCTGTTTGGCCAAAGTCCTGCCACGGTAAGTTTCGTTCTGCACTTTCTTTATTGCTTGTTGAAATTAAAGAAAAATGAGTGGAATGTAGTTTACGCTTGTTCTATGACCATATGCATACTTTCTTGATGGAAATTGATGTTGCGGTTCTTTACTGTTTAGAGTGCTGCTGGAGGCATCCTTGGTCTGGTCGGGGCCATGCTAGTCGAGACACTTCTATTTATACTCAGATATTCTGACCTAGGTAGTGAATCCTCCTCAGCTTCTACTTCTCGTCCCTCCAATTTGAAGATTAAGAAGAATCAGTAGGTATGATTTCGGATATATTTTCTTGGAAGATTGTGTTCTGGGTAAATAGTTTTGAAATGCAGGCTTACTTATGTAGGATTTTCAGAGTTATTTGTATGTGAAATATAAGGCTGGTTTTTGGTATTTATTCAAAAAAATTTTGGCAATACGTGGTTGTTACAATCTCTCACATTTGAGAAGGTTTGTTCTGTGTATTGCTCTATTTTTCTGATTTATGTAGAATATTAGTACTAGAGTAGTGTAGTACTACTCATAAGCAATGCTTCCTGGTTCCTCCCATCCCAAGTCCCAACTTAAATCAATTCTTACTCCGTTTGTTCCTTAAATTTTGTCACATTTTTCTATTTCCGTTCATCCCACAAAATTTGTCACATTTCACTTTTTACCATTTTTTTTATAGTGGACCACATATTCCACTAACTCATTCCAACTCACATTTTATTATGCGTGTTCACTTTGAACTAATTCCATTTCTAAGATTTGAAAGAAGTAATTATTCCAAGAATTAAGCCATAATTGGCCACAATATAGGGTCATGATAATCTACAAACCCTCTATAATACAATCTATACAAACTTTAATCCTGCCCACTTATTGTAATTAATCAACGGTTAATATATGTTAGATTTGAGATGTCAATATTTCCTATGAATCTGTTAACAAAGGGTATTTTTGAGACAAAATTAATCAGTTGAAACTATTAATTATGGTGAGAGATTATGTAATCCCAATAACTGCGTCTCCCCACTATTCACGTTTCATATCCCCTCATTTCATCTCTCTTCTTCCCCTTCATTCCACGTTTTCGTCTTTTGCAATTCCTCCATAGTTAATCGACGGCGATCCTCTGCGGCGACGACGTCAGCGAATCCTCCTCGGCGGCTTCATGAGTTCTGTGCGACAAAGTGGGAAAGCTTCGGCGCAGTCATCTGAAGGTGAGATTTCCGGCGAAAAACCCTAGTTGTTGAGATTTCCATTGTTGTTGTGTTTTTTTTTGGTGAGCTTTCCAGCAACAAAACCCTAGTTGTTGAAATTTTGGTGAAATTTCTGGCTATTTCTTTGGTCTCGTCGAGTTCGTGATTCTTGGGTGTTTCTTTATGCTGCTTAAAGTGGTACTAATTTAGTTGTTGACATTGTACAAACTAAAATAGTGGTATGGTGAAATTTTGTTGATGTTGGTTTGTTGAAATTTTCGGCCATCATCATTGTTGACACTGTGCATTTCATTTGGAAAATTTAGTGAATTTCTTGGTTTGTTGAGTTGTGTTGCGATTCCAGTCCGATCCAGCTAAGATCACAATGCACAACCAATCGACACAACAACTAACCACACAATAAACACAACAAACAATTGAACGCAGCAATGGAACAAGATAAACACTGAATGTAGATTGATAATGAGATCAGAGAAACAATGCGATAAGTAAATGATAACGAAAGCAACACGATAAAGAGAATTGATAAAATGCTTCGGATCCACGATCCTCAGCCTAAGGTGCTCAAGCACACATTCACACAATTTTCATGAGTGAATTGAAGAAAGTTGCTACTTCTATTTATATTCTCCCTTCCTTCCCTTCTCTCTCTTAAGCTGACGTGGCATCATATCCTTGCTCTCCCCACATGACAAAATCGGCTTCACGATTCTTAAGTTGGCATGCTTCTTCTCTTCCACTCTTATTGAAACGACGTCACATGCAACCAACACATGGGTTATTTACTTAACGAAAAATACTTGCAACAAGTTGATATTGTGTTCTGCCATAGCATGGGTTACTGATACTTTATTTTTGGGTGAGTGATTTTGATGTTGACATTGTTCTAAGTCTCTGATCTATCGTTGTGTTTGTGGTGATAATAAACATGTCAGTGTGCCTCTGTGTTGTGTTTTGCGTGTGACCGTGGTGTTGTGTTTGTTATTGTATTGACATTGCTTGGTTTGGTTTTTTTTGGTGAGCTTTCCGGCAACAAAACCCTAGTTGTTGATATTTAGTGTGTTGTTTTGTTTTGCTTTTGTAATTGCTCGTATCGACGTTGCTCGGTTTGCTGTGTATGGTGACTGACATTACTTGTTGATGTTTTGGTATTTGATCAGGAAATACTCAATCAAAGGGTAAAAATTGGGTGCTGACATTCTGGAATGTATCTTATGTTGATGTTGTGTGTTTCTGACATTCTGAAATGTATATGAGAATTAAAGTGACATCTTGGCTGTGACTTTGATGATGGGTGTAGAAATTTGCTGTTGACATTGTTCTAAGCCTCTGATCTGTTGCATTTACATGCTGATAATTTATCTGGGAAGTGCTAATAACATGTCAGTGAGTTGTTTTGTTTTGCGTTTGTTATTGCTCATACTGAAATTGCTTGGTTTGGTGAGTATATGACATGGGAGGCCAACATTTAGCCGGTGGGTGATGAAATTTGCTTAGTAACTGAAATGGAATACTGACGCTTTTGAAAAAGGGTGTTGAAATTTGCGTAGAACAATTCCGTGGTGATAATTTATCTGGGAAGTGGAAACAACATGTTAGTGTGTTGTACTATTTTGCTTTTGTAATTGCTCGTATCGACGTTGCTCGGTTTGCTGTGTATAGTGACTGACATTTCTCATTGACATTATTTATTGATGTTTTAGTATTTGATCAGGAAAACGTCAATCAAAGGGTAAAGTTGTAGATGAGGGTGAGGGGAGTGGGAAGCGGACTAGAACAGTAGGAAAACAGTCAAAATCTGTGCAGTCCATGCGTATACAAGCCAACAGAACACAACTAAGGATCAAGAGAACAACGTGTTTTTTCTTGCAGATCCTGAAGTCTCTCAATGTAAAGCAGAAAACTGCAGTCAGGCAGCTCGGCTTTGGTGGTCTTCTCGAGTACGATGTGGCGTCTATTCCAACAACGTTAGCCTATTGGCTACTAGAGCATTTTGACCACCTACGGTGCAGTCTCAAGCTGCCTAATGGTGATGAGGTAGGGATTGATGCGAAAGATGTTGAGCTTATTTTTGGTTTCCCAAATGGGGGGATTAAATTTCATCGAAGTGACCGAATGACTGGCATCAAATACCTAGAAACCATACCACTTGAGGAGGATGTTGATATACATTCTATGCAGACGAAGGTCCTGGATGTTGATATACCTAGAAACCATACCACTTGTTGACATTCGTTTCAGAAAAAAAAATTGAAACTGCATCATTTTGTTGACATTTGTTGTAGACGTGTTGACATTTGTAGCTTAAAAAACTTGAAACAAAATTGAAACTGCATCGATTTGTATTTAGAAAAAATTTTGAATATTCGTTTCAAAATTGAGCAAAATGTGGATATTCACCAAATTGAAACTGCATCAATGACTCAAGCATCAAAAAATTCTTGACCAAAAAATCGTCACCAAATTCATCACAGGGACATCACCAAATTCGAAAGGTAAACTACTACTCAACCTCATTCATCAACGAACGTAAAAAAAATCCAACATAATCGTCATTGGTTTCATCATTATGATACCCCTATTTTTGCATATTAGCATGAAAAATACCTTGAGCTTCGTCAAACATCTCAATTCAACACAAACGTGGTCGTTAAGCTTACGTCGGATAAAAATTCCGCAGGAGAAGAACGCCAGAGAAGACCGCTGGAGATCAATTTCGTATGACAGAAATAGTATTATTCCAATGAGAATATACTGAATATTTGATATCGAAATTTAGAGAATTATTGAAGAACTATGTCAGAGAAGAAGTTTGATATTTCATGGCTGAATGGTTAATACAATTTTTTGGCTAAATGTAATCTCTTTCAAAAAAATGATAATAATAGTAGTTTGGGAGATTGGAGATAGATTAGGGACGCATAATTGACTTTTGCATAAACTGTTACATATTAATCTTGTTAGTAGTATGGCGTGAAATTAGGGAGTGTTATAACTAATGAAAAAATCAAATTCCATATACACCCTTGTTGACAGAATTAGTATTATCTGTTGACATCGAAAATGAGCCCCTATATTAACCGTTGATTAAGTGAAATTAATGGGTAGGATTAGAGTTTGTATAGTTTGTATTATAGAGGGTTTGCATTTGATCATACTCCATTGGCCACCTGTATAATTATGTTCCTCCTTTTTTAGTATACTAGAATTGGCCCTAGAATTGGCCCAAATATTATACTAAAATAAAGAATTTGACTTAATAGAATTATAGATTGACAAATTTATCCCTTCAAGTAGAAATGTGGAAAGGTGAAAAGATTGGGTAAATGTGTAAAACAAGTCCATTTCTTCATGCATTTTTCAATACACAAACAAATCTTACCTATTATGCAAGATTTCAATTCTTGCTCAATTGGCATGAATAGTGCAGACCTCACCTCAATTGTAAGGCCCCCAACAATTAAATTAGTGGTGAACACCATAATTGGCCTAATTAGACCAAGAATTGTCCAAATTCTTACAAACTGAACACGCCCTAAAACTTAAAAATAAGACTCACTCTCCACTAACTTTTTCAACTCACTATTCATTACATTTCTTAAAACATGTGCTTGGTCAAAGTGTGACAAAATTTAACTGACGGAGGGAGTATTTTTTTTTTAAAGCTCCAACAAAATTAATCCTTTCAAATTCTTAACTGACTAACACCACTTTTCTTAAATCTTTAGTACTACTACTATGTTAAAAAGAAACATTTCGATTAACTTTGGGAGTTGGACGGGAAATATTCGATAGATTGAAGCATTTATTGGGTGTGGATAACTCAAACAAAGAAAATACACTTTGACTGTTCTATTAGTAACTAAGTGAAGTAAAATTTGTAAAATATTTAACTAACTATTGTAAATATAAAGTAATCACATTAATAATCAAAGTTGACCTTCATTTAACTTTGAAGCTTTTCAGTGTGAATTGATTCTATGTTGTCTACCATATTTTTTAATCGTATATTGGTACTATATTTACAAATCACAACATTAGAAATTTGACATTCTAGTAAAATTTCATTATGCTAAACAAAAAATAATCACTCTTATAAGCTAAACAAAATAGGTTTAAAAAAAGAAAGGGGAAAAATAGCTCGAAATGAAGGGATTATCCAAAGAAATCCTGCACACCTTTTCCGGCGAAAACAGTATCAGAAATCTCAGCCAAAACGGCATTGACAGTGAGCAAAACGAGACTGGATCCAGCGATGACCCCCAGCACCACTCCCGTCGTACCCAACACTTTGCCGAAAGCAGGCCACTCGATTTCCCTAATTTCCTCAATCACTCCGCTCACGAATCCGGTCTCCTTCTCCTCCTCTCTCTCCTTCATCGCCTGTTGTATCTCCTTCCCCAATTCCGTCATTTCCTTGCTCTCCTCCGCCGATTCGGCAGCGGCGGCGGCGTTCTCGTCATCGGCGGAGGCTTTGGGGACGCTGGAGAACTGGCGGGGGCGATTGAATGCGAATTGAGGGAATTTAGGGGCGTGTTTGAGGAGGATTGTTGTGGATTTCGGTGAAACAGTGGTGATTGGAGAGGCGGAAGGAAACAAGGGTGGGAATTGGGCGATTGGAGTTGCCATTGCTTGGCTGTGAGGAAAGTGGGGTGATTTTATAATTTTGTATATAGCATTATTATATTAAGTTTTTCTTTAGTAAATGTGATGTCATATTGGTGATCAAGAAAATCGAGCAACATTTAGCATAGATTGTTTAATTAGGCCATAAGAGCATTTTCAATGGCGGCTAGCGGACCAGCTAGCCGATTCTCGGCGCTAGCCGGTTCGCTCGCCGAACCATTGGCGTTGGCTAGCTCCAAATCGGCGAGCGGACGCCGATTCTCGGGCGCTGGCTGATAAGCTCGCCGGTCGGCTGGCCGCCATTGTAGGCGGGCGATCGGCGAGCGATCAGCCAACACTTTTTTTTTTAATTTTCGAAACACTATATTTTGGGGTAGCCGGGTCGAACAACGACCTCAACGTCTTCAACTCGTCGCCCCTTTTCAACGAGCAATGCCAGGGGGTCGGTCCGGCCATCAGTTTTATCGCCAACGGAAACCAGCATGATATGGGCTACTACTTGGCGGATGGGATATACCCTAGGTGGCCCGTCTTTGTGAAGACGATCAGATGCGCATCAAATGAGAGGAAGGCCTACTTTGCGGAACGGCAGGAGTCGGCGCGCAAGGACGTGGAGCTGGCATTTGGTGTGCTCCAGTCTCGATGGGCGGCAATTAGGGGTCCAACGCGTTTGTGGCATGTCGACTACATTGCTGATATAATGTACGCATGTATTATCCTGCACAACATGATTGTCGAAGATGAATGTGTACAACTGACTAGTTGGGCCAATGACGATGCTAATGAGGCCGGCCCAAGCCACGGCGTGGCCGCCCCCAACGTACGAAGGGGGTACCTCACGATGAAGTCGGCCGCCTCAAGGCACATGCCGACATGCGCCAAGTGGATGCTCATATTCGACTCCAAAAGGATTTAATTGAAGAGTTGTGGGCGCGGAGGACTGCATGTCGTTAGATTTTTTTTAATTAATGTAATTTTTTTTAATTAATGTACTTTGTTTTAATTTAAATATTATTATTAAATTTTCCCGTATCTGTGTTGTAAATTTAATTTCGTATTTGGTGTGATTATTAATTATTTGTTTTTTATAATTTTATTTATTGTGGCTAGCCTATTGCTAACCTATTGTTTGTCTAGTTGCTCATCCTGATGATGTGGCAGGAGAAGTTTTTAGTGTTGATAATGTGGTAGGAGGAGTTGTGGCTAGCCTATGGCGGGCCTATGGCTAGCCTAAAACCATTAGACATGCTCTAGTAGGGTGGAAATACCACTTTGCAACCTCCTTTTACACCGTTTGGTAGCCAAAACACAAACCCAGCGACCCGGTAAACATAGTCGGGTTTTCGCTCTACACATACTGATACTGCTATCAGTGAGGGGGTATCAACACTATCACGGTGGTAAGCAGGTATATAAGGCAAGGCGTTTTCATGATTTGGCTGAAAAGATTGTGTGTGTCCAATTTCATCGATCTGTTCGATTTGCTTAATTGAAGTCGGGCGAGAGATTGGGGGAGGGGAGGTGGCGGAAGAAGCAGCGGCGGCGGAGGAAGGTGACAGAGAGGACGAAGACGGAGAAGGCAGGGTGGTGTTGGGGATGAAGAGTGCTTGCTAGGCATGTGAGGAGCCGAAGATGGGTAGTTTAGTAAGAGCATCCACAATAGCGCCTAGCGCACCGCTTAGCCGAGCGCCGGTACTAGGCGGTGCGCTAGGCGATCTATTGCAACCGCCTAGCGGTTTCCGGATTAAAAAATCGCCTAGCGCTCGGCGGTTCCGTGGCGCTAGGCAGTGCGCTGGGCGATCCGCTCGACGCTATTGCAGCGTCCGGATCGCCTAGTGCAAATTTTTTTTTCTGAAACACTATATATACGCGCCTTGCACGTCATTTTCATTCGCACCACTTGTTTTAACGAGTACTCTCTCTATCTAAATTTCTGTACAAGATCAACAACGGTAAATGGATCTCAACAACGAGCCTACTTCAGGGAGTAGCGGGTCTCAAGCTCAAACTCCCCCGGTCCCCGTGGGAAGTGGATGGAGTTAGATGCCACCATACTACAACATGTACCAGTGGCAGCAGATGATGTCCGGGATGCCAACCGGGGGGTTTCAAGCGATGCCGGGGTGGGCACCCGGGATGCAGATGATGCCCGGGGGGTACAGGCGACGCAGGGGACGCCGGGGGGGTACCGGCGACGGTGGATCCCCGGCGACACAGGGGACGCCGGGGGACGTCTATCGCTCCAGTTTCGATTTTTCGACTGGTTCGTCGCACACATCGACCCAACGGAGGCGCAGCCGTTGCCCCAATTTGACACTTTCTTCTTCGATGAATTGGGGTTAGATCTTCTCGGTGTTCCGGATGCTCCCGTTCAAACGGGAGGCGCAGGGCTGGGTCGTGGCGCCCCAAAGAAGAAAAACAAGGGGAAGAGGGTCGGCGAGTCCTCGCAGCCGGGTGAGGACGACAGCTCGGTACGGAGGAGGTGGACGGACGCGGAGAACGTCGCGCTGGCCAAGGCGTGGGTGAGTGTTTGCGACGATCCTCTCGTTTTGAACAACCAGAGGATCGTCAACTTGTGGGGCAAGATAGCAACAGCCTACCAGAGGTTTTGCCCGGAGGGAGGCGATGCACCGGGGAGGATTGCCGGAAGGGGTGGGACCGAATCAGGGTTGCGGTCTCCCGATTTTCGGGCTTGTACACCAACGCCCTCCGCATGATGAGCAGTGGCCAAACGGAGGAAGACTGCAGGAGGATAGCGGAGAAAGCCTTCCCCCTGAAGGGGGTGTATAAGGACTTCACCTACTGGAACTGCTATCTTGTGTTGAACGACTCCGAGAAGTTCCGAGTAGGTGTCGACACTGGCTGGCCGAAGAAGCAACGACTGAACTATACCGGTGATTTCAGCGGCAGCAGCGGTGGTTCCCACGACCTCCCCGAGACGGCCCAGGAGGTCCCGACCCCTCGTTTGTTCGCTCGTTGAACTCGCCCGGTTGGGCACAGGCGGGCTCAACGGGAGGCGAGGGGGGTCGCCGGGGGTTCCTAGGAGGTCCAGTCGGCATCCCCCTTGGCCAATCCACAGCGGATCTCAAATTCTTCGCGCGTCAACAAACGCGCGCTCAGATGGTCAAGACGATGGCCGAATGGCGGGCGGCGGTGGACCCCGTGGAGAAGAGTTTGCTTCAAATATTGCTCCTGAGCATGCAGGAGGATTTGGAGGCGGCACGGAGGGAAGCCGCCGGGAGTAGAGGCGGTGGCGGCGACGGAGGCGGAGGCGATGGTGCCGACAACGACGGAGGAGACGACGACGGAGACGATGACGGAGCAGAGGAGTGAATTATTGTACTTTTTTGTTAATTATTGTAATTTTTTTAAATTATTGTACTTTTTTTAAATTATTGTACTTTTTAAAATTTTAATAGCATTATTAATGTTTCTCGTATATGTCTCGTAAATTAAATTCCGTATATTGTGTGATTGTTAATTATTTCATTTTTATATAATTGTTATTAGTGATGTGGCTATTGATGTGGTTGGGCTATTTATGATGTGGCTAGGCTATTGCTGGGCTATTTGTGATGTGGCAGGTGGATTTTTAGTGTTGATGATGTGGCAGGAGGAGTTTGTGGCTAGGCTATGGCTGGGCTATTGCTGGGCTATTCCTATCGTGGATGGTCTAAGAAAAAATTGTTTTCAGCCCTACTTCCATTCAACCAAACTCTCCAAATTGGGCTATACTAATTTCTTGGGCTCAACCAAACAACTAACAACTCTACCCACCCACTCATGAAAAGCTCATTTACCACATACCCCTTAGTAGTTAAAATGTATAGGATCGATAAGCGAGTTATATCTTTCTATAATATGCATACTGATCTTTTCTTATTTAATCATTGCTTCATTGGAAAAAAAAAATCATTTACTTTATTCAATATGTATTGTGGGCTGCGGCGGCTTCAATTCCACTCTTATTCAGTCAAACCTTAACTACGAGTCTACGACAGTGAACTCAATTTTCTATTACCATTCCACTTGTGAAGGATTATTATAGATGCAATAGAAATTAATATAATGCAGAATGATACAATAAAATATTGGATTTGGTTGTTACCATGATTGAAGTTTTTATTTAATTTTCATAATTAATGAACAATAACTTATTTTTCATATTTAATGGATAATAATAAGTGTTCCAATAATATCATACTTCTCCATCTACAAAATTCGTGACATGTTTTAATTGTGGGTTAATAATATGTAAATCCAGAATAGACCCAAATCCATCTCAAAGCCCAATAAGACTTTGTGATAGATTTTATAAACGACCATTATCCATCAATGAAGAAAGAAAAGAAATGACACTCTTTTTTCAGAATATTGTTAAGAAAGAAATAAATATTACAAAAACATTGCGATTTTTTATGTGTTTCGAAAATGACTTTATTTAGTGATTTCTTCTGAAATTTTATTGAAACCAGCTTGAATTCACTTAATTCTTCATATTATGTCAAAGTACAGTTTTTTGTTTTATCAGCTGAAAATTCTCAATTAAAAATAGGTGCAATTTCTACTGTCAGTTAAAAAATTAGATACGCAGTAATTTTTTGTAGTTGACCTTTGAAATTACTTTAAACCCCTCGTCCACTTATTAAAAAACACCACGATTATCAAACTTTGGGGTTAGGATCCCCTGCTGTGGCTCCAAGCACAGCAGGGACTGCTGTTACACACAGTAATTTTTTAATAATAATAAAAATTATTAATTTATATATTATTTTAATATTATATTTTATTATTAAAAAATAAGGTGTGTGTGACAGCAGCCCCGGCTGTGCTTGGAGCAACAGCAGGGGATCCTAACCCCAAACTTTGACTAGTAAAATATGGGCCCAAATGTTACACTTTGAATTAACGTCACATCTAGAAGAAAATGACGAATTATTTAAAATTTAGAGATAATAATCCTGCTAATTCCGACTATAGAAAATGAATTGACAAATATGAATCATGCATGAAAGTTGTCTTTATTAAAAAACAAAAGTTTCAAATTCGCCTCATCTTTGGAAATTCTGCCTCCTATATTTGAACAAGATGACTACTTTATCTCCACATTAAAATTAACACCCCCTCCTTTTTTACCAAAACCAATTCTTTGATTTTTATTCAAAAAAGAGAAAACATATCATTTCCCTTTATATTGGATCAAAAAATGGTCATCATATATGAGCAATGTTACCTTTGCAACTATGATAAAATAAATTTATCATAGTTGATAAAACGCTTCTCCTCTAATTATAATTAATAAATCGAAGTTCAATTCAGCTAGTTCACTATTAATTTAATACAATTTCTAAATGACATCGAATGAAGTCTTCAAATATTATACTCCATTTTGCAGAAGGGGGGTTGTATCATTTAAAGCTGACCTTGAAGAAAATTAGGCCCTTCTGAAGGTACGAGGGTAGCCTAAAATAATTGGCCACGTGGACAATTTGATGGAAAATGAGTTCGATTCAGTGTATTTGAAACTAAATCTAGCGTGGAATAAATTATGGACCAAAATGAATTCCACTTTCAAATATAAAAGTAGTACCCTCTCCGTCCCGGACTACTTGCACTTATTTCTTTTCTAGGCGTCCCAAGTTATTTGCACTCTTTCCATTTTTGATAAAAATTATCACCTACAGCCGCAATTGTTGACTTTGCTATACACTCATTCCTTAATCTCCGTACCGAAAAGGAAATGTGCGAGTAGTCCGGGACGGAGGGAGTATTATAAATCTATGGATTATTAGAATTAATGATGATTTAGTGTGTGATATATTGGCATTGGCGTGTGATCAAAAGTAAAAACTACTATCAAATAATCGAGTGACTGAAATTAGACTCGTTCAACCTTAATTAATTGGTCAATGGATCGATCATTTGTTTTAAAAAAAAGTCAAAAACTATAGGAAGAATTTGAATCCAGCTGACAGATTTGATGACATATTTGGAAATAGCCGTCATGCCAACATGCATCACTATTTATGTAGTTGCTATTTTCGACCAATTTTAACTCTTTCAGAAGATATGCATATTTATTACTATTACTAGTAATTTAGTCATCTTTTCTTTATGACATGTTTGGTTATATGTTGCAAGGACGTGTTACATATTAGTACATGATATAAAATGGAATTAAATATTATACCATAGATGATAGAAATTTGATTATGAGTTATAAAATTACCTCCTACAATCGGATATGTATGCTCCTTCGTCTCATTATAATTAACTATATTATAAGATCAGTATTTTTATAAACAGTGGAGGGTATTACAAAAAAATGTTGATATGGATTTTGTTATAATCGAATAGATATAGTACGTATTAAAAATTATTATATATTACAAATAATCTATACCAATAATATACACCATTTGATATACTACGACTAGTAGTATTATATATATACCTTTAGTTAAGACATTTTTAACTTTTTCTTTCACTTTCTATTAATCATCTCAACATTTTCTTCCTCTTTTTATAGACATTTCTTGTCATCATTGCGTAAAAGATTTTTGCATCACATTATTTGCTGGATTACCATTCGAAGACGCTAATATCGACTTTCGTAATAATCTTTTTGACGATTCAGATAATTTTCCAATAAAATTAGGGTGCCAAACCCCATCTCAAGAAAATAGTAGTATAAAATAAAATAACAATACTACTAAATATTAAATTTTATTTATGTATGGGGCGAAAATGATATATATTGGTTAGACTTTAGTATTTTCTATAATGGGGTGGGGGATGGTTGTTGGTGGGGTGCAAACATTCCTAATATGTACCCCTCCATGGTCATATTCCCACATCAAACAATGGGTCACCATGTGCATCACAATTAGGAATCATTTTTGGCCCTTAGATCATGAAAATCTAACATGGATTCATCACTTATTGCATAAATTCATGCACATGTGTTCGAATTGTATAAGTGAAAAAATTTAAGTTTTTAAATTCATATATAATACTATTCAACAATTAATTCATGGTTTAAAACTGCGAACTATATTTGGCTATCAGATAGTGATCTAGGTAGATGCTACTCACTGGTTGAATGAATGTAGGCTCAAATACTAGAAGGGATAAAAGAATTTATCAATTAATTTATACGTTCCATGCAAGTGTTCTTACATTGTTACAATAACAAAAATCTCTTTTTCAACATGAGAGTGAGAGAATATATATATTTTTAGTTATTCGATCAATAAGATCCATCTTGGGTTCATCTTGTTGCATGGAACAAGATGTGTGTGTGCCATATTATGATTTGATCTCATGTGAAGCGAAATATTCATTTAATTTGATTTTTTAGTGCAGTTAATATTTTACTGTGAATGTAATGACTTTATACATTCAATGTCATGTCTCAATTCTAACTATAAATGGTAGTATTTCCTCTGTCCGGCAAAAAAAAGCCTTATTCTATGGAATTGGTAAGACCGTGAATAGAATATATTAAGTCATTGTATTTACAACAAAATCAACCACGTCACGTTCAAATAAAATAAAATAAAATAAAATAAAATAAAATAAAATAGAATAATTTTCAATGGAACTTTCATGTGAGACCATCTTGATTTGAGATGGGTTATATTAACAGACGCGTCAAAACTATTTTAGAACTAGCATTTAATGACATATTTATATATATAGTTATAAATTATTGTGAAACGTGCCAAAATACAAATTTAAATTTATCAATTAACGTATTTTTTTATATTATATATACGAGTATCTCACTTTGAGAATAATCACATTCAAACTCATATTCAGATAATTCAGTAGCATAAATATTTATAATCATAGAAACCTATAAAGTTACAAATATACCATGTCAATATAAATTCGAATCCGATCTCACGAGTTTCATAATGAAACAATCCCCTTTAAGCAAATATTATACCCCATATATCACAAATGATGTTGTATGTGACATTTTATTCGTAAATGCATGAATGTGATCACTCAAATACATTCAATAGTTACGTGAGCACCTAATATTACAAAGTTTGAAATCATGATTTGATCACATTAATATTATTCGGTGCAAAAATAAAATCTTCTTTTTTGCTGGTAAATGGCAGACATTTATATGACTATATAATTAACTATAATGCTTCATGATTCTACATATCAAAAGAAAATTGTACCCCTTTAGTGATGCTCAATGATTGATATGAATATTGTTCGATTAAGTGATGGATACTTAAACTAATCTCAACTTTCTCTTTGTAATAGTAAAAATTAGTTTTAAATAATTTTGGGCCGATTTAATTTTAAGCAATCTCGAGTCAATTTGAATTTAAGTTATCGAACGTGTAATGTTTACTAAATTACACAAATAATTGATTTTTCGATACAAAGTGTGTCAATTATTGATTGATTCAAGTTGAATAAAGGTGTGTGAAATAATGATTCTGGAATTTATAAAATAATATTTAACTATTTTGGAATAATTTCATGATATATCAATTCAAAGTGGATGAAGAGCTCGAAATGTTCCCTTGATCACTTGATGGAAATTTATGAATATAAGACCTACATTATATATGCCCATTATTTTCAGACCAGAAAAATAATGACACGTAAAAATCAATTCGAAATTGAAAATGACAGAAAAAATAGAAAATGACAGAGATCGAATGATGCACTAAATGCAATGAACTAAGTAGGAAAGAAACAAAAAATTAAAATCCTTAGCCGGAACGCTTGTAATGATGCATTGCCACGATATATTTTATAATAAAAGAATGATAATATATGATTTCCAAGCGATATTATTATTTTATTTTCTTATGTAATAGTATATACGTAGCCTAGAAGAATTTGGTCACAAAAGTTATTTTTTGGACCCCTCACGGTCGATATCGACACATATTTATTTACATACTTATATGTGTAAAATATCACTCTTATTATAAATAACTAAAATTGACGAAGTTTGGAAAAAAAGTGATGTGACAAAAATAGCTCAATTTTTTGAAAGAGGGAGAGTTTTTATTTAAATTAGGCATGCCAACTCGTTTTGAGAGTTGGGACTATATTGATATTCTAATTTTAATATACATTTAGTAGGTACAGTTGAAATTAATATAATTAGTAAGAAGAAGTCATAGCACCATTAGATTTTCATATAATTTTTTAGTATTATTTTTTTATTGGTGTATTGATCGTATTATTGATTCGTTAAAATCAGCCAAAACTATATAATATATGATTTAATATTTTTTAATGATCTTGTTGCATACTGTTTATCATAAAAATTATTCGTATCTTTATTTAAAAAGTAGCTACATTTCCACGCATTCATACAAATATAAGGAAATAAATCATTAAATGGTTGCCGGCCATTTATTTTGTCCACATGTATTTCAATTATACCAATGCTTTTATAAACCAAATATTAAAATATTGCTCCCGTTATGAATAAACCAAAAAAGAAAATCAACTACGTTTTCAGTATCGTAACAACACTGATCTCAAAAATAAAATAAAATTGTGTACTAGATAAATTTGCAAAAAAGATTAACAAAATAAAAAAAATATTGGAAGATCGATCGACACTATAGTATATTTTTATTACGAAACTATTTATTAATTAGTCTTCACTCTTCAGGTTGAAAATAAATAAAAATAGCATTTGATTAATAGCCATGCGTTAATCTCGTGTTATGACATTTTCGGTAACATTTGACAGTTGACTTACTCTATAGATTTTCATTAATTCTTTGACGCTGATATTAATTTATTTATTCGTGTGTGTTTTTTCTTACATTTCGTGTGTGTTTTTTCTTACTTTCTTCACAATTGAGTGGATCTCAGACCTTAATAAAGGAAAGATAAAAAAACTATTTTCAACTTGAATATTTACTATTATTAATGTCGTTAAGCATGTGCATTTTATATACATAATTATCCAGATAATTGCCAGATGCATAATAATATAACCAACACTCCTAATTTTAGCAAGGGTACTACACTTTTGCGATATACTAGCAATAATTTAAATCTTGCTATGTTCTTTGCTTAGTTTATAAAAGAAAAACAAGTAGTAAGAAATTTTAATGCATGAACCGAATCATCCACTGGTAATTGTATGAAAGCCTAAACAATATAAAAAACATTTCGAATTAAATGAATCTAAACAATAAAGCATTTGCAAGCGCAGTTAAATTCAGTTAAAATTGTTCATGGTAATTTAATGTGAAATATACACTAAATTCTGTTAAAATTCATGTGCGGCCATTTTAATTTTAGGACACACAAACATTTCAAATATGTTAATTTTAATTACTTCAATATAGAAAAATTTCCCACTTTTCCTTATGCCACTCTGCCTCTGTCCGATAGTAGTTTAGTCGTATTTATTTTTGGACCGTCTTAAGATGGTTGAATAGTTTTATTTTTTTGACAAAAACTTTTTTCTCTTTTGCTTTATTATTTTATTCTTCTTACTTAATTTTTTCCGTTAACATCTAAACATTCATTGTCTAACCTCCGTGACAAGGCAAAATAAAATATCACAACTAAGGTGGAATGGAAAAAGTACATTAAAATACTCTCTCATCTCTTATTAAATACTTTATTCATTCGCAAACATGTTTCCTATTTTTTCTTTTTGATCCGTTCACTATTAATGTTACATGTTTATATTCGTTTTATGAGTTGAGTTGAAAAAAAAAGATAAAAGAGAAGGTGATATTTTCATTTTAAGAATATACTTATAGTGAGACATTAATAAAATGAGTATCACTTAAAATAAGACAAACTGAGTATACTTCATTCTGTTAATTTATTTTATTTAAAGAATATACTTATAGTGAGACATTAATAAAAAGACTATCACTTAAAATAAGACGAACTGAGTATACTTCATTCTGTTAATTTATTTTACACTCCTTTCATTTTGCAGTGAACATATAAAAGCAAAATGTATTAACTTTTAGAACCTAGTTCTCTATTTTCAATCTCTAGTTAAGTCTAAGTAGAGTGGGTATTTACGAAGAACATTATAAATTTCGATTTTGATACGTTTATATTAATATTATTTTCACTATAATGTTTATCGTTAAATACTATGCATGTCTATTAAAAATTAAAACTATTTCTATTTTGGGATATCCCTTAAAGATATAAACTTTCTACTTAAACATTATTTCAGCACGTGGATCCATATTTCACTAACATTACTTTATCAATTTTTATGTCTTATTTTCACTATTTCACTATTTTTAAAAGATGAATTACACTCTAAGTAATTTACCTTTCTTAAAATCTCTCCCAAATAAAAGTCGATGATTTAATAAAGGGATATAGTACTCCCTCTGTCCCGCACTACTCGCACTTATTTCCTTTTTGGGCGTCCCAAGTTACTTGCACTCTTTCCATTTTTAGTAAAAAATTTCACCTACCGCCGTCATTTTTGACTTTCCTATACACTCATTCCTTAATCTCCGAGCCGAAAAGGAAATGAGCGAGTAGCTCGGGAAGGAGGGAGTATCAATTAGACTTGACTGATAGCGGAAGATTTTAATATTTTTGGCTATATTTTATTGTTTCATATAATTACCAATTTGAAAATCAAAAGTGCGTCCAAGTTCGCTTCATGTAACCCCCGCAGGCCCCACCTACGCCCTCAGATTTCCCCTCTCTCTACACTTCTTCTCTCTCTTCATTTTTTTCACCTGCCATTTTTGCACCAGCAGCGGAACACCGCCGCTCGCGAATCTCTCTCTCTCACTCCGCGGACTCCTGTCTCAACACTCGCCTCTCTCTGTCTCTCCACGAACCTTTTATTTTCATAATTTGCACGGATTGTGTGGGATTGGAGATGCAAAGAGTTTGAAGAAGCTAGATTGAAGTTAGCGGATCTCTGCCAGCCGCAATTAGTTTATCTCCCGCTGTTACAGACGCGGGAAATGCATATTCACCAGCTCCGGAGGTACTACTGTTTGTAGTTGTGAAGATTTTGATGGACTTGCGCTTTTGAATCTCCGTGGTTGAGTTCCGTGAGGGGATTTCTCTGTTTGTATGGTTTATCGAAGACGTCGAGGTGTTTGGAGGAGCGGTTTGGATTTTTGCATTGGTCGATAATATCAATGCAGTTTTAGATACGCAGATTGAGGAACCCAAATTTGCTGCATGAAACGGAGGGATAAGATCTGAAGGCTAGAGGTTCTGCATTTTATCAGGTATTCTCTTTTCCCGGCGGATTTCTAATTGTTTTCTAGGGTTTCCTGAAAACGTTTTGTTTTTTATTTTGTCGTGTTTTTTGGGGTTGATCGGTTTTTTATTAGTTAATTGTGGCAGTTGGTTAATTTATGTATTCCTTAATAGTATGAAAATGAATTTATCCATGTGATTAGTTCTATTTTCGTATATAGAGGAATGTATAGTTTGGCCTCTTTGTGAATTTTTGGCCGGTTGGTGGGTCAGATCCTTTTGGTTTTGAGAATATTGATTTAATTTAACATACATCGTAAGTATGGAGATTGGAGATGGCGTTTGGGTGTTGTTGCATTTATTTTGATGAGACGCATACACCATCAGTATGACGAGATATTTTTATTAATATTTTGTTTTTTTTCTGATTCCATTCATTTCTTTTTCTTCTTCTTAACATCGATTAATCAGAAAAAAAGGAAGACCTGGTTGTACTGCGTGTTGTGGCATTGAATAAGATAAGCAGCCTAGCCGGAAGAAATGGTTTGAAGATTTGATTGATTGGATGTAATGTCGAAGGCATTAGCATCATTGCTGTTAATTCTATCATTGTTTCTTTCCATATCGGCTGCTGATAATGGGTTTCCTCGCTGTAATTGTGATGATGAGGGATTTTGGAGCGTTGAAACTATCATGGAGTGCCAAAGAGTTAGTGATTTTTTGATTGCAGTGGCCTACTTCTCCATCCCTATTGAGCTGCTTTACTTTGTTAGCTGTTCCAATATACCATTTAAATGGGTTCTTTTTCAGTTCATTTCGTTCATTGTCCTCTGTGGAATGACTCATTTGCTAAATGGCTGGACCTACAGACCTCATACGTTTCAGCTGATGCTTGCTCTCACAATCTTCAAGTTCCTCACAGCATTAGTTTCTTTTGCCACTGCTATAACCCTTATTACGCTCATCCCTTTGCTGCTCAAAATCAAGGTGAGAGAGATTATGCTAAGGAAGAAGACTTGGGATCTTGATCGAGAGGTTGGAATTATAAAGAAGCAGGAAGAAGCTGGATGGCATGTTCGGATGCTGACACAAGAAATTCGTAAGTCACTGGATAGGCATACTATACTAGATACTACACTGGTTGAGCTATCAAAAGCATTAGAATTGCAGAACTGTGCTATTTGGATGCCAAATACGGGTAAAACGGAAATGAACTTGACTCATGAATTGAAAGGAAGGAATTTTGCCAATAATTTCACCTCATGTATCCCAACCAGTGACCCTGATGTAAGAGAGGTTAAGGGAAGTGACGGAGTTAAGATACTTGACCCCGAGTCGGCCCTTGCTATGGCAAGCAGTGGAGGATCTGGTGAGTCTGGAGCTGTGGCTGCAATCAGGATGCCAATGCTGAGAGTTTCCAATTTCAAAGGTGGTACACCTGAGATGGTTCCAGCTTGCTATGCTATCCTTGTTTTGGTACTCCCAGGTGGACCAGATAGATCTTGGAGCAATGAGGAACTTGAGATAGTGGAGGTGGTGGCTGACCAAGTTGCTGTGGCTCTCTCCCATGCTTCAGTGCTTGAAGAGTCTCAACTTATGAGAGAAAAGTTAGTGGAACAAAATCGAGCACTACAACAAGCAAGACAAGATGCACTTATGGCAAGTCAAGCTCGGAATGCATTTCAGATGGTCATGAGTAATGGGTTAAGAAGACCCATGCACTCAATTCTAGGCTTGCTATCTGTTTTACAGCATGATAAGTTAAATGATGAACAAAGGCTGCTTGTTGATACGATGGTTAAGACTAGTAATGTTCTTTCTACGTTAATAACAGATGTAATGGATACTTCATCTAAGGATGGCGGAAGGTTCCTTCTAGAGATGAAGCACTTTCAGTTGCATTCTTTGGTAAAGGAAGCTGCTTGCCTTTCCAAGTGTCTTTCTTCATATAAGGGCTATGATTTTGTGACTGAGGTTGAAAGGTCACTGCCAAATCATGTCATAGGTGATGAGCGAAGAGTTTTTCATGTTATTCTGCATATGGTTAGCAATTTGCTGAGTGGAAGCAAAGGAGGTGGGAGTTTGACTCTACAAGTATATTCAGCCAGTGGAAGTCAAGGGTGGAATCAGCAAAAATGGGGCCAGTGGAGATCGAACTTGTCCGAAGGATATATTTTTACCAGGATTGATGTTGGGATCTGTCATAATCAATCAGATGATATAATACCATTTAATCCGTATGACGGGAATAAATACCATGTACCAGTTGGGGAAAGCTTGAGCTTTAGTGCATGCAAAAAAATAGTACAGGTATGTTCATGATCACTATTCTCTTGTAATTGAAATCTTAAATATATATCTTCCTAATGTTGATGGTCTTATCAGTAGCTTATTTTCTGGTTGCAATTTTGATTTCTGTAATCTTGTATGCTATTGTCGATGGGCAGTTGATGCAAGGAGACATCTGGATGGTACCGAATCCCGAGGGTTTTGACCAAAGGATGGCTCTTGTTTTGCGTTTTCAAGTCCGGTCATCCATCAGTGCAGGCATTTCAGAACATGGAGAAACTTCTGAGCGTGTTCATTCGAATTCACTTTTCAGAGGTCTGAAAGTTATCTTAGCTGATGCAGATGACGTAAATAGAGCTGTAACTAGGAAGTTGCTTGAAAAGCTAGGGTGCATTGTGTCTGTTGTTTCATCTGGATTTGAATGCCTCAGTGCTATTGGTCCTGCTGCTTCTTCCTGTCAAATTGTGTTTCTGGATCTTCACTTGCCTGATTTGGATGGCTTTGAAGTCACCATGAAAATCCGGAAGTTTCGCAGCCACAGTTGGCCATTGATAATTGCCTTGACCTCAAACGACGATGGGGAAACAAGGGATAGATGTTTGCAGATTGGAATGAATGGTGTTATTAAAAAACCAGGCACATTTCAAGAGATCTCTGAGGAGCTTAAGCGGAGCCTGCTGCAGGCCAATAGGATCTTGCCTTGATGGCGGTAGCGCATCCTGTCGAGCAACATGCATATCTCTTTTCAGGCAGCAATATGCTTATTTACTACTCATTATTATTAACAAAGAGAACTGTATGCTGTAAGTAGCTCCTGGGATGAGTTATCCAACATAGAGATGTGACATACACTACATTGATAGTCAAAGTGGTATAGAAAATTTAGCTTCTTGCACCTTTGATATTCGTTTCGCTTTATATTATTCGATGAACTGTTGCATTGGTTTATTAATGTGGAGAGTTTTCGTGTTTCGTGACTAGTAAGACAACATCAAGTTCTTGTCTTACCAAAGAAATATGAGATGCTGGCACTACTTTTCTTGAATAGGCAAAAAGTAGAAATGCTTTACTAGATTTGTCTTTCTAAACAGCTTGTTAAGAGAGATGCAGAAGGCGTGTACGAATGGCTTAACTAGGAAGCCATCTCGCTTCATGGGTGTTAAAAGCTCGGTCGTCTGTATTTTCCAGGTATGAGTTTCAGCTTCAAATATTTCTGAGGAATATTCTGCTTTTTAGATGTATTGTGCTTTGCTTTTTGCTCTTGTTTTACTTGTGTTGTCTCATAACCTTTTTAGAGCTATAAAATCATGCATGAATGAATTTGGTGTACGTGTTTGGGTCACTGTTTCTTCTTTCATTTTCATTGCTTCTTGCGGCCCCAGTTGCAGTGAGGAGCTCCCACATGTTTTTTCTTTGTGGTCTTCGTTACTGCACTCATCGTTCTCGTTTCTCATTTATTGGTCGTGCAATCTAGTCGAATATAGGAAACGTCTAGTCTATTATCGAGTCGAGTTCAAGCTTCATTTACCGAGCATTTGAAGGTCTCGAGCTTTTCGAGACATGTATTTTATTTTCTTGTTGATTAGATCTAGTTCATTTAGTCAAATATAAACAATTACTACTATAAGTTTGAATCAAGCAAACTCAGTCACACTTCTTGATGATCATCCTTCAAATAAGACAAAGTACACACATCTTGTCATAGTTAAAAGATAATTGTGATTGTCATCAAATAAATAGTGCCATTAAGAAACTAGGTGGTGATGGAAACAAGAAATTGACAAAAGGTTGTAAAATGACATGCCTCTTGCAATTAAATAATTGAATGAACAAACTTTTAATCCAAGGGATCTGTATGGAAATTAAATATAATAAAGATGACTATCTTTTCAAGGCATAATATTACTTTGAGTAGTTTATGGATTATTTTACTACAAATAAAAGTGAGAAGTTCATCTATCTATTCCTTTTAACCTTTTCATTTCTTGCAAATGCATGGAGAAAAGGGATTATGTCTAGGAGCTCTGCATTTAACTTTTTAAATACTTTATTACAGAAATCTATTAAAAAGGTGGATATGATAAGTGCAAATTGGAAAGTTTCATTTGCAAGTTGGCATTCAGAGCATCTCCAATGGCGGCGTCGGCACCGGCACGCCGATTTTTTGCGGACGTCGGTGCTGACGCCGAACCATTGCAGCTGGCGTCGGTGAAATCGGCGTCAAAATCGGCGTGCCCACGCCGATTCTTGGGCTGACGCCGATTCTCACGCCGATACGCACGACGCCATTGTAGGTCCCGGATCGGCGTCAGATTTTTATTTTTTTTTTAATTTTTCGAAACACTATACATACGCGCTTTAGACGTCATTTTCATTCACACCACTTGTTTTAACGAGTACTCTCTCTATCTTAATTTCTGTACAAGATCAACAACGAGAAATGAGTAATGCCGGTGGTAGTGGTGGTGGTCGTGGTGGGGATGCTGATGAGTACGAGCGTATGATGAACGAAGAGCTAGATACCTATACGAGCCATGAGGTTGATCGATGGCTGCAGAGTTATATGTACGCCTGTATTATCATGCACAACATGATTGTCGAAGATGAAGGTGTACAACTGACTAATTGGGCCAACGACGATAATGAAGTAGGTCCAAGCCACGGCGTCGCCGCAGCCAACGTACGAGGTGGGGTACCTCACGATGAAGAAGCCCTCCTCCAAGCACATGCCGACATGCGTCAAACGGATGCTCATATTCGACTCTAAAATGATTTAATTGAAGAGTTGTGGGCGTGAATGATTGCAAGACGTTAGTTTTTATTTAAAATTATGTAAATTTTTTTATGTACTTTTTAATTTAAATGAAAATAGTATATTTTCGCGTATATGTGTCGTATATTTAATTCCGTATTTTGTGTGATTGTTAATTATTTGTTTTTCATAATTGAGTGATGTGGTTGGGCTATTGCATGTCCAGTTGCTTGTCCAGTTGCATGTCCAGATGATGTGGCAGGAGGATTTTAGTACTGATGATGTGGCAGTGCCAAGGCTATGAGAGGGCTATTGCATGTCCAGAACCACTGGAGATGCTCTCAGAAAATAATACTAGTGCCACTACTACTAATAAATGAACTGACAAACAAAATTATTGAGCATATTCATTTGAAGATGAATTTCTATAATGGATTGTTGGTTAGGCAACTATAGTCCTACATGGGTTTAATACTATAATAAATTTTAATCTTATAAAATGCAGATACCACTTACTATAAATACCGTGTTCCATGCCCACTATTTTTCATAATTTTATTTAGTGAGCGTCACCTTTATTGGAGAAAGTTAATTATACTTGAAAATGAATGCAAATGGAGTAGTTTTTCTTTTATTGATTCATACTATTAAACACCTATTTGGCTTGCATCGTGATCAAGACCCGAGACTTAGGTCAGAGAAATATTAAAATAAACCAAGAGGGAAATATATATTCTGAATAATACTATGGTGATGGTTACAATGCAATACAATTAAATACTGCTACTTGAAAATGAAATTAGGTACACGAACAAAAGCTACAAAGTTGTAAAGTGAACTCCATCATTACTATTTTTATGATTACTTAACTTAAATAAAATTTAATGGAGCCTAGATTCTACGAGGATTGAATAATTAACCCATTTTCAGAATATCTTTTTCCAGTCAAAAAGTTGACTGAACTACGTCACTTAGGGAGCCTGCATAAATATGCTTTTTTCTGCTTTATAATTCTATACTTATTTTATCTTGTGTACATCTTTGAAATCAAGATAAATACTACTCCTATTACTAAAATAAGTACTAGTATATCGTAAAAAAAATATAAATATAAATACGGTTGAACTCAATATAATTACTAGAACTTAGAGGAGTGAAGGAAAATGAGATCAACATATATAAATACCATTTTAATAGTTCGGAAAAAAGAAACCCGTGATAAAAATAATTGATGGAACTCAAAACAAACAAGTAAATAGACACTCTGATTTGGAATGGTATGATCGATCTGCTAACCTAATTTTTTTTAAATGTTTCCTAGATTTTCTTGAATTTTTGTGCAATTTTATATAACAATCAATTTTTACCACAAAAAGTTAGTAGTATCCATACAGAAAAAGAGACAATGGTATAAATTTTATTGGGCCTGGAATGTAATATAACCTCATTGGGTCCAATCTTCAATAATGGGCTATAATATTTGAAAATAAGAAAGTGTAATCCATATTCCAAAATAATGTACTACTCCTTAGTGAGCATGTACAAATATAATACAGTGCTGTTGGGCTAATGAGTTTCTCTCAAACAGAAATTGGGTACTGTAAATTTCACAATTTTCAAATTGTTAGAGACTATAATCTAATGAATCATGATCGATAGTCTTATTTAAATCTAGCACATTAGCAAAATGTTAGAATCACGTAAGTCTAATATGTCAAATTGGGGATACAAAAACTCTTTTAACCAAAGAGATGTAATGTGTTATACTACAAATTATCACACCATTTCTTAGATATAATATTATCTTTTATCCAAAAGAAAAATAGGCTGCCCGAAATTTATCATAACATGCCATAGTGCCATGGTATCATTTGTATTCGATTTTTAAATAAAATAAAAAAAACGTTACCTAAATGATCTATTTCATTGCTAGTCAATGTATAGTTGAGCAGTTTAAAACAGATACAGCAATAGAAAAAAAAATAGGAGTATATTTTTATTTATTAAACATAAAGCAAGAAGTAATTAGTTTTTATAAAACTACAAAATCAAAATTATTTACTTTGGTTCAATTATACAGTAATTTCCAAGAAACGATTCTTGGCGCACTCACATGTACTACATTATCCAAATGAAATTAGTTGTCAATTGTCATTATCTAATGAATAAGATGCCAAAAAACAATAAAAGATGCAGCGGCCATTAGTCAAACAACATCGAAAATAAATTAGTGGTTAATTGTTTTTTAATGACTATTACTAATCCCCAGCCACAAATTAGGATGTGACCCATTTTCCGTCTGCACCTTTCTGTATAGCACAAAAAGGAATCCAATCTGATTTGATTTGAATCATACATATGTGTGAGTCAAGATGTAGAGCACAGTCTTACATTTGTCGCCTCTACCATTCTTTATAAACTATCTTGATTTACTAATATAAATGAGTCTGGGTTCGAATCCCACTGCTGTCGTATAGTTGCTTAAATGAGTCTGGGTTCGAATCTCACTGCTGTCGTGTAGTTGCTTCCATCTTTCAGGCACAAGTGTGAGGCCTTGGGAGATGAGCTTCTGGCAGCCAGTGGGTTAAGGTCTCCCCCTTAACGGGCTACTGCGTACCCTGATTGAACCCCCTCACATGATGTCGGGCCGGAGTGTGGGGGCCGCCAAGGCGACAGAATCGCCTTTTTTGCTGCAATGAGTAATATTTAAGTGTGCTAGAAACGTGCACATGAACATTCCATGAACTTCGAGAGCATAGTAGAGCAGGTAATATTGTGATTGGGCATCACTCTATTGTTTTACAATAAATAGATCTCACAACTTAATCCTACATAGATAATTATGATATAGTTAGTCATAACCGTCCTCTCCAATTAAAATAATCTTCACAATTTAATTCTATATGGATTGTCACAGGATAATTAGTTATAGCAACGTAGCGGCACCTAAAACTTTGAATTTAATCTATTGAGACACGCATAAACTCACATGATTTAATGCATACGAAATAATTATACATTTCCTAAATCATACTGGTAGTACAAGAATTTAATGAACTTTTATAAATAGTGAATATAAATAGTCTATAAACTTGGTAAATATGTAGCACCAGTGGTCTAGTGGTAGAATAGTACCCTGCCACGGTACAGACCCGGGTTCGATTCCTGGCTGGTGCAATTATTTTCTAAAGTTTTTATTTAATGTCTCTTATTAAATACTCCCTCCGTCCCCTAATAGGAGTCGCTCTTTGACCGGGCACGAGTTTTAAGAAATATAGAGAAAAGTTGGTTGAAAAAAATAGTGGAATGTGAGACCCACATTTTTATATTGGTTTTATAATAAAATGTGAGTGGAGTGAGTTAGTGGAATGTGGGGCCTACTACCATTTATGGTAAAAATGAAGAGTGACTCTTAATGGGGGACGGCCAAAAATGGAAATTAGCGACTCTTATTCGGGGACGGAGGGAGTAAAAAAAACAGATACAGTGAAAAATAAATATAGCTGACAGTATTATATTTGATTAATTAAAATATTTACCAGTCATACCGATCAGACGAACTTTTCAGTTAGTAGCTAGTCTGCTTAATTTTTAATTACCACTAGACACCGTAATCACCTCAATTAGTGGACTATTACAATGAAACTGATTAATTATTGTGCAAAATTATTTATATAATCCTTTCTTTAAAACGAAACTAATGGTATGAACATAGTCTCGAAATTGACTTTTGAATTAAAACAGATAGAGTTTTATTAGTCTAACAACCAGTCAAAAATTTAATCTTGAAAATGTAAAACCCATATTTTAAATTCAACCAATTCTTTATCTTAAGCGCGTTTACACCGTACATCATCGATTAATTAATTAGTTAATCATGTATTTTATATCCATTACACAAGCAATATAACATACATATTGTAATCAAAATATGTAATTATATATGCTCAAAAGTTTCCGATAAAAAGTAATCCCTCTGACTAAGATGACACATTTTTTTCGCACTTGTAGAAGAGACCTCATCTATATTATTCTCTCTCTTAGTATATACTTTTTCTCTATTTAACTATTTATTACTATTATTTTCTCAAAATATGTACAATAATAAAAACATACTGCTATCATCTTAGATGGGATAGAGAGAGTAGTAATCAAAATTCGTAGTCACAATTTTTTTTTTATCATAATCGCTTCATTAACAAAATGTTCACCTCAAGGGCTAAAAAACTATTTAATGAAAACCCAAAAATAAATATTATACGAATTATTTTCAGTCAAAATCATCGATTACAATATATGATGAATATTATACTATGTAACAAATATATCACATTATATAATATTATATTGTAATGTCAAATCAAATGTACAGAAATTGTGATATGGGATGTAATAATAAAAAATTAGACACTTATAGATTCAACGATCAGTACTGGATTGAAGCAAACAAAAGTGAATCATCGGTAGGTTTAGGGTTTATATTCATTTGATTACATAAAATGACATGTACTCAACGATAAAGACATTGTACCTTTCCTATCATCACTAATATATTAATAAGGGTCGACCTAAAACAAATGCCAAAATTATATTTCTAGGGTTAATAATAAATAGTTGCAGAAACTAGTCCCCACAATTATATACTCCATCCGTTCCGCCCCAGAAAGATTGTCCCATTTCCTTTTTCACACTCGTTTTGCAAAACTAGTAATAAATAGTTAAAGTAGAGAGAGTAAAGTAAAAGAGAGAATTATGTAAAGAATAGTCTTGCCTATATTATTTTTTCTCTTATTTTATTCTCTTTCAACTTTACCTATTTATTATTATTTTTGCAAAACGAGTGTAAAAAAATGAACTGGGATAATCTTTCTGGGACGGAAGGAGTATAATTATAATATTTCACAAAACTAGCCCCCCAGATAAATTAAAGAATTGTATATATCTACTATACAAATAATTATTGTTACGGCGTTAATGGGTGGCCTATATTTCATTAAATTTTAAAATAAAAAAAGTGTAGTGCATCCTACTTTCTAAATGATGATGTTAGACTTCTTGGCTATTTAGTGTTTCAAAAGGTTGGAATTGCAAATTGTGACAATTGGAAAGCCATATGTGTGCAAAAGTGAGAATCAAACTTTATTTTTTATATGTGATTTGGTCCTATATTTTGATTAATTTAATCCGAAATTTGAGTAATTATTGACCCTAATTGGCCCATTTCACTGGACTTTAGTGAATCGGCGTATAGTGCCCAAGTTGCTAATCAATATTTTTTATTACAATTAATTAAGCACTAACACGTGAATTCATGTGAGGAGGGCCCTTCTCTGTCATCCTACTCACCTCTCTTTTAGTATTATATTAATCTTTTTGTTTATTTAAATAGTTGAACTAAGATAAAGTTTATTATAAATAAAATTATCAGAAAAATATGAAATTTGGTCAAATTTTAGTTTATCTTGCGTCTTTAAAAATCATCTGGAAAAAGATGAAGTTTGAATTTATTCGCAATCATATATTCTACGACGAAATAATTTGATCACATATGTGTAATACTAGTATATTGTTGATGTTTTTATTTTGTTTATGAACAGTTAACATCGTTTAACTCTTCTAGTAAGATTTCGATTTCTGATCATATACAATGTTACAAAAAAAATTGCAAACATATCTAAACTTCATGATTTTTGAACACCTGTTGAGACCTCCATCATTGAATACTTTAAAGTTAAAGAAGAATGTGTTCTTAGAGAGTGAGTCAAGTTGTGTCTTTGGGGAATGTCTAATTCAAGATGCTGAGAGAATTTGGAGGCATGGGTTTGCTCCCAATAATGGGGTATGTTCTATTTTGACTGTATCAATTAATTTGGTGTTTGTCTCACGCCTGCATTTGGTGAAGGCTTTAGATATCTGAAAGAAAGAGGTGGAAAGTGATAGTTTTGTTGAGATTAATTTGGTGTTTGTCTCACGCCTACATTTGGTGAAGGCTTTAGATATCTGAAAGAAAGATGTGGAAAGTGATAGTTTTGTTGAAGTCTTTATAATTACGAGCGTATTGAGGTTTCTATTAACCGTCGATCCATATAGTAGAGCATAGTTTACTATGCGAATATGATTATGCTATGGTTGAGCATGTACACAGGAACAACCTTTGATGTTTATTTCTTGCCACGCTGGGGCAAGAAATTTTGAGAATATTATATGTAAAGAAATTTTGAGAATTTTAGAAGGGGTGTATATGAGGAAATTGGAAGAAAATGTAGAATTAGAACATAAAATGGATACGTTTTCCTTTTCGAGTTGTTCCATTAAAAATGGAAAGTATCCTAAAATGGAAAGAACATCATTTCTACTTTTTCATCTCTCTTATTTTATTTTCTCCTTATTAACTCACAAAACACAATACATAAAATTTCATGCCGAAAAGTAAATGTTTCTTTTTAATGGGACAGAGGAAGTATTTATGAAGTAATTTGAGGAGTGGCATTTGCCTTCCTAGTGATAAAGTGGCTCTAACAATTGAGAGGCGCTTCAATTTATATGCAATAATAGTTGAATCTGCATAATAGATTAGGTGTTTTATATGTGTTAATCGACTTAATTTGCCCGCTTTCTTTACCAAAAAAATTGGTGCAAGTTTTGAGTGAGATAATGAATCCTATCATGAATATAATTACTAATAAAAATCGATTATTTTTTATAGACGAAACCAAACCAAGCTAACATTTTTTGTTTGATACGACCAAAGCTAAGATTTCACACACACATGCGCATTATATTCGACGAGTTTAGAATACAGAAATAGCCTTGCATGGAAAACTTTCGTTTTATAATGGATTAATCAGTGTTATTTCATGTATATAGTTGTATAGGGAGTAACAAAAAAAAGGATTGAAATCTTAACTAACTCTTTATGTTGGATTCAAGTGGCTTATATATTTGGCACTAATTGGATTTAAAAAATCACGATTTTGGATTATTTACTCATTGTTGAGAAAATGTATAAATGTGCCCTAAAAATGAAAAGATGTATTGAGCCATACAATAACGCAATATACATATAGATATGAACAGATAACAGATTAGTTTAACTTAATTTGTGATTAATTAGTGATAGGGGCTATGGCATAATTATCAGCCCTTATAACAATCTAAAAGTGTAAAGCACGTGGGAGTGATCAATTGTTAACTCATCATTTAATTGCTAACTACAACTAATATAAAACCATAGGATTTTAGAAAAACTTGTGGTCTACAATTTGCCACGTGTAATTTCATTTTTATTAATTAAATCGAAAAAGATAAAAAAAAACTACCAAATTAGAGTTTTGGAAATGTCAATATAGTGTTTCAAAAATATCAACGCAATGCTTTGAGAATGTTAACACATTGCTTATATTGACATTCTACATGTATCATATTGACATATTTTATATATCATGTTGACATTTGTTGCTGTACGAAAAAATAGAAAATTTTTTATTTTTTTTCAAATTTTGACATCGGAACATAGGCAAGTGAGATCTCGTTAGAATCCTTATGAAATTATCTTTAATTTGATATATGTTGTGCGAAAAATAATTTAAATCAAGAAAGTTATATGTGTTTTAAAGTTATGGGATATTTTTCAAAAGTTAGTTACAACTAATTTGTTGGTAAATTGACCTTAATACCCTTATTGACGTTTTTGTTGATCGTATTGACATTCCAAGGCTGATGATCTAGGCCCTTAATTTGAATATCTAATAGCTATTATTTAGTTGTAGTTAGCAATTAAGTATTGAGTTAGCAATATAACACTCCCCGTAAAGCAAATTGTGAATATTATATACTCATATACACATCATATTAGTACTATTATGTATGCGAGGCTTAGATATTTGAAGGCAAAGATTTTTATATGAATGATCTTCTTTTTTATATACAAATATTGTTCATGATGAGTAATTAATTCCTCAATTGAGGAGCCAAAGTTTCATAGTATAATATTATAATTACAACAACTATATCACAACGAATCCAGACACACATCACGGAGCAATAATGCAATATATATTAGTAATGCTCAAGATATTTCAAACCAAAAATTACTTGTTTAAGACATTCTTTTGTGTTTAGGGCAGCAAAAATTCAATTAAGGAAACATACAACAATCCAAGATCCATATGGTTCGTTAATAATTAATCAGAAACAATACTTCTCAATGTTGCAAAGTAAATTTCTGCAAAATTTCATGCATAGATTTAATTAATGTTTTCACTTCTGCAGTCAGGCCACTTGGTAATCGTCTGTGAAATGTAGGTCAAAAAAAGACAAAGCAAACAGGCAAAGAGCATTCAAGTTGCTCATCAATTCATTTAAAATAACTCATAGTATTATTTAAAGAGTGTCTCAACTATATTTCCCCATTATTTTATCACTTCTTTAGATCTTGAAATATATCTATTATTATTATACCAGTTACATACCACCAGAAACATATAATGGCAAATGCTTTCTTTTCAAAATCATCAAATGGATTATCTCAAAAAACTAATCATCAAATGGATAAATTATACTAATAACAGATCAAAAGCAATAAAAAAATTAACAACATTTCTTCTATTGCAAACATGATTTTGTTTATTATTCCAAACTGAAGTAGTCTAATATACAGAAATCAAAGGAAATATTTAACTACACAACCCTCTAATGCATCCATATTTATATATAATAATAATCCTCTTCAAACACTCATTCTTCATCAAAGGAAATTGGTTTGTTTTTCTTGAGAAAGTTTACCTCAATCTCTCAATATGAAGGTCTAGGATGAGCCCAATTTGCATATGCATCATGATTCAAATGCCCTCCATTTGCCAATAAATTTGGTGTCAAATTATAAATTGGCAAATTTGATGGATCAGCCATCCCATGGGGCTCCTGCCCCGTCCCCGGGGGCGAATCACCGCCCCCGGCTGCCCCCTGAGCGGCCAAGCCGCCCGCCTCCTCCTCCTCCTCGAGCGGCAGCCTCTCGTAGGTCGCGTTAGCAAACGTCGCCGCGACGACCATAACCGGTCCTGCGGCGACGAGGGGGCCCACCACGCTGCCCCCTACCACCTGCCCCTGCCCGCCCGCCAGATAAACCGTTAAACCGGTCGCCCCGGGTGGGGCCGGTCCGGGCAGGAAAGCCCCGGTTAGAGACAAGATCTCGAACCGGCCCTGCAGGACCACAGCCGCGCTCGGGGCGGCCGGCTGGCGGATGGTGACGTTGGCCACCGAGCCGCTGCCACTAAGCACACAGACGCCGCGCTGGCGTCTGCGCGCAAAGTGGGCGATGCTCTCCGCCACGTCGGTGCCGCTGGCCACCTCCATGACGTGGCTGCGGAGGGCGTTAGGGCTGTCCCGGGTCACGAAGATCGGCGGTTTCGGCTTGTTTTTCGAACCGGCCGGTCTTCCTCTCGGCCGGCGCGTGCCCACCTCCACGGCGCCCTCTTTAGGCTCGTCGCCGCCGTCTTTTTCGTCGTCGTCCTCGCCGCGGCTGCTGCTCCCACCGCCTCCGTCTTTGCTCATCAACGATGCCGGTTCGGGCAAACCGGCCTGAACGCCGTCCCACCACCGGTTCGCCATGATTTCTGGTTTAGGTGACAAAAAAGGGAAGATCGGTATTTTTTTGTTTCAAAACAATAGATCGATAGATCTTAATTTGATTAAATCGGAATCAAATCAAGATTAAATGACTATGAAATAAGTCAAGAAAATTAGGTACAAGTTTGTGGAATCACGCAAAGATTAAAAATACATAGTAGTATGAAATCCGAGGATTAAATTAAACTTGATAAAATTGAAAAGGAGAAAAAAGTTGCACAGAAGGAGAAGAAGTGAAAATAAAGAAGAGAGAGATTTGAGAAAACTAATGGTATAAAATAGTAGTACTACTTTTTTTTTAAGAGATGAAATACAAAGAGGTGCAAAACACTGAAAAATATAAAAACAAAGGGATGATGTCTTTTCCAATGTTTTGATATGTTGAATTATTGTTTAGGTTTGTTCCATATTTTATAGAGCTGTTTGTCTTTGTATACTCTGTATGTATATGTGTATGTAATGGTGTTTGTGAGTGAGTGAGTGTGTGTGTTTTGTATATAGAAATTAGGGTTTAGAATGGTGGGGTCACGTGCAAGTTGGCAGGTGGTAAGCACGTCGCTGTCTCATGTTCCAACATATTGGATGGAAGAAGGAACCTCAACATTTTGGTCGCATTTGGATTGATTCAATTATTTGAAAATGACTTTAATAAAATTTCCATAAAAATAAAAACTTAAATTAATAGAAAGATGGGTTTGTTCTTATCAATTTATCACAGCCATATGGGGAATGCAAGTTACACCTTATTGTAGTTGTATGAAATAGTTACTTATAAATGCAAACTAGATATTCTTGACTTAGAGAAACAATTATGATCAAATTTATACATGATACCTTTGCTAATTAGAAGGTTTGGTGTTTTGAGGTTGGTTTGTGATTGCCTTGAAAAGCATGGTACTCATAATCAAATGAAAACCTAAAAAAGATGAACAAAGATAGTATTTGTTAGAATCTGTGATGGCTTTTATTAATTACAGCGTTTAGTTGCTCGAGATTAACTTATTCTAAGACTTCACGAGATTAAATTGGTGTTAGGTCACTTGAGATTAATTTTTTCAAGAAGGAAATGCCAAAATGTATAAGTCTAGACTAACCCAACGTAACATTGTCCTCGGATAAATACTTAGTCTTATATACCCATGGAATCAAATGACACCCATAAGCAGTTAAACTCAAACCAAACCCAAAGCATTTAGCTTCGATTGAAATATGCCCGCTTCATCCTCAAACTGGAGATGGTGGTGTCGGAGACTATCCATGATACCATACGGTCTCACCCATTTTGAAAAGACCTAACGGATGGCTATCGAAGAGGATGTTTTTTTTTCTTAAATGGCTTGTGATTTGGTGTCTATCGGTGTTGACACTTCCGTAACCATATGATTTCTTGTTGGCTTATGTGATTGCTTCATTTGTTCATCTGTTGAACTTTGTTGTGATTGTCGTTGTTGTTCGATTTGAGCTTGGTTGTGATTATGTGATTGTTCCCTTTATTTGATATCTCGAGCTTGGTTGTGATTATGTGATTGTTCCATTTATTCGATATCTTGAGCTTTGGTTGTGATTGTTGCAATTGTTTGTTCTGTTGAACTTAGTTGTGATTATGTAATTGTGATGCATAATTGTACCAAAATCAAAGACTTGTGTATTGTCCAAATTTTTTGAACCCTCTCAACTAAAATTTTATTACATACATTTGCCAGTTTTACTTTAACATGACACTATTTAAAAATTTCCATGTCACAGAAAAATGTTGAATGTCTACATTAGATAATGTCTTAAATACACCACAACTCATTAACTAAATTCGGACAACATGAATATGTGCCTCTCTAATCAAGGTTGCCCTCTATACTTTTTATTTAATTTATTATATGATAAAAATACAGTAACTGTCTATTTAGTATTCACAGCTGTACCATATATGTCCATATTAATTTAAACTTGAATTTTGACATGGCACAAAAAATGAATTAGTGTTTGTGAATTTGTTGATCTAATTACTTTAGGTTGCATTTCAATCCTAATCTTGATTGGTCTAATGGATTTTGACCAGTAAAACAATATTCTCACACAAGTCATAACACCCTTTTTATAGTTATTATTTTATCATGTACTAATATATATAGTCTCTCAGGCTACGAAATTACTTGTCCATTTTGGCATTTTAGTCTATACAAAAAAAGTTATTTACTTTCAGTAAATTTACGTCGTAGGAGTACAATTTAATTACTTATAGCCCTCAATATTATTATTACCCCTTATATACAAATATTATCATTATTGGCCACCACATTTATAATTACTACAACGAAAATAAAACCCTTATCCCACCCCAACAAACTCAACTAAATCGATCACTTTAACTAAAAGTGCAGTAAATATATGAAACTTTTAAATCACCTGCAAGGCTACAAGTAAAACACACATACAAGTATTTATTAAAATGATAAGAATGATTTAAATTATGAAATTTGGATCAAATTTCGGATAGTCCCACAAAATTTGAGAACCAAATATTAAAAATCATGAAGTTTCTTTTTTTTCTTAATTATTTCATTTGTGTACAGAATGGCATGTTTTAATGACACTTAAAAAACATACACATAAAATAATTGAGAAAAAATTAACGATAATAGTCATTTAAGTCATAAAATTTGGATCAGATTCTAGTCAATTCCATAAAATTTGAAAATAACATAGTACTCCTACGACGTAAATTTATTAAGAATCATGAAGTTTGTTTTTTATTTTCTCTGCTATTTCATCTGTGTACTAAATAATGAGTTTTGATGATGCTCAAAAAACTACAACAATGAAATAACTGAGAAAATTTAAAATTTCATGATTTAATATTTCATTTTCAAATACGAAACTAATCACTACCAATTTTCGTAAATATTTAGTACTCCTTTATTAAAACATGTGCACTATCCAAATGGAAAACTAGCTAATAGTGACGGGAGGAGCATTATACATTGACTAATCACTACCAATTTTCATAAATATTTAGTACTCCTTTTTCTTTTTGTGGAAATAAATGTAATTTTCTTTGTTGTACTTCATTGAACTATCTGGGATTGCGTTTCCATCCTTCCTTCCATGTTTCCTTCCATGTTTCCTCGTAAAGTAAAGACTTTTTCATCAGGATTTTCGTTGTGGAAATTATAGTATAAGTTACAATTCAATGAATATTTAACATGTTATTCAATCCCTTTTCTGGACTTTTTAGAGCATCCACTACGCGGCGCGTCGGCGTCCCGCGTCCCGCGTCCCGTCCCGGAGAGACGGGTTCGTCGCGCGCCGCGTTGCAGCAAACGTCCCGTGCCGTCTCGTCCCTTGTCCCGTCCCGTGTCCCGTGTCGCCGAGCTACGCGACGGGCCGGCTCGCCACGCGCCAATGCGACGTGGCGCGACCCGGCGTCGTGCTTCACGTGGTGACGCAACAAATAATTTTTTTTAAAAAATTCGATTTTTAAAAAAATTAAAAAATCAATTAAAAAAATTTCTAACGGTAATAATATCGTTTTTTTGTTTTTTTTTTAATTTTTTTTATTTTTAAATTAGTTTTTTACTCTATAAATACTCCTACACTCATCCTCATTTCACACACAACTACACATCTATTCTTCTATCATCTCAATTTCCTCTCAAATTTCCTCTCATCACAAGATGTCCGGCGAAGGCAACTACGGCGGTTCCGGCTCCGGCGGGTGGGATCTCAACGCCTTCGGCGATTGGGAGACCATGATCAACACACTGGGCGGTTCCAGTGCGTCGACGCCGGGGGACCCGGGGTTCGGAGACACCGGGGGGTACCAACCACCCAACTTTGACGTTGATGCATATGCCCGTCCCTCTGCCCCGCAGTATTCGCAGGGATTATCCCAGATCCGGGAGGATTTTCCCGTTGATCCAACGCCGGGAGTAGGCCGAGGCGGTGGAGGTGGACGAGGCGATGTACAACCCCAGGCGGGCGAGGACGAGGAGGAGGAGGAAGAAGAGGAAGAGGAAGAGGAAGAGGAAGAGGAAGAGGATCTAGGCCGGCATCCGTACAGCAACCAGGAAACGCTGGCGGTGTACAACGCCTGGATCACCGTCTCGTACGATCCCATCGTCGTGAATCAACAACCCCGGAAGTGTTTTTGGGAAAAGGTCTGCGGGGTCTACCACCAGATAAAGCCGAAAGGCTCCCGGAAGCGCAAATACAAAATGCTCCGCTCTCACTTTGACCGAGTCGACCGACAGGTCAAAAAATTCTGCGGCCTCTACTCGGCCGAAGCAGCGCGCTACCAAAGCGACGCCACTGCAACCGACATTTTAACGTCCGCTTTGCGCGCCTACTACCAGGACACCCATCAACAATTCAGATATGTTGATGTTTGGCAGGCCGTGAAGGACGAGGAACGGTGGGCTGGCGGTTTCCGCTCCAGCTCGGGCTCAAACTCGAAGCGCACGAAGCATACGGCGAGTGGTCAATACTCGTCTGGTGGTGACACCGCTGAGGGCATCAGCCCACATGAGGCTGAATCGCAGGAGTTTGCAGGTACGGTCGGCGATGCTGGAGGATCCAGCCGTGGGCGCCGTCGGCCGCAAGGGACGAAGGCGGCGAAAGCGGCTAGAGCGAGGAAGGGCCGAGGCGAATCAAGCCAGGCGGCCTCGGGATCGGGCTCGCGGGAGGCTCGGACACACTTATGGTGGCGTACATGACCGCCACAATGACGGACACTTCCCGCTTCTCGCACGCCCAATTCGTGGCCTGGTGGAACGGAATTGTGCATATGGCAGCACAACTTGGCCTTCCGACTCCGCCTCAACCTCGACCGCCTCCGGAGGATGATTAGCCGGCGAAGTAGTTTTTTAATTTTCTTTAAATTTATATTTTAAATTATATTTTATATTTTTTTATGTTGTGTTTTTTTAATAAAGTGTGTTTTTTAATAAAGTGTGTTTGTTTTAATTGAATTGGGTTGGAAAAAAAAAATAAAAAATGAAATTGAATGAATAGTAATTTAAGGGACAGAATAAGGGACGGTTAAGGGACGGAGCGTTACAGATTCCGTCCCTTAGTTAAGGGATGGAGGAATAAAGTACAGTGGGGCCCTCAAATAGTAGTCAAATAGTAGTCAATGGACGGTATAGAGACAGCGTAGTGGATGACCTTACTTCATTATGTTTTGTGATTTCTGTATAATAATGCTATTTACTTATAGAAAAGAAGTCATCATTAAAACATCACTAAATTAATCGAACATAAAGTCAAGCATAGCGAAATATCTATTGAAAAGGCTAAAATCCAATGCAACGACAAAAACAGAAGCAAAATAGTTTTAAAAAAGACATATTTATTTTACAAAATATAATCACTAGATACTTTTGTGGTCCGTCATTATTTGATTATGTAAAAGTGGTGAAATGATCGAAATTTTAGAATTGAAAAACAACGCCCAAATACAATGGAGACAATGAGTGGAAACTCTCTCATCCATTAAATATGACTTTTCCATTAAATCCGACACCAGCCGCATTCCAACAACATAGAGCGCTACAATTCTACTTTCATCTTCCACTAATTTATAAAATACCACCTAAATTTAGCTTTTTATCCACCCAAAATTCTTCTCAGTCTTGTTACAAATAGTGAGACAAAATTCCTCTCAATCTTGTCACTGATAAAATTACAAATGTGCGAACAAAATATGATTTTCAATGGGATATTGACACGTCTCATAGTGAAACAGTATCTACAAGTTTTGGTGATAACCTTCACTATTGATATAGCAGGAATTACCAAGAAAAATCATATAATGTGCTAGCATTGGATCCTAAGATGGTAATAATATGTTTAACAGGAAATAGTAACGTTGTGTATTAGTTGTATATAGTAATGGAGAATAGGAACAAGGAGGGAGAAAAGAATATATTTACACGAGCCAGTGACTAAAATAGTAGCTATGATGCTGATGTACCAAAAAAGCTATGTTCTAAAATAGTATGCTAACGGTAACATGTAGTTCGGTGGATGGAGCTTCGAGATCAGAATTGCCAATACCTGTCCTTAGGCATGATTCCGTAGCTTCAGTAATTATGTACTCTGGATTCCTCGTTTGGAGTTTTATCACGAAAGAGAACACCGCAGAACATGTGTACGACATCACAATCCCGGATTAACCATACAGGTAATACAGGAGAATCCTGCAAAACAAAGGAGTGATTAGCATCAAGCAGCACCCATCTTGCCTAATCCTTTGATCTATCGTTTTTTATAGCATGTGGCAGAATCCAATGACTTATGAAGGTGTTTGAAGAAAGTGACAATGTGTACAGTACAACCTAAGGGAACTAAAGGAATTGTTTTCTTGAAAATTATACTACATGGTGAAAGAAATGGTAGATTCAAGAGATAGATGCTCACCTAATCCCATAATACAGCACAAAGAAAGAAATCACAAAATATCCTGCAAGTTTGCAGATTGTCTTATTCGATTTCTTTTCAAACACCTAGAGAAGATCATGAAACCAGACTTCAGGAAAGCTAAACATAAAGAGGAATGAATGATTAAGAAAAATAAACAACTACAAGGATCTATTAAGCCTACCATTTTAAAACGATCCATTGTTCCTGACATGATTCCTCTTGATGCATCCATCTCATTGCCCTTATTAGTTAAAAAAGGGAACCAATAAGATAAGAACAATTTTACAACAAGAAAGTGTTCAAAGCTTCCTTAATGCATCCATGAACTTACACACCATCCTATCTAGTACACGGTTGTGAGTCTCCACCTCCTCATGTATGTCTCCCGTCAACTGCCACAAGCGCCAGTAAAGAGATAATAATGTTAGTCAGATACCCCATACCAGATATACAACTCAAACATTCCATGTAACCCTTCTGCTAAGCTGGATTGTTACTTTAACTTTTATAGTTAGCAATAAGTGTTTATTAGCTGAAGAAACTTCAAGTAGCAATGTAGCATACAACATAACAAACATGTAGGTTATGAATAGAATGGCTTATAATTTTCGACAGTAGTACTAATTAAGAATCCCCATGGACGACCACAGGTACAGAGCATAGCTGGATAAATTAGATCTTTTCAACTGTTCAGCACATTTTCAGCTGGCTATAGAAGATTAACAATAGCATGTGATAAGATAATGCAATTAGAATACCATCAATTGATAATGGTCCAGTTTTCCAAGCAAAAATGCAACAGCTTTTACAAGATTTGATGCTCAACATGAAGATTGGATCCATAATCTCTTGAATTCAGTTCAATTTCCAACACATTGGTGTCAAAATGTGCACAATGAAAATGATGACAATATAGCACCACCACCACCACCACCACCGAGTAACATACATAAGCATACTAATAACAAGTCATTTAGGAAGGTGGTTCTCACTCGTTTCAGGAAGCTGACTCTATCGTGCAAACTATCCACAGTTTTCTCATTGTCATGATCATCCATGCCACTTGAATATGATGAAGAGGTCCTGAGTCCACCCGCTTCAAGGGCATCCATGTTATCAAAAAGTGCAGACCTCGAGCCTCTATGGTCCCTGTGCAATTATAATTTCATGAGAATTCAACAGTACCAAAAAATGCATCATATAAGTCAATCTTTTCGTTTGTTTTATTGCACAAGCATGCCTGACAGGCATCAAAACCACATTGCAAACAAAGATCCCATTGGATTGGATCTTCTGCTCCAAATTAGAGATTGAAGACCAGACAAGTAACGCGTGTGCCCATCCTCATGTCACGCCTACGGAATTAGCTCAGAAGCTAATCAATAATTATTCTATAAGATACTTACTGGCATCATCTAGGTCACACGATTACCAAATTCAGCCATGTTAGCTGTATTGTACTTATGTTAGCCTACCTCTTCCTACATAATTTCAGTTTCACATAAAACATGAGTTACTTGCATACATAGTAAATCATTTCAAAAGGCTTAATCCAACTGCTTTCATTTCTGATTTATTCAAATTCAAAAACGTCTAGCAATTACAGCACATTCACAGGCCTATCTTGGCAAAACAAATGGGAATCACAATGCATGGGTTAATGATTTGGAAATCAGGAATAGTCCAAAAACAACGCCTCACTCTTTTCAGATAAAACCTAAATAATCACAACCCCTAGATTCCAATTGCATCATGTCTAGTGGTTTAAAAACTGCACAATCAAATCTACGGATGTATTGAATTCTAGGTATTGGTATCCGAAAACTAGATTTAAATTGAATATGATTGTGAATGCATAACTAAACACAAATTGATGCAGATAATAACACTGACCTTCTGTAACTCATGATAACAGGATTGAAAACAGCAAATCGCGCTGCGTGAGAGCAAGGAATGGAGAAATTTAGCGTAATCTGCAGATCTAATGAAATTTAGCGTAATCTGCAGATCTAATGAAATTTAGCAGTGAAATCGACAATCCTCTGCTTCACAAAATTTTGAATCATGGAATGAGTTGTACGCTACGGAGCATTTCACCCAATAGTTTTGACTTCATTGCTTTTATTTGCGAGAGTACAATTCTCTATAGCGCACTCTCTACGGCTTATCCAACTGCAGTTACATACAGTTCCAGTTGAAGTTGTTTTCCTTTCTCCTTTTTAAGGTAAAAAACGCTAGTAATTCTTGCTCCCTCTGACCATCTCAAGTGAACTTTCTTTTTTCTAAGCATTACTATAAAGTTCTTTTTAATGAATTATTCGGGAAGAAAATAAAATAGTCACTGAATTGATTAGATCTTAAAATCTAGATAATTTCTATTCATTTGTACATCTAATAGTGTACTGCTCTAAGTCAGAGAGATATAAGATTCACCACTGAAGAAATAATAAAAATGAAAAAATGCTGAATGATGAAAAAAGACAGAGTGTAACGTCAGACATAAATGAGAAAAACGGTGTCAATATACGTTGAGTGTTTGACTTTATGTAACAAAAAAACCATTAAATCCTAACATTTACATTGTAGTACTAATATTCTAAGTTTATTCTCGTGAATAATACTCGTATGTTCTTAGTTATAAATAACCAAACTCCTTTTAATAAACCTTGTAAAGATAAAGAGGTATCAACAAGTAGAGATCAATTAATTTTGTGTTAGATTATTTGCACTCATTAGCAAGTTGTAATATCAGTCTAGTGAATTACTCCCTCCGCCCCGATTAATTGTCACTCTTTTCCATTTCGGTCCGTCCCTCAATAATTATCACACTTCATTTTTATCATAAATGGTAAGTAGGTCTCACATTCCACTAATTCACTTCACTCACATTTTATTATAAAATCAATATAAAAAAGTAGGTCTCACGTTCCACTAACTTTTTCAACCAAATTTTATATACATTTCTTGAAACCCGTGCCCGATCAAAGAGTGACAATTAATCGGGGACGGAGGGAGTAATTGATAAGTTCAGTGTCCAAAGACAATTTCGGGATTAGCTCCTAAATTGTTTGTGCTCTAGTGTATACTGGCAAATATTACTCACAGATAAAATAGAAAGATGCTTTATATTCCATATTCATGAAGATGTTCTGACTTGCCATGAGAAGGTTCATAATTTCATATTTTCATGGAGAGTGTGAGTTCACATGAGATGGCTTCAAGAATGTCCAACCCATCTATAAATACTTGAGAATTGGTTGCAAGAAAACACAAGAGTGAAGAAAGCAAACACTAAAGAAAGTGCGAAATTCAATTATTGATTGAAAAACACAAATTCGTCAGCAAGTTTTTGACTCGCGATCAAGTCATGATCGCATGGTCAACCTTCCTGTGTTTTGCAGAACAATGTAGTAATCAAAATACAAAATAATGAAGTGAAATTAAACTTGAGATATCTCTATCCAACAGTCATCACCAATTTCACAAAGTCATCATAATCAACCTGTCCTTCACCATCCAAATCAGCCTCTCTGATCATCTTGGATACCAAAAAGTATTAGGATCTAAAATTTGAAAAATGGGTTGATGATCATGAAGATGCACACACAAATACAAATGGCTCAATGGCCTCTCCATCAACAGATGAGGCTGCAATCTCACCAAAGGGAAACAGGAGGCGAAAGACGAGGTCTGAACTCTGAATCTTCACCGCCTGAGAGAAGCTCTTTGCTTGGTTCTTTTTCTTTTTCTTTTTCTTTTTCTTTTTTCTTTTCGAGAGAAGAAGATAAAACAGGCTCCTCCTGAGGGAGACCCCTAATTCTTACAATATTTTACTACTACTTGCTAAGGTTAGAAAACGGGTGGAAACAATATGATTGGTATAGAGTGGCACATGAATTATTTAGGTTTATCAAAATGGAAGGATCCACTTTCCTTACTACAGAATATGGACGTCAAATTAATGACGTGACAGGTGACTTTAGATTATGAAAGGACCATCCTGAATAATGAATATAGACTAAAGTAATCTATACTAATCTAAAGTGCAAGTTTGATGAAATTTTTTAATACCCTTTTTGAAAGGAAAATGGAAAGATGAGGTGTCTTCTATTCAAAAATAATTTTTAAGGCAAAAACAATTGGACAAATAATAGCCCAATAAAATGCTAACTTCTTGAAGAAGTGTTAAAACACATTTAAATAGTGCACTACCATTAAATTTTTTTATAATTAAGTTATTAAATTTATATATTAATTAGCCTTATATTTGAGTTAAATTGGAATTGTGCTAGAGAGTTTAGTTTGCCTTCCATTTATTTAGGTTAAAATTGAGATTTAATCATTTATTGCAATACTTTTTAATATAAAGAGTAGTGTAAATTCTCACATTATTCAAAACAAACAAGATGCATAAAATATTGTCGTTATTTTAAGTGATAGTAGTAATTTATTTTTTATACGTATATGTGGCGGGAAGTAAGAAATTTATTCTTTCTAATATAAAAAATTCATTTAGTATTTGGAAATGTATATCAAGTTATGCTATGGTCTGAAATTAAAAGAAAGAAATAAACAGTCAACTAAAATGTGATTATTGGATAATACAAATTTTCTAACTTGACTTCTCAAAAAAGTTTTAAATTTATATGATTTAAATTATTCATATATTTAATGTGGATATGTTTAATATTCCATATATTTTTTCAAATTATTTTTTCATAAATTAAGCTATTAAATTTATATATTAATTTACCTTTTATTTGGATTAATGACTTGCATAGCACTTTCAATAAACATCTTTACTCACACATATTTTTTTATTTGTATATCTTATTCTAATTAATTCATACTCTTTGATCATTAGTCACACATCTTATTTTTGTCATTAATTTTATTGTTTTTACTTCACTTAGATTATAAATTAAAATTGCATAAATGTTTCATTAACTGGGGAGTAGTAAATTCTTCATTTTGAGTGAGACAAGATAAGTACATTTCTGTTTTTTTAAATCTCCATATTTCTTTCAATTCTTATTTTCTATATATTTATTATATTTTATATTCATTATTTGAAACTCTTATGTCCCGTGCATAGCTCGGGTATTAATACTAGTAGATTCAATAAATGTTAAGAAACAAACAAATTGAGAAAACCTTATAAGAGTCATATTTCACTTTTAGAAGATATACAATAGTGATAAAAAAAAAAAAAAAACAAATTGAGAAAACCTTCTCACAATTGGGCCGGTCGAGCCCAAACTCAAAGGTCGTGGGCCTCTCTGTGATATATCCTGTATAAATGTAAATGTATGATACTACTAGTACTATATGCAATCAGAATTTTTCAATTTTGCAAATATATATAAATTTATAGAAAAAAAAACTCTTTTGTTTAATCGTCTCCTCACTCTATAAATACTATATACCTCACGTAATTATCTCATCATTTCGTTTGTTAGGGATATTAGTTCAGTCCCGAAATGAGTTGTGGTTATAAAATTACAATCCAAATATAAAAGTGAATTATTTGGGTCAGCTCATTCGGTTTGCGAGTTGCACATTTTTTAATTGAAAAAAATCTAAAGAATTTTTAGTTTTATTTTCCTTCCCTCTGCAAAACATTTGAGCCTTGTGTTTCGATCAGCAATAATCTAGTCATTTAGGGGGTTTTCGGTTTGTAGATTATATCCCGGATTAAATATGTAATGTGTTTAGTTCATGAAATTCAATCTCACAATTCAATTCTAGATGAATAATCATGAGATACTTAGTCATAGGCCCAGTGGCGGACGCAAGAATTTATTTTGGCAGGGGCTCCACGGTAAACTTCATTCATTCAGATTTTAAGTCTCGCCCTTTAAGTGGAAAAAGTAAATGTAGTATGTGTCTTACTTATATATATTAAGTTTATAATTAAATATGAATCTAGTGATTTAGAAAAGTGATGGGTTCACTTATCCAAAAAAAAGTGAATCAGGCCTTAAGTTGCAGACGTATTAAAAAGACAAAAATGTGATATATTTCTCGAGCAGCGTGAGTATTTTATCTAAATAAAGTTGCATTGAACCTACAAGATAAAAATCAAATAGGCAATCATCAATTTTAATAAATCACTAATTTTATACTCTTTCCATCCTATTTAAAGTGGAATATTTTTATTTGGTACAAGATTTTATATACTATATGAATTAAGTAGAGAAAAAATAATATAGAAATAATGATGTTACCATTTAATAATGTGATGATGAGTATAAATTTAAACGATGAACTCTAATTTTTATTATGAATTTTTTATAATAAAATAAATATAAAGAATTGTTAAAAACCATTTTTTTATATAATAGAGCTGAAAGAAAAATATACAATTAAAGTGAATCGTCAAAAATTTGTTGTGTTAAAATAATGAAGAAATGGTTTTTGTTAGCACGTTCGTTTCCAATTTCTTAAACTAATAAATTAAAATACTAGTAGTATTTCTAACAAAAATATTGTCACATTAACACAAAATTAGTACATAGTTGTATAAATTTTAAATATAATGGTTAACTTTAAAGTGTTCATACACGTCATATTTTAAAGGAGTATTTTATAGAAGCTAAATACAGAGCATTTATGAGCCTACAACTATTTATAATAATATTAATATTATATTCTTACTTAACTTTTTAGTCGTCTTCTTCAGGAAAGTTACGACGGCCATTTTTATCTTCTGCAACTTTCGATTTTCCAATTTTTTCAGCCCCTTCTGTTATTTAACATTCGACAATTTACTCTTCTGTGGTAAAATTTTAGGAAGGGCTATTGATAAGTTTTGAATTTTTTTTAAAATTTTAGAAGAAGAAAAACATAAAAAAAAACTTTTGGGAAGGGCTTAAGCCCCTCACCCCTCCTTACTGTGTCCGCCACTGGTCATAGCTAACCCCCTATGACTAAAATAATCTCATAACTCAATCTTAGATTGTATCTTAGTATTATTTTATCTAGTATTTTATTTAGGAAACCGAGCACCACCTTAGAGTTATGAGTTGAGCACATAGCCGTGTGCTTCTATGGTTAATGTCGCAGTTGTAATTAATTGTTTTGCTGTTGTAGTCAATTGTTTTGTTTAAAAAAAAAGGGAAATCCATCATATTATAGCGAAAAAAGGAAATAAAATTAACAAAAATAATTTAATAATACTAGTAAAACTCACAAAATAAAATTATTCCTTTCAAGTGAAGTCGCTATAACCCTCACTCCCCAATACGAGTTACGTCACTGCTAATGCCTAATGTTTGGTACTCACTCCGTTCCTTGTTAATAAAGGTATTTTTTTCGATAAGGAGTTTAAAAATAGCGTGTTAAATGAATGGTGAAAAATTAAGAGATATGAAGAAAGAATAAAGTAAAAAGGAATAATTAATTTTTGACTAAAATAGAAATGACTCAATTATCTTGTAACTCCCCAAAATAGAAAAATGACTTTATTAACGGGGGACGAAATGAATATATCATCTCCAAAAATGAAATGAATTCCTCTTATCGAATAGAAACATCTCAAACCCAAGGTGACACAGCAGAAGATTAAATTTACTTTTCAGCTTAAACCACATAAAAATTTTATACTACTCCACTATTCTAGTGCATTCATTCGCATAAGGAAACTTCATCTTGATAAATTAAAAAAAAAAAACTATGTACCCCCAAATTTGTTACAATCAAATCACATAACCATCAACAGATATTGCAAGGACACCTTCAATTTTATGTCCTGCTATTCACAAACTCCTACAAATATAATCATAAACATAATCTAAGCTTAAAGCTACCATAAACCACAAACAAATTTTCCAAAACTAACCACCATATCGTGTAAGAATCGAAAAAAGATTCAAGCCTGAAACGAAGCCCGAGCCTGCAGCTGCCACTCCACGCAGTCCTCGAAATCAAAGCTGCTCGCACAGTCCAACAGCGCGTTCTGCTGCTGCTCGTACCGGCATATGTAGTTCAGGCCAACGAGGAGATCGCAGATGGCCTCCTCGGTCCTGCCCCGGTCAGCATAGCACAATGTCTGCAGCAGCAGCACATTAGTCCTCGTCACAATCTGCTGCTGCTGCTCGAAGTTCCTCTCACTCTGCCACTTGATCGTGTTATGTGCCAGGGGGCCGAGCCATCTCAGCATCCCCTCCAGCCTCTCCCTCCAGTCGTGGGCTAATGGTGCGTCGTAGATGGCCAGGTTCTTCGAGTAGGACCTCAGTTTCGACTTGAGAGTCCTTCTCAGGCTCGTCGGAAGCATCTGGTATAGGTCGTCCCTGGCCTCCTCGCCCACCAGATGCGGGTAGCAGAGGAGTTTCTCGATGATGATGATCACGTTTGCGTAGTGCAGGCCTAGTGCTGAGCCCCCGACTGTGTTGGGAGGCGCCTCCACCAGCAGCCGCCTCTTTGGCTGTCCAATCACGCGCTCACTGTTGATGGGACGGAGCAAACTACTCAGAGGGACCGCGCTGTTTGCAACGCTTAAAGTGTTTGAAACCCGACTACATTGATCATTGTAGCTATCAGCATCAGCATCAACCTTGGATGCAGAACTGCTCAAGCTCAAACACTCCAAGAACATCCTCCCCGGCCTGATCCCACACACAGAGTTGAAGTCTTCGGCCCCAAACTCGTGTTCCCCCTTCTGCCCCCTCGATTTAGGACTAGCACCAACGGCCCTCTTCCCCGACTTCTCATTCACAAATGCCCTAGATTGACTTCTACCCGATGCGTGCTTTATCAAACTCGTGCTTACTACATCTAACTGCTGCAAACACTGTGAGCTCCCAACAGAGCCAGCTTGAGCAAGGCCATCTCCGAACACAAGATGTATCCGAGCATAAACTGTGCACACGGTCCGTGCCAAGAGCTCCACGGCCTTATCAAACGTCTGGTTCCACAACGAGACATCCTTCAAATGCTTGACATCCTGCCTCTGCCACACTAGCTTCTGCTCAAAGGCCTTCCTACTCTCCTCAAGCTGATTCTCCCGGAACTTCTTGGTGGCGGATTCCAGCTCGTTCATCACGTCCATCTCGCTATACAAGGTCACGGTCGTGCTCACGCACCTCTCCATCTTCCTCATCATCCCCTCCATGTCCTTCACCAAGAAACTCAGCTCCCCAACATTAATCACCCCAGAAACCACATCCCCATACACATGCTCAAACCCCTGCAACGCAGGGATGCTGCATTTCTTCCCTAACCTCGAAACTACACCAGCAATTCGATTCAAATCATCGAGTTTCTCCACAAGGGCTAGCTCTAGAAGCTGCTTTTCATCACTGGAAACTAGGGTTCTAATCCCTTCAGACCTCAAGATTTCATTTTTAAGCCTAGACACCTCACTCTCAGACAAAGACTTGTGCAAATTCATAATCTTGGACATCACATTAGCAACTTCAAACGACAGAATACCAATAACCTGCCTCTCTTGTAAAGGATTTTCTTTCTTCTTTGTGGAATTACTATCAGAATACAAAGCATGCTTTAAATTGCTACTCACCTGATTCCCCATTCTCAAAATCCAAGCCTCAGCCACCATCTCTGAATCCCTCTTTCACCAAATGAAGATCTCAGATCTGACTAGCAATTCTCCATTGCAACAATCAAATGAACTCCAAATGAAAAGGGGGGAGTCAAAAATATTGCTTCTTTAGCCCAATTTCCAACACAAAAGCATCAAAAAGAAAAGGGTTTCCAGGAATTACAAATTCTTGGATATGTGCAAACGGTGAAGGGCACATTCATTGATCGGTGAAAAAACAGAATGCAAAAAGGGAAAAGAATGGAGGGAAAAAGTATTAGGGAGTGGATTTGATTTCACGAGTTTCCCAATAGTGTGTGTGAGTGTGCGGGCAGATTTGTAATGCCATATTTTTTTTAAAAAGGTAAGAGCAGTTTGGAGAGAAGATGGCCTCAGTAGTTCAAAGTTTGAGGTCTGCAAGACTGCAACTTTCATTTTTTGTTGCATTAGGTTATTTAACTTTTTATTTTTGGAATTATTAACTTTTTTATTCTGACTAAGAATTTGTGTGGGGATACCCCTTGACTTATTTTTGCCTATTTTATTTCTTTTGGAAAAGTAAATTCAAAATTGAGTCAAAATAATAAATATCAATGAGTATTTGGTGAGCATTGATGAACACATGGAGAATTTGAATGTGAACGCCCTAGCCCAAAGGTTCATTATTTTAGTTTTTCTATTTATTTATGTTAACTTTCTCTCTATAAGTAAGTGAATTTCATTTTTTTTATTATTCGAAGGTAAGATGTATTTATTACTTCATACGTTATTTTTTATTTGAGAAACCACACGTGAGTTGTCAAAAATCTCACTCATGAAATATATTTAGGTTTAATAAAGTGCTATAAATGATTCATTACTTTCAGTTTCTTGTTTAAAGGAAAAAATTTGATGTAATCAGAATCGGATAGAGTAACTAATTGCTTTGACTTTATTTGAACATATATTTATGTGCAAAATCGTCGGTTATCAATTGAATTTTGTTTTGTCAAATAGATGAAGTAAGTATGTTTTTGCCAATACGAAATTTTGTCCAAAAAATTAAATAGACTATTTTATTCATATGTATCAAAAAAAATTAAAAAACAAAAATATGGGTGAGTGCTAGTTTTTGCGGCTTAGTATAAAATGCATGTGTTTGTAAACAATATAGGCGCAAATTTGTCTGGTCTTGTTTGTATAATTGTGTTGTATTTAGACTAAAATAGTGGTTTAGTGTTGTTACTTAATTGGGTCATTGTGAATTTGGAGTGGTTATATGGTGTCAATATTATTTTTCATTAAGATAAATTATATTAATGAATTCCAATGAATTTCCATCACCGCCATTTGTATTTCATTTTTTCCTTTTCATATAGACTGATTTATTACTATAAGTGCACTAGTGCAGTGGTGAGACATGAAATGGAGTACAAAGGACACATTTTTTGGTTGAAACATCCTTAAATAGATGTACTAACAAAGTAAGTTGGGAAGTCAAAATGCAATAATAACCTGGTAAAGTTCTGCACATTCAAAAACCCAGCAGATTCAAAAAAAAAAAAAAAAAAAAAAAAAAAACCAGCAGATTCATGATGACAAGTTTTTATTTTTATTTTTATTTTTATTTTTATTTTTATTTTTATTTAAATCTTCACTTTTTGTCTTTCTTTGCTCCTCCACGCCCACTTGCTAAATTAATGAGAACTCATATTTTTTGAGTAATTATTGATCATGATTTATATTTTGATGCATAATTATATGCCACGTACACAATTATAATTTCTTTTACACGTTATAGTGTGAAGAAGAAGAAGAAAACTTTGCAGATGGAAACTAATCCAAAATGTCAAAAAAAGTGACAAAATAGTTGGAGTTGGTGACTTTGTTGTGATAATTACAAGAACTAATGACAAATAGGATAAACGTGTTGGACCTAAATAGTTGGAGCTGCTGATCATGACTTTGTTCATGTGTGTGTTAGAGCATCCGCAATGGCGAACTTCCGTGCAGATGTCAGATCGGTGTGCGCAACGTCCGCGCGGGACGTCCGCCATTGTGCATCTGTTCAACGGATACGGACGTCCGATACGGGCACCGCATGTCCGCGCCTTTTTGCTGACGTCCGTCGCGACATCCGTCGGGACGTCCGCCATTGAGTTAACTCCCACGGACATCAGTGCGGAATTCCCGATTTTTGCATTAATTTTTTTTAAAAAAAACTATATAAATACGTCTCGTTGCACTTCTTTTCAATCGCATCACTTGTTTTAACAAGTTTCTCTCTATCTAACACACTTTTCTTTCGAAGAACATTGGAGCACCAAGATAGCGATTCCCCCGCTTCGAGCGACTCACCGTCCCCTTTTTTCCCGTCGGCGGGACGGCGCTGATGTCTGCCGCGATGCCCCAACTGCCGGTGATGATGCCCCAACCTCAAATGCCGGCGGGGATGATGCCCGGGTACTACAACATGTACCCGCAGTGGTATGGGATGATGAGCCAAATGCCGGGTATGGTGCCTGGAATGCCGGGGATGATGCCCCAGATGCCCGGTATGATGATGCAGAGGTCACCGGCGGGTGCGGGGGGAGTAAGCAGGGGGTCCCCCAATCACCGGTGGACAACGTCTACCGGCCCTACATGGATTTACTGTCGCCGGACAACCCGGATTCCTGTCGAGACCCAGTTCACTGGCCTCGACACGTTCTCGCTGGAGAAGTTGGGGCTGTCTCCGATCCGGGATTTTCCCACCAACGCGCCGACGCCCACGGGGAGAAGGGGGATGGGAAAGGGAAGGGGACGGGACACTACATCGTCTGCGGCGGTGTACGATGGTGGGTCGGGGGCCGCTAAGGTGGGAGAGGGGTCCAGCGGGAACAAGAGAACCATCTGGAGCATGGAGAAGTGCATTGCACTGGCGAAGGCGTGGATCAGTGTAGTGGATGATCCATACGTCGGGGCGAACCAGCACATCGACAGGATGTGGTGGCGCATTAGCCAAAGCTACCTCCAGTTCAAACCGGCAGGGGGAAGCCTCACAACGGCGAACAATGCCGGAAACAGTGGGAACGGCTGAGGAGGCAGCTCAGCCGCTTTGCCGGCCTTTATACGAACTGTCTCTGCATGGCGTCCAGCGGCATGTCCGCCGAGGACGTGAAGCTTGCCGCGCACCAGCAGTACATCGATCCTTCAAAGGGGTTCGGGGAATCAAGTATTGGGATGTCTATCTCGTGGTGCAGGATTCGGCCAAGTTCACTGCGGGCGTTGAATCTGGCTGGCCGAAGCGAACGAGGATCAGCGCCTCCGGGGAGTATAGTAGCAGTATTGGTTCCTACGAGCTCCCCCCGCCGAGGCAGAGTTCCCCACACCCACATCGTCGAACCGCCGCCGTCGCCCGGTTGGGCAAGCGACCGACCCCCATTACAAGCGGAAGCTTAAACCCCTCCTCAACAGTATGCGGCGCGATTTGGGGTTTGACGAGATGTCGGATAGCGACGGCGAAGGGGGTGGCGGCGGCGACGACGACGACGAGGGTACCGGCGGTGGGGAATCCGAGGAGAGGAGAAGGCGTTTTTTTTATATTTATGTAATTTTTTATGTATTTTTTTTAATTAAGTATGTTTTTTTTAAATAAAGTGTTCTCATTTTCTCCATATTTGTGTCGAAATTTTACTTCCTAAATTGCTTAATTCCATAAATTGTTAAATTTGTGAATTTTTTTAATATGAGAAGTCCGTCGGGATGTCCGCCACTGTACAGTGGGATGTCCGTATGACGTGGCATCCGCAGTGGGAAGTCCGTATGACATGGCAGGAGGTGTTTTTGGGATGTCCACCGGGACATCCGCACCACTGCGGATGCCCTTGCCAGCTACACCATGTAGAGCCTATTGTTCTATTCATTTAATTTTCTTTCATATTTGTGTGGATAGGGCCAACATCTCCAAAAAACCACCTGATAAAAAACAACCTAACAGTTTATTGATTAGTTTGTTTTGGTGTTTTATATCGTATTTTGGGGTAAGTAACAAATTAAAGTTGGAATTGAAGGGGACCAAGTACAATCAAAATACTTAGTTTATACGCTCTAATATTCACTCTGTCTACTTAATATCCTAAGTATTTTGCAACGAGTGAACGAAAAAAAATAGGCCAAATTACATGGTAAAATAAAATATACGCACTAATATTCTCTCTATCTACTATTAATAGTCTTGATAATTGTCTATACAGATTTTAATATAAATCGATAAGTATTAGATGGGGGAAAACATAGGCATTGTTAATTGAATGTGAATGTATTAGAGAGAGCATAAAAAATGAGAGAAAAAATGATGGGTCATGTTTACCAGAAAAGGAGCCGTGCCAGTCAACTAATTTTTGTTAATAGACTAAAATAAAAATTAGGGCTGTTGGAAACAGATTGAGTATAAAAGGAATGGTTAATTGTTTATAAAATCATGAAGTAAATTCTGATTAGTCCTGAGCTTTTTAATATTTGAACTATAAATCATGAAGTTTAATTGTCAAATGAAAACTTTTTTGGATGCAAATTCTGTGCTAAATTGGTGCGTGTATCAAATTTTGGTGCAGACAGTGAATATTGAATAGTGAGGTAAATATGTATTAATATAACGGATGTGGACGACTAAACATTTTGAACTTTAGAAACTAAGAATGAAAACATCATGATTTGTTATTCACACATTATAAACGTATGGGATAAATTGAAAATACGCAACGTGAAACATATAAATAACCACACAATTTTGGGGTGGATCTTCCATTCAATCTCCCTTACCATATTCGACTCAATACTCTATTTTGATTTTTTTCCCTATAATTTTACAATTGTATGTTTTTGGGGTGGATCTTCCATTCATTTCTCCCTTACCATATTCGACCCAATACTCTATTTTGATTTTTTTCCCTATAATTTTACAATTGTATGTTATTGGGGTGGATCTTCCATTCATTTCTCCCTTACCATATTCGACTCAATACTCTATTTTGATTTTTTTCCCTATAATTTTACAATTGTATGTTTTTGGGGTGGATCTTCCATTCATTTCTCCCTTACCATATTCGACCCAATACTCTATTTTGATTTTTTTCCCTATAATTTTACAATTGTATGTTTTTGGGGTGGATCTTCCATTCATTTCTCCCTTACCATATTCGACCCAATACTCTATTTTGATTTTTTTCCCTATAATTTTACAATTGTATGTTTTACAAAATTTTGAGCTGCTATATGAATATATTATGAAAATTCCCTTTTGACTACACTACAAAAACTTGTAAGAACACAAAAATTGAGATTCAATTACTAGCGTTTGAAATTTTTAAAAAAATAACCATAATTAAGGATGCAAAAGAAAGCGTTCATGAGTCAAGGATGAATTATCTTAATCTTTTGCTTTTGTATGACGCTTTTATTCGTGTCCCCTAATTTTAGTCAGGACACCAACAATAAAGACATTTTATGTTGAAAGTATACACACAAATTAGCGTCCTTAATAGTATTAAAAATGTTGCCATTTTTTGTTGTAGTGGGAGTTCTATGCGTGTTTAATTATTTGTTTATATAAATAATTAGACGTGCAATACGTGTTTTACTGTATTAATATAATCATATATGAACTGAATGATAAAATTTTAAAATAATAAGTTTTTTATGTGGTCTAAAACACTTGAGCTAAAAAAATGGTCAATCTGTACTAGAGAAACAAATTAAAATAGGAATAACAATAAAAATATCAGAAAATTACTTTATCTAAAACCATTACATAAATAAAATACTGAAACATAAGAGCAATTTAAAATCATATTCACAAAATTTCAGTTAAATCAATCGATTAATTCTCTTTGTAGAGCATCTCCAATGGTTCTGGACATGCGATAGCCCTCCTATAACTTTCCCATTGCCATATCATCAGCACTAAAATCCTCTTGCCACATCATCTGGACATGCAACTGGACATGCAATAGCCCTCCCATAGCCTATCCACATCACTAATAACAATTATATAATTTAATTTACAGACATAGCAACATACGGAATTTAATTTACGAGACAAATACGGGAAATTAAAAAATACTGTTAAAAATTTAAAAAGTATAATAATATAAAAAAAGTTCATTAATTTAAAAAAAAGTACAAAAATTTAAAAGTACATTTAAAAAAATTACATAATTTTAAATAAAATTAACGCCTTGCAATCCTCCGCGCCCACAACTCTTCAATTAAATCCTTTTGGAGTCGAATATGAGCATCGGTTTGACGCATGTCGGCATGTGCTTGGAGGAGGGCTTCTTCATCGTGAGTAGGGATGGCAACGGATGCCCATTACCCGCGACCCGACGGATTTTTCTCCTATTAGGAGGAGGATTTGGGTGAAAACTTGTATCCATGTGTCTACTAATGGGTGAAAAGTCTCACCCATCGGGTGGGCCGGGTCAGTATCCGGTTCAGCACAACCCGAACCCGTCACCCGTGGAGACCCGGTCCAAAATACACTGATAGCCCATTTTGCTTTAGGCCCAGCCCAACATAGCCCAACTTTACATTATATAAAATCCTCTCCAAACCCTAGCCCCATGCGTTCCAGTCCCAATCCCAGCCGCCTCACTCTCCCTCAGCTCGCTCTCTCGGTCTCCTATCGTCCGACACCGACGAGGCGACGACGAGAGAGGTAGGACCTAGGACTTCGGCATGGCGTTGCTCTCCGGATCCACCAGCGATAACGGCCGGTGATCCTTCTCCCTCCTCTAAATTTACTGTTGTTATGCTGCTGAAAATTTAAGATGGTTAGAGGGTATGGGTGCCCGACGGGTATATTTTACCCGGTGGGTCTGGATCTGGGTGAAAAACTCCACCCGTGACAGTTGTTGGGTTATCCAACGGGTGGAAATTTTTTCTAAAGGATCAGGGTCCGAAGAGGGTAAACCCGATGGATTATCCAAATGCGCGCTCCACGTCCTTTCGCGCCGACTCCTGCCGCGTCGCAAAGTAGGCCTTCTTCGCATCTGATGCGCACCGGATCGTCTTCACAAAGACAAGCCACCTAGGGTATATCCCATCCGCCAAGTAGTAGCTCACATCATGCTGGTTGCCTTTGGTGACAAAACTGATGGCCGGACCGACACCCTGGCACTGCTCGTTGAAAAGGGGCGACGAGTTGAGGACGTTTAGGTCGTTGTTCGAACCGGCTATCCCAAAATACGCATGCCAAATCCACAGCCGGTAATCAGCAACGGCCTCGAGGATCATCGTGGGATTCTTTCCCTTGTAGCCGGTCGTGGGCAGCGGGACAATTCTTCCACTCCCAATGCATACAATCTATGCTGCCTAACATTCCCGGGAACCCATGCTGATCCCGTGCATCCGCAGCAGATCCCGGCAATCTTCGGGGGTAGGCTTTCGGAGATACTGATCACCGAATACTTCAATCACGCCCTGACAGAAATACTTCATACAATCAATGGCAGTCGTCTCACCGATGTGGAGGTATTCGTCCCACATGCCTGATTGCCGCAGTGCACTTTTGAATAGGGGTGTGGCCGGGTCTGCCAGCCGCATCGTGCCTGAAGCGGAAATACAGATATCGATGCTCCAAAGCGTTGACAATACGCATAAACAAGTCCCGCCTCATCCTAAAACGACGCCTGAAATGGTTGGCGTTATAACGCGGCTCCTCTGCGAAGTAATTTGTGAACAGGCGCTGATGTGCAGCTACATGATCACGATCAACCACTTGTCGACGGTGGACAACTGGTCGTGGGCGAGGTACCGCCGGCTGCATATAACTATCCAACCATCGATCAACCTCACCGTTCGTATAGGCATCTAGCTCTTCGTTCATCATATGCTCGTACTCATCAGCATCCCCACCACTACCACCACCACTACCACCGGCATTACTCATTTCTCGTTATTGATCTTGTACAGAATTTAAGAGAGAGAGAGTACTCGTTAATACAAGTGGTGCGAATGAAAATGACGTCCAAAGCGCGTATATATAGTGTTTCGAAAAATTTAAAAAATAATAAATAAATAAATTCTGACGCCGGTCTGACGCCGATTCGGGGCCTACAAACGCCGCCATTGGAGATGCTCTTAAAAAGGCAAGTAAACATAGCTTCTTATAGAGGATAAGAAATTCAATTACGTTACATTAGGAGTTATAAAGGCAAATACATGACATAAGAGATATAAAGATATTTCGAATTTTGATGCCAATAAAAGTTAAAGCAACCGAAAATGACACTACAGCAACAAAATAACATGGCTTATATCACTATATGCCATTATTAAAATGACAAGACGAAAAAAACATTGTGTGCATTTTCAGAAGAAATAAAAGTGTGTATATTTACAAGAAATTATTGTAGATAAAAATACGGAAACAATAGCAATATTTTACAATTATGCCTTTACACACTTGCACGATTTACATAAAATTGTAATTTCATGTAAATAAAATTATTGCACAAAATTATTCATCGGCGAATTGAATCTGAATTTCTGATCTACAGGCATCGCCTTTTATATTTCGAATAAAGGAATAAATAAAAGCAAATATTCATATTTGACAAAAATGCCCCCTAAAAATAGAGGAAACAAAGAAAAAAGAAAATCAAATAAAAAATTTATCTTATGTCGGAGCTTCCTGTACAAACAAAGGGCAAAAACGGCGTCGGTTCATGACAAAAGGGCGCGGCGGGATGCTGCCACTTCTTCAACACCACCGCTGCCGGCTTCTCCGCGGCAGAGACCGCCGGCTCCTTGCCGCTACTGGAACAAGCCTTGATCTCAGCAGTCAGGTTGTTGGGCGACTGATGTGTAATTTTTGAGCTTTTATATTAATGGATTAAGAACACACAAGTTTAATAAAATAGCTCTATTATTACAATCTCTCTGCAAGAGTACAAAGTCGACTGTAGTACTTCGAGTGTCGAACCACAGGGAGGCATACGATTATTTAACAAGGTTTGACAAGGTTAATAAACAAAATTTACAAACTAAGGTACGAAAATGGAGAAACTCAAGAGATAAAGAACGTCGCTCCTAATATGCTCCAGATGTGAATTAACTTAACGGACCAATTAACCTATGGATTAAAGATTAATCTAATGAAAGTTGTAATAATCTCGTTCATTCTACTCACACTGAACATGTTCATAGATGCTTGAATTTAACCTTGCTGAACACTAAGATCAAATTCGTACTCATCAGATTATCACTCCTACAAACGCATAGTAAGCTCTAATCCAACTTCTAAGTTCCAACGTACATGATTCATTTACAAAATCAATTAAACATTCCTACAGGCGCATAGTAAATATCCAACAATTATTGTAACGACATATAAATTAACTTATCCAAGATTCATATGCTGAACACGATACAAATCTCAAACTATTTATCTACGTTTCCACCTTTTAACCAAGTTAAAGAGACATTGCTAAAAGATAAGATTGAATAATAAATCAGGCCGGAATTATCATTCAATGTAAAAAGCACCATAGAAAAAGATCATAGATTACAACCAATAAACAAGAATATTGAGCCCCCTACTGAAATGGTGAAATTGATGTGTAGATGGTAGCAAATCTCCTCCGGGATGATGAAGATTGGATCTCCCTTCCTTCCTCTGCAATTTTCGTCCAAGACGTCACCTTTTCTCTCTTCTCTTCTTTTTCTCACCTGCTCCCCCTACTCTATCTTTTTTCCCCTCATTTTTTCCTTTTTTTCAAAACTTCTGACACCCTTTTTCTTTTATCCCCTTCTTTTCGTCCTTTCTCTTGGGAAAGGAAACTGCCCGAGAAACTGCTGATTTGCAGTTGAACTTCCCAAACGCCCAGCCGGGCGTTTTGAAGCTTGAAATCGCCCGACCGGGCGAAGAATCCAACCTCTGAACGCTAAACATATTTCACCCGGCCGGGTGGGTTTTAACCCCACTAATTCACCCGGTCGGGTAACTCATTTTGTGAGCGATCTGGATTCCCGATGCCTTTTGCACCACCTTTTCATCATCCGAGCTTTCTTCCTACACCATAAACATACTTTTGCAAGCATCAAACTATATAAATCATGTAAAGTTAGGGGGATAAAAATGTATAATTTGATTCACATCAGCGACTGAACCAACGGCGATAAAAGTGGTATAGCGACGTTCCACTCCTTGACCGGATTGATCTGAATCGACGTTGGCGCCCTCCGCTGCAGTCGGCTGAGCTGCTTCCGCCGCCCGGAGAGATTTCTGTTCTCCATATCGGATTAGAAGTTGAGGAAAATTGGGGATTTGATTTTAATTGTAGACGTGAAAATTAGGGCTTTGATCTTTGGTTGGAAATTGAGCTGCGTGAATGTGAATTAGGGGAAATGGGGCGTAGGGTTATAAATAAGGGGCGCGTGGTGCACACACGCTTTACTGGCAACAGAAAGTGATAATCTCTAGGAAAAAAGATGATTCTAGTTAATTTGATTCGGCTTGGCTAGTCGGCTAGTTAGTTAGGCGGCGTGGCGGTGTAGTTTGGGTCATGAGGGCACCCGCAACGCTGTGCCGTTGCGGTTCCTATGCCGTTCCGGCGGAACGGTTCCGCGGCTGCACGCGTTGCAGGCTTCGTTCCGTCGCCATTCCGTGCCCATGCCGTTCCTATGCCGTGCCGCGTTCCGTTCCGGAGGAACGCGGAACGAAACGTTCCGCCATGCGCCGAGGCGACGTGGCAGCCTCCCATTCGACGCGTGAAGCCCACTCGCTGCCCCGCGAGTGGGCTTCGTCCCGGTGACGCAATAATTCAATTTTTTAAAAAAAATTCGAATTTAATAAAAAAAAAAAATTTGCAACGGTAATGTGACCGTTTTTTTATATCCGTTTTGTATTATTTTTTATTTATTTATTTACTCTATAAATACTCCTATTTCATACTCATTTCAATCACAAACACACATCTATTCCTCTCTATTTCCACCCCAATTTTCATCTCAAATCAACTCTGCTTTCCTTCTCCCAAATTTAATCAAACTAATGGATCCTTTTGAATAAATGCGTCAAATATTGCAACAATCACTTGAAGAAGATCGACGACGGGAGGCCGAAGAAGCCGCGCCGCCCCAACGACGCTCCCGTACGTACATCCATCGTAACCGGGAGGAAGCCGCTGCAAGGTTAGTACGCGACTACTTCTGCGATAACCCGGTTTGGGGAGATACGTACTTCCGTCGCCGTTTCCGCATGGGGAAACCTTTATTTCTCCACATCGCGAATACTTTGGCAGCCCGGGAAGAGTTCTTCCAGGAAGGGTACGATGCGGTCGGCCGTCCCAGCCTCACGCGCTGCAGAAATGTACTGCAGCAATCCGCCAGCTTGCGACTGGACAAACGGCCGACATGTTCGATGAATACCTCCACATCGGAGACAGCACTGGGCGAATGTGCTTGCTCAAATTCTGCAAAGGCGTCCGCGCAGCCTTCACCGACGAATTTCTCCGGAGGCCAAGCACGACCGATTGTCAATTCCTGCTCGACCTTCACGAAACAGTGCACGGATTCCCCGGGATGCTCGGCAGCGTCGATTGCATGCACTGGCAATGGAAGAATTGGTCGGTGGCGTGGAAGGGGTCCTACACGAGCGGCCACACCCGACTCCAACAGGATCTAATTGAGCACATTTGGGCAAATTTTGGCAGATGAAATTATTAAAATTGTGTACTTTTATTTTTTTAGGATTTTAATTGTGTTTTTTATTTTTTTAGGATTTTAATTGTGTGCTTTTTATTTTTCTAAAAGTTTAATTTTTTTTAATGTTGTGTGTTTTTTAATAAAGTGTGTTTATTTAAATTGAATTGGGTTGGAAATAAAAAAAAATGAAATTGAATGAATAGTAATTTAAGGAATGGTTAAGGAACGGTTAAGAAACGGAGGGTTGCAGGTTCCGTTCCTTAGTTAAGGAATGGAGTAAAAAAGTACAGTGGGGCCCTCAAATAGTGAATTAAGGAACGGTATAGGAACAACGTTGCGGATGGCCTGAATATTGAGCCGAAATAATATTGTTTATTTCGAATAATATTGAGCCGAGCCGAACCGAAATATCCAACTAAGCGCAGCTAGTACTTGTTTATAACTGAAACTCTGAAAGTCTGGAAATAGCTTTGACCAGAATAAAATCACTAAATTTGAGACGGTCTACTTTGTAACGGACTTTTCGCCGGGGTTAACGGCGCCGCATGTTTCTGACTCCGACAAGCACAGGGTATCGACACCGACGTTAAAATTTGACAGGAGCGTTCAGCTCATACAGTTGATCCAGATCAACGATCAGGCTTCTTCCACGTGCTAATTTCTCGTCCGATGCTTTATTAAAACTGATCAAAAACAATTTTTCATTTATGGCATAATAACTCGAAAATCTCGACATATTCTCCGCGCCCTTAGTATAGGGCGCGACGATCGTCCGCGGCCTATGGCACGCTCCCCCCATCGTCCGCTCTATTGTGGGCGACGCGGACGACTCCCCCCAGGCCCCATCGTCCGCTCCATTGGGCGACGCGGACGATGGGCGCGCCTGATGGCACGCATTTTACTTTAAAAAATGCGTTTACCGGGGTTTGAACCCAGGTCTATGCTTGGAAGGCAATAAACCTAACCATTGGACTACAAGCACTAGTTAAGATATCTTGAAAACTAAATTATTTTATACATTTATTAAGATGTTAATGCGATAAAAAATGATAATTTATGATTAAAAAGTAGAATTCGGTGAAACGAGAATTTGCTTCTTCGAGTTATAAGATGATTATGTTGTGTGATTGAAATGAAGGTTTTTTTATAAATGTATTAATTTTTATAAATGTAATAATTTTTATAAATGTATTAATTTTTAATTCGTATTGTAGTGTATTAATTTTTATAAATGAAATGAAGTTTTTCCCAATTTTTTGTTATTTAAATATTCAAATAAAATAAAATGCATAGGGCGCGCCATAGGGCGTGCCTTTAGGGCGCCCCATTGCAGGTGGGGATAGGAGGATAAAACTGATGACGTGGCGCGCCTTAGGGCGCGCCTTAGGGTGCCCCACTGCTGATGCCCTTACAATCCTTTTGTCGAATGTATTTTAAACTGTCGGTTATTTTACCGTAGTAATTTAAAGAAGAGAAATGTTGAAAGAGACGCTGAAAAAATTATCAATATAATTTATTGTTTTTAAATTATTCAAAGTTTTACGTACTACTTTTATTTCATTGCAAATGATTAGATGGTCTTAGGTTTAATATAACTCTCATAGCATGCAAAATATGACTTTTGAATAGGAGATCTTGTTCAGATTGCATTATTCTTTGTATAAAATTAATAGCACACGACATGTTAGTATAATATCACATATGTTTTTTAAGTAATGAGTTGTGACTTGTGAGATAAAATAAGAATTAAGTAGGGGGCGATTTGCCTAGCCCTAAAATTAAACTAAATCTTAATTCATACTCCTTTAATTTGCAATCATGAACATTTCTTTTTATATATTTTGCATAAAAAACTAAAAAATGGATAAAAATGCATAAGAGATCTTATTTTGATAAATATCGATATATTCAAATGATCATGATCAATATTTTGCTACAAATCAAATATCATATGTTCTCATTTTTCATTTTCAATAATATTATTGTACCAATTTTCAAAAGTTTAACGAATCGTGTCACGTCAATCTCTTATAACCATTGAAAATTGTATACAAATATGTATCAACATATTAATCCTTATCCTTAATCATCAATCGATCAAGATAGCAACAGTAAGCACCTTTGAAAACCAAATGTCAACTAATATATGATTATTACAAGAGAAAAGATGTTAATCACATGTTTCGACCGTTGAAAAAGAATCATATGGTACAAATTAAACGTGACCTAAGCGTAAAAATTGGTATTAAATTAAAACTTTTGAAATTTTCCAAAGACTAAAAAGACGAATATACCTTGTAAAAACGCAGAGAGGAAGTAGTCAAAAAAATAAAGCGCATACTCTAATATAATAGTATAGTATAAATGATGATTAAAACTAAGAAATCACATACGTATATATCAACGCTATATACCCCATCGTATAATAATTCTCTTAATACGGTTGAATTTTTTAATATACTACAATATTGTACTCCATATTTTTTGGCCTGTACTGTAAATTAATTATACGAAATGCCCAATTATTTTAAAAGCAAAATAACTCAGTCTAAAGACTCCTAGCAAAATTTTATAATTACAATTACTAAATTAAACTAACTAAATTTCTTCGAAGCAATGTTCTTGATTTATAAATTAACAAGCAAGTTGACAATACATCTCTGTCAAATGATAAGAAAAAGATACCAAAAAACCTTATAAATTCTAGATCAAAAACATCGATGAACTATTGAAATTACCGGACCAATTCTATGAGAAGATTTAGCCACAAAAACAAATTAAAGGTCCATGTCCCAAATTATTCATCGTATTATTCCCATCATATATAATTTAAGACGTTTAGAGCATCCACAATAGCGCCTAGCGCATCGCCCAGCCGAGCGCCGGCGTTAGGCCGTGCGCTAGGCGATCTATTGCAACCGCCCAGCCCATTGTCGGAGAGAGAAAACGCCTAGCGCTCGGCAGTTCCGTGGCGCTAGGCGATGCGCTGGGCGATCCGCTCGGCACTATTCCAGCGTCCAGATCGCCTAGCCGATTTTTTTTAATTTTCAAAAATATTTTTTTATTTAATTTTTGAAAATATTTTTTTATTTACTTTTCGAAAATATTTTTTCGGATGATTTTTCTGTACATCAACTTTAATGGAAATAAAAAATTTCCAAGCTCGACCCCAGCCAGGGGCTGCCGCCCCTTGAACCCCGCTACTCGGGGGCGCTGCCCCCGAACCCTCGTCTAGTCATAACGAATTCAAATAAGTGTACACTCCGCACTTCCAACTTATTTGATGTCTCGTTATGATCATGTTGATCAATCAAGTTAACCCACTTACACTAAAAATGTACTTTTTTTATTGTAATTTTTTAAAATTATAGTACTTTTTAAAATTTTAATAGTATTATTAATGTTTCCTGTATATGTCTCGTAAATTAAATTCCGTATATTGTGTGATTATTAATTATTTAATTTTTATATAATTGTTATTAGTGATGTGGCTGGGCTATTTATGATGTGGCTAGGCTATGGCTGGGCTATTTATGATGTGGCAGAAGGATTTTTAGTTTTGATGATGTGGCAGGAAGAGTTTGTGGCTAGGCTATGGCTAGGCTATTGCTGGGCTATTCCTATTGTGGATGCTCTTATATGCCATTATTTATTAGCAACTGGTTTGATCGTTTTCTACCTTACTTTTTTTTACAAAAACTTATTACGAATTGACGCATCGCCTCAAACAAATTGAATGATGGGAAATCATTACTATAGCATTTGAAATGATTTAGTAATGATCAACTTTATTTTAAGTAATTTAATTTTGTTGGATGCTTAGTGGAGTGTTGGCTTGCTGGGCCAATTCTAATAATTTGAGGTTATAAAAAGCCACAATATATTTGTCGATATAGATTAGCTATAGAACATTGGGTCAGTTCTGTAAAGGGCCTATCCTATCTAATCAGTTTTGATTTCATAGTTCATTTTTATCAATGTCGCGTGTACCCTATATTTAACCAGCTCCTATTATCTTCCCAAGTTATCTATCAAGAGACTTAGAGACCTGCAGTGAAAGGAAAGTTTAGGCACCATCCTTTAACGTCCGCGTGGTTGCGGTGTCTAGTGGACCGGAGTTGTGCATTGAAGTTTTTGTTTTAATGCTTGGAGTTTTGGCTATGCGCCTATGCCGTTGTTCTTGTTGTTAGCTTGATTGGTGCTTATTCTTGTGTCTCTTGTTTTTGTGGCTCTATTGTCTTAGTTTTTTTAAGGCTTTTTTGGGGTAGTAGTGGTTTTGCGTCGTTTAACGTTTGATTGTTAAAATGTCACTTAATATCGTGATATTTTCTTTTTGTTTCTTACTTTAAAACGATTTTAAAAGAGAGATTCATTGCTTTCATTGACCGGGGATTTTATCCCCTGTGCACTTGATTTGTGTCGTTATCCCCTGCGCACTTGATTTGTGTCGTGTCGTCCCTGTTCACCACTTTATATGAATTGATCATTTTATTCCTTTTTATCGAAAAATAGTTCATTTTTTTAACACATTGACATAAGCTAATACTTTCAAATGACTAACATTGATACAAATACTTTCAAATGACTCTAGCCTGAAGTTACTAACTGGAGGAGATAATTTTTAAATAGATGAACTATTCTTTGTTTAACTACAATCTATAGAGTTTAAAACTAACATTTTATCATTCGGAAAAATCTCAATATGAATGATTATAACCGCAATTCGAAAGAATTAACTCGAAAATGATTGAGTTCTCACTATTTCAATATTTTTAAAAATCTTTAAACGCTGGCATAAAATGATTAGCTGTAATAAAATTTGATTGCTAATCAGAAAACAAAATATCATTTATTTAAATTAAATCAAATAAACTGATTAATATAAAATGTAAGAACTAAAATAGAAGGGTCGGCCAAGGAGCCAACCCTAGCGGTTTCCAAAAATGATGTCGGCCATATGTCTTGATTTCCATACAGCACTAACCGAACTAGGGCTAGCGTGGCATATTTAGCCAACCGACCCTTTTAATTTTTCCACAATCCCAAACTTCGTATTTATATTGTGTGTTCCACTTCAACCCTTACTCCCTCTCTTCGATGTGGGATAGGAGGGATGTGGGATAGGAAGAAAAATTGGTAGAAATTCATTTCCTCCGCTTCTGTTCTAATTCAGCTGCTGCTTTTTTTTCTTTTACATGCGACCTCCCTAATCGCTATAGACTACTCATTCGCATAATTATTGAACAAAGCTTCGTTCTTCTTAATTAAGGTCTGTTTATGCCGCTCGATCCGAATTACATAAATATTTTATCCGCTTTCGCCTGTAATTTACTGTTTTTTTTCTGATTTCATTTTCTATTTTACATTTTGGGGATTTTGGATTAGGGTTTGGGGTACTGATATGGGTATAACCGGATGCTAATGGGTTTCTGAGGTGGTTTTTGAGCTCATCGGGTTCTCACTTTCAAGTCGAGGATTGCTGGATTTTGTCTTGATTGGTAAAAACCACTGTGGTCGTGAACAATGGATATCGTTTAAAACATTTTTGGACGATTCTCGCGTTTCTGGTTAATGTTTTTGGTCGGGTTTGGATTGTAGGGATTAGGGTTTATTGTAACTTGCATCATCTGATTTGCTTTTTTTGTTTTTTTGGACTTTGTAAGGATATTGCGGATTGGAATTTGTCGTGTCGCCAATCGTATAATTTTGCTTTGATTATTGTACTTCTGATGTGTCAGATTGATTGCATTATCAAAAGCTTTATTTGTCACCGTATTTCATATTTCTGTAATGAGTATTCAATCATGTATAATCACCATGTGACGACTTGCTAGTTTATATAATCTTATCTTGAGCTGTTATCGGTTCTGAAATGGAGTTTAACGTATATCGAAGCAGGTGACGTTTGAGGAAAGTGTGCTGGTTATTACGGAGTGGGAAAATGACTGGAGTTGCAACTGGTGAGGCTGGAGCTGGAAGATCATTTGAAGGGGTTTCAACTGGGCAACAGCAGCCACGATGTCAGTCTGGGGAAGCAATAGCTGAATGGAGGTCTTCAGAGCAGGTTGAAAATGGGAGTCCATCTACTTCGCCCCCGTACTGGGACAGTGATGACGATGATGATGGAGGTGTGCCCTTTTTTTCCCGTTGTAGATTTCACAGCTACCTGAATTCATCAAATTTGTCTTGTGCTCTTGGTTACCGATGCATTGCAAATGTGGGATATTGGTTGAAGATTGCACACTCTGTTTGATATCTATCGGCATCATCTATATTGTTTCCTGCTTCAGAAGCCTATTCATTTAATGAAAAGCTCTGGATTGAAGGAGACCATTAATGAATCATTCAGAGAAAATATATATAAACTAAAGTTACATGATAAATGTAAGGAAGAACTGAAGAAGAATCCAAAAGCTTATATAGCTTTTTGTACAAGAGAGATTCCAATATTTATATTTTTATCCACTCTTATTTCGACCCGTGGAGAAAAAGAGAGAAAAAAGAACAACAAAAATAACCTTTCTTGGACTTTGATGCGGCGATTACCATTGTGGATCTGGGGATAGACATATTTAGTGACTGATAGCATTATGTCCGAGTTAAGGTGGCAGATCTTTCTTCTATTGCTTTTGAAATGTTTGTTGTTTCTATGTTTAAGTCAACCATGTGTGGAGAAATCTCTTGCTAAAAGGCATGTCGCATTCACTTTGGATTTTGTATTTTGATTTATATGTACTGATATCATCATTATCATTTATTCATTCAATAAAATGTCTTAACATTACTACAATTATTTTGGCTCATTATGCTGCAGGACCAAAGCCATCTGATTTATTCGGAAAGTATACTTGGAAGATTGAGAAATTTTCTCAAATCAACAAAAGAGAACTTCGTAGCAATGCATTTGAAGTTGGAGGCTACAAATGGTATGGTTCCTATCAATTTTCCTTCTGCCATTGCAGTGCATAAAAGTTTCTCATTCAGCTGTATTTCTGACATGTTGACTTCAGAGTCGTTATTATGAGATTATTATTTAAGCTGATTTTCCAACCAGGTTAGATTTTAACCTTTAATGTGAGAGAAAATATTTTTTTTAATGTGAATTATAGTAATTCGTTGTGCCATCCGAACCATTAATTTATGTTAGTAAACTTCATTGGCGTCTCCTATAGACTTCCTTCTCTGGTCTAGTTCAGTGTATCAAAGTAAAAAGGGATCTAAAATTCTAAATATTTGGGTGCGTTGTGTGATTATTTTATTTCTTTAATTTTTGAACTCCTTTTTGAGAGTTTAAATGTGTTTCCAGAGGCTCTTCCGTTCTTCAAATATTAAATCAAGCAATTACATTGAATCAATTTGGTCCTAAATAAATATTCTTATATTTTGATTTATCGACTCATTTAGTTTGCACTAATCCTAATTTGCTGTTCATTTTTGGAATGTCAATCTGGCAAACTGATCTGTTATGCTTGTCCTCTGACACTACTTATTTTCTGTCAATTTCATGTAGTAGAATGGGCTTCTTGTGATGTGATATGCATATGTGAAACAATGAATTAGTCTACTTTGGAACCTGTTCACTTTTGTGACTTGGTTGATACTTGATAGGTATATTTTGATTTATCCACAAGGCTGCGATGTCTGCAATCATCTTTCTTTGTTTCTTTGTGTTGCAAATCATGACAAGCTTCTTCCAGGTATGACACATTGCATTTGTGATTTGGGTAGTACATTATTTTGTTGATTTGCAACTTGTATGCCTTGGTTTCATCTATGAACAGGGTGGAGTCACTTTGCGCAGTTCACAATTGCTGTTGTGAATAAAGATCCAAAAAAGTCCAAATATTCTGGTATTTATTCAATTATTATCATTGATTCGTCACAACCACATAACCCTGATATTGACACATTTTTATCAAAACTTGAAGATACATTACATCGTTTTTGGAAGAAGGAACATGACTGGGGATGGAAGAAATTTATGGAGCTATCGAAGGTGCTAGATGGATTTATTGATGCTGATAATTTGATAATTAAAGCTCAAGTTCAGGTTATTAGGTATAATTTATATAATCCATCTGTCAATCTATATTGCATTTTAGATTTTAGATTAATAAGAATTAGAGAGCTGAAAGCCAATCAGTTCATGTTCTGTGACTAAAAACTTTGTATGAATGTAATATGCCTGTCTCTTGAACTTTGCTTTTCTGAAAGCACAAGCATACAAGTGTCTTCAACAATCCAGGCTAAGTTGAAAATTATATAGTACTATGCGTAACTTACTATCCATGTGTGCATTTCCTTAGATAAATATGTCATTCCAAGCATGCCTGGATTCTCCGCTAAATTATGATGTCTATATATACTAAGTTGGATTTGCTTCATATTTGAAGACAAGCTAGCTAATCTACTTTGCTGCTTGGTTTAACTGTTAGTTAAATATTACCAGATATCCTTTTATCAATACTATACAAAACAATTCCAGGGGATAAGTTTGTTATTATTCAAAAAAGCTTTCAAATTAAACGTGAACTCATGCGTGCATCTATGAATGGCCTTAAACTTGTCTGCATGACTTGGTTAATAATTTCCACTCTAAACCTTAAATGTCGCTTGCAGGGAGAGAGCCGATCGACCTTTTCGTTGCCTTGACTGTCTGTATCGGAGGGAACTTGTAAGAGTGTATTTAACGAATGTCGAACAGATTTGTCGGCGTTTTGTGGAAGAACATAGGGAAAAACTCGGAAAGCTATTAAAGGATAAAGCTACATGGTCTAGGTATTGTGTGCATGTTTTTGACGCTATTTTTCTCCACTATCTTCTTTTTTCAGGAATATGGAGTATTTAAATGTTCTTAAATAAGCTTCCTTTTAGACTTTTAGTTCAGGAGCAGTACTTTGCATAATTTATTGATCATTCTGTATGGAATTGTATATTTGTAGAGACATTGCTGGTAACTTAAATTTGTCTTGTGTGTGTACACTTTGCCATTTTGGGGGTGGCACAAAATATTGCACACTTTCTAACTTTCCTTCTTTGGAAACCTATCTTTTGTATCTACCCTCATTTTGCACATTTTGCACACCTATTATCTACTTCAACTAACATATAGAACAACACAGTGGGGCCATTTTCCACTCACAAAACACTACCTAAATTTCATTAAAACCCATGCCATACTAGGATGTGCTTCTTATATCCCCTTCCTTGTTGAGTAGAGTTTATCTAGTAATGCTGAAAGTATAGGTTTAACTATTTTCTGGACAGATGGAGTGTTATTTTCATCAAATTGGGCTCAATATATTGTCATTTGTCGGACGCTTGCAGATTCTTAAAACTGTTGCATTCATTCTTTGAAGTAGATGTTTGAAAGGTGTATTCACCCAATATCATTGTCCTCTGTGCATGACAACTATCCTCATACGCAAATGAAAATTTCTCTGTTGAGAACAACTGGATATCCTTAGCTTCTTCTATAGGGAGAGATCACCTAAAGGACATTGATGTAGAACTACTGTATTACGATCAAAAGAAAATTCCATGTATTCCCCCCTTTAATATTTCCCCTAGAGTGGATGAAAGCTTCAATTGCAATAAAATTTTCTAAAACTGACATATCATGTTTTTTTCTTAACCTGATGATTTATTTAAGCTATGCTGTTCACATGATCACTTTCAGTGGTGCTATGCCAACTAAATATTTACATCGTTCAATTAATTTTTCAGTTTCTGTGCTTTCTGGTTGGGTATTGACCAAAGTTCCCGCCGCCGTATGTCCCGAGAGAAGTCAGAGTCCATTCTAAAAGTAGTTGTGAAACAATTTTTCATAGAAAAGGAGGTGACATCCACTCTTGTCATGGATTCTTTGTATAGTGGTTTGAAAGCCCTTGAAGGCCAGAATAAAGGTAAAAAGAGTAAGGGCAAGTATTTAGAGGCAGAAGAATTACCAGTTCCTATAGTTGGCATTGAGAAAGATACGTTCATTTTGGTGGATGATGTATTGCTACTGCTAGAGCGGGCAGCTATGGAACCTTTGCCTCCAAAGGATGAGAAGGGTCCCCAAAATCGTACTAAGGTTTGGTTTTTGCTGTCCAACTATCTGTGTTTTTCCCGATCTGTAGCCATTTGTTAATTTGTTTTGGCGAGTTGCTTGAATGAGCACTGCCACTATTCTGAGTGGTTTTGTTAATACATTTATTGTCATATTCTGATTTGTGATTCTTTTGTTAATAGGATGGGACTGTAGGAGAGGAGGTCAACAAAGATTCTATTGAACGTGACGAGAGGAGACTTACTGAATTGGGTAGACGAACTATTGAGATATTTGTATTGGCCCACATATACAGGTAATCGTTTTTTGATTATGCACTCATTCATAAGATTAGGCGCTTATGGCTCTCAAAATATCTGATATTTTGTTGATGCTATATAGCCTATATTATACTCCCTCTGTCCCATTAGAAATGAAACGTCTTCCTTTTTGGTTTGTCCCATTAAAAATGAAACGTTTCTAAAAATGGAAGCAATAGTCTCTCTACTTTTTCTTCTCTCTTACTTTACTCTGTCTTCATTAACTCACAAAACAGCACTACATAAAATCCCGTGCCGAAAAGCAAATGTTGCATATTTAATGGGACGGAGGGAGTAATAGATTTTAGCACACAATAATTTTATATTGTCAACTACAGAACTACTTGACTTGAGTGAAGCTGTGGTTTTGTTCATATTAATGGTGGTCTTTGAATTGTACATATCCATGCTCTTCTTTATAAGAAGAATGAGGGAGAGGAAAAATATTGAATATTTTTACCTAGGTACTTTACCATAAGGAACTTTTCTGCACCAAGTTGAAAGCGTTCACCATTTTTCTGCTAATTTTTACTTTTTTTTGCCAAATTAGATTGTTTGCTATTTCATTCATTACTTAAAACTTGCCAAATGGTTCGTTTGTGTTTGTGATTAAGCAATATTGTTATTTCATTTGATAATTGTTTGCTCTTCTTGTTGCTATAATAGTAAAATTGAGGTGGCATACCAAGAGGCCGTTGCCCTCAAGAAGCAAGAAGAACTCATCCGTGAAGAGGAGGAAAAATCCAGGCGAGGAGTTGATAAGGAAAAAAAGTCTAAAAAGAAACAGGTTTGTTAAAACTTAGACACTTATTTTTACATGGTGATATTGAGGAAGTCCCCTTTCAGGGATATTCAGGGCAAAATGCATGCGTATGGGGTGATTGTAGTTTTGTTGAAAACTTTGAATGTTAGATACGCTATGTTGACAATTGAAAAATGGTGATATATCTTCATAATGTGCCTCTCTAAGACTTTGCTTATCTACATGCCACGTTCACTTGTATTCACATTTTTGGTTAATTGTGTTTACATGATACTTCTTGACTTTCATTTCTGCCCGTTTCTGTTTCCCCTCTGAAATATAAGAAAACTTTCTTTTGGTTCTTGTTTTTGCTATAGCTGGTGGTAGATGATAAGGGATTGTAGGGATCTTGTGAAGTTATTTTAACTTAAGAATGGTGTTAGGAACTATAACATACATGGGGTGTCTTCAACACATTTTCAGGCAAAACAGAAAAAGAATAACCGAAAAGGGAAGGATAAAGTGAAGGATGACAAACCAGGCTGCACTGTCCATGACATGATTGAGCAAGATAGTTCTTCAGCTGAAAGAATAGAAATAGCTGCTGAGCCAGAAACTGTACTTGAAAAACCTGACGCAGTTGAAGATGCATCTGATGCATCTGATTCTGTAGATGGTGTTCCCGAAATACTCCTACCTGATTCTGACGATAGAGATGTCAGTCCTGTCAAATCGGATACAAATACTTCTGAAGTGTACCCCCCCACAGGAGCGCCGGGCAGTGTGATTAGAGGTCTTCCTACTGAGCAGAATGGCACAGAAGGAAGACCTCTATCTGCTGTAGATGATAGCTCTTCAAATTGTTCCTCTGACTCTGTGCTTTCTGTTAGAAGTGGGCCACAGAAAGGCAATTCATATGATAAAAACATAAAATCTCCTAGCAGGTAAATAGTTCTGCCTACTTGGTTTTCTGTATTTACTGTTTTACATTGTGGTAGATGCTACATCTTCCAATTTTAATTTCCAGAGGGAGGAACAACCATAGCAAGAAGACTTCTGGCACATGTGAGTGGGTTAATGAAGAACCTAGGCAACCATTTGAAGCTGTTCAAAATGCAAGGAACCCAAATGACACATCTCGAGTTCCGAATGGTGCTGAACAGCCATCTCAGGCTGCTGGCCAGTCTTTGCAGGAGAAGGTGAGAAATGGGAATGTGCAGAAAGCAGGGAAAAAGGTGCATTTCTTACATTACAGTGTTACATATAAGTGAAGTTTAAAGCAAATTTGGAGCTTAAACTGGAATCTTGTTGATCACATTTCCATCTTGATTTAAAATCCGTGCTTGATCATGCTTTACTAGAGCCAGCTCTCTGCTCTATCTAAGCGAGTAGATAATTGGTTTTGAAATATATTACTGTGCATTATTACATGCCTCTAGCTCCCTTACACGCATATCTCCATGCTTCAACACTTCTGGACCATCATGCTTCAGTCAGGTGATTGACGTGTCAATTTTACCCTCTAATAAGTGATTTTCAGTTACTCGGAAAATTGTTAGCGTCAGGGGGCTTGCTCAGTTGTTGTACTCTTCCACTTTTTTAAATTTATTTTTCTTTTGGTTTTGTTTGTTTTAGGTTGAAGAAACTGGTTCCCTGCATAACATTTCGAAGACTAAAGATGACGTTGAAGTTGAAGCACCTGGGGATAATGGTGCGCGTGTAACTTCCTCGCCCAAGAGCCCTTCAAATGGAACACTACTAGCTGCTCCAGTGAAGGTGGATACAAGGAGCAATGCTTCAGTTAGTCAAGTCCTGGTCAAGAAAACATCCTCAAATAGTCCTAAACAAGCTGTTAACCCTGTACTTTCAGTGAATTCATCTGAAAATACTCCCATATCAAAACCTGTATCTCAAAAGTTTGCTACCTTAAGACCTACTGACAAGCCTGCTGGATATCAAAGGCACACTGTGAATGAGAAGATTCTGACACAGGAAGTGATTGAAACTGCCCAGCAGAAGCCTGCAGCCTCAAAACCTGCCGAGAAACCCTCTGGAAATCAGAAACCCGTTGGAACTGAAAAGCTTTCCTCACATGAATTGCCTGTCACGTCCGACAAGCCCTCCATTCCGCCGATACCCGTTATGTCAAGACCCTTGAGTGCCCCTCTAGTAGCTGGTCCCAGGCCTACAGTTTCCTTGGTTTCGATGGTGCAAACAGCACCAGTGCTGGCGCGATCAGTTAGTGCTGCTGGTCGACTGGGCCCCGAAAGTACTGCATATGGATCACAGAATTATGTTCCTCAGTCCTATCGAAATGCTATGATGGGTGGTCCTAGTGCTGGAAGTTCATCTACCTATTCTCATAATCATTCTGCCAGTTCAGTGGTAAATACATCACATTCTTACTCACAAGCACCCACTCTTGTATCGGCGCCACTGCTTCCCTCCCACAGCTCCGATAGAATCGATACTAATCCGACAAAGCCGAGCCTCTCATTTGGGATGTTGAATAATCATGATAATATGTTGCAGAATGGGACTATGTGGATGGATCGCCCTCAGAGGGGAGTGGATGGTAACAGAAATCTACATCGTGATCATAATTCCCTGGCGAGTGAGCTTCATGGTCTTGAATTGAATGGTACAATTAATAGCAGATCTCAGGACCAACTCCCATCTGAGTACCCAGCCTGCACGTCGGGCCGCCTAAGCAACCATGTTCTTCCTGATGAGTTCCCACACCTCGACATCATCAACGACTTGCTTGATGACGGTCACGGAGTTGGAATGTCGTCCAGAATGAACTCTGACTATCAAATGTTCAGCAGCGCGCCCCATCACATCAACAGACAGTATACCTTCCCTGGCGACCCCAACATGTCAGGTGGGGCTGGTCCGTCAGCAAGCGCGTGCAGATTTGACAGAACAAGAAGTTATCACGACGACGGGTACCAACATAGTTATGGCACGCCCGGGAGAAGTTACGACACACTCAGGGATATGGTCCCACCGGGTAGTTCTCGGCCTTATGCAAATGGACAGGCTGATGGTTACATGGCGAGCCAGTGGCAGATGTCGGGTTCGGATCCACAGTTGTTGAGGAACACGGACAGTGATGGCTATTCCTATCATTTACCAGAGTATCAGAACCTCAGTGCTGGCATCAATGGCTACACAGTATTCAGACCTTCAAATCGACCTTGAAAAGCTTGAAATAGGCCTAAAACTCAGCTTGTACTACGAAATAATTTGTTCAAGGGGAAAAAAAGAAGTTATGATTTTTAGATTTGAAGTTGAGGTTGTCACCTTTATGCTAAAGATTACATCTTGTAAAGGTTTTTTTTTTCTGCCTTTTTCTTTTTCTCAAATGTTGAGGTTCCTGAATAATGTTGGTCTCAATTTTAGCACTTTTTGAAACTCTTCCATCGGTCTCTTTACAAATCGTGTTTTGATCTCGTGATGTTGGAATATGAGAGAGATTTTTTGGGGAGAATTTTGTAAATTAGGTCCTGTTTTTTGTGTTTAACTTTTAGTAGAGAAATGAGGAAATATGTTGATGTTTGAACTTTGAATAATAATAGAGATAGTTTTCCAAAGAGTGAAACTAGGGATGTCAATTGGGTCGGCCCTTCGGGTTTTGAGCCAACCCTATTCGGGTTACAGGTCAATCGGGTGCGGGTTAATCGGGTTGTGATTTCTTTCGGGTTATAAAAGTTCAACCCTGGCCCTGGAAGCTCGTGTTTCGGGCTAGCCCAGCGGATTAATCGGGTTGCTATCGATAAGATTAACATGCGATCAATCCTATAAATAATGATGAAAATTAGTTATGTTCATAAAATGTAAAATATTTAATTATGATAAATTTGAGATATATGTTTAAACTCAATCATAAACATGATCAAATACTAATATTTGAGATATTTCGTGAAATTTCAAAGCATGTTTTAGAAAATTAAATATTTTTTTAGTAAATTTGAAGTTTATAATTTATTTATTAATTATTATATTAATAAAAATTTAATATGTAATTTGTATATTTAATATAAAATTGAAAGATATTTTTTTAGTTATCTATATTATAAATTTAATCAATGAAGTGTCGAATTAAGAGTAAAAAAATAGAATAATAGAAATTTTATCGGATTTTCGGGTCTGGCCTTAACGGGTTGCGGGTTAATTAGGTGCGGGCTAATCGAGTTTTAATTTTATCGGGCTAGAAATTTTCAGTCATAACCCTATAAATTTGGCGAGGTATTCGGGTCAATCCACGGGTTGCGGGCTGCACTGACATCCCTGAGTGAAACTATGAAAGTCGTATGCAGTTGTCAAAATCGGCGTGGCATATGTATTAACTTAGTAAAATTGGTTATCCTCTAACAAGGGATTATAGTGGGGGGCGTGTATTAATTAACTTATTAGCAACATAATTAGCAGATATTAATCCTTAAGTTAGAAGATTGCTCATATACACGTCAGAAAGAATATGGAGTACAAGAAAATTCTACATTAAAAAATCTTTGAAATAAATTATCCCTAATAATATGATCCACCAACATGAAACTTGACTACCTAGTCAATTAAATCTGATTGGCTTGGAATTTCCTCTATTAAATAAATTTCTGTAGTCAATTAAATGCTAATTTCTCATTTCCTACGTCATGAAATCATTTGTTTAACTGAGAATGTGCTGATAGTTTATGAGTTAATTTGACCTACTATTCAAAGTTACACATAATTGACCTGACTGCTTCAAAAACCCCCACTTTTGTCTTGCTAGTTCAGATTTGATTTATTTATTTGAAATAAATGCAGCCAAAGTCCAATTTTGCATTAAAAATTAATTCTCCAATTGAGGCGACATAATATTAAAAAGGATAACAAATTTATTTATTTAGAATATCTGTACAAATTGAAGCAAGACAAAAAGAATATCCAACAACCTAACTTGAATGGCTGCTCCCATTAAGGAGAATATATAAAAAATAAAATAATGAAAAAACATAATCGAAACATTCTACTCTAACTCTTCTCGTCTCGGTATTCCATTTTCGTGTATATCACATGTATAGTATGAGCTGTAGGCTCGATTTCGCTATACACGTGACATCACACTAGTAAAATGATATACTATGAGATAAAGAAATAGGTAATCCCAACATAATTATTGAAATAGAAAATGAAAAATATGCTAATAAAAAACTCTACTCAAGAAGATGAGTCTTTGTCTATAACTATTATTCCATCACTTCCCACCGGAGGAGATGGTGGTGCGTGAACGGAGCTGCTGTGGAGCAGGGCCGGACCTGAGGGGGGGCAAGTGGAGCGGCCGCCCTGGGCCCCCAAATTTGCAGGGCCCCTCCCTAGCCTCAGCCTCAGGTATATATATATATATATATATATATATATATAGAGTCTTAATCCATTCAAAAACACCTCTTAGTACAAAAACCTAGGACAATTTCCTGCCATTGGATGTAGTAAATAACAGATATGATTGATTCTTATTGTAAACAATTTTGTGTCATAATTAAAAAGATTTCGGTCATTATAAGGGTATTTTGGGTACTAACACTAAACGAGTCATTTGAACAACTGGATTGCATTAATTATGATCAATTAACGGGATTTAATTAGACACACTTTCCAAAAACTCTCCGTATTCCCGCCTATAGACAGAAGCTTTTGACGGACGATTCATCTCCATCTCCGTGACACTAAACCCTACTTCGCCAACGCTATTCTCCAACGATTCACCAACGCTACTCTCCGACGATTTGAATCGGGACATCGTCAGCAACAATGGTTGAAACTCGGGGGTCTGCAACATCAAACAAAGAGGGGGAAGGTGAGTAATGATGTTGTTTGGGTGTTTTCTTTTTCCAGAATCGGTACAATGCTGAAAACTGATTTCTGGTTGCCACGATTTATACTAGTTTACGAAAGGTCTACAGCAAAAAGGAAGACCGAAGCAAAAACGGAGCCCGCAAAAGGTTTTATTTGGTTCATATTGTTGAACCCTTATGTCTACAAATTGCATGCTTTAAGCCAATGCGGATACAAACCAGTCATGATGCAATTGAATTGTTGGAAGTGTGGAATTGATTGAAATTGTGGGTCATTAGTTGTTTGGAGGAAGCTGGTGTTGTTAAATTAGAACATTCCAAATTACATACAAATGAGAAGAAATACTTTCTGCGTATATCATGTTGAATTATACTGTGGAGTGATGATAAGACAGAGCATCCCCTAATTTTTTTTTAATTCTTATTATTGTTCAAAGCTGTTATGCATCGAAAGCCACCTTTAAAGAGCAATGTTGAGGGACGCAATGTTATCAAACCTAACTCGTCAACAGCTGACAGTAATGCTTCTGCTGACAATCTGAACAAGGACAAAGGTATAACATTCTTAATGAATACTGTGCTCTGCAATGACATAATTGGCAACTTAGTATGCAACTGTATTTGCTAGTTGCACTGTAGTCCATCAAGAAAAAACCAATATGCTAGTATACGATCAAAATAAGATGGTTTACAGATTGGGCATTTGTTTGATTCTATTATATTATGTTGACATAAAAGGTCCCATCGAATGACATGTGTGGCATTTAACCATGACACATGACTAATCTAATCCAACTGATTGTGTAGCCGTTATCTTTTATTCTCCACTATATTTGCTCTTTAGTTTTGTTTTAACCTATCAATGTACTGAAGAAGCTGGCCGAGGTTGGGCCAACATTTGACACTGGGTTCTCTTTTGGAGAAAGTAATGTAAGTTGCTATTATATTTTGACTTATATGTTGCTATTATATGACGTTGATTTGTTTCTATTTTTGGTGAAGGTAATAGATTTAGTTTTGGAAAACATGACCTAAACAATGCTGTTGTATGACCTTTAATGTCTGTTAGTAGTATGTCTGGTAATATTATGATCTAAACGATGCTGTTGTATGACCTTTAATGTCTGTTAGTATTATGTCTGGTAATATTATGACCTAAACGATGCCGATGTATGACCTTTAATGTCTGTTAGTATTATGTCTGGTAATATTATGACCTAAACGATGCCGATGTATGACCTTTAATGTCTGTTAGTATTATTTGTGGTAATATTATGACCTAAACGATGTTGTTGTATGACCTTTAATGCCTGTTAATATTTTGTTTTGGAAAATACTATCGTCAAGACATATTTGATGTTCTAATATGATGTAAGATATGTGTCAGATTTTTTTACTAGCAAAATATGATGTCATCGCAGGATCAGACTAGAAATAATATTGGAATGTACCAAGCACACGATACTAATAAAGAAGCTAATATCATCGATCATGACGCTATTGGAATGAATAAAAACCTGGATGATACAAAATCATTTTTAAGTATTGGCTGCTCAACCTGTTGTGCGTTGATGTTGGCCGATAATAATCATAGTTCATTTTTTAATAAAACAACGGCATCCATACATTACGCAAATGACAACAAGACAATGAAGATAGATGTTGAGAAGATGATTGCGGACTACAAAGCTTCAGTTTTGGATTTGTCTTAGAATTTTAGATTCATAGACGGCTACATCGACATTTTTTATTTGTTTTGAAATTTCAGATTCTAGAATTTCCACGTATCTCATAGGTTTGTTGTTGGGATATGTCATTGGATTTTATGTCTCACATCTTGGGCTATGTAATTTACGAGAACTTGGTTTGCTTTTGAATTGATTTTTAAGTCCTGTCTTTACAATGCAGATGTGTTGCGACAATGTAGTATGGGTTATTCGAAGTGGTAAATATTGGACATAATGTTTGACACTTTGACATAATAAGATTTAAGAATAACATTGAATACATGTCATTCTGAAACATAAACGAGTCATTATAAGAAGTCAGGGCATTCTGATGATAAATAAGAGTCGGTATAAGAAAAAGACTGAATACATGTCATACTGATAACATATACGAGTCATTATAAGAAAAAGTATAAATACATGTCAGTCTAATACACTTTTGCCATGATGTGCCACATACACCATCTATGACGTGTGTTCACAAGGACCTCCTCGACAGCAACCTTCATTCCCAGGTCTTGGTCAGTAATGATCAATTTCGGAGCTACACCCATGCACTTCACAAACTACTGGAATAGCCAGGAGAAAGAGTCTGCACTCTCACTACAAAGTTGACCGGCACCAAATGTCATAGCTCTTCCATGATTGTCCTTACCAGTGAACGGAGCAAATATCATAGATTACCTGCATAAAAATAGTCTTTCTAAAATCAGGCATGGGAGCTGGAGTTTGACAAGATAGAATATCAAACAATAGGCAAGTACGAAAACAATGAATGTCATACCACGAAATGTAAACTAAATGTGAAAACAAATAAGCTTACAACATGTACTTGTTGGTTGAGTAAGTAGTGTCAAATGAAACAATGTCACCGAATAGCAAAAAATTCTTTTTCGACAGCGGATCACACCAGAATAAATGTGACATTCTATCACTAGAATCGACCTTATATTCATACGCGAAGGTATCACAACTTTCCTTCTTTCCTTAGCTCATCTAATATCATCTGAGCATCATGCCCTTCAGCATATCTCCTAATGTCTCGGGTGTAATTGAGAACGTCCAATACAGTACACCCGACTGACTCATATCCACCCATCAATTCAGTCAACAATTTAAATGTTAGTGATGGACCAATATTGACACCAGCACAATCGGTAATAAATTTTTGGTGGACATCGTCAAGAACGCGATTGAGTCTCATGAATTTCTGGTGGTTTGGAAGTACCATAGGATGATTATGTTCTTCATTCAAATTCTTGATTATGTAGCCTCTGTCGGAGTCAAACTTGAAGGCAACCCTAGCTTTACAGCCGCATTTCTTGGATTTACGTTCGCGTCTAGCTTGCTTGTCTTGCACTCTTTTTTCACCTTCTCTACTACACGCCATATAAAACCATATGGTGAGTTGACCAATATTTTTAGACCCGCACTTGAGGGTATCAAAACCAACATGTCGACCATAATTTTCATAAAACTGAATTGCCTTCTCCAATGTGGGAAAGTTACGACCAACAAAGGGTTTCACTTCGTTAGGGCAATCAGGGGTATGTAAATCTGAAATAAACAAAAATAGAGCATAAGAACATAGCATAATAACGAAAGGGAGATGTGAAATCCGTTATGTGAAAAAATGCAGCGAATGTATGCATAAAAATATATGCAACCAGTTAAACATGAAGACAGATTGCATACAACGAAGAGCATAACTACGGTATATTAAAGTCATAACATAAAAATAAAATATAAAACTTATGGCATAATCAAGAAACAAAAATGAAATTAAAACAAATCAATATATTTAACCTCCACAATTTGTATTATCCACACTTTCATCAGATGAAGAATGATTGTCACAGTTCGGCGGTGGGGGTGATCCAATTTCCATTAATGTGAGGCTCGATATAAACAAATCTGCAAACAATTTATGCATTCACAATCATAGATCAAATGATAAAAAAATCAACAAAAGAGAGAGAAGCTATGAAACGGGATATATAAGAATATTTCAACCTCTGGATGATAATTCCTAAAATTAAGATTTTAGGTGAATACAAATCTTACAATGAAGTGATGAAGGAGGAGATGTAAAACGGCAATCTGGTAGAGAAATTAAAAAGGATTATGAAGCAATCGCTGAAGATGATGAACACACATTCTGAGATCGAGAGTTAAAAAATATTCATATTTATGGAAGAAGGTGAAAAAATCGCTGAAGAAGAGGATGAATAACTTGACAGAATGATTCGAGAATATGGAATCAGCTGAAGAAATAAAAGTGAAGGAGTGAATCGTGGTTAGAAATTTCACGCAGATATGAAGTGAGAGAAAGAGATGATCATGGAGTAATCATACTGCATGATTAATGGAGATTCCATAACAACACAAATGTATAAGTTCCATACTAGCCTTATACGATTATTTTTATTTAAAAATGAGAAAGAAATGAAAATAGGACAGCCTTCAGATCTTGTCCTAAGATTAAAATAACGGCAAATCTCATGGACAATAATTAGCTTATGTTTGGTATTAGGATTGATTTTTGTATTGATCAAAATCCTATATATATATATATATATATATATAGGTATTTGATCAAAACAAAAATGGTGTTAAACCAAGAATTGCAGACGGGTTTTTGTTCATTGGATTAGACAATCTAATCTTTAGATTACATTAATTAACGGCTAGATTTATTAGGAAGATATTATTATTTTAATTACTTATAATCTAAAAAGGTTAATTAAGTAAATTGCATATTGTCGTTAGTTATAGTATTTCCTATGATTGTGCTCCTTCATCTCTCCACTAACTTCTCTCCACTAACTGCTCTTTAGCGTAGGTTATCAGCCCATAATTTCTTCTCCTTTAATCTTTCGTCGAATTTTCATACCCTATTCCATTTACTGTAGTTCTGCTAAGTCTTAACATTTGAAGATATGCAAAAATTCTCTGTCGATGTAGTTATTGTGGTGTAGTATATGATGCTATGACCCAAATATTCATTTATTATGACACAAATTAAGCATACGATGCTATGACCCAAATATTAATTTATTATGACCCAATGTATGAATTCTCATATACTATTAGTTTTTTGCCTAATTATGCTTATTATGACTCGTACATGCATATATTATGACATGAACTGCTAATTTACATAATCAATTTTTTCTCACAAGTTAGCTTGGTTATTGTACAAAATTCCCACAACAAATTAATGATTTTATTTTTATCTTTTTTGCTCAAAATGACTCTAACATGTACGAAGTATGACATAGAGTCATCTTATACTTTGTTTTTACTTTTCAGAAGAGATCAAACAACCATTATATTTTTACCTTGGTCATAGAGTCAGAAAAATAATTCATATTAAAGTCTAATTTGCAGAAACAATAAAATCCAAAGCCATTTTAAAGTATCACCCATTGATGAAATAAAATATTTGAAAACCCATATGTTAAATACACACATAATTATATCAATAAAACATACTTTAAATCCAAAATTTATGACATGGCCACTACAGAAGCTCTGTAGCTTGCTATCATCTTTTCAACGTCGATCATCATTTTCTTGTTGTCCGTTGCATAATGTTTGGATGTCGATGTTTTATTGAAAAGGGAGCTGTGATTATTTTCGGCCAACTTCAACACAATACTTTTTAGCTCTTAAATACTTAAGCGCACCCTTATATCTAGTCGATAGTCCACAATTCCAATGGCCTTCTCTCACCCATGTTGACTTCCATCTGAGAAAATAAACATTGCAGTCACTTATGACATAAAAGTGATACAAACATGACCTAATTCATATATTTCACTTATGACATAGAAGTGATATAAACATGACCTAATTCATATATTGCTACTACATAACCCATAAAACTATTCCAATGCTAATCAATGACCATACATTTATTTTAGGTGATTCCAAATTGAATGCAACCTATAGAAACAATAACAGTTTGTAAACATGACACAAAACTGTTACATATATGACCTAATACACTCATATTCTGATATGACATATATAATTGTTTAGTATGACCCAAAAGCATATCTATTTTTTTAATAATTGTTTTTGCATGATTCAATTGTATTACCTCTCGGAGCCTTTGGGATCTTTTGTAGCTTTGTCTTCGCGGATGTTCTCTCATACACTACGTGAACAACAGATTTAAATTACAAATCGGCCTGATTTTGTCAACTTTAAGTCATGGGTTACAACATCGTACTAACCTTTTCCGTCACGAGGTGCGGATCCAGAGGCTCTAGTGTTGACCATGGTTGTAGTAGCTTTTTTGTTATCCTTCTTCGTCAAGTTTTGAATTCTGCCAAGGTTTTGTGGTAGAGGAATCAGTTTGTCACGCCCGCATTTTCTAAGGATAGAAAACACGGTTGATCGCGACTAGGGGAGGGTTGAAGAAGCGGGGAAGAAAGGGGAAAACAACATAACTCGACCATAGTCCGAAACAAATGGGAATAGCTCGAATAAAAATCAGAGTATCATCTCAACAATTGACAACTCAAAGGGATTATATCTCAACAATACATAAACTCAAAAGAAACAACATTCAGCGGAAGCATTTCGAGAGAAGAATAATATTATGTATGAAGACACAATATATTCGGAACATTTAAAAGCAAACACAAATCTTCACCAGCTCTGCTCAACACCCACCGCGCTCGTCACAGCTCAACCTGCACATTTTTAAAAAGATATGCAGGGCTGAGTACTTGATGCACTCAGTGGACTCATGCCGAAAACATTTTCAATAAAAATATTTATCATGCCATTAACGAGCGACCTCGGGGTTTTAACTTTGAAAGGGCCCGAGTCACTAAAACATTTCACCAACATCATCATCAACATCAGCCTCAACATCATCAACATCACCGTACCATATCTGAACATACATGACAAGGAATGTGGCCACATTCCAAGCCACTAGACCGGCCAACTCAAAGAGATAGCGCACGATCTACGGGGTGTACACTAGCCTGAGTAGGGACTCACTCCCTAGTCAGACCCGAATTCGATTAACCATACATGGCAAAAGCCACTTCAGATAGGTCCCATAGCAACACAAAAATATGGCATGACAAACATATTTCGCAAGAATAAATATACTTAAGACATAGTCCTTATTTAAAAAGAAAGCCCACCTCGTTCTCTTAAATCCTTCACTTGTCAATCAGCTCCGTTCTCAAATAGAATGCAAAAATCATCCCTTTTTAAAAGAACATGATATGCAAAAATTAGACCGTAGGAAAATAATTTAATTTCAACTATGCATACATGTGTAAATCTTACCCTTCAGTCTCTCTTAGGAATTTCTAAAATATCTGTGATATTAGCACATTCTATTCATCTTTGTATTGACTCCGTCCGAGCTCTCGTCATCCTTGTATTCAAATTCCAGTCCAACTCAAAAAAAACAGGCGGCCTACGTCTCCTAATTAACTCATTGACATCTGTAAATATAACTCCATCCCATACTACTATTTATCAATATTGCTTGAAATCATATCTTATGGACAAATATACTATTAAATAGTAAAAGGGCCATACTTATCTCTTTTTTTCTCATTACGTCAATTCCAAAAATTGACATTTGAAATAAAGTCCAGTTCCTTCTTCTATCATCCGATTCCATTTGCCTTCTCACCCACCGTCTCCGTCGTTCAAGCCTACCAAGGCTGATGATTCCCTCGGCCTCTCGGTCTCTTATCTATCTTCGTCGCTCCAGCTCGGCTTTCGTCATCACCGAGCAGCCGCTGTCCGCCATACGCTGCTGCTGTCATCTCCCGAGCTGTCTGCTCGGTTTATCCAGCCTCAGCTGTTCACGGAGAGCGCCGCTGCTGTCCCTTATTCGCCTCCCCTTTCTCTCTTTCTGCCGTCACACATCGCCATCTCCCTTCCTCAGCTCGCAGCTCCACATCGGTTCAGCCCGGAGTGGATCCCGTTCTGCCGCTGCCTCACATCCTCTCTTTTTCTCTGAATTCATAATGATCAGCACTGCATCTTTCTCTCCCGCGGTTGTTGTTCGTACTCTAAATTGAGGGCTCGTCGTTGCTGCTCTGTTCCCATCTCTCTCTCGGGCTTCTCAACGTGTCAAAGGTTGCAGGGCTCCTCCTTTTTCTCGGTTCGGCAGCCCCGAAAAAATAGCATCGCTGCCCAACTTCTCCATCTCTCTTCCTTCGTCAAAACGCAGTGCCGCTGCTACTAACTTTCCTTTTGCTCGGGGTACTTCGCCGCCATGGACTCGTCGTCTCTGTCCACCGTTCGTCGTCAAGCAGCGCTTAACGCCGCTGCTGTTCGCAGTCGCTACTCCTCCCATCTTGTTCGCCGTATCTCCAAATATTGCCTCGATCGGACATTGGAGACCTCGGCTTCCCTCTTAATTTCGTCACTTCTATCTCTAAATCTCTCAAGCCTGAAACTAACTGATGAAAATAAAATGATGCTGACCTGAAGTTATGAACGTGGGATCATGGGGAACCGATTTCAAGGAATAGGGAGTAGAGACCGATTTGTTCTCTTCTTCCGGATTTTGTGGAACAGACACATGACAAAATTAGGGAATTAGTTGGGCTGATTTGCAGAAAATAATGAGGTTGAATTAGGCCTCAAAAAATAAATGGGCTTCCTCAAGAAAATCAATTGGACTTGTAAAAAAAAAAAAAAATTTAATAGGTTCAGATATGTATATATATTTTTTTTAATATGGAAACAAAGGCGAATTTTTTTTGGGTATACAAACGACGTCCTTTCAAGAATAAATAAAAAGGTAGAAAAAGTCGGGGTATTACACAGTTTTTATGGAAAACTCGATTTTTGGTGCAGACGAGGTTGAGATAGTGGAGGAGACGACTAATGTTTACAGATTTGTATGGTTTGGGCGATTGGGTAGAGATTTTGGTGATGGGGTTGAGATTTGGGTGTTTTGTCGTGTAGATTCTAGGGTTTGTTGGGATGGGGTTGAGATTTTGGTGAGAGAGATGCATTGAATGGCGAGGGAACCGAAGAATCAACTTAGAAAATGTGTGGAGTAATGATCCCAATTAATCTGGTCTTAATTAACGGAAGGGCGGTTGTTTATATTTTCTATACCTAAATTGCCCTTTCATGGCATAGATCAATCCTATTATGACCTACAGAAATTGTTGACAAATCCACATCGTGGCCATTCATTTCCATATCTTACGGTCCATAATTGGTCTGTATTTCTATACTTAAGGGCTTCTTTTGATAGATTAAGACCCTATATATATATATATATATATATATATATATATATATATATTATATATATGTAAATTTTTGAGCCATGGCCCACGTATTTTAATTGAGGTGGCCCTTATTCAATTAAATTGTGGCCCGTTTCAAATTTTAAAAGAGGAAGGCCCAAATTCAATGTACTCCCTCCCCACCATCGGCTTCTCCTCTCTCAAATCATTCCTCACTTTCCATCAAATTCACACAAGAACCCCAATTTGAAAAATAGAATCCCTATATCCCCAAATCCTAGGATACGGTGCATCCACCTCCCTCAACTATCCCTCTCGCTCGATCTCCAGCCACGCCGTCTTCACCGCCTCCGTCTCCGACGAGGGACGATCAAGCAGCAAGGAACACAAGAAGTCACCAAGCAACAAGGAACACAAGAAGTCAAGAAGGTATGTAGACAGTAGACATGTAGTACTAGTACGTTCATGTCTTTTGGCTTCAACACCGATTGATTGATTAATTGATCTTGATCAGTTCTTTTTTTCTTCTAAATTTTAGCAAGATCATGTCAACAAGGAAGTATGCATCAGGTAGTGAAAAAAGGAAAAAGAGGAAGCGAGTAGATGAATTGATAGAATCGCAAAGAGGAGCTATGGACAGATTTTTTTCAAACAGAACAAGTACAGGCACGTCCAGAAACCCAGATGAGTTGGCGCTTATTGTTGTGGAGGAGCAAGCTAATCCTAATTTAGAAGATGAGGTCCCGATGCAGGATAATGATGACAACTATGTAAGTGATCATGACCAACCTGCTACAGAACCTGCTAGTAGTCATGAACAATTTGTTTATACCACGGATATTTATGATCCAAGAAATTGGAATAGTCTTGATAACAAAGCTAGAGACATATTAGTGGAGAAGGGTCCTATTAGAGAAGAAAATATTGTGTTCCCCAATGATGGCAACGCAAGACATTTTTCATATGCCCACTACTCTAGGAAAATGAAAAATGGAGAGGTGCGTGACAGAAAATGGTTAGTTTATTCCAAGCATGTTGATAAAGTGTTCTGTTTTTGCTGTAAAATTTTCAACTCAAGAAGTTGCAAAAGTTCTTTGGCACATGATGGGTTTGGAGATTGGAAGCATATCATTGACAGACTGAAAGATCATGAAACTAGTGTGGAGCATATCACCAATATGAAACTTGGAATGAACTGAGAGCTAGAATGGGCAAAGATGAAACAATTGACAAAGAGATACAAAAAGAAATCAAGAGGGAGCAAGAACGCATAAGGCAAGTTTTATTAAGACTAGTTGCCATTGTGAAGTTTCTTGGTAAACGGAGCTTGGCTTTTAGATGATCTAATGAGCAGCTTTATAATGATCAAAATGGTAATTTCTACGCTTGTGTTGAGATGCTTGCAGAATTTGATCCTGTCATGCAGGACCACCTTAGACGTATTCAAAACAAAGAGACTCGTTATCATTATTTGAGTCATAAAATTCAAGATGAGTTGATTTATCTTATGACTTCTAGCATTACTGAAAGGAAGGGATTTCGCACGCGTGTCGTAGGCGCGTGTTCTTCCTATTAAACAATACTTATACGTTCCCACTTCCAAAATACTATTAATTAGTATGTGGTAAGTCGGATGTCGATCCCACGAGGAACGGTCGTATCCGTTATGTATTTCAACACTTAGAAAGGTTTGTTTTGGCGATGCCGCCACGCTCTAAATTGGGGGTGGGAACTAAACTACGAATTGCAAATAAAACCTAAGCTAAGATTGAGAACTAAAAGTGAAAATACCATGAAAGTAAAAGAAAGCATTTAAACTGGAATGCAGACTGGGCAAGTTAATAAACTGGGCAAGTTATCAGAAAAACAGAGCAGCAGCGAGAAATTTTTGCACTTGGCGAAAACAAGAACTAAGCAACAACATGCATGAATATTCCTGAGTTCCGAAAGCAAGAGGAACTAAGCTAAAAATCTAAGGAAGATAAACTAAGTGTTAACTCCTAAAGAAAGCTAGAAACTAGAAACTAGAAAAGTGACCTTAAAAGTGGCTAAACCAATTGATTCCTAAAATGCTTAGATAACTTAAATAAACAGAGAAATACACCTCAAGAAAGTAGCTTTACACAAACCTAAAATAGCAAACTTGAAAATAAGGTTTTTGAACCAAACAAGCAAGAACATCAACAACCAAACATAAATGCTAAACACTTAGAGAATTAAATATACCAAAAGCTCTTTAAGATCAGCCCAACAACCTTAACTAGAGAGTTAAGATGTTGGAAAATGAGTACAACAAGGAACTAGATCATTCAAAGCATTAAAACACTACATAACTACAAGCTTCACCCCATGGTGAGCAAAAGTGGCAATGGCTGCCTATGGTTCGAAATTTACTTCAAGGATGAGAGAAAACTAAGCTTAGAGAGAGAAAATAAAACTAACTAAGCTAGCTAAAGAGTGGGGTGGTTCCAAAGTGGTTGAAAAGTTGTTCAAAAGATAAGTTTTGTTGTTTTAGTTGCACTTCTTCCAACCAATCTGATGTGGAAATCTTATCCACTCCCCATGATGGTAGTTGGCTTCTTTTGCCTTCAAAAGTGTCACTTGTGGGCATTGGTAGCACAAAGACTCGTCAACTTTGCTTTGAAATGCGACTTTGAAGAGCTGTCAACATTGCTCGGACACTGGCCAATCCATCAAACTGGGCAGTTTGTGTCTTGTGGATTTCTTCCTTCCCAAATTACTGAATTTGCATCCAATTTGCCTCTACTTTTGCATGTAATCCATAATCCATTCCATTAGCATGCTAGTCGGACCATTCCATTCATTTCCTGCCAAAAAAGCATCTTTTTCATGCAAATATTCAACTAATAAGTACGAAAAAGTGATCAAATCCGAGTGACGAAAACTAGCCTATCAAACCTCCTCACACTTGGATCATACTTGTCCCAAGTATGTGGTTGGACTTTTCACTCAATTGCTAGTTTAAGTCACTCCCCTCTACTTCTACACACACACTAACTAAAACAAAACATAACACAAAGACATTTACTAAACACAAACACACACAACGACTCGAGAAACACATGAAAGACAAACCAATCAAGTTGTATGAAAAGCGTAATGATATCCCCAAGAACCAAGCTCAAAACAGATTTTTAATGCATAATTTTTTTTAAAACATAATTTTCTTCATCGAACAATGTGGTTCCAACCGTCGGTCTCATCAAGATAGTTAAGCACATATCAACAAGCAAAAGATTCACTCCCTGGCCCTCTCTAATTGTAAGGACAATTCTCTCAAGAATAATGATGAAAATGCAATCAAGGAGATATCACTTTATCACATGTAGCTCAAGAGGGTCTTTTACGGGATGTAATGGGGCTTTGGACCATTTAAATATTGTCGGTTAGATCCTAGGGGTCCTAAGCTATTGAGTGTATTCAACAAAAACTTGTGCTTATTCTCCAAAAGGGTACTTAGAAACTCCAAACACAATCACCTATTATCAAACCAAAACTAGAGAAGCACTTCATTTTCTTCTTTGTCTTCTTTTTTTTTTCTTTTTCTTCTTCGATCTACATCTACCTTTCCACACATTCATTGCCATTTTCTCTTTGTTTTGCTTCCTTCCTCTTTTTCTATTTTCTATTTTTTTTTTGCTGTTTCTTTTTCTTCTCTTCTTTTTTCTTTTTCTTCTTTTTTTGGGTAGCCACTGTTTCTTTTTCTTTTTTTGTTTGTGGGAGGTGGCAGATTTTTTTTTTTTGGAAGTTCACAACTACTTTCTCTTTCCCAAAAGGTGGTGATCATGTTGGAGCAACTAAGATCATTTATTTTACACAAAAGGGAAACCATTTTCTAACTTGGAAAAAAAATGTAGGCTCAAGGTTTCAAAGTGGCAACTAGGGGTAGCTCTTTTTGGTTGATGTAATCACAAAGAATAAGGCTCAATTTGGCTTTTCCTAGTGCCCTCTATCTATGCCATAGTGACCAAGCGATATCAACTATCATGCAATGCAATGTCATTCCACACTCGAAAACATGTAGAAAGTGTTCTACTTTGAGGCTTTAAACCTTACCATTTGTGGGTTTTTATGCAAGTGGTAGTGCTTCACATTTCCATCACACTCAACTTCATTCAATCAAAACCACAAGTTCTTGAATAGATTTTTCAAAACAAAGCAAGTCATGTTTTTTTTTGCTACGATTCAATAGGGGGATCATTACCAAATCATGCATCAAGGCTTGAAAAAAAGATAAAACACAACTCTTTACAAAAACGACACAACACCAACACGACCGAACAACAAAACAAACCCCCTCCTCATACTTAGACCTCGCTTGCCCTCAAGCAAGATTGGTTAAAATGTTGAAAAAGGAAACACATCACTTAAAACATAGAAAACCAAGAACAACACACAAGAATCTCGCCTCCTCACACTTGGGCATTGCTTGCTCGAGAGCTAGTAGACCAAGTGTTTAGAGAGAGGTTACTAACAACACAAAATACAATTACAAAGGCCGGCAAGGCCACAAAACATGCAAAACAAGGCCGACAAGGCCAACACCAAAAAACTTTAAGTAAACACATACATCACACACACAACATATATACACAACAAATAAAAGAGAGGGTTGGATAGAAATAACCTCCCCCGCCATTTGCGGGGGGTACGGGCTGTTGCGGCAGATGGTGGCGGAGCTGGTGCAGCTGCCTCCTTGGGTTTCGATCCCAGCCTCATGTGCTGGGTTGGCGGCTCCTTCAGATTCAGCTACTTTATCCACTTTGGCATCCAGACTGCCTTGTTCAACAAACTGGGCAGGATACATGTGTTCTTCCAAAAAAACATCATCAAATCTTGCTTTCCAATCCTTCCAAGTAGACGCATTCAACTTCCTTTTAGGGTCCCTATAGAGTTTAGAACCCTTCTCTGAACTCATGTAAACCACACAAACATCGGGGCTTATACACACGATGTCGTCGGTCGAAGTCCAACCGGTCACCTCCTTATGCCTCTTCAAAACCTTGATCGGCTCTTTTTCTTGACTCTTGTGTAAGATACTATTGATGATCATGGAAATGGTGTCATTTTTTCCCAAAGATTTGAGTTTGGAAGGAAATGCAATCGGCTCTAATTTAGGTGGATGAATCTCCAATGATCGCAACTCTTCTTCCACTCTTGGACTGGGCAGTTTATTCTGACTGGGCAGTTCCTTAGGATCAGACAATTTACATCTCACAGGTGGGTTTGTGTGATTCCTCTTCTTGCACCAAGTCATTATTTCAGCCTCTATCTCCTCATCACTAAGCCCTTGAGTGTTGAATAACTTGCATTCACTAAATTCTTTGAGCTCAACGTTTTCTTCAATAGAGGGCAATGGAGACATATCTTGCAAAAACTCGGCATCAAGAAAGTCGGGACCTTTCAACTCTTTTATCAACTTTTCACCTTGGCCATTTTCCATATCACTATTAATGCTAATGGGGAGAGTGTCATTTTCCCCAAAGCAGACATGCTTGAGGTTAGTAGGCAGCGACTTCAATTCCAATTTTGGAGGCCGAACTTCCGACGACACCAATTCCTCTTCTGCCCTAAGACTGGGCAGGTTGCACTGACTGGGCAGTTCGTCTGGATTGGGCAGGCTACTGGCAGACTTTGCATGCTCCAATTTGTTGCACCACTTCATGATAGCCTCTTCTGGTCTCACAGGTATGAGTGTAGGCCAATTGGGTTGAATGATGACATTCTCTTCAATCTCCTCATCACTATCCTCTTCATCTTCAAACCAAGCAGTCTGCTGACTTGGGCAGTGTGCTGCACTGGGCAATCTATGGCCCTGTTCCAATGTTTCACTTGGTCCGTTGTTTGAGTTATTGTCGAGTGAAGCTTTAAACTCTTTCCCGGACCTAAGGGTAATCTGATCAAGATTCTCATCTCTTGGTGGTTGCACTTGAGCCGGAATTCCTCCACCATTCCCACGCATATCATTGATGCAAGTCACCAATTGTGCCATTTGGCATGCAAGGTGATCAAGACTAATCATTTGCTCATATTGTTCGTCTTGCATCTCATGCACCACATTGTAATTGGATTGCAAATTGTTTTGCATGAGTTGTTGGGATGTGATTAGATCCTCCATCATTTCTTCTAAGCACTTGGGCGGCATTGGCGAATGATTTGATTGATATTGGCCGAATTCTTGTGGCTGGAAACACGAAGGGAATTTCTCTTGATCGGGAGGCCAATAAACATGATTTTCATCTGACCCTTGGAAAGCTTGGTGATGTACTTGTGGTGGTGGACCTTGATATTGTTGGTTCGGATTGGTCCATTCAAAATAGGAGTAATCACCCCATCCATGATCGTAAGGATCTGTGAAATGATCCATGATTCCCTTTAATGGCGCACCACTCTTGTCATTGCCTCTTGAATTGGTTTCCTCGTCGGTTCACTCCGAACCTTCTGACTCTTCACACTGGACAGTCTGGTCAACTGGGCAAGTAAATGGACTGCCCAGGCCAAAAAGCCTAGTTTCAGCTTGTTTTGTCAAACGTGCATCCTTGTGCAACCTCTTCACCGTTTTCTCGATTTCAATATCGAACAGCAGCCTTGGAGAAGAGGACCTGCTCATAAACTAAAAATAAAATAAAGAGAAAAAAGAAAAAAAACAACAAAAAACAAGTCAAAAACTATATACAATAAGTGTAGGAATACATAACAAGACAACAACACCGTTCCCCGGCAACTGCGCCATTTGAGAGGACGAGATTTTGCACGCGTGTCACAGGCGCGTGTCCCTTCCTATTCAACAATACTTATACGTTCCCACTTCCCAAAATACTATTAATTAGTATGTGGTAAGTCGGATGTCGATCCCACGAGGAACGGTCGTATCTGTTATGTATTTCAACACTTAAGAGTTTGGCGATGCCGCCACGCTTTAAATTAGGGGTGGGAATTGAACTACGAAATATAAATAACACTTAAACTAATGTGGGAACTAAGAGTGAGAATAAAATGCATTTAGAAGAAAGCATATAAACTGGAACATAAACTGGTCAAGCTAATAAACTGGGCAAGCTAGCAGCAAGATCAAAACAGTAGCAAGAGAATTACAACACTTGGCGAAAATAAGAACATTTGGAAATAAAAACAGAGCAGCAACCTGCATGAACATTCCTGAAATTAGAAAGAAAAAGAGACTAAGCTAAAAGGCTAAGGAAAATAAACTAAGCATGTAAAACCAAACCAGCAACAACCACTATTTTTTTTTTACTTCTTTTCTTCCATCAAATGCTTCAAGTGGAATCAGCCCCTGCAAGATCCTTTCAAAAGCATGACAAACTTCAAATAAACAAGCAAAGAAATCAACAAATACAAAGGCTAGCTAAGGAACGAAAAAAGTAAAGTCAATGCAAGGAATTTTAACTAAAAGCTCAAGAACACCAACAACCAAACATAAATGCTAAACACTTAGAGAATTAAATACACCAAAAGCTCTTTAAGATCAGCCCAACAACCTTAACTAGAGAGTTAAGATGTTGGAAAATGAGTACAACAAGGAACTAGATCATTCAAAGCATTGAAACACTACATAACTACAAGCTTCACCCCATGGTGAGCAAAAGTGGCAATGGCTGCCTATGGTTCGAAATTTACTTCAAGGATGAGAGAAAACTAAGCTTAGAGAGAGAAAATAAAACTAACTAAGCTAGCTAAAGAGTGGGGTGGTTCCAAAGTGGTTGAAAAGTTGTTCAAAAGATAAGTTTTGTTGTTTTAGTTGCACTTCTTCCAACCAATCTGATGTGGAAATCTTATCCACTCCCCATGATGGTAGTTGGCTTCTTTTGCCTTCAAAAGTGTCACTTGTGGGCATTGGTAGCACAAAGACTCGTCAACTTTGCTTTGAAATGCGACTTTGAAGAGCTATCAACATTGCTCGGACACTGACCAATCCATCAAACTGGGCAGTTTGTGTCTTGTGGATTTCTTCCTTCCCAAATTACTGAATTTGCATCCAATTTGCCTCTACTTTTGCATGTAATCCATAATCCATTCCATTAGCATGCTAGTCGGACCATTCCATTCATTTCCTGCCAAAAAAGCATCTTTTTCATGCAAATATTCAACTAATAAGTACGAAAAAGTGATCAAATCCGAGTGACGAAAACTAGCCTATCAATTACGGACTCTATCATAAAGGTTGTTAAAGATGCCAAATATTTCTCTATTATCCTTGATTGTACCCCAGATGTGAGTCATCAAGAGCAAATGACTTTATTGGTTCTATGTGTTGAGATGTGTGATGACAAAATAAAAATTCAAGAGTACTTTTTGGGTTTCATGAAGGTGGATGACACATATGGTTTAGGGCTGTTTAAAGTATTGGTTGATTCCATCAAGCTCTTTGGTCTTGATATTGATGATATTAGGGGTCAAGGATATGACAATGACTCTAATATGAAAGGAAAACATCAGGGAGTACAAAGGAGATTGCTTGATATTAATCCAAGAGCTTTATACATGCCATGTGCTTGTCATAGTCTTAACCTTACACTTTGTGATATGGCTAAATCTTGTGCTAAAGCAGCTAGCTTTTTTGGAATTGTGCAACGGATATATATACTATTTTCTGGTTCTACTAAAAGATGGAATGTTTTGCTTGATCATATTCTAGGTTTAACAGTGAAATCATTATCCAATACTCGTTGGGAGAGCAGGATAAAAAGTGTTCAAGCAATTAGATATCAAGCACCTCAGCTCAGGTCAGCTTTGTCTCAGTTACAACAAGCTAGTGATATAGAACTAAGTGATAAGACTGATGCAAACAACTTATTGAAGGCTCTTGGTAGCTTTGAGTTTATACTTGGCATGGTTATATGGTATGACATTTTATTTGCTGTAAATACTGTAAGCAAGAGGTTGCAATCACCGTCTATGTGCATTGATACTACCTTGCAGCAAATTGAAGACATGAGGAATTATTTCAACAATTACAGGAATGAAGGATTTGCTTCTAGTATGACCATTGCCAAAAGTATTGCATCTGAAATGGGTGTAGAGCCATCATTTTCAGTGAAGCGCAAGGCTCAAAGGAAGAAACATTTTGATGAAATTGACACCAATGAAGAAATTCTACAAGCTGAGAAGGATTTGAGGTCAATTACTTCTTGGTCGTGGTTGATATGGCAAACACCTCATTGAAAAGTAGATTTGAAGAACTACAAACATTCAAAAGTATATTTGGGTTTTTACTTAGCTCAACAACTTTGAAGTCACTAAATGATACTGAATTAGAAGATTGTTGCACCAAATTTGCGAAAACATTCTCTTCGCATGACACATCTGATGTGGAGGTAAATGATCTAATATCTGAGTTGAAGGTTTTGAAGCTAAGTTTGCCGGAAAGGCCAATGTCTTCTATGGACATTTTTGAGTATGTTAGAAAAATGGATTCTTATCCAAATATCTCAATTGCTTATCGCATATTATTTACTGTGCCTGTGACTGTGGCATCGGCAGAAAGAAGCTTTTCAAAGTTGAAACTGTTGAAGAATTATTTAAGATCTACGATGTCTCAACAACGGCTGAACGGGCTTGCCACTTTATGTATTGAGAAGAAATTATTAGACGAGGTTGACAACAACACCATCATCAACGACTTCGCATCAAGAAATGTTAGAAGAAATTTTTGAAGGTAATATGTAATAATTATTTGAAGTGAATTTCTTTTGATATGCTATTAGTTTTTTGCTGGATGAAACTTATTATAAAATGGAAGGAAAAAATATATAAATAGGGCCTCAACTTTTAGTCTCGCCCCGGGTCTTTGGAACCTCAGGACCGGCGCTGCTGTGGAGGCGGCCGGCAAAGTGCTTCTCGTTCAACGGGCATGGGGGGCCGCCTTGGCCGGGGATGTTAGTGCATGAAGAGGGGGCGGAGGGCGGCACTGGGCCACGTGGCAGAGATTCAAGCAATAGGAATTGGCTCTTTAGCCATTGTTCCATAGGTAGAATTCTTGCAGCATTCGCTTCATTCAAAGATATTGACAATATGCAAAGAATATGAAAAATGAGGAAAAAATTTAGTCTTAATGAACCCATTTTGACACAAATTTGTGATTATGAGATTGAGAAGAGGTGTGCTGTATTTATAGGCATATTTTCAAAGAAAGTTATTCATTGTTCCATACACATGATGTTGTGCCTTGCGACATTCATAATAAACATGGTTTAGTTTTGAATATGTGTGGTCTTGATTTTGATTTTTTCTTAAACAAGGATTTTGACTGGAATTGAAGTTTTAAAGAGTTAAAATAAATGTTGGCAGACGATCAAAATAATTATTTTCCAACTTATGTGTAGATTGCGTGGTCAAGAGGGTGGGTGTTATGGAAAATTATGAAAAAATAAATCATAAGCCATGTAATGACTTGTCGCAAATCAATAAATTTAATTAATATTCAAATTCTTGTGTATACTTACGTCTCTATTATTTTTCTTCATTCTTCTCATCGAAATTACATATAAATGCAAAAACTAAATTATTAGTATTTAATTGTATCAATAGTTTAAAATTAAGAAAATTAAATCTTGTTTGACAAAATGAAAACTGAAAATGAATCAAATATTTTAGATTTTAATTTATACTTTTGTTTTTAATGGTGTGTGGACAATCATAATGTAAGTTGTTTACCATTACTCATAATTAGTAAGTCTTGTAACTCATTCAAATAGTGATCTTATATTATGTTTCTAAATGTGTTAAAAATAAAACTAAAATTTGTCTATTAGATTGATACTTGCCGAATTTGACCGCCATTCATTTTTTTAGAGAAAGTATGACATTGATAAATTTAAGTTACCGTGGATTTCACGTCTGATAAATTTGATCCTGGAGTTGGTCATTGATTATTATGAGACTTGCTAGCTATATAGATTGTTGTGAATTGGCTGCTTTGATAAACTTAAAAAAGAGCCATCTTCACGGGGATTGGGCCTATTGGGCCCTCTATGATTAATATCAAAGCAGGCCGAAAGATAACAGGTGTTGGGTTATTTTTATTTGGGCCAGCGTTTTGGTAATGGAATTTATAGTCTCATATTGTTAACTCAAATATTAAATCTGATTCGGTATTTCTTAGTGCAATATCATAGTGATTCATGATGACAAATACTCCATATACATTGGAAGGGGCGTCGAACGAGAGGTTGCGTGAATGGATCAAGTTATATGGAAGATAATCGAACCGATTGGATCAGTTAGCAAATGTCGTTGGCACTTGATCAATGCAATCTCGCTCTCACTCGATTCTTACCAAAGTAATTTATAACTCCCAATTTTGCACTACTTTAACAGTAAAGCGGCAAGTTCGGGGTCGATCCCACAGAGAAGATGGTGTATCAAGTGTGTGAGTAGTGAACAGGGGGTTGGCTGCTGCCACGCTTTAACTTTGGGAGTTTTTAACTACTGTTTTACTCTAGGCAGAATTTAACTCACTAACTTGATCAAGGGAATTTTAACTACCGGGTCAAGTGCATTTCAGACAGGAATGAAAATTTAACTACGTAAGCAGTAAACACCATGATGAAATTGAAATAACTTCGATTAAATCTAAACTCAGTACAACGTGAAATTTAAACTAAGCTAACACTTCGGAAAATACGAAAGCAAGTAAAACCGAGGAGATCCTCGGCTGGAAACTTAAGAAAACGCCGACAGATATCAAGTATTCTGCAGCGCTCCTTCGATCGTCCTTTCTAACTAAGCATTACTTTATCTATGCTAAGCTAAGCTATTCTAGAGAACTGAACTAAGCTAGAGAACTAAACTAAACTAAGACGGAAAGTAAAAGATCTATTCTTTTCATGTGGTGGCACATCCTCTATTTATAGGCTCAGTATGACCTCCAGCTGGATAACGATCTTGGCAGGGAATATTCGCTCATGCTGAGAGTGAGCGATTCATCGATTGCTACGTGCTCTTCTTCTAGAACGACGACGCTTTTCAGTAACAAACTCATGACTCAGCTCCGTTCTTGCGTCTCATATATCAGCACGTGTCCCCTTCTAGAAGGTTGTCCTTGATAACAGAAAGCTGTGCACCATCCAGCTCATAGCCTCGCGTGTCCTTCTTCTGAATTCCAGTGGTCCCCTCCTTAACTGCTTGGTTGCTCCGCTTGATCAACTTCCCCCGATATCTGACCTTTTTCGTCTATTGTACTAGCTTGATCAGTTTGTCCTTGTTGCCTTGGTCAAGCGGCATTCCTGTACATTTAACACTTGTTTTGCGCAATAAAACCGATCAAGTAACGTACTTTTTTACCCTTAAAGCGATGCATGAAATGAGCCTTATCATACATATAATGTATTAGAGTTAATTATTGATTGATGATGACAAATGATTTCGATTAATTATCAGGTTGTTATTTGAACGAACATGGTCTAAATAAGTAGGGGAAAAGGATTGTGTGTTGAATGACACCAACAATGCTACTTTCAACTCTAATTTAGAAATAAAATAAAATAAAATAAAATCAAATAATAAAGTACCATATGCTAGAAGCTATAATAAAAATAGAAGCAATATGCTAGTGGGAGGGCATTCAATTCAAAACACTAGGATTAATATCTTGCCTTTTTTAGAAGAAAGGAAAAAACATAAATAGGTATTCCATTATTGCACTAAGAAGATGAGATCTGCCGCACATCACATGAACTTGGCAAAAAGGATTTGAATTTGTCTGAATTTCATGATTGAAGTCCAATTACTAGAACCAATGAATGAGTTGAGAGAAAAAGCGAATGATAAACACTTAATTCGTATTTAATGAACAATTAATTTATAATTACTGATCCAGAGCGGTCACCATCCATGCTCACTCTGGCTACGGTGAAACAAAGAGGTGGCCGCAAATCAAACCAAAACTGTAACGAGAATTGAAAGAAAATCGAACCCATTATCGGGCCATAATAGTGGTAGTAGTAGATTTGAGTTTTATAAACCTCAACTAAAATATGAAGTTTGTAAGTGCTACATCAATCCTTGAAAAATAAAAACTTTAGAAACAATGCGAATTTTAGTGCATTATTAGTAAAATAATAGAGAAAAAAATAGTAAAATAAGAGAGATTGTTAAAATTCTTAAATCTTGTCTCACATCGACTTGGTGATGATTCTAACTCCTCTATATAGGTGTGGCCCGCCTTTTAAGGGGTGAATGCCTATTTTTAAGAGCATCTCCAATAACCGGCGTCACCACTGTGACGCCGATTTTTCGCCGACGCCGGTTTGACGCCGAACCATTGGAACCGGCGTCGGCGAAATCGGCGTCGCCATGCCGATTCCCGCGCTGACGCCGGTTCCGACGCCGATCCTCACGGGCGCCATTGTGCGTCCCGGATCGGCGCCAAACCGGCGTCGGATTTAATTTTTTTTTTGTTTTTCGAAAACACTATATATACGCGCGTTGAACCCCCGAAGATTGCCGGAATCTGCTGCGGATGCACGGGGATCAGCACGGGTTCCCGGGAATGCTAGGCAGCATAGATTGTATGCATTGGGAATGGAAGAACTGTCCCGCTGCCTGGAAGGGGTTTTACACGACCGGCTACAAGGGAAAAAATCCCACGATGATCCTCGAGGCCGTGGCTGATTACCGGTTGTGGATTTGGCATGCGTATTTTGGGATAGCCGGTTCGAAGCCCTCCTCCAAGCACATGCCGACATGCGTCAGACGGAGGCTCATATTCGACTGCAAAAGGATTTAGTTGAAGAGTTGTGGGCGCGGAGGATTGCAAGGCGTTAGTTTTTATGCAAATTTATGTAATTTTTTAAATGTAATTTTTTTAATTATTGTACTTTTTTTTAAAAATTAATGTACTTTTTAAATTTTAATATTATTATTCGAATTTTCCGTATTTGTCTTGTAAATTAAATTCCGTATGTTGATACGAGTGTAAATTAAATTATATAATTGTTATTAGTGATGTGGATAGGTAGTGTGAATGCTATGTGAGGGCTATTTGATGTCCAGTTGATGTGGCAAGCTGATGTGGCAGGAGAATTGTAGTGCTGATGATGTGGCAGTGTGAAGGCTATTTGAGGGCTATTTGACGTCCTAACCTATTGGAGATGCTCTAATAGAGATGAAGAAGAAAATTGTTAAAGTAAGAGAGAAGAAGGAAAAAAATAGTTAAAATAGTGTTTGTGGATTGTGAGGTCCACTTCCTAAATAATTTTTTTTTTAAATTTCTATTTTAAAGGACGAATTAAAATGAAAATAATTTTTATTTTTAAGGGATAGAGTTAGAATATGATTACCTATTTACATGAATATAAGTTTATCTAACAAGTTAGATGAGAAGAGAAAATTGTTGAAATCAAAATTTGAATATAATTATAAACCTATGTCTTTTAATTGGATCGACTTATAATGTCAGTATGATAATCTCATAACTAAAAGCAAAATATCTTTTCTCGTGTTCAAAAACTTATTGAACACATCCCCAAATTGAAAACCGACATAACATAATTGCTGCCGTAGACCATTTGGCTTTTCTTATACTACTAGTACAAAAAAAGTAACATGAAGCTCGCACTAAGAGTGGTCTATTATTGAAATGTCTGAATTTCAAGATTGAAGTCAAAATAATAAATAATTTAAACACCCGAGCAAACACTTCAATAATCCAGTTGTCCTACTAGATCTCTACATAACTCTCCCTCTTCCTCATCAATAAATCCATTAAAATCAAGTTCCTATTCGACCACAAAGTCATACATACACTAAACCAAACCATGTGCCTTCTCATTGATACTATACCAAAATAAACAAACTATATATACATTACAACTTTGTATATAATGAACTGAGAGAAAAAAAAATTAGCTAGCATCATGACCAGCCTCACTCTCATCATCCTCTCTCTCCTAACCATCCTATCTCAACCCACACTCAGTTCGATGCAACCCTCAAGACAAGAAAGTCCTCCTCAAAATCAAACAACACTTCAACAACTCCTATGACTTCTCCTCGTGGAACCCTGACACCGACTGCTGCACTTGGTACTTGTATAGTCATTTCAGTTATTTGTATACACCGTTATGAAATATTCTTATATTTTTATTTTTTCTTTTATTTGCTAGTACGTTGTTGCATCTTCTATTTATATAGCGATTTCAGTTCTATTTACACATATATAATATCATGTACTGTTTTTATTTTAATTTGTCAAAAGGTACATAGTCAAGTGCGACCGCCTCACAAACCGCATCACCAGATTCAATCTCATCACCGCGGACGACGTCGCAGGCCCCATCCCGGACGCCATCGGCGACCTCCCCCACCTCACATCCCTAACCTTCCACAAACTCCCCAACCTCATCGACTCGATCCCACGTGGCATCACGAAGCTAACCAACCTCCAAAGCCTCACCATCACTTGTACCAACGTCTCCGGCCCCATCCCGCCCTTCCTCAGCCAGCTCAAGAACCTCACCGGCCTCTCCCTATCCTTCAACAACCTCACCAGCTCAATCCCACCCTCCCTGGCCCAGCTCAAGCTCCTGGCGGGCCTGAGCCTGGACAGGAACAGGCTCACTGGGAGCATCCCAGAAACATTCGAGGATATCCCAGCGAGCCTCATGTACATTGACCTGTCGCACAACCAGCTCTCGGGGAGCATCCCCAAGGGCTGGGGCAAGTTCAACTTCACGACACTCCAATGGGAAAAGGGTTGTGTGTTGAACACTTGAATGGCAGTGGCAACAACAACGCCACTTTCACTAATATAGAAATAAAGGAACATTTTAAATAAAACGATAGATAAAGGAACAACAAATAAAATGCATATCACTACAGAAAAGAAACACATGCATAAACACCTTATACACATGTCCATTTTCAAATAATAAAAATAGAAGCAATAGATATGTATGATAGAGGGAAGACATTCAATTCAAAACACTAGGATTTATATCTTGCTTTTTTTGAAGAAAGAAAAAAAAAAGCATAAATAGGTGATCCATTATTGCACTAAAAAGATGAGATCTGCCGCACATGAATTTGGCAAAATGGGATTTGAAATTCTATGAATTTCATGATTGAAGTCCAATTACTAAAACCAATAAATGAATTGAGAGAAAAGCGAGCAAGATGATAAACACTTAATGACCAATAAATTCATAGTTAATGAACAATTGATTAGAGTATTTTGGTCTCTAAAACCATTAACTTTCCCAAAATCTTTTATTTCTCATAAACTACAAAAGTGGTATGAAAAATCATAAATTTTGGGAGGGGTGTATATTTTTTCTAGCCCGACCTGATTTGTAAAATATTCCGGCTAAATACCATCTACGTGGACAATCGTAAAGTCTGCACTGCAAACCAAAAATTTAAAACCTTACGATGTTGTTTCCTTCCCTAACTTGTTCGATAAATCTAAGAATTTGACGACAAATTGTACTTTGAATCGACAACTATACTATTTTGTTCCTTAAATGTTTTAAAGTTAAACCCGATGCTTTTACACATCATACGTCACGTGAAGAGAAGTAGCGATAACTAGGATTAAAAATGTCATGTAATCCTTCCGGATCATGGGAAAAAACAACAAACGCCAAAGTTATGCCATTTTTATAGTTTATGGCGGATAGCAGATTTTTTAAAAAGTTAATTGTTTTAGGCACCAAAATCTCATTAATTAATACTCTCTCCGTCCCACAATATGAGTTACTTTTATCGTGGGCATGAGTTTTAAAAAATGTAAATAATAGTGGGTTGAAAAAGTTAGTGGAATATAAGACCTACTTTTTTCTATTGACTTTATAATAAAATGTGAGTGATGCGAGTTAGTGAAATGTAGGACCTACTTACCATTTATGGTAAAAAAGAAGTGTGAATCTTATTGTGGGACGGACCAAAATGATAAAATGTGACTCTTATTGTAGGATGGGAGAGTAATAATTAATAATTAAATATGACCTTCCTATAAATATCCTTGTGTTGTAAACAAAATAATCACACTCCATGTAGAGATCATATCAACGAGATTCACTAATTAAAGACACCTTTATTGATTAGACGTGAGAGAGATGTTCAATCTCTCGATGTATTGACTAGTTACAAACAAACCAAGATACTAAGTACAAGCAATTATACACGATGAAAGCCCTAGCACTAATCAGATCATCTACCAACTCTGACTCCAGCTCAGCACCACTTATAGAACCTGCACACTTAAATTAAACCAATTAGAAACCACAAGAATAAAACGGTAAAGGATCTGAACAAAAAAAACACAAAAGAAGGTCAGAGATATGAGAATATAGCTCAGTTCACAAGTGTGACTGCACCGGGCCAATGACCTCCCCAAACTCAACGATGAGCACAGCCGGAAAATTTAAGCCAAAAACCCTAGGTCTCACCGACTACCACCAACACCGGCCAACTCAACGTGCGAACAACCACCAAACTCAAAAATCTCACACTCAAACACAGGATCTCTCAAGAACACCGACGTATGTCCTCCGACTTAGCATAAAGTCAGATCTAGCACCGGACTTCGCAAGGGAACCAAAGAGGTTACCTCAGCTAGAGAATACCACCGATTAGATCTCACTAAAGAAGAGATAAAATTGATGATCGGAGAAGAAAACTGGCGAAGTCGCCTAGAGAGAGAGAGGTGAACAGAAAGAGAAGGACCCCGAGATCACTTATCTCACCAAACAAGCACAACCCTAGATCCAACAGCTGACATTCACGATCCGCGCTGAGATGCCACGCGATGACCGTCGGTGCATTTATCAACACTCCAAAATTCAATACCGACATTACATCATTGCTGCCCTACAAACATTTTGATATGTAGCATTAATATCGCACAATGAGTGGCCAATTTTCGACCTTAGGAGATAAGATATTCCGCCGCATGTGAAATGTCTGAATTTCAAGATTTAAATCAAAATAATACTATTTCAATTTCAATAATACTAATAATTTAAACCTACGTGTATACTCATTCAATAATCAGTTACATAACTCTCCCCTACGTTAAAATCAAATTCATACGCCTCTATATACATTGATACATATGCCACCAAACCAAACCATGTGCCTTCTCATTCATACTATATATACATTACAACGTTGTAGTAAATGAATTAAGAGAAAAAAAAAAGAAGCAAGCATCATGAGGAGCCTCTCTCTCCTCCTCATCCTCTCTCTCATAGCCATCCTATCCCAACCCACATTCTCCAAATCAGTTCGATGCCACCCTCAAGACAAGAAAGTCCTCCTCAAAATCAAACAACACTTCAACAACTCCTATGACTTCTCCTCGTGGAACCCCGACACCGACTGCTGCACCTGGTACATATACAGTAATTTCAGTTATTTTCACTGAGATATTGTTATATTTTTTTTATTTACCGACAGGTACATTGCCAAGTGTGACCGACTCACAAACCGCATCACCATATTCGACCTCAAAACTGCAGACGACGTCGCGGGCCCCATCCCGGATGCCATCGGCGACCTCTCCCACCTCACATCCCTAACCTTTCACAAACTCCCGAACCTCATCGGCACCATCCCACCCGCCATCACGAAGCTAACCAACCTCCAAAGCCTCACCATCACCTGGACCAACGTCTCCGGCCCCATCCCGCCCTTCCTCAGCCAGCTCAAGAACCTCACCGGTCTCTCCCTATCCTTCAACAAACTCACCGGCTCGATCCCACCCTCCCTGGCCAAGCTCAGGCTCCTGGAGAGCCTGTTCCTGGACAGGAACAGGCTCACTGGGAGCATCCCAGAAGCGTTCGGGGATATCCCAGCGAGCCTGACGTACATTGACCTGTCACACAACCAGCTCTCGGGAGAAATCCCGAAAGGCTGGAGTGGCTTCAACTTCGAGTATCTCAGGCTGGAGCGGAACAGGCTCGATGGGGACGCTTCGGGCCTGTTCGGGAAGAGTAAGAGCATATGGAAGGTTGACCTGTCGAGGAATATGTTTGCGTTTGATCTGACAAAAGTGGAGATTCCCGACAGCTTGAAGTACTTGGACATGAACCATAATAAGATCTTTGGGTCGTTGCCGGCGGGGCTCGAGCCGCTGTCGTCTTTGAATGTGAGCTATAACCGGCTGTGCGGCCGGATTCCGACGGGAGGGGTATTTCAGGAAATGGATTATTCGTCGTTTTTTCACAATAAGTGTTTGTGTGGGCCACCCTTGCCCGAGTGCAAATGATTGTACTCTATATGCATTATGAATAAAATTTCATTCCCAAATGTTTCATGTTATTTTTATGGAGTACTTCATTTTGTCAAACTCGACTTAAGTAAATGATGAGTCAAAAAATCTTTCATGATATCATATTAATAAAGAAACTCATTGATATAGTTGTCTAAGTCTAACAAGTACATGTATAGTTTGTAAGAAAAGAATCTAAATAAAATTTGTTTATTGTGGTTATTCAAAAATAAGAGAAGAATGTTATGCTTGTAGTTGTATAGCACATAGGCAACACTACTACTGCTACTAGTAAGAGTCTATCGTTAGTAAAAAGTTTGTTAAATTGTTATACTAGGCGCCCAGCCGAGCGCCGGCGTTGGGCGGTTCGCTGGGCGATCTATTGCAGCCGCCCAGCGGGCGATTGGAGAGAGAAACCGCGCAGCGCTGGGCGGTCCGTTCGGCGCTATTGCAGCGCCCGGATCGCCCAGCGCACCGCCTAGCGCGAAAAAATAATTTTTTTTTCGAAACACTATATATACGCGCTTTGTTCGTCATTTTCATTCGCACCACTTGTTTTTATTATTGTATTTTTTTAAAAATTGTCACTCCTTTTTATTATTGTATTTTTTTTAAAATTTATGTACTTTTTTATTATTGTATTTTTTTTAATTAATGTACTTTTTAAATTATTGTACTTTTAAAAATTTTAATAGTATTATTAAACTTTTCCCGTATATGTCTCGTAAATTAAATTTCGCATATTGTGTGATTGTTAATTATTTCATTTTGTATATATTTGTTAATAGTGATGTGGATATTAGTGGCTAGGCTATGGCTGGGCTATTGCTGGGCTATTTGCTTGTTTTGATGATGCGGCAGGAGGATTTTTAGTGCTGCTGATGTGGCAGTGGCTGGGCTATGGCTGGGCTATTGCTGGGCTATTCCTATTGTGGATGGCCTTAAGTCTTATTGAAGTTTGTTTTCAGCTGCAAAATGCTGCTGAAATCATTTTTAATATTTTTTTAATTCTAGTACATTCTTCTATCTCTAATTTTTTTCAGGCTCGCCGATTGAACTTAGTGTATGAATTTTAATCAAATAAAAATATTGTTATTATAGTGCTTTTTAAATCGTTTTGCTATTTTAATCTATGTTGATTATTTTCTAAATTGAAAATTAAAAAAAAAATATTAAAATTGGTGAAATAAGTTGTGATTGTTTTTTGGCTGAAAAAAATGAGATGTTGTGACTGAAATAAAAAATACTAATGAAACAAAAAAAAATGAATTTATGATTTTGTGGCTGATTTCGAAGTCCTTATTGCTAATGCTCTAATTATTTTAACCACATAACAATTCTGATGGGTTTTTTTTCCTGGAGTCTATTTTTGGTACTATGTCTTTTATGTAGTGGAGTAGTATAAGTATTATCTCCATCTCACAAAATGATGCATTTCATTTTTTATGGAAAAATTAATATTTCTATATTCTTTTATTTATTATTTTTGCTACCTTTTTAACTCCACATTTCTATCTCTTTTATTTTATTCTTTTTTTATTAAAGCATTAAACAATATCCTTGCCCAAAAGACCTGCGTGACATACATTTCCCAAGCAAGAACATTTGTTAAATAAACATCAACAAAAATTTGGCAAAAAACTCTCAGAAAAAATGGCTTCTAGAGAATCTGTCTCTTCATCCTCTCTCTCTACTGGTTTGACGGAATCTCATCTCAAAGCAATGAATATGACGCCACAATCAGAACCATGGAGGATACCAGATTCATGATCCTATTTTGCAGGATTCCTCTTCATCTTCACTTTCTGCAGAGACAGGTATTCGTAATAAAAATCTATCAAAACAATGCTATTGTTATTATAAAACTCTGATTTTTTAGTCTCAATTCGTTTTTTTACTGCTCTGAAGTGGACTTATGTGAGTTGTGTTCGTTTAAATTTCAAGGATGGAGTTATAGGTTGTACATGATTATTTTAAATTCATTTAGATATGAGCAATATACTATTTCATACTCTCTTACCAAATGAAATTTAGTACTCCTTGTCAATTGACAGTTAGACACTAAACAACCTTCTCGGTTGAGTGCCTTAAGAAATTACTCACTTGTTTTCTGTGAATTTTGGAATTTAGATAATGATTCCAAGATAATTCCGGCTTTTGATGATTTTGGAATGTTGGTTGCATTTGTGCTTTGGTGTAGATGAAGTTATTAACATGTAGTAGTATATTAATGTTAGTATGTTTTAGATTGATGTGTACAAGCAAGGGGGTAAGATCTTGGCTAAGCTGACAGTGTTTGTTTATTCTATTTGTACGTGTAAGAGTCAATAGTATAAGGTTGGGTTTGCAGATGAACTGATGGAGCCTCTGTTCATATATAGCCACATGAACATGCAGGTTCGTCAAGAGTTTGATGATCATTTGTGGTCAGAGAGGATGCAGTTGGGAACATATTTGGTCGATGGTGACTCGTGACTTCATTCTCTTCTTGTTATTGTTGTTCCATTTCTGTTGGCTTTCTCTCTAAAATAATTTCCTAATTCTGATTTCTCTTCTTGTTATTCATGCAACCAAACTTTTAGCTACATGACATATCCAGAAAAATCTTCTCAAGAGTCTTAAACCTTGTTTGTGAATCTTGGCAGAATATCTCCAATGGGCATGATCTTCATTCCATGCTATAAAGGTAATGTGTCTATCTTATGCATCAACGCGATTTCTATCCGTGGAGTAGCTAGCAAACACGTTTTTTCTATGAATTCACGATAAAGAGTTGTTTGATTTTTGGGTTTGTGTGGACAGGATATAGCCATAAGCCTGAAGACTGAAGAGGATATTGCAAACGGGGTGAGAGTATTAGCTCTAACGCTTGCCAAACTGTCTTTTTCTTCATGTGTTGAGAGCTTGTTACTCAGGGCTCTGTGCCTATGTATGTACCTAAATAAATTGCTTATTTTTCCCTTTGTTTTGAAAATTATTGAATTGTACCAATAATATTATGGTTTCATTGCTCATTTTCAGCTGGTTTTGGTGATACATATGACCATATGATAATTTCATCAGTCATCATCTCACACACACAAACACACACTGATTGCTAAGTTGTATGCGAAAATTATCCTCAAAATTCACTAAATAATCGCAAGTGTATCAGTCGAATGTCTGATGATTTAGCGAATTTTTTATGTGAATAAATGCAAGTAATAAATGAAGATCACAACACTGAAAAATACGTGGTTCGATTTACTGAGGTAAATCTACGTCCACGGGAAGAATAGAGGGCAAATTTGTATTGCTTGATCTAGCTTACAGATTACAATACTGATTTGCTATATGAGATTCAGGATCTAGAGAACTTAACCTTGGTCTATCTGATCTAAGTTCTATTTATACATTCGAACTAAGATCGTGGTTTGCAGCCCTGGTAGGGGGGTTGATAACTGCTTAATACCACTAAATAGATCGTGGGTGTAATGGAGGTCGTGGAGATCCTGCATGGGTCCACTATCTCCTTGTTCGGTCGAATACTGAGACCGAACTGCTGAACTTTGCCGATCAGCTTTTGCCGATCTGAGAGTTGAGCTCGATTGGTCGGCTTTTACCGAGCTATAGGCTGTGACCGAACTCTTTGGTTGTGCCGAACTGATACTCTTTCTTGGGTTTTGGGCTGATGGGCCGTCACTGCTATTGGGCTCGCAATTATTGTTTAGTTGTTTAGTTCGTATCCCATCACCACCCCCCCCCCGAAAAGCGAAGTGAATCACTTCGGCATTTTGGATAAGTGTAAGGGGGAGGCTGACGTCAGGGGACGTGCTCTGCACGTGTCTGCATTAAATGTGACAGCAAATCCGGCCAGAGAATCCAGAAAAAGTGGGATTTGAAACGGTGCGACGAATTTGAAACGCCTCTGCGAATCTGAAAAATATTTCCTTTCTTCATCATTGGAACACTTTTGCGATTATTTCTTCTGCATTCTCTCTCTTTTTCGTAAAATTTTCTTCCGCTTCTTCAAGAATTTCTTCAGAGACTTTCGACCATCAAAGAGTAAGAATCATGTCTTCTTCTTCTGAAACTGTTTCTGAATCAGGTAGTGGTAGGAAGGGGGGTAAGGGATCTTCTGGCCGGAAAAAGTCCGGGGAGAAGACGGTAGAATATTTTCACAGCATTTTGAGTAAGGATACTGTGATATCCTTACACAGAAAATATTTTCTTCCTGGGGGGTTAGTGGTGATTCCCGACGACACTCATAGGGCTAACTCGCCGCCGGAGGGTTATGCCACCGTTTACGAAGCCTGCTTAGAATGCGGGCTTCGTTTCCCTCTTCCCCCCGCCTTTGTAGAGCTTCTTGATTTTTTCCAACTTCCTTTAGGTCAGGTGACTCCAAATTCTTGGAGGCACTTATCGGCCTTTGCTGCCGAGCTGCGTAGACTAGAAAAGGATCTGTCTCTGAGGGCAATCCTTAATTTCTTTCAGTTTAAGAGAAAGGGACCCTGGTTTTACTTGATCCCTTTACAGCCCTTTAGAGCCTTCTGTAAAACCAAATGGCCGATGTGGAAAAATCGCTTCTTTTTTTACAATAGGACAGCGGCTCCGGACTTTTCCTGGAGAGGGCCGAAGTCCGTAATTCCTCATCCTCGGGTAGAACCGTTGGACGAGCTCGAGGGCGGGCTCAATAAGATTCCCATGATTAGGAAACAGTATTTGGAATCTGAGCTCGTCAAGGGTGACTTCGTGTTCGACTCCTCGTCTTCGGACGAAGAGACTGAGGGTGAGGATTTCTTTTTTATGCTTTACTGCTTTAGCGGCGAAAACTAACTTTGTTTTCTTGCTTTTTGGCAGTGAACATGCTAAGCAAGCTTGGTCGCAAATCCTCCGAATCAAAGGAGCCGGAGAAACAGAAAACCACCAGCTCGGCGTCTGATGCCGAGAAGAATCCAAAGAGGCAGAAGACCTCTTCGAGTCAGTCTTCGGATCCAAAAAAGCCGGGATCGACCTCGGCAAGGGGGAAGGCGAAGACTCAGAAACCCCCAAAAGCGCCAGAGAGAGACATTGTCCAGGGGGGTTATGGATCAGGAGTGGTTACGGCCACTTCGGAACATATCTCTGAGCCCTTTTTATGGCCAAAGGACTTTGTAGAGGTGAATTTTCGTCTTGATTTTCTGGCTTTGCTTCTTTCCTATATTTTTTTTGTGGCCCCTCTGTTGACTTTTTCCTTTTTCCATTTTCAGAGGAACAATATGCTCTGCAAACTCGTCACAGTTGAACTCTCTAAAGCGTCCAGCGATTATGATGAGATGCAGAGGAATTTGAATGCTGCTCGTCACCAGGCCGAACAGGCTCGGGCAGACTTTGAGAGGGCAAGGGCCGCTATGATCTCGGCTCAGGATGAAGCCCAGCGTGCCAAAGACCAGCTCATCATCCAGAGAGAGCGGTCGAAACAGAGGGAGGCGGCTGCCGTGGTTGCTCAGGGGGAGGCTCTCCGTGTTTACACGGAGAAACTCTTTTTGAGCAATCAATTTTCGGCCCTTATCGGTGATCTGCTGAAATTGATGACCGATAATGTTGAGCAGGAACCCGAAGTCGTCTTGCCGCTGTATGGCCGAGAGATTGCAGCGCGTCTCCAGAGTCTGCCGCTCCTTGAGGAGCTTGTGTCTTCATCGGTCCTGCTTTCTGCTGAACGAGTCCGTAATTGCCGTGCTGACCGTGACGAGAACATGGAGGCCATCTTTGCCTCCTTGGGGCCTGTTTCACTCGCTTCAATTTTCAAAGAAGAGGGTGAGCAGGAAAATGAGGCCGGCAAGGAGACCGAGCAGAAGGATCAGCAGACCGGCGACGGGCACGCCGAGCAAGAGGTGCAGCAGATCGGCGATGGGGGCGCCGAGCAGGAGGGAGGGAGGAGGGAGGCCGAGGCTGAGACCGAGGTCGACAAGGAGAAAGAAGTTGAAACCCACAGGGAAGCCGGAGACGAAACTGGCGGAGTATGATTTCGTCTCCCTTCTCTTAGTTTAGTTTCTTTCTTTCTATTTGTAAAATGGCCTTGAAGCCCTCCTTGTGTAAATTTTTTCTTGTGAATGAAAAAAAATCTTCTTTCTACACTCGTGTCTTCCTTATAGCTTTTCTTAATCTCTTTTACTCCTATTGTGGTTTACTGCCTGCTCGGTAAACTGAAATGCCGAACTGACATAGCTGCTTCGTATTCTTAACTCTAAGGAGCTGGAGGTACTTCACTGGAAGCGGCTATACTCTTTGGCTTTAAATGAAGCTGAGAAAAAAGCTATAGATGACCAGATGAAGTATGATGAACTCTTGGCTCGTTTAGTGGAGCTGGAGTCCAACAATAAGGACTTAGAGTCCATAAAGAAAGATCTGGAGGCCGAGCTGAATACTGTCATCACTGAGAGGACTGCATATGAAGATTTCATCTGCGGGCGCGGGGGAATGACTATATCTGAAGTTCAGAATCAAGTTGATGAACAGTGGGAGAAGCTTCATGTACTCCGGAAGAACAATGTGCTGGAGAGCTCGGCTTGCCAACAAGTTGTGAAATCATTGCGGCGCTTGGCTTCTCTGTACGACATCATTCTTTCCCGGCGTCCCTCAATCGAGAGATTCCTTAGCCGTTTCCCGCTAACAGATGCTCACACTCCAACTCAAACCTCTAATCCACTTACTCAAATTTCTACTCCAAATCAGCAACGGACTCAGGAGCAACCGGAAACGTCAAGACAAGAACGCCCTGAAGTTCGTAGAGGAGTTGTGAATATGAGTGAGCAAGATCAGCGAATGCTTCGTGAAGAGACTCTTCGCCGCCGAGGTGCTAGAACTTCCCGGACTCAGGGAAGAGGCGGTAGGTCGATCAGAGCATCTCGCCCACCTACTTATCCTTCATCTGCTCGGAACGCCCGAACTCAGCATCATGAGGATTTTTCGGATAGGTGGCTCAACTTTAGCAATCGTAGACAGTAGAATAGTCCTTTGTAATGGTGTAACGCATTCTCGTAGGGCAGCGGAATTGTATGCCCAACAAGACTTAGTAAATGAAATTTTTTCATTTCGCTTCTATCACTGCGTATTTACAGTTCAGCGATTTTTTATTTCATTTATTGTACTCGTCCTCGGTCTTATGAAGTAAACTCTTCTTTGACCGGACTTAGTTAGTGTCCTTATTTAGCGAGTTTTATCGCTTGGATTGGACTTTCCCTAGTTAACCGGAGTGGTTTTCGGCTTATTGCAGTTCGTTTCAGACGAATTGCTTGTTTCTTAAGCTGAATTGTGGAATCTTGTATCTTCCTTAGAAGCTTGGACTCACAATTGTCTTTAATACATGATCTAAAAAAAGGGGATCAGCCTTTAAGGAACAATATACCTCAGTAACATTTATAAGAGACAAAACGCACATAGAGAGACAAATAAAAAGGACGAAAAAGATTTTAAACTTTTAAAAAACGACAAGTATAAAGAACAATAAAAATATGAAAGCACATAACCCTAGGACCGAACTAGACACAAGACTGACCGGACCTTGTCTCTTACAAATAGAACTTCTTGAGGTTGGAAATATGCCATGTTCGGGGTACTTGTTCTCCTGACATGTGAGTTAATTTATAAGATCCTTTTCCCAGGACTTCTGACACCCGATACGGACCTTCCCATGTGGGTTCAAGTTTGCCCAGCTTTTCTGCTCGGCTTACTTCATTGTTTCTCAATACGAGATCTCCCACTTGAAACTGCAGCTTTTTCACCCTTTGGTTATAATACCGGGTTACTTGCTCCTTGTACTTGGCTTCTTTTATGAAGGCCAATTCTCTTCTTTCTTCGGCAAGATCTAGTTCGGCTCTCAGTCCGTCGTCATTCAGTTATGTTGAGAAATTAAGGGTTCGGGGGCTGGGTATGCCGATCTCAACCGGAATTACGGCTTCAGTGCCGTACACTAGACTGTACGGAGTTTCACCGTTGGAGGTTTTTGGTGTAGTTCGGTAAGACCATAGGACTTGAGGAAGATTTTCTACCCATTGTCCTTTGGCTTGTTCTAACCGAGTTTTTAATCCTTTCACCAAAGTACGGTTTGTTACTTCCGTTTGTCCGTTTGCTTGTGGGTGAGAGACTGAAGTGAACCGCTGTTGAATATTCAACTCTTGGCACCAATTCTTGAATGTTTTGTCAGTAAACTGAGTCCCATTATCTGAAATGAGGATATGGGGTATGCCAAATCGGCAAACTATGTTCTTCCAGACAAAATCTAATGCCTTTGAGCTTGTTATCGTAGCTAATGGTTCAGCCTCCACCCACTTTGTGAAGTAATCCACGGCAACGATCAAGAATTTCATTTGCCGGGGAGCTTGTGGTAGTGGTCCTACTATGTCTATGCCCCATTGCATAAAAGGCCAAGGGCTTTGCATAGCACATAGATCAGTCTGCGGCGTCCTTGGGATATTTGCATGGATTTGGCATTTCGTACATTTCTTAACTAGCTGTACTGCTTCTTGTACCAAAGTTGGCCAATAATATCCCCATCTCAGAACTTTTTTAGCTAATGCTCTAGCTCCGATGTGGCTACCGCAAGATCCTTCATGAACTTCTCTAAGGATGTAATCCGTCTCTTCTGGTCCTACACATCGCAATAACGGTTGAAGGTAGGACTTTCTATATAGGACTCCTTCATGAAGTTCATACCGACGTGCTCGGCATGTGATTTTCCTTGCTTCTCTCTTATCCTCGGGCAGTTGTCCTTGATCTAGATACTTTAATATTGGCGTCATCCAGTTTGGTGAACTGGTTACTGAGTGTACTTCAGCTTCATCAATGCTTCTGTGCGGTAATTCCTCCACCTTTGAGCTCGGATATGAGGCCAACTTACTTAAAGTATCTGCTCGGCTATTTCCCGCTCTGGGAATGCGGATTATCCGAAAATAAGAGAAATTTCGGCTAATACTTTGCGCTTTGTCCAAGTATTTTTTCATCCTTTCACCACGGGCTTCACTTGTACCCAGCATGTGATTCACTATGACTTGTGAATCACAATGAATTTTGAGAGATTTGACAAGTAGATGTTGCGCTAACTGAAGTCCGGCAAGAAGGGCTTCGTATTCGGCTTCGTTATTAGTGGTTGGGAATAAGAATCGAAGTGAAAAAGTTACTTCGTGTCCGTCGGGAGCGATAAGTAGAATACCAGCTCCACTTCCTGTCTTATTCGAAGCTCCATCTACGAATCCAATCCAACAGTCCGGCGGCTCTACTTCGGGTTTCTGGGGCTGTGTTAGTTCATCATTGATAGGATTTTTCTGTTCGGCAATAATAGGGATTGCCTGATCGAACTTTGCCTCTACAAGAAAATCTGCCAAGGCTTGTCCCTTGATGGCTTTCCGAGGTAGATATTCTATTGAATGTTCTCCCAACTCTATGGCCCACTTGGCAATTCTGCCTGATGCTTCTGGCTTAGTCAAAACTTGCCGAAGTGGAAGATCGGTTAAGACGCATACTTTGTGAGCATAGAAATATGGCCGCAGTCTCCTTGCTGCATTTACTAATGCCAGAGCAATTTTTTCCAGAGGTTGATACCTTGTTTCGGGACCTCTTAATGCTCGGCTTGTAAAGTAGATAGGACGCTGTTTTAGGCCTTCTTCTCGTACAAGCACCGCGCTAATGGTTTGATCTGATGCTGCTAAATATAAGAATATCACTTCGGCATCTGTTGGAGCAGAGAGAATAGGAAGTTCGGTTAAATAACTTTTGAGTTCGTCAAAAGCCTTTTTCTGTTCGGCTCCCCACTCAAACTTTGGTGCCTTCTTCAAAACATTGAAGAACGGCATTTGCATTTCGGCTGCTTGGGAAAGGAATCTATTCAGTGCGGCTAGACATCCAGTTAGCCTTTGCACATCATGTATGGACTTCGGCATTGCCATGTTCTGAACAACTTGAACCTTTAGGGGATTTGCCTTGAGTCCTTCCTTTGAAACCCAACAACCCAGAAATTTTCCCGAATCTACCAAAAAGGTACATTTTTGGGGATTGAGTTTGAGGTTGGCTTTTTTGAGCACGTCGAGAGTGGATTTGAGATTGTTTTCGTACTCCGAAGTGCTTCTGCTTTTAACAACTATGTCGTCGACATATACTTCAACCTCTTTTCCGATCAGGTGCCGAAATAGCTTATCTACCATCCTTTGATATGTGGCTCCGGCATTCTTTAAACCAAATGGCATCTTTTTATAAGCAAAAATACCGAAGTCAGTAATGAAAGCCGTTTTTGAAGCATCATTCTCATCCATTAAAACTTGGTGGTATCCTTTATACAAATCAAGAAAACAGAAAATTTCGAAGCCTATCAGAGCTTCTACTTTTTTATCTATGTTGGGAAGGGGGTAGCAATCTTTAGGACAGTGCTTATTTAGATCCGTAAAATCTATGCACATCCGCCATCCTCCTTCTTTTTTCTTGATCATCACAGGATTTGCCACCCAAGAAGGATATTTTACTTCAAATAATACATCCGCTTTCAGTAATTGGCGGACTTCGTCATGGATGACTTGATTTCTTTCTGCCGCAAAGAGTCTTTGCTTCTGTTTTATAGGCCGGACTGAAGGATCAATATTTAACCGATGTGTAATTACCTCGGGAGACACTCCAGACATGTCCAACGGAGACCACGCAAAGACATCTTTGTACTCTTTGAGGAGCTGGATGGTCTTTTCCCGGAGTAGAGGTGTTCCCGCGAAACCGATCTTGACCGTTCTGGATGGATCATCTTTGTATAACTGAACTTTCATCGAGTTCGGCTCCGGTGTGACTTCGTTCATATCGCCTGCCTCTGACTCCGGCTGCTGTGATTGCTATGCTTGATGGTGCCGATCTGATTGTTCGGCACTTTTAAGCGCAATCTGCAAACATTCTTTTGCTCTCTTTTGATCACCTCGGATGACTGCTATCCCTCCTTTAGTGGGGATCTTGATTGTGAGGTGATAAGTAGAGCAAATGGCCCGAACTGTGTTGAGCCAGTCTCTTCCCAGTATAATGTTATACGGGGATCGAGCTTTTACCACAAAAAACTCGATCACCGTACTTGAGCTAGTAGGCGCTCTTCCTACCGTAATCGGAAGGCTGATAATACCTTCAGGGCGGGTGTCCTCCTGGGCGAAACTTTTCAGAGGAAGTGGGGCCGGACTGAGCCGAGCTGGATCCACTTCCAGTTTATCAAAACATTCTTTAAAAAGAATGCTAACCGACGCTCCTGTATCCACAAACACTCTGTGGATCAGTTTGTTTGCCACTCCAGCTTGAATGACAATAGCGTCTTGATGAGGAGAAATGGCCGGGACGGGATCTGCATCTGAAAATGTAATTACTTCCTCCTTCTTCAGCCTTTTATGTGTTGGCTCCTCTCGATTGAAGCCTCTGCGCTCTGATTTTAGAGACGATTTAGTCTTCCCGGCTGGGAGAGCGTCAATAGTCTGGATTACTCCATCATATTGCGGCTCGTCATCGTCTTCGGGATCCTGTTGCCTTTTAGGATCCTGAGGAGCGCAGTTCGCACTTCTCTGTTTCTTATTCTTTTTCGGCGGCTTGCTTTGGTATTTTTTTAACGTCCCTGCTTTCACAAGAACATCAATATCTGCTGCCAAATTTCGGCACTCCTCGGTATCGTGACCGTGGTCTTGATGGAAGGAGCAATATTTATCCTGACTTCGGCGCGTGGCCGATTTCGTCATCGGCTTTGGTTTTTCGAACATATCAGAATGCAGTTCGAAAATTTCCGCTCTCGACTTGTTCAATGGTACGAACTGAGCGGGTGGTTTCTCAGGATTGAGACGTGGTCCCAATCTGTCTTGTACCGGTGCCCTTTGAATTCTTTCAAAAGGAGTTCGGCGAGGATGTCCCTGATCGCTATGATCGGGCTTCCTCTTGTCTCCTCTGGAAGAGCTGTCTAAAGACCGTTTTCGACGGTCTGCCTCATCAGCACGAGAAAACTGGTCCGCAATGTCCCACATCTCTTGAGCTGTTTGCGGACTGCATTCAACGAGCTTTCTGTAGAGAGCTCCTGGCATAATTCCATTTTGGAATGCCGAAATGACAAGTAGATCATTGAGATCATCTACTTGTAGGCATTCCTTGTGGAATCTTGTCATGAAGTCGCTAATCTTTTCATCGCGACCTTGACGTATAGAAAGCAGCTGAGCCGAAGTGATTCGGGTTTCAGCTTTCTGGAAGAACCTCCTATGAAAAGCATCCATTAGATCTCTGTAAGATCTAATGCTGCCTTGAGGGAGGCTATCAAACCACCTTCTTGCGTTCCCGATGAGCAGCTCGGGAAACAGCTTACACATATGAACCTCATTGAGACCTTGGTTCGCCATATTATACTGATAGCGTCCCAGGAAATCATGAGGATCCACTAACTCGTCATAAGTCACTGACGGAGTTCGGTAATTCTGTGGCAACGGAGTTCTGGTGATATCATCCGAAAATGGAGTCTTCAGCGCTCCATACATAGCGAATCCGACATCTCTACGGTATGGTGGAGATGGAGTTCTCCTGTGATTTCGGTAACAAGGAGGAGAAGGAACATATCGGTGGTGAGGATTCTTTCTCCTGGAAGATACGACACTACTGCGGTGGTGACTTTCATGTCTGGAGGGAGAATCCGCCGTTTTCTTCTCCGGCTTCTGGCTCTTTTGCAGGAATGTTAAGAACTCATCCTGCTTCTCAGCCAAGAACAACTTGACAGCCTCATTCAAATCGAGCTGCAGATTTCTCCAGAGGCTGTTTTCCAGACCTACGGGCTGGACTAGCTTCCTCACGTTCATCACGGACGGAAGTATGGGTATTATGTGATCTGGTACGCATTTTTTGGTGGAAGAGGATCAAAAACTCACTTTTATCACAGTTTTGGTTTTCTGTGTTCCCACAGACGGCGCCAGTGATGATTTAGCGAATTTTTGATGGGAATAAATGCAAGTAATAAATGAAGATCACAACACTGAAAAATACGTGGTTCGATTTACTGAGGTAAATCTACGTCCACGGGAAGAATAGAGGGCAAATTTGTATTGCTTGATCTAGCTTACAGATTACAATACTGATTTGCTATATGAGATTCAGGATCTAGAGAACTTAACCTTGGTCTATCTGATCTAAGTTCTATTTATACATTCGAACTAAGATCGTGGTTTGCAGCCCTGGTAGGGGGGTTGATAACTGCTTAATACCACTAAATAGATCGTGGGTGTAATGGAGGTCGTGGAGATCCTGCATGGGTCCACTATCTCCTTGTTCGGTCGAATACTGAGACCGAACTGCTGAACTTTGCCGATCAGCTTTTGCCGATCTGAGAGTTGAGCTCGATTGGTCGGCTTTTACCGAGCTATAGGCTGTGACCGAACTCTTTGGTTGTGCCGAACTGATACTCTTTCTTGGGTTTTGGGCTGATGGGCCGTCACTGCTATTGGGCTCGCAATTATTGTTTAGTTGTTTAGTTCGTATCCCATCAATGTCGTATTTTCATATCACAAATGTCGATATCCCAAGGATTTAAAAATAGAACTCCAATATACTCCATATGCAACACTTTTTTTGTCTAGATGAAATTAAATCGCAAGGATACAAGTACTATAAATTTTACTATACTAGTTTGTTTCACCATTTAATAAGTACCCTTTTGTCCCCCAATATATATCATACTGTGTCTCCTTTCATTTTTATAATTGTACTACTTTTGATAAGTAAGTCAACAAAAAAATAAGACGTTTATTGACGGGTTGTTAATGACAGTAATTGAAAGAGCACAAATACAACAGTATTGTCGCCCTTAAAAACAAAAAAAAAAATACTACTATTTTAAAAAAAATCGTATATTCTCCTTTAATTGACCATATGACTCATATCATCCCACTCCATGTTATAATGATTGTTACACTATCTCCTATGTATTAATTTAATTTTATTGCATTGATACAAAGCGATTTGGTTAAACATTGGAGTACTAAAATATTTGAAATTTAGTCGTAGATGATTTGAAAGCTTAAAAATCTTTTTATGGAGTATCATTTTAAGTTGGAGGATGAAACTTCAACAACTTTTCAAATTAAAATGAGTACTAGTTAAGCGTAGGACAAAGTTACAACATTTAATAAGTAACATAATTCCAACAAATGTTGAAATTGATCCCTTTATTCCATTATCCTACCGAGTACCAAATGTTACACTAACTATATTTTATTTTGTTTTCAATATATAAGTGGTGGTTTTTTGGGTTTGGTAAGAAAAGAAGGATTATCCTTTCTGATAACCACTTTATAGATTGGATTAAATTAAACACAATAATTAGTAGGTTACCGCGCTTTAGTTAAGGTGTAGATAGACCTAAAAAACATGGACAGCAATTCGTTTGTCTGATGTGTTGCTTAACCTTTTTTTTATATATATGTATTATATTCTTATTTTTAAATTGTAGAAAATGAATATGATTGAGCTACATTAAGAATGTAGAATGTTACTATATTGTTAGCATATGATAATGTTTTGTATTGTCATAAAGGGAAAGAAAGTTCTACAATCAACATCTATAAACTAGTATCACATATTTCTAGTACTACTATTATTTTAAAAAACTACTTTTTATTATAAAAAATAAATCAGGCCTCTATGCTATCATAATCATTATAATTTGGATCTATGATATTACTATGCATATTCATTAAATTGACATGAGAGATACTAGAATGTTAAAATAGGTATATAGTATTAAATCATTTTTTTTATGTTTAAAAAAAGCTACTATGAGAAAACTAACATAGTTTCTTTTTTTTTTTAAATGACCGTCCCAAAATACAAGCAAACATCAATTTCTTTAGCAATATATAACTTCAAAAATAAACCTTATTAGATTGTAGTATTTGTGATTAAGTACAAAGTTAAGAAACACTTTATGCTAATTAGGTTTTTTATTTCGGCTTTAATTAGCTAGGCCTAGGCATTTTTCTCGACTAAGTTGACAACCTATATAGCTGCTAAATTAAGGATTAGTCGGTAACTAATTGCTGCATAATGAAAGCGATCAACCAATATTTGCTGAATTTTTAGATAATTATTATATATTAAGGTGGTCATTATTGAAGGGTTGATTACGAAACGATATGCAAGCGTGGTAAAAAACATAAAGTACAATATTACATTTAGATATAAAGATAATTTATGTCATTTAAAAAAAATTCAGGACTTATCAACCTTATCCATCTAAAAAAAGAAATGGAAAAGGTTGAGATTTTTGGTATTTTAGAGTAATAAATAATAAGGTATAAGGGCTTTATCAAAAGGGTTAGCAATATTAATCAGTGATGGGATCTATCGTAAGCAATAATTATTGGGCCACAAATGGCAAATACTAATTACAATTGTCTAAACAGTTGAGACTTAAACGTCGTTATGACAACCTATCCCTTCATAGTTAGACTGTCAAAATTATCATTAGTATGAACAGATTGAGAAGAAAGGACATATTTTCTTATCTTTTTTTTCTCTGTATCAAAAAAAAAGTTTTTTTTCCTTCTGTTTCCTCATTTTGCTTCAAGAAATTTAAGATGCAATTAGTTTTTTATATGAAAATAAATGGCGTAGTTCATAAAATTAGTTTTCATGACTCAGAGGATAGTTTAGGCCAATATTCACAATGGTTATAAAATGATGTAAAAAATCTTCTTTTATCACAACTACAAGTAACATATTCCTACTCATATTTTCAACTTCGAGTTAAAGCAAAGTTAATTATCTCTTTGAATGGTTGTTTCTTGCACTCTATTACAAAATAATTCAATCTATGCACCATGATAGTAGTAAACAATACATAACTCACAATATTCACTAGTTCATTATAAAAAATAAGAAAACAAATGTTTCCAACGTATAAGTGCATGTATGGAAGTTTTTGTCAATATCCAATAGTCGGAATGAAATATTTTCCCAATTATTTACATATTTTATTATGGATACTATAAAAATGAAAAATTTACAAACAAAAGTAAAAAAAAGAAAATCATGTACGTACAAAATGATTCAAATTTTTTACCTCCAATTTCCAAGTCCAACCGAGGCACAGATTACTTTAAAAAAATACTAATATAATTTGAAAATTTCAACCGCCGTCAACTAACGTCGTTATTTTGTTCCGCCCTTACTCTCTATAACTATTTGCAACAGAAGACAGAAAAAGCCCACCGTCACACAGTTCACACACTGGGAGTTGAAGAAAGCTCTTGATAAGGAAAACCAGAAGCCAAATTAAGCAAAAAAGATTTGATTTTTAGCATACCCGTGAGCAGAATTTCATACATTTTCAATTCTGTATTCTCTTCTCGATATTTATGCTGTGTGAGTTTTGCTTGCACTAAACTGTAACTATCGATCAAATTTTCCTTCATGTTTTGTTTTATCTGATATATGATTTTTTTTTACCTCAGATCTGATTTTGATAAGAATGTTTGGGTGCTGGAATTTTTCCCTTTTTTACGAAATTTAACAGAACTTCTCTGAACTTTGAAATTGATAAGAGTAATTCTGCAATTTTTGGAATTTTTAATGCAATATTCTGCGGCATAGTATTCATTTTTCATTTTATTATCTGGTACCTTGTGCACCCTGAGTTGTACCTTGCAAGAAGCTGGGGCATGTACTAAGATATGTCATTTTCTTATTACTTGTTAATGAATAAATAGGGGTATAATGAAAACGAAAATCTTGGTTGGCTGATTTTTTATAGCAATTTTGTCACAATTAATTTTACATATGTCACAGAATGCGGAAAAAATATTGAAGTGATAATGTCTAGATTTCCATTGACATGGAAGATATCGAATCATTGGTTGTTTAGATGCTAGTTAGTGTCTCATATTGTTAAACCTCTCGGAATTGAATTCTAAAATGTGTGTGAATATGATTGTGTTTGTGTATTTTGGAAAAAGGATGCTTATTGCCACCATAAGTATATGATCATAGGTTTGTTTTCATGTTCTGTTTCATCCGTGATCGATAGCTAGGATATTTCTGGTGGCTAGTTCAAGATTAGAACACACACCTTTCAAAAGGATCAAGTTTTGTGAAGTGTTGTGAATGCTACCAAGTTTGATGAAGTGTTTTAGATGTTTCTTTTGTTGATTGAGATGACATGGTGGTATATGGATGTTTAAACCGCTTTTATGTGAAATCACTTCAGTAGTGAGACATTGATTATGTAAACACTTTAGAAAAGTAGAAAACTTTATGCATGGATCGTTAAACCAGTGCTTTTGTTTATTGTCTTAGTGATATGGAGATAGATGGCAGCGATGTTCATATTGACAAGGAGCTGGATGGTGTCATTATATATGCAAATGGTGACAGCCACGGCTCAGGTTGTGGGAATGCCTGTGAGCAGGATGTGGCACAGCTGCCTGAGATTATCGACATTGATCCTCAGCTAGTTGATGTATCAGATGAGAATGCTGACTGTGTGGTGAAGGAATGCAATAGTGTCAAGTCCGAGGAAACAAAACCTTGTCAGCAGGAGAGTGTTCCTGAATCCAAGAATGGGATCGAGAAGGATGGTGTGACATCAGAAGGGCAAAAGGCGAGAGATCATGATAAGAAGGCACAACCCTGTGGCAGAAAAGCTACCAAACCAGCTGTTGGGAGCTGCAAAGCTAAATGCACTGTTCCACAGCCATTTGCTCTAGCAACTGAAAAACGCGCTCTACATGGAGCCCGTCCTAATGGAGGTGAGTGCGGCAATACCACTGATGGAGACAAGCCATCACATGTTCGTGTCCCGCTGCAGCCTAGTTCTGTGAAGCAGAATCTGGTAAATTCGCAGACCAATTAGAACATTTATCTGTTTTGATATGTGATTCGGTTTTATTGAAAGTTTATTAAGGTGTTATGATAGTGACTCTTTGAGCATGTGGGTGCAGATGGTCACACCTATTGTCCAAAGGAAGCCACTGCAGCTCGATAACAAGAAGGTAGCTGACGAAGAAAACTGCTCTGTTACCTCACCATATCCTATTTTAGCATAAAGCTATTTTTTAATACTACTAGGAGGTGTTCGGTTTGCAAGATTGTATCTCGGATTAAATTTGTAGTTGTTTGGTTCATGAGATTCAATCTCACAATTCAATCCTAGATGGATAATCATGGGATAATTAGTCATAGCTAACCCCCTATGACTAAAATAATCTCACCACTCAATCCTAGATTGGTATTATTTTATCTAGCAAACCGAACACCACCCTAGTAGATTATTACTACGCTATTAGTATCATCATCATTATGACTATTTGTTATAGTAGTAGTATTCGTGTGACTGCTTATCTTGATTTGCCTTAACTATCAAAGTACTGTTGCGCCAGCGAGAAAGTATAAGATAACAGTTGCCTCTGCCCCATCGTTTAAGAGCAGCGAGCGTGCTGAAAGAAGAAGGGAGGTACTATAATATCTATTGAATTTACCTTGCAAGCGAAGTAGTAGAATGTGTGATTATGTCCTGTATTTTAAATGATACTCGTCTGTTTTAGTTTTTCACAAAATTGGAGGAAAAGCATCAAGCACTTGAAGCTGAGAAAAATCAGTATGAGGCAAGGACTAAGGTAGTCACAAATTTGAAATTCTTTGAAAATTTGATCTAGTTGTGAAATCTTTCATTGCTGGCTTATTCGATTTTGTAGGAAGAGTCTGAAGCAGCAATCAAGCAACTGAGGAAGAGTTTGAATTTCAAAGCAAGCCCAATGCCGAGCTTCTACCATGACGGACCACCTCCAAAAGTCGAATTGAAAAAGGTACTGCATTTGAATTCTTTATTCTATAATGAAACAAAATCTAGGAGTAGCATTTGCAGTTTACTGTTTTCTGAAAAATCAGCCACCTCCAACTCGAGCAAAATCTCCAAAGTTGGGTCGAAGGAAGAGCTTCAGTGATACAAAAGATTGCAATAGAGGGGCAGATGAAGCTGGCCACGGTTTTCACATTTTCAGAGACAGGAAAACCGGGAGTGATAAACGGAATGGCTGGGAAAGGCAAGAACGCGGGGAGGAGATGGATGAGTCGTTTACGTCTAGCCTGATCGGAGAGAGGCACATGGACATTGCTGTTCATTCTTGATGAGCAGTTGTATGTTATTTATTTAGTGTTGGAAACAAGTTGATGTATTGAGAGATGAAAAGCTGTGTGTGGTGCGTTGTTCATCCAAAATTCAATATGAGTGCTTTGTATTTATGTTGATTCGTGGAAGTGTAAATTTATGTAACTTATTCATGAATTGCTTTTCCATGACTGTGAATCAAATCTGAGATTATAGAATATACTCACGGCTTCAATTAAAGAAAATTAATTTTAGAAAAAAGTAAAAAATATTATAGTTCATATATTTAAATTCAAGATTAAAATTCAGAAATGAATATTATATTTGTGTATAAGTGTATTAAGTCAAGTAATCCTACTTAATTCTAAAGACATTAATTTGACTACATATAGCATTGGTCTACGCTCTGCCGGTCGCGTTTTGACCTCAGTAATTCCGACCAAAGCGCGTGCAACGACGCTCCATTTTTTAGACTACGATATATAAAAGAACCAGAGAAACTATCCTCATCGAGCAGATCTACCAACCGGTTCTCTCCTCTCCAGTTATGTCCTCTGTGGTTCTTTACTGTTAGAACTAACCGTGGTTTCTAGAATATTTTATGTCGGCCAAATATTACACAGGTAAATTAACCTTCAATTATTCAGTATTCCATGGATGTACTCCCACTTTCACCAAAGCAGTCCCCAACCCAATATTATTATCACATTTAATGCATAAGGAGTACATATTTTTATCTATTTCCTCTATTTAATTAGCTTTTTTTACATTTATTTTTTGAACAAATATACTTTAATAAAGTTATAGTACATTTTGTATCTTACTTTGTTATAAACTATTCGTGTCCTAACATTCATATGAGGATTTAAGCCTCAATTCAGAGTTACAGTGCCTAACTCTAATTTGTATGGTGAACATTTGATTTTCAGATCGAATTTTTGCTTAATTTGTATCAATTCAAAAATTCAAATTTTGAGAGTATAAATTTTGCAATGATCCGAAATATTCGAAAATATAGATCCAAATATCCAAATTTTACAGTAAATTCAAATTGGAACGAATTATATATACCAATTTCGATTCCGTTCGAATCAAGAATATTTTTGTTCGATCCCATATACAAAGCACGATTAATAGTATCTCATTACGATTAGATATTTGTGGTCAAATATTTATTTATATAGTAACTATATTTTTTATTTCCCACAGTGTTGCTGAAAATTATCGACCATTGGCTTGAAGCCACTGTACGGAACCGTAAAACCCAATTTTATCCGAATCGAAGCATCTGATTATCACCGTTAAAATAAAGTTTTTGTTCCACCGCAGATCCTTCTTTCTCCTAGCCCATGTAAATTCAATTAAGAGCTGCTTGAAACGATAATCCCTCGTTGTTTCGGCTAAATGGAAGGGGGATGGGCTGGATTGAACAATAGTGCTATGGAATTTTTCAATAGCACGGCGGTGATGGAGGCGTTCGTCGACGTCTTGGTCTGCGCGGTGCCGATTTGGGTGGCGGTCATGATCGGATTGCTGATCGGGTGGTCGTGGCGGCCGCGGTGGTCCGGATTGGTATTCCTTGGCCTCCGATCTAAGCTCCGGTATGTTTGGACCCTGCCGCCGGGGCTCGGTGCGCGGCGCTTCTGGCTCGCCTTCACGGCGCTCTCCGCCTTCTCGCTTTGCCGCGGCCTCTGGTTTCGATCCCGTGGAATGAGCGGGAAGGTGGACAAGTCTTCGGCAGATTCGGCGTCTGATTCCGCTCAGGAGTCGGTTGATAATGGTAGCTGCGATGATATGAGGTATGTATTATACTAATTCCTACGCAAATATTTGCATATTGATTATTTTTGTTGGTGTGTGGATTTATTGTGTTCAATTTTGAAATTGATGCTTGACAGTTGACACACAACATTTATTATATTCGCATACAATTCAGAAATGTGCTATAAATTGCAATTAATTGTGTGCTTGGTTCTAGTTTTTGTAGTGAGGTTAGTGGTTGAGGTGTTAGTAAAAGTTAATTAGGAAATAGAGGACTTGGAATGCCTTCGGATTCGGGATGAAGAAAACTAATCTTCACCGTGATATATACAAATACGTCTATGATTACTATTATTTACGATTTGAAGAGCTCTCGTGTTATCTTTGGCAGTTTTAGAAGGAACACATGAATGTATGCCGCATTACTTGGCCAGAACTCTGTTTTGAATGATAAAGGTGTCAAGGAAGACGTCTTGCATTTACACTAATCACGTATGTTTAAATGCGTTAATGATCATTGTTGTTTCCATCTGTTGGCTCTGATAAGCGAGCAATATCTGCTTTATGATTATCTATGGAGTCTTTATGGTTAAATCTTGGAAACATTGTTGCTTAAGAATGTTTGATTACCCTGCATATCTTATCATAGGGTTTTTGGTGAAATATGTGGAAGGAAATGGTGATTAAGTCGATTGGTGGTTATAGCTGCATTTTCCATTATTTGACATCACCTCTTTGGGTTATTAAATGATTTTAGATCGATTGGTTTCTTCGGCATGCTTTCCCAGCTTTCTTCTACAATATAGGTTAATTCCAGTAATAGAGCCATTCAGTAATTTATTACCCTTTCTCATGATATTATTTTGACCTTTTGCTGTGAAGGTTGATGCATTTTTGTAGTAATTTTTTTCTTCCTGATTACTGATTAGTTACTGGTTATTAATACACAGCCAGTTCTTCATTAAATGAATGGGAAACTGCTGTCTGGTTGGTATACTACTCAAAACCAATTACTGTTTTGATTTGATCTGTGGACTATCTTTATAAATATATGATGCTCATTATTAGCTTTGCTCCTTCAGTAGGCACCTAACTGGAGCTCCAGATGGAGAATCGAATGTTGTCACAGAAAAAGACTTGGAGCACCTTTTAAAGCTTCTTAATGTGAAAAATGGAGACATGGCATGGCAAAACATGATGGAGCGTTCCACAACAAACATGCATTACCAAGCTTGGCGCCATGAGCCTATGGTATGAGACTATGAGTAGGAGGTGTACTTTGTACATCTTGCAGTTTTGGATCAAGTTCTCATGGGAAATTGTGTCTCTATGTTCTCTAATACATATAAAAAATAAAGATGATATTGTACATCTGTTTTTATCTTGTAGGTTCTTTTCAACAATATGTTGTCGAACACTTGCTATATTGGTGACTCCGTGATTCTTGTTCTTATGTCTAGCGTTTGAGAATTACATGAAACTTATATCTAGTTTTCTTGTTACCATCAGTCTTTCATCCTACTATTGGGAAATGTTTTTCCATAGGACTTGCAAGCTTATGAATCCTGATTCTTTATATTTTATTCACAGAATGGCCCAACAGTTTACCGAAGCAAAACCATTTTTGAGGATGCAACTCCAGAGCTTGTCAGAGATTTTTTCTGGGATGATGAGTTTCGGCCTAAATGGGATCCTATGCTCGCATGTGTCAATATACTGGAAGAATGCCCTATTACGGGGATGATGACTATGCACTGGATTAAGAAGGTATTTTAAGCAGAAGCAGCTGTGCCACTTCAATACTTTCATGTTTGCTTTCTTGATGGATTTTCACCTAACAACACTAATTATTCCTGCCTATACAGTTCCCTTTCTTCTGCAGCGATCGAGAATATATCATTGGGAGGAAAATATGGGAACAAGGAAACACATATTATTGTGTGACAAAGGTATGGTATTTGGCTCTACATGGCATGTATTCCCGCTGCCATTTGCATCTTATGAAGTTGAATACCTCCTGTTAGGAACTTGCATTTTGTTTTTCGAATGTGATATACGATATGATTTTACTCCAAAACTTTATGGGCAATGAACATTACTCTGCAAATGTTGTCGGTGCAGGGAGTACCATATGCAGCTTTGCCAAGGCGTGACAAACCTAAGCGTGTCGATCTCTACTTTTCGAGCTGGGTTATCAAGCCTGGTGAGCATTCGTTATCATATGGCATTAAGATCTACTCTCGATATCTCATTGTAACGAAATGCAAAACATGCAGTTCAATCGCGTAAAGATGGCCATACATCAGCATGCGAGGTCACACTCATTCACTATGAAGACATGGGGATCCCAAAAGACGTTGCTAAGCTAGGAATTCGTCATGGGATGTGGGGAACTGTGAAGAAGCTACATGCTGGCTTTAGAGCATACCAGAATGCTAGAAAGCAAGAGTCATCATCACTAACCAGGTGTGCTATCATGGCTAGAACAAGCACGAAAATCTCTTGCAAGGAAGGAAATGATCCTAATGAGCAAGAACCTGACGAACGACAGCAAAGTGAGTTGGCAGGAGTGGAAATGCAGAGAGGTGGCCGTGGAATCGATTGGAAGTGGGTAGCGATAGGTGGAGCATTGGCTGTTGTTTGTGGACTAAAAACAGGTCTGATTGGTAAAGCGTTGGTGATTGGAGGAGCAGGGAACAGGATTGCTACGAGACGTGGCAATGGAAGGCGATGAAAAGAGGCTTTAGAATGGAGTAATGCAGCTATAAGAGGTGTACCCTTTGTCATTGCATATTTGATTATTGCTCTAGGTTTGGATGTTCCACGCCTTGTCCAGATCCTAGTCATGGCTTTCCTCGATGTACTCGAATATTTCTGGATATAACATCATAATTATGTGTTCTCCTTTTTCTTTATCCTCGTTTGCAACTTTATAATCGAAATAAATATGTATTTTTTTTTGTCTTCAAATAAATTTGTGGGAAATAACTGCATTATGGAACATTTCAGAGAAACTATTCATTTACTTTTATTTAAAATTTACAAATTGCATTTAAATCGAAACCACGTGGGATGACCGATGATGTGAGCAGCACACGCCACACTATCGGTAGAGGTAGGCTCGTGCTGCTCAACAGCGTTTCACTGCAAGACTGTGTTATAAGCTTGTATCGGAGGCTCTGCAATGTTATACATTGTGTGCGTACACTCGTTGGACCATTTTTACGCAACGTTGCATATGCACGTACGTCACTCACATTAAAAGAGGGCAGCCTTCCTCATTAAGGTATCGATTAAAGAAAAAGAGGGCCTACATAAAATTTTAGACATATATCGATGGACTAGTCCAAGATTTGTTATTAGCTACACCGTCTGTTAGTTTGTTAGTCACAGGCGCTGCAACAAATTCCAAGTTTCAACAATTCTGTAAGAGTAGTACTAATGTTTATCTCTCTTCTACCACATGTTTTCATGACATGTTTTCTGTAGGCTTCGGCCATCTGCAATGGAGGCCACCGAGAGGCGTGTCAAATGAATAGAAATTTAAAGGTCGTGTAACGTATGGTGGACTCGAATCCGAGACGTTTGGCTTCAGACATTATCGTTCTACCACTAGGCTAACTCACACGCACAATTTTTTATGTGGCTGCATTGGCGGTGAGAATGTGACTGGCCACGGGTTTCGGTGCCATTGTGTATGGTCTTACAAATGCCGTATATGTCTATACATGTATAAATATTTTTATTAAACCTGTTACAGTAACGTCTGTCTATACATGTAGTATAAGAAAACAAATCTAAATTTAGAAGTACAGAAACCGAAATAATGTAAGAATATATCTAATCTGTATTCGGAAAGAAGAAAGGCGAAATTTTATTAGAAATTCGAAAGTAGTAGCATTTTCCACAGCCATACACTTGTTTATAGGTTAATAATGTGTATATATAAAAAAATCGCCATATTAATTAACAAAAAGAAAAATAGATAAGTGCTCCATACTGTTAAAGCCTTTATGATGAAAGCAACTTAAAATTTGGGTTTATTAGGACAATATGAATGGATGGATGATGTCTCGTGGGGTGTCTCTATGCTTGAACACATTTGATAGAGACTTGACTTTCTTGAAGTATATTTTTGAATCGGTCATTTAAATTTGAGGTTCTATCTTCCTACAAAAATGTCACCCGTCATAATTAGCTTCTTGAAATTGTTAAAAAATATATGTAACCTATAAATGATTATCAACCTCAATAATGATTTTTAATCTAAAAATGTGAGATTAAATTCTTTAAAAAATATATGTAACGTACATAGGGTACAATAAACCTTTGATATAGTCTATATATAAAGCATGAATAAATGGGAATGTACATGAAATGTGATTGTATATCACTAAAAAAGATCACTTACCATCTATAAAAGGAAAGAAAATTTCGAACTCAAAAGTACCAAAGTAGAAACATATATGATACATAAAGGTCAATTCAAAGCATTTGGTAGATACTGTTTAGTGCACAAGTGGGGGGAGAAAATGGAACTCGAATATAAGTGCAAAAGATTTGGACCATTTCTAGAGTTTTGGTGTAGATAATTAGTGGTACCACATGAAGCTTGACTAAAGATAAGATATAATTCAATTAGATTCTAACTAACCAATCTTAAGATGTAATCTACCATATTCCGACAGCCTAATTGGCAATTGCTAATGTGTAAGGTCCCTTTCCTTACATCATGCAAATCGACATGTATATGGAGTATATGCATTTTCATGGTTATGGATGTTTTAATTGGTAGTGGAAAGTGAAATTATACGTATATGGATAGTATAGGTACGGTGTATTTGTATTTTGAGATATGCAGATGGAAGTATAGGACGTGGAAGTATCTCAGCCATTATTACATCAAACTTCTCATTTCCTCTCCTGTCACGCCTGCTTCAACTTACCACAGCTTTCCCACTTCTCTCTCATCCCCTCTCTCTCTCTCTCTCTCTCTCTCTCTCTCTCTCTCTCTCTCTCTCTCTATATATATATATATATATATATATATATATGTATGTATGTATGTGTTGCATGTATTTGGATTCCATTTGTGTATTTCCTAAAGCAGAAACAGTTTGAATGCATTATTGTGGCCAACGGTATGTGTGATTACTGTCTCGAGTTTGCTTCAGTTGAATGAGTTTCCTATCTTTAATTTCTTAGCTACTCGTATTTTTATGTTGACTGCTTTTATTCTGACTCTGTAAATTGTTCAAGCATAGCATTTGAATTTTCTAATTATTGGGTTCGGTGTTTGAAGCTTCTGTGAATTTATAGACAGTTGATATCTTCTAATCTAATTATTTTAAAATTTATGGAAGAATTGGTATGATTTTCTCTTCTTGTGTTGCCAATTTTCTGATCCGATCACCGGCAAATTGTTTATGAAAAATTATGAAGTGTGTGTGCTTAAATCAGGACTAATTATGCTTTTATAGGTTGATTTTTTTTAGAATAGATACATATAGTTGATAATATTCAATGCAGCAAATGTTGAGGTATGCAATTTGAATACCTTATATTACCAATTGATTTTAGGATGTTATCGTACTAGGATTTGATTGGTCTCACTTCCAATATCAACTATGAAAAAAAAAAAAACAAATTATTGGCTTCAAAGTGAGCTATATTTACCATCATCTAGTTTGTTTCATGAATACAATATCGATTGCTCTTTTGATCTCGTTGTTCTTTGTGTTCCCGTTTGTTTTGGAACGCTGATAACTTCAAAACATCGATTTAGGTGTGCAAAAAGGCTCTCGTGTTTATTTCAGGAATCGCGATCACTTTTGAGACACAGCAAATGGTAAATGTAAACGAGAAGGATGTGGATTCAGGAGGTGAGGAGGATGTTACGAATTTCAGAATCCGCACGAAATTGCTAAGTACTTGCTCAGGTGCAGGTGTAAATGCAGCATCAAGTGTGAACCTGCTGGCTTTTGCAACAACTGATCATCCCCTGTCTGAATTAGTCTGGTCACCGCACACCGGCCTGAGCCTCAAATGTGCTAATCGCGGGGACGATGCTAGGAAGCCTTTTCTCCTGTGGAATGTTGGACCGAGCACCATGGAGCGAGGAAACGGAGATGATCATGACATGATCATTGATGAGGAGTTAGTTGCTCCAAGTCATGGTGAGTCCATTTCTATTGCACCTACGATTTTCGTGTTATTATGATCATATGAACATTTTTTCCGTTCGATGAAGATGTGGTCGAGAGGGAGGCGGATTCATTCCATCCGCAGACTGTCCAGACCGATGAATCGAGGATAGAAGTTGCTGGTGTGATAATAATTCTGTTTCTTTCATAAAAATGATGATTATCCATTTATCTGAGTTATATAATGTTTCTGATTTATATTGTAAAGAAGGCGTGGTTCCTGAAGCCCCGGCTGAAGGCTCGTGTATGGGAAGCAGGAGGAGAGGGAAGGCGTTGTCGGATGGAGACATCTACAGGAGATCATCGGACGAAGTGGATGACAGTGTGGAGAGTTCTATGAGCACTAGGCTGTCTCCGAAGGGTGTGAAGAGAAAGATATGCGATGAGGATGCGATTCTCGGGAGCAAGAAGATGAAGAAGCAGATTCATGGAAGCGATGGATCTACATTTGTGATGAAACCGGATAGTTCTTTCATGAAATGGATATCGAACATGATGACCAACGGTCGTCCTCATCCTAATAACGAGGATTCTGAATCGCCTCTGCCTCTTGCTTGTGCGAACGATGTCCACAGCAAGAATTTCGTGTGCTTCAAACCACGGGGCTCTGCAGCTTCAAGCATCAGCATGGGGTTTGAAGCCGTGTTCCAGTCTTTGTACTGTCAAGAGACGGATGAGTTGAGCGCGGGAGAAGAGAAGATGGTCGAGCCCATCGAAGTTTCTAGAGAAGGTGCTGTGGATGGTGTAAAATCACCTGAAAATATACATGTTGAGCACGTAGCCAAAGATATGGCTTCGGATGGAATGGTCCGTGCTGCTGATGCTTTAGGCGAAGAGACGAAGATTCCTGAAAGGGAAGCGTCTCCGAATACGACAGTGGGACCGAGCAAACCTCGTACAAGTTTGTGGATTACCCGTCTCGCTACCAACACTCTTAGGTCGGAAAAAGGCAAGGGGACCGCTGAAGAAACCATCGGGTGCTCCTCCTACGGTGTTTCTCCTACTCATCGGACTATCGCCACACTGCAGAATACAGCTTCTAGGACGGAGATGTTTGACGCAATGAGGAGCCTACGGCTCAGTCGGATGGATATTATCAGCTAATGACCATTGAGATATCCACATGTGAGTTTGTGCCATTTTCTAAAAGTAGACCAACTTAAATACCTAGTGAGAAAACTTCTCTAGTATTTGGTTGGTCTCCTTTTTACATATCAGGTACGTTTCAATGAATGAGACCGTATAGATTGATTTCGTGTACGGTTAATTGGATGTTAGATGGATGGATTCGGAGGCTCCATTGCGCGATCTAGCGGGTTTCTTCGTGCGACTGAGGCTCGCGGGAATAGGGGGAGGTAGTTACTATGTGGGTTGCATAACAGGTAGGAGGGGCTTTTGCATATGATGAATGATGGATGTGGTTTTTTTTAAGGTATGATTATTTTGTTGATTTCATAGGTGAAAGTACTTCAAATAAATCCATCTTGGTGGAAGTTGGAGGCGTTAAATCCTCCATTGCTACACAATATGTGTCTAACCATGATTTTCTTGAGGTTGTTACTACTCAATACATTCATCATAGATACTACTACAACTTTTGTTGGTTTTGATTTGTGTGTTGTGGGTTTGGCAGGATGAAATCAAGGCTAGGTGGAACAGGAGCCTAGGTAGCGGCTGTCGGATTCCTACCTTAGCCGAGCTCAACTCCAAGTTCAACAACCGACACACTTTGGTCGGCCGACAATGGATGGTGGACGGAGAACGGAACAGTGAAGAACGGAGCAACTCTCTTTTTTGTTTGCTTTGACATGGATTATGGAATGTGATGGTTTGGCGAATTTTTGATGGTGATGAATGCAGGAAAATATAGATCACGACACAGAGATTTACGTGGTTCGATTTACTGAGGTAAATCTACGTCCACGGGAGGCAAAAGGGGGCAGAGTTGTATTGCTTGATCTGTTTTCTACAGCTTACAATACAGACTTGCTATTTGATCTTTTATCTCTAGAGAACTTAACCTCAGCCTATCTGATCTAAGTTCTATTTATACATTGAACTAAGATCGTGGCTTGCATCACCACTAATGATGGTTGTGGATGTCGTGGAGGTCATGGAGATCCTGCATGGGTCCACTACCTCTTTGTTTGGTCCGCTTATCCCGCATGAGATCCTGCATGATTTGACACCACTAAATAGATCGTGTAGTGGTCATGAGATCCTACATGGGTCCACTATCTCCCAGTTCGGTCGAATACTGAGACCGAACTGCTGAACTATTGCCGAGCAGCTTTTGCCGATCTGAGAGTAGAGCTTGATTGGTCGACTTTTACCGAGCAGTAGGCTGGGACCGAACTCTTTGGTAATGCCGAACTGATTGGTCGGCTTTTACCGAGCTGTAGGCTAGGGCCGAACTCTTTGGTAATGCCGAACTGATACTCTTCCTTGGGCTTTGGGTTGATGGGCCGTCACTGCTATTGGGCTTGTTTAATACGTACTCCATCACTACCCCCCCCGAAAAGCGAAGTGAATCACTTCAGCGAAGCGAGTCACTTCGGCATTCTGGATAAAGGTACGGGGGAGGCTGACGTCAGGGGACGTGCCTTGCGCGTGACTGCATTAAATGCGACAGTAAAATCCGGCCGTTGAATCCTAAAAAGGTGGGATTCGAAACGGTGCGATGATTTTGAAATCTTCTCCGAATCTGATAAATACGCCCTTTCTTCATCCTTTGAATACTTTTGCTATTGCTTCTTCTGCACTCTGTCTCTTTTGCGTAAAAATTTCCTTCCGCTTTCAAGAATTTCTTCAGAATTTCTTCAGATTTTGCAAAGAGTAAGAACCATGTCTTCTTCTTCTTCTTCTGAGTTAGGTAGCGGTAGGAAAGGGGGCAAGGGGTCTTCTAGCCGGAAAGAGTCCGGGGAGAAGACTGTAGAATACTTTCACAGCGTCTTGAGTAAGGACACCGTGATATCTCTACACGAAAAATATCTTCTTCCCGGGGGGAAGGCGGTGGTTCCCGACGATGATCATAGGGCTAACGACCCGCCGGAGGGTTATGCCACCGTTTACGAAGCCTGCTTAGAATGCGGGCTTCGTTTCCCTCTTCCCCCACCTTTTGTAGAGCTTCTTGATTTTTTTCAACTCCCTTTAGGTCAGGTGACTCCGAATTCTTGGAGGCACTTGTCGGCTTTTGCTGCCGAACTCCGTAGGCTAGATAAGGATCTGTCTCTGCGGGCAATCCTTAATTTTTTCCAGTTTAAAAGGAAGGGATCTTGGTTTTACTTGATCCCCTTACAGCCTTTTAGGGCCTTCTGCAAAACCAAGTGGCCGAAATGGCAAAACCGTTTCTTTTTTTATAATAGGACTTCGGCTCCGGGCTTTCCTTGGAGAGGGCCGAAGTCCGTGATTCCCCATCCTCGGTTAGAACCGTTGGCCGAGCTCGAGGGCGAGCTCAATAAGATTCCTATGATTAGGAAACAATACTCGGAAACTGAGCTCGTCAAGGGCGACCTCGTGTTCAATATCTCGTCTTCGGACGAAGAGACTGAGGGTGAGGATTTCTTTTTTATGCCTTACTGCTTTAGCGGCGAAAACTAACCTTGTTTCCTTGTTTTTCGGTAGTGAACATATTGAATAAGCTGAGCCGCAAATCTTCGGAGTCCAAGGAGCCGGAGAGGCCGAAAACCACCAGCTCGGCGTCTGATGCCGAGAGGACTCCGAAGAGGCAAAAAACCTCTTCGGATCCGAAGAAGCCGGAGTCGACTTCGGCAAAGGGGAAGGGGAAGGCCCAGAAGCCCCCAAGAGCGTCGGAGAGAGACATCGTCATGGGGCCCCCTTCGGAAAATGTCTGTGAGCCTTTTGCATGGCCCACGGACTTCGCCGAGGTGAATTGTCTTCTTGATTCTTTGGCTTTGCTTCTTTCCTGTATTTTTGGTGCCCTCTGTTGACTTTTTTCTTTATCCATTTTCAGAGGAACGATATGCTTTCCAAGCTCGTCGCCGTCGAACTCTCCAAAGCGTCCAATGACTATGCTGAGATGCAGAGAAAGTTGGCGGCTGCTTGTCACCGGGCCGAGCAGGCTGAGGCAAACTTTGAGAAAGCCAGAGCTGCTAGGATTTCGGCCCAGGATGAAGCTCAGTTTGCCAAAAACCAGCTCGTCATCCAGCGAGAGCAGACGAAACGGAGGGATGCTGCCGCCGTGGTTGCCCAAGGAGAGGTTCTCCGTGCTTTCGTGGAGAAACTCTTTCTGAGCAACCAATTCTCGGCCTTTGTCGGTGATCTTCTGAAACTGATGACCGATAAAGCCGAGCAGGGGCCTGAAGTCGTCCTGCCGCTGTACGGCCGGGAGATAGCAGCTCGGCTCCAGAGTCTGCCGGTGCTTGAGGAGCTTGCTTCGTCCTCGGTCCTGCTTTCTGCGGACCAAGTTCGTAGTTGCCGAGCTGACCGTGATGAGAATATGGAGGCTATCTTTGCCTCCATAGGGTCAGTTTCACCCGCTCCAATTTTCCACGGAGAGGGTGAGACCGAGCAGCTTGAGCAGCTGGTCGGTGATGAGCAGGCCGAGCAGGAGGCGCAGCAGATCGGCTATGGGGGCGCCGAGCAGGCTGGGGGGAGCAAGGAGGCCGAGGCTGAAGCTGAGGCAGACAAGGAGAAGGAAGCTGAACCTCACCGAGGAGCCGGAGACGAAGCTGGCGGAGTATGATTTCGTCTCCCTTCTCCTAGTTTAGTTTCTTCCTTCTTGTAAGATGGCCTTGAAGCCCTCCTTGTGTAAAAATTTTTTTCCTTATGTATGAAAAAATTCTTCTGTCTACCCTTGTGTCTTCGTATAGCTTTTCGTACTCTCTTACTCCTGTTGTGGTTTACTACCTGCTCGGTAAGCTGAAATGCCGAACTGACGTAGCTGCTTTGTATTCTTAACTCTCAAGGAGCTGGAGGTACTTCACTGGAAGCGGCTGTACTCTTCGGCTTTAGACGAAGCTGAGAAAAGAGCTATAGCTGACCAGATGAAGAATGACGAACTCTTGGCTCGTTCAATGAAGCTGGAGGCCGACAATAAGGACTTAGAGTCCGAAAAGAAGGATCTGGAGGCCGAGCTGAACACTGCCGTCGCTGAGAGGACTGCGTATGAGGATTTCATCTGCAGGCGTGGGGGAATGACCATCTCTGAAGTTCAGGAACGAGTTGACGAACTGTGGGAGGAATATCATGTACTCCGGAGGAATAATGCGCTGGAGAGCTCGGCTTGCCAACAAGTCGTGAAATCATTGCGGCGCTGGGCTTCTCGGTACGACATAGTTCTTTCCCGGCGTCCCTCAATTGAGAGATTCCTCAGGCATTTCCCGCCAACAGATGCTAGTACTCCAGCTCAAACCTCTGATTCACTTGCTCAAAACCCTACTCCAAGTCAGCAACGAACTCAGGGACAACCAGAGACGTCAAGTCGAGGACGGACTGAAGTTCGCAGAGGAGCTGTGGTTATGAGTGAGCAAGATCGGCAAATGCTTCGTGAAGAGACTCTTCGCCGCCGAGGTGCTAGGGCTTCCCGGGCTCAGAGAAGAGGTGGCAGGTTGATTAGAGCATCTCGTCGACCTGCTTATTCTGCAGCTGCCTGGAACGCCCGAACTCAGCTTCACGAGGATTTTGTGAATAGATGGCTCAACTTTAGCAACCCTGGACAGTAGAATAGTCCTTTGTAATAGCGTAACGCCATCTCGTAGGGTAGCGGAGTTGTGTGCCGAACAAGATTTGAAAAATGAAATTTTGTTTTCGCTTCTAACACTGTGTATTTACAGCTTAGCGAAAAAATTTCATCGTACTTGTCCTCGGTCTTATGAAGTAAACTTCTTTGACCGGACTTGGTCCTTGGTCTTATGAAATAAACTTCTTTGACCGGACTCGTCTTTGGTCTGATGAAATAAACATCTTTGACCGGACTCGTCTTTGGTCTGATGAAATAAACATCTTTGACCGGACTCGTCTTTGGTCTGATGAAATAAATTTCTTTGACCGGACTAAGCTTGTGTCTTAATTTGGCGAGTTTTATCGCTTGGATCAGACTTTCCCTTGTCCTAATTCGGCGAGTTTTATCGCGTGGATCGGACTATCCATTTGTTGCAGTTCGTTTCAGACGAATTGCTTGTTTTTTAAGCCGAATTGTGGTCTTGTATCTTCTTCAGAAGCTTGGACTCACAATCGTTGGCTTATTGTTGCAGTTCGTTTCAGACGAACTGCTTGTTTCTTAAGCCGAATTGTGGTCTTGTATCCTCTTTAGAAGCTTGGACTCACAATCGTTGGCTTATATATGTTCTAAAAAGGGGATCAGCCTTTGAAGAACAAGATACCTCAGTAACATTTGTAAGAGACGACACGCACATAGACAAAACACACCTAGACAAATAAAAAGCACATAGAGACAAAAACGCACATAGCCTTAGGACCGAACTAGACACAAGACTGACTGACCGGACTGTCTCTTACAAATGGAACTTTTTGAGGTTGGAAACGTACCATGTTCGGGGGTACTTGTGCTCCTGACACGTGAGTCAATTTGTAAGACCCTTTGCCGAGGACTTCTGACACCCGATATGGACCTTCCCATGTGGATTCGAGTTCGCCCAGCTTTTCTGCTCGGCTTACTTCGTTGTTTCTCAAGACGAGATCTCCCACTTGAAATTGCAGCTTTTTCACCCTTTGGTTATAATACCGGGCTACTTGCTCCTTGTACTTGGCTGCTTTTATGCAGGCCAATTCTCTTCTTTCTTCGGCCAGATCTAGTTCGGCTCTCAGTCCGTCATCATTCATTTCTGAGGAGAAATTTAGAGTTCGGGGACTGGGTATGCCGATCTCAACCGGAATCACGGCTTCAGTGCCGTACACCATCGAGTTCGGCTCCGGTGTGACTTCGGTCATTTCGCCTGCCTCTGACTCCGGCTGTTGTGATTGCTATGCTTGATGGTGCCGATCTGATTGCTCGGCACTTTTAAGCGCAATCTGCAAACACTCTTGCTCTTTTTTGATCACCTCGGATGACCGCTATCCCTCCTTTAGTGGGGAAGGAGTTCGGCGAGGAAGCCTCTGATCGCTATGATCGGGCTTCTTTTTGTCTTCTCTAGATGAGCTGTCTAAAGACCGTTTTCGACGGTCTGCCTCATCGGCACGAGAAAACTGGTCCGCAATGTCCCACATCTCTTGAGCTGTTTGCGGACTGCATTCCACGAGCTTTCTGTAGAGAGCTCCGGGCAGGATTCCATTTTGGAATGCCGAAATGACAAGTAGATCGTTGAGATCATCTACTTGTAGGCATTCCTTGTGGAATCTCGTCATGAAGTCGCTGATCTTTTCGTCGCGACCTTGACGTATAGAAAGCAGCTGAGCCGAAGTGATCCGGGCTTCCGCTTTCTGAAAGAACCTCCTGTGGAAAGCATCCATTAGATCTCGGTAAGATCTAATGCTGCCTTGGGGGAGGCTATCGAACCACCTTCTCGCGTTCCCGATAAGCAGCTCGGGGAACAGCTTGCACATATGGACCTCATTGAGACCCTGGTTCGCCATGTTATACTGATAGCGTCCCAAGAAATCATGAGGATCCACTAACCCGTCATAAGTCATCGACGGAGTTCGGTAGTTCTGTGGCAAGGGAGTTCGGGTGATATCGTCTGAGAACGGAGTCTTCAATGCTCCGTACATGGCGAACCCGACATCTCTTCGGTATGGAGGAGATGGAGATCTCCTGTGATTCCGGTACCGAGGAGGAACAGGAACATGTCGGGGTTGAGGATTCTTCTTCCTGGAAGACACGGCACTACTGCGGTAGTGACTTTCATGTCTGGAGGAGGAGGGAGAATCCACCGTTTTCGTCTTCGGCTGTTGGCTCTTTTGCAGGAAGGCTAAGAACTCATCCTGCTTCTCAGCCAAGAACAGCTTGACAGCCTCATTCAAATCAGGCTGCTGGGAAGACTCGGTGTGTGGACCTTTTGAGTGGCTTGTTCCTTCATCGTGAAAACTGGAAGTAGATGTCTCCCGAGGCTGTTTTCCGGACCTGCGGGCTGGACTAGCTTCCTCATGGTTTTCACGAACGGTATTACGGGTAGTATGTGATCTGGTATGCATTTTTTTTTTTTTTGGGGTGGAAAAAGGGTCAAAAATTCGCTTTATCACAAATTTGGTTCTCTGTTTCCCACAGACGGCGCCAGTGATGGTTTGGCGAATTTTTGATGGTGATGAATGCAGGAAAATATAGATCACGACACAGAGATTTACGTGGTTCGATTTACTGAGGTAAATCTACGTCCACGGGAGGCAAAAGGGGGCAGAGTTGTATTGCTTGATCTGTTTTCTACAGCTTACAATACAGACTTGCTATTTGATCTTTTATCTCTAGAGAACTTAACCTCAGCCTATCTGATCTAAGTTCTATTTATACATTGAACTAAGATCGTGGCTTGCATCACCACTAATGATGGTTGTGGATGTCGTGGAGGTCATGGAGATCCTGCATGGGTCCACTACCTCTTTGTTTGGTCCGCTTATCCCGCATGAGATCCTGCATGATTTGACACCACTAAATAGATCGTGTAGTGGTCATGAGATCCTACATGGGTCCACTATCTCCCAGTTCGGTCGAATACTGAGACCGAACTGCTGAACTATTGCCGAGCAGCTTTTGCCGATCTGAGAGTAGAGCTTGATTGGTCGACTTTTACCGAGCAGTAGGCTGGGACCGAACTCTTTGGTAATGCCGAACTGATTGGTCGGCTTTTACCGAGCTGTAGGCTAGGGCCGAACTCTTTGGTAATGCCGAACTGATACTCTTCCTTGGGCTTTGGGTTGATGGGCCGTCACTGCTATTGGGCTTGTTTAATACGTACTCCATCAGAATGCATCCATTTTGTTTGTTTTGTATATTTATATTAGCAAACATGTTATTGAATGTTTTTGAAGTCACTTACATAGTTACATCTTACATGGTTGAAGAAATTGAATAAAAGGAGAATTGTATAAGAAAAATGTAACAATGAGGGCAATATTTTTGCAAGAAGAACTCAAATACTAGTAAAACATATGAATAGATCATCTTGAAATCATTTGTAAATGTAATGGTCATCTTTGTAAAATGGAAACGAATGGAGAAAAAAAAAAGAACACCGTTTTTCAATCCTCGTGGGCTTGTGGTGGAGTCGGTTGACTTCCTAACTCTACCCTTATTTTGTAAAAATTTTGAATGAATTAAATTATTATAACGTAATACTCCTTGCTTTCCTTGTTAATAAAGAGAATTCTTTTCGACACGGAAATTAAGAATAATGTGTTAAGTAGATGGAGAATAAAGCAAGAGAGATGATATAAATAAAGTAAGAGAGAGAGTTACTTTTGGTCAAAAATTAGAAACGGCTTAATTATTTTGAAACTTATCAAAATAGAAAAGTGATTAAGTTTACGTAAAATGGAGAGTAATAAATTTATTGAGTTGAAACCAAATAACACAAACTGAACCGAGTGAGAAAATTTTAATTATATATTTTACAAGAGTATTTTTTTTGTAATGTTGCTGGGTGAAAAGAATATAATAGTGAGTAGTAAATTATTATTATTATTATTATTATTATTATTATTATTATTATTATTATTATTATTATTATTATTATTATTATTATTATTATTATTATTATTATTATTATTATTATTATTATTATTAAACGGGCTGGATTTTATTGTTTGTTGGATAAAGCCCATATAGAGGCCAGCCCATTATCCTTCATCACTCATTAATAAAGCCCTTCAAAGTTGGAGCCACACTTTGTCTCCTCAGCAGCGAAAAACCCTAGCCGTAGAGCAAGCGTCTCACATTTACCGGAAGCAATGGTAAGCCATCTTTTCTTAGTCGAGCGATTGCCGGCGGCGTATGTATGGCATTAACTGACTGTCTCTATCTGTGTCGTCATAGGCTGACGTTAATCCAGATGTCACCGCGGCACAGCCGAAAAAGAGGACGTTTAAGAAGTTCAGTTTCAAGGGCGTCGATCTCGATGCGCTCCTTGATATGCCCATTGATGAGCTCGTCAAGCTCTTGAACGCTCGGGCGAGGCGTAGGTATGCCATTTTATCTTACTTTTTTCTCTAAGAATTGTGTTGGACGTTTTTGTTTTCGCGAATTAGGTTTTATTTTTTCCTTTGTATTTTTATGGTTTCTGCGTTTTAAGAAATCAATTTTTAACCCGTGATGATTGTTGCCGAAAACAGGATCGGATAAATTCAATAATTTACAATACGTTTTTGATTGCTTGTCATATTTTTGTATATGTTGCTTAGATTTAATTTCCAACATTATTAGTATATGCGAACTGTGCGCATAGTTGCGTGTGAGTGATACTTGGTTGTAGATGAATTTGGATAGATCTCGTTTGATTGAAACAGTGTCGAGTTTGTCTTGAATTGATTTATAGTGCTGCTGTTTTTCGTTGTGCATATGTATAGTGTTTGTATGATATTGTGAACCAGTTGATTCAAACCAATTTGAATGCCACATTTGGTTGTATATGTGTTGTGCTTGGGTGGGGATCCTCTGCTGTGCTGAAAAGCACAGCAGCCCCTGCTGCCTCACCCAAAAAATAAAATAATCAAATAAATAAAAATAAATTTAATTAAATAAATATATATTATTTTAATGTTTTGTGTGAGGCAGCAGGGGCTGCTGTGCTTTTCAGCACAGTAGAGGATCCCCTCCCGTTGTGCTTACGGTCTCAACTCTTTTCAAAATTTTAATTTTTAATTGTAAACGCTCAGGTTCCAGAGGGGTTTGAACAGGAAGCCAATGGCTTTGATCAAGAAGCTTAGGAAGGCTGTAAGTTATCTTTACTTTTGTGGTTGTATCCCTGACATCAGACTGCTAGTTCCGCTGTGTTCTAGTAGTAAACTTTATAGTCAAAACTCAGCTGCATTTCATTTACTCTGGCATTGATGTGGTTTATTATCACAACTTATGCAGAAGCTCGAAGCTCCTGCTGGTGAAAAGCCCGCCCTTGTCAGAACCCACCTCAGGAACATGATCATCGTCCCTGAGATGATCGGGAGTGTCCTTGGGGTGTACAACGGCAAGACCTTCAATCCAGTTGAAATCAAGCCTGAGATGATTGGTCATTACCTTGCTGAGTTCTCTATATCATACAAGCCAGTCAAGCACGGTAGACCTGGTATCGGTGCCACACACTCATCGAGGTTTATTCCTCTCAAGTGAGCATTCTATCAGTGGAAGGGGGCATTCTTCTGTCAGTGGGTGGAAGGAGGTTTACTTTAAATTCCTAGGTTTTGGTATTTCTATGTTTTTCTTGGAGCATTGGATCTTTAAACTATTTTTGCTGTCTCACAAATTTACCCAACTGCAAGCTTTTGATTATGAGTGCTATCGTTTTTTGAGCTTATTGTCTATTATATGCATGCTTCACTTGAGTTTTTCTATAATTATTTGCTGTTCATAATTAATACTCTATATAGATTAACCTTTGAAAAATCCATGATGCTAAGTTGCACTTCATGAAAAAGTGCGGATTTTGGCCAACAAACATGCACTGCAACAAAAATGGTAATTTGGTTAAGTATAAATTTATTGAGATTTGTAGCATTATCAGACTTGGGTTTGGTCACCCAAAGTCAGTGACTTAACATTAATTTTATCGGTAGAGTGATGTCATTTTAAACAATTCTCAAATTGAAAGAGGAAACGATATTATAAAATCAAATAACCTAAAACTCCAAAAATCCGTTAGTACGATGTTGTGGTATTATTCCAGACTTCAAATCCCCAGTGTGTTACTGGTTCTACATTTGTGTTAGAATTGGTTTCTACTACTTAGACGCTTGTTTCTTGTTTCATCCAATGCTATATTTAAGCGTCCGCCATTGTGGCGTCGAAGGTCGGATACGGACGTCCCGTGAGGACGTCGCGTGTCCTCGGACGTGCGGGCGACGGGCGGTCGGACGTCCGGTAATTATTATTTTTTTTAAACTCTATATAAACGGCTCGTTGAACTTCATTTCATTCGCACCACTTGTGTTAACAAGTTTCTCTCTTCTTTTACTACATATTTCATTTCTACTTAATGGAGAACGATAGGAACTCCCCTGCCACGAGCGAGTCGCAGACTCCGGCTTTTCCCATCGACCTGGAGGGAAACGTTAGCGGAAATGCGACAACAGTTCCGACAATGTCGGGGATGGGTGGAATGGGTGGAATGATGTCCCCTTATATGTACAATTGGATGAGTGGGATGGGTGGTATGATGCCCAGGGCTGCGGGGATGGGGGGCATGACCCCAAATATGATGATGCCGGGGATGATGGCGGGGATGGGGATGGGGGGCATGACCCCAAATATGATGATGCCGGGCCGGGGATGGCGATGGGGGGCATGACCCCAAATATGATGGGGATGAGTGGGATGATGCCGGGGATGATGGCGGGGATGATGCCGGGGGGAGGGGGTGGCAGGGGCCCACAAGCGGACGATGTCTATCGGCCAGTTATCGATATGACTGATACCCCCTCCACTTATGTTCCGGAGACTCAGTTCACCAGCTTGGAAACTTTCTCTTTAGAGGAGTTGGGGCTATCTCCAGTCATGGAGACTCCAGGCAGGGGGAAGGGACGTGGCAAGGGCAATGGGAAAGCCCCGGGCTCTTCCTCGCGAACGGTGGCAGAGGAGGAGGATGAGGATGAGACGGGAAAGAGGACGGTATGGAGCCCGTGGGAAAATATCGCGCTTGCGAAGGCTTGGGTTTCAGTAGTCGATGATCCCTATGTCGGTGCCAACCAACATATTGACAGACTGTGGTATCGCATCGCTGAAGCATTTGCAATTTTCTCGTATTCCGTGTCAAAATTATAATTCCGTTACGTATATTTGTGAATTTGTGATTTTTTTTTATTGCGGGAAGTCCTAGTGGGAAAGGCGATGGGAAGGGCGGATTGTGAAGGGGATGTCCTAGTGACGTGGCAGTGGGATGGGAAGTCCTAGTGACGTGGCAGGAGGTGTTTTTAGGATGTCCTAGTGGATGTCCGAGTGGGACATCCGACCACTGGAGATGCTCTTACAGTTTTATACCTACAATCATTAATTAGTATAGATGTTGAACAGCAGAGAGTTGCACTCTCCAAAAAAATCTAACCTTGCCGTGAATAAGAATCTAATACTCGAACAACAAAACTAGATACTAACTAAGTTGAGTCAAAACTTTTGAGGACAGATATTAAGAAATTGTGTTGAAAAGTAAGAGAGAGAAATAAATTAGGAAAGATGAAGAGAGTAAAGTAAGTGATGAAATATAGTTAGAGGAGATTGGATATTTTGTTTTTTTGGTCAAAAAAAGGAAATGAGTGAATTTAGTTGGGACGGAGGGAGTAAATAACAATCTAAAATTCCAAAACAGGTAAGTAGTAAGCCCAACAAATTTCCAACTTAAATAAATTGCGTTACTACATAGAGGAAAATGTCATCTAAATATATCCAGAAAACCTTGGCTGCTCCAAATTTGGATACATCGACTGCGGTTGATTTAGTCCACATCAAGATCCGACGAGCCCTTTGTGGCGCGCGTAATACATTATAAGGACAAAAAGTACCGCGCAAAAAATCCCTGTCAAGATGACCACCTGGAAATCAAGCAAATAGTTTGAGCTGTAGTGAACAAGAATTCATCGACCTAACATTAAGCAATTCGATCATCACTACTGACCCATTTAAACATGTATCCATGATCATCATTCCATGTGTATGGAATGTTCATACCGAAAATTCCAGCTACCAAAGAGTAAATGGATAAGCATACTGTTCCAGCGCTCAGAAACAGCTCCAACTGGCACAAGACGCGGAAAATATCAGCATTTTTGGCAAGGCAGTGAAGTATATGAGTAACTAGATTGGATCTGCTAACAGAGACCTGGATGAGCTGGTTACGATGATTATCAAGCTGCAATGAGGTGCAAAATTGAGGTTTAGATTATTAGATATTTGTAGAAAAAAGGCATATCAAGTAAAATATTGGTTGTTTCTTTACCTGGATATTGATATAATCTTCAGTGTTATCGATGTATTCACGCAACTGAATAACAGAACAGAGAAAATTATTAGAAAACAATCAATATAATGATATTTGGAAACATGAAATTAACTACAGAAAACCATTATTATGCAACATTTGAAATGATTTATACTCACATTTTAAACAGATTTATATTCACATTTTAGAGACTATGTTTTCGAAGGGCAAGTATAATGGTTTACATACCGTGGTCAATTTGTTCAACGTGCCATCAATCTGCATGAAGTAGGCCTGTAAAATAAATAATAAGTCGTCTATCAATTTTCTTAATAGACACAGCCGAGAGGAAGATGGTTTAACAAATTACCTTATAGATCTGTAAAATAGATACTAAGTCGCCTTCCTTTTTCTTAAGAGACCCAACTGAGGGGAAAGGTGGTTTGAATTACCTCAAGAAGCATTTCAAGTTCCTCAACATCATTTTCATCCCCACGCATGGTTGCTATACTTGCCCTACTGGCCTTGGATATCTTAGAGCCTATGGTAGGGGATGCAAGGAACCAACTGGCTGCACCCGAGCCACTCACAGGTGATGCACCAGCCAACTTCCTCGATAAGTAGAGGTCGGCCATATCATCATCGTCATCCAAAAGCTGTTCCAGTTCGTCTCGCACCTTCAGAATGATAAAGGACAAGTCTATGAATTAATTAAAAAAAATCAGTATGCAAAGAAGCATATAACACAAATATAACCAGCAAAGTAAATACATGCTTGTCCTATACAAAGTGATATTTGCAATGAACGTCTCTTAATTTAGCTTTGCAAATATCAGTTTCTGACAAAAAAACATTAAAGCACAAGAGGAGTATATGTCATTGTTAAAAGCAGTGCAATCAACTGAAGAATAGAAAGGAAAACAAATGCCAAACTGTAAACAAGTTGAGGTTCTACCTTTTGAACACGAGCAGTCAAGCGAGTCATTTGACTCTTTAACTTTCGTACCCGGTCTAGATTACGGCTACTAATCTGTAAACAAGTTGCATACAGAAAATGAAGTTCAAAGTTATCCGTAAAGAAAAGAAGTCAGTGTCCATAAAGGATACGTGTGTCAATAAACTAAAACTAAGTTTGATAAATTGAATACAATTAGGGGGTGTTTACTTTGAGTGACAGGAATAATTGATAAAAAATAATCCATGCTAATCCTCTGTTTATATCAATCGACTAGTTTTGAGCTTGTTTGACCATCTTATCCTTCAAATACTCAATCATAGGTTTCATCAATCTATCCAATCAATCAAATCAAATGTCCTCTTAAATAATCAGGTTGTGGAAGAAAGATCAATCAGAGTTCCAACATAATCTACAAGTTCATAAAAAAAAGGATAGAAAAAGGAATTCTTCCACATAACATAGAACAATTATAGAACCCTACTCTACTATGTTGAAGTTAGATTTCACCCTTTTACCAATTTCATAGTATTATATGTGAAAAACAAAAATATATTACCTTTGATGTAAGCATATCCAAAGCTGGGTAAACTGCACTCTCTAATTCAATTGTGCGAGCAGAAAGGAAACTACAAATAGCTTCCAGTGCAACCTCAAGGGCCCGAAACTCAAATGGAGAATCTGCAGTTTATAGTGAGCCTATCAGCATTTGCATGATATTGCATTGTAAAGAATGTCAAGAGAGAAAGCTTTTCAAAATTTACATAAGATCTCAATGTAACAAAAGCAAAAAAAGAATGTCCAGAGAGAATGAGAGTACTGCAACGAAAACCACACTTCCCACATAGGCAAAACAATGAATTTAGAGTATACCATCTTCTTCACCAGTCTCATCATGTTGTGCAGGCAACTCCTTGCCATCAGGCACATCACCATTAACTTCTTGATTATCAGTTAGTGGTTTCAATCTCCTTCGGAGGTCTTCCACTATAGGAACAACATTATCGTCCAATGGATCACGAAGCAAAACCTACAAATAATTATTTTGAAACTGCGTCACATATAAGTAAAAACATTAGTTTCTACGAGGCATTTCACAATTTTAGTTTATTATCATGATACTTAAGCAAACGCACATAAGTTCAAACTAATCCAACTGTAATCCTGCTCAAGCACCACACTATGCTGGTTATAGTTGATAGATTTGGTCCAAACTAATAAGCTATAATATCATTAATGTCTCACAAACTAAAAAAACAGGAATAAACGATTTGAAACAAGAGTAATGTTACATAAGAAGAAGAGATTAAACCTCACCTCTTCAGATGTGATTATAGCCTTGATATGCTGCAGCAACAGAAAGAAAAGACATTTAATAAAAGAAATTTACCAAAATTCAATAACATAGTATCACACATAATTAAAGAATATACAATGAAACATAAAAATGATCAAAGGTCACATTTTAACAATGATGTTCAGAGCCCATGCTTTTAATCTTCAAATTTTTGAAACCTTCACTGTTCCAAACTAGTAATTGACAGAGTTCGAGAAAGGTAAGATGGAATTCAATTCATAAGCCGGAACTAGTAGAAAACAACAACAATTACATAAAACCCCCAAAAATCGACATAAACCCTAAAAAAGCTGAAAATTTTACTTCCAAATTGAGAACAATGGCTCTCTCGCGGCCGAGGATGGTGGACGGGTACGACAAGAGGGGATCGAGAATGCGAAGATCACGAGCGTGTATTTGCACGCGGTGCATGATCGCGTATTTGTCGACATCCAGAACGATTTCCTGACCCGATGAATCCAATAGGATCCAATTGCGCGACCCGCCGCCCTTCTTCTTCAATCCGCCGACGGCATTCAGAGGTTCCGCTGGCACAACGTACCCTCCTTCTCGGCCCGTCATCGAAAATTCACATCAGTTGGTAAGAAGAATTTTTGCTGGAATTTCACGCAAATGTGTGATTTTAATTGGATTGCATGAATTTGAGCGTTTGGATTATCTACTACTCTTTGCTATCGCTGTTTCTGTTTGTGTGTGTTTTTGAGAATAGTGTGTGTGTTTTTGAGAATAGTGAAGAGGTTGAGTTTTCTCCTAATAATAAAAGAAATAAATGCTTGTATAATCACATACATTCCTTTTGCTTATTATTGCTGACATGTGATTATCTTATTCACTCTATTTTTTTATTATTGATAATTACTACTGTATAAATTGTTTTCCTAATTTTTCAATATACCAAATCAATACCAATAGAAGTTGTAAGTTGAGAAATTAGAATACATTAATGCGATTTCTAAAGATTGGAATTTTATTAATTTCTTTAAATTGTTTAACCGAAGGCTATATAAAAAAGGTATGAGGGAATCGTAAAAGATAGCTTTAAATTCAAGCGTGGAATTTTATTAATTTCTTTTATTCAGTATCAATACGAAATTTATGGTTTCTTTAAATTTTTACCTCTTAGTCCCAAATTAGGCGACACTAAATTCTATAAATACTTCTCCAAATTAATTTTATCATGATCGACTTCAAAATATTAATTATTCACAATTGAATGACTTTCCTTATCTAAACACACAAGTATTACGTGTGTTTCAATTTTCAAACAGCATTAAGAATATAGTGAATACAAATGCAATGAATCCGTTATTTAGGTTGGAACATCAAGATCCGAGAAGGCCTTTGCAGTAGGCGAAAAACATTATAATGCAAAATAGAAGCGAGCTAAACATCCCACTGCTGATGACCACCTACAAACAAACAAACATGAAGCAAATAATTAAACAGTTTAATTGAGTGAACAAGAATTAATGGCATCAATCTAGCATAACATGAAGCAACTACTCACCCATTTAAACATGTATCCATGATTGGTGTTCCATGTGTATGGAATGTTCATACCGAATATTCCAGCTACCAAAGAGCTTATGTCTAAACATAGGTTTCCGGTGTTGAGAATCAGATCCAATTGAATCAGACGATTCCGATCTTTATCTAGCTGCGACCGATCGATATATGAGTTACAAATCCGAGTTTAATCATATCATATCATATCATATGATGCACAACCACGTCATTCTTTGTTTCTTTACCTTGATTCTCACATAAGCATTCGCATTATCAATGTGTTTCCCTAGCTGAATTACACAATACATAAAACTTAGTAAGTACTATTATAATGCAATAAGATGATGATCTACATACCGTACTCAATTTATTCAATGTGTCATCTATTTGCATGTAATACGTCTGCAACACAATAGTAAGTGATAAAGTCATCTATCAAAGTTCAATTGAACTTGAGGAGAATATGGTTCAAGAATTTACCTCAAGAAGCATTTCAACTTCATCAACATCATTTTCATCCCTGGGCACGGTTGCACTAGCCAACTTCCGTGACAAGTAGAGTTCGGCCATGTCCCCATCCTCGTGCAGAAGCTGCCCTAGTTCGTCTCGCAGCTTCAAAATCATAAAGGATGATAAGTCTATGAATAAATTTCACCAATGCAAGATCATAAGGGGGGTTTGTTCTACCTTTTGAACACGAGCAGTCAACTGAACCATTTCACTCTTTGACTCGCGTACACGTTCTAGATTACGACTACAAATCTGGAAATTAACAAGTTGAATAGAGAAAATGAATTTCAAGAGTTTAATAATGCATTAGATATGAAATGCTAACAAATTACCTTTGAGGTAAGCCTATCCAAAGATGGGTAAACTTCAGTCTCGAGTTCAATTGTGCGAGCAGAAAGGAAACTACTGATAGATTCCAATGCCACCTCTAGTACTCGAAACTCGAATGGAGAATCTATTGTAAAGAAAACAAAGAATGTTCATGTGTGTTGCATCAAGCAATCAAAACTACATATGCAAAACAAAATACTAATGAATTTAGTATAGTATATACCATCTTCACCAATATGTGAAGAGCCATCACCATTAGCTTCCTGATGATCAATTTGTGGTTTTAATCGCCTTCGGAGTTCTTCTACGATAGGAACCACATTCTCGTCCAACGGATTGCGAAGCAAAACCTACAAATAATTATTTTGAAATTGCATCACATATTAGTATTAGAATACTTTAGCAAGTTAAACCCATCACAAATAATTTTAGTGCTTAAATCAAAGATTAGTAATTTCTTTTGCTTGATATGAAATTAAGTTGAAACTGTAATTGCGGCTCACGTTAATAGATTTAGTAATTCAAAAGCATAAAACCTCACCTCTTTAGATGTGATTATGGCCTTGATATGCTGCACCAATAAACAATAATGTTCAGAGGTAATAATAATAATAATAATACTAATAATAATAATAATAATAATAATAATAATAATAATAATGGTGATGATGATGATATAAATAGGAAAGACAATCTCAAAAAAAAAACAGCTCAGGAGATTCAAGAAAGTAATACGTATACATAATTTGATTCAAAATTTCAAAACATCACTGTTCCAAACGACTAAAGAAAGATCCAAGCAATAAATTTAAGAAACCCCCGAAAATCGATTAATACATAAACATAAACCCTAAAGAAAAGTGAAAAAATATTATTTGAAAATAGAAAAATATAACATAAACCTAAATAAGAGGAGAAAGTTTACTTCCAAATTGAGAATAATGGCTCCGTGCCGGGCGAGGATGGTGGGTGGGTACGACAAGAGCGGGTCGAGAATGCGAAGATCACGAGCGTGTATTTGCACGCGATGCATGATTGCGCATTTGTCGACATCTAGAACGATTTCTTGACCCGTTGAATCCAAAACAATCCACTTGTGCGACTGCGACCCGCCCCCCTTCTTCTTCAACCCGCTGAAAGCCGGCACAACTAGTAGCGGATCCAGCATCTTCGATTTGGTTCAGCTCTGATTTGAATTACGTTAAATAATTATAACGACTTGTAATTCTTGCATTTGCATGAGCGTGTTTCTTAGCAACTAATGTTGAGAGTAAATTTTGCAAACAATAGTGTGATTATAAATACGGATAAATTTCTATTTCGATTTGGATTAATATCCAATCTACTTAGGGAACACTTGATTTAAAAACTAATTCGGTTAAACTATATTAGGAAAAAACTACAAAAAACACAAAAATAAGATCACACGAGTTTATCTTTTTGTTGTTTTTCAGTTTAGGATTTAATGTCAGTTATTTTATTCATGTCAAATTCTATCCCCTCCCTTAATTGCATAAATTTATTTATTTATTTTTATCTTTTCCTTTCCAATTAGCAATAGGATTTTTGTTACCTATATATATATATATATATATAGGCTTCATTACTAGTTCGAATATGAGCTTATGTTCGTTTCCCTCATATGTTGGATCATTCATGAGAGCAATTTAACGCACAAATTAAAAGGGAAGATGTTGGAATCAGTGAGAGCGAAATATCCGGGGGGAAGGAAGAAGGGAGGGTGGGTAGTGGTGAAGTCGACGGGGGCGGTGGAGGAGGTCGGGAAGCAGGCCGTGATGCAGCGAACAGGCCTCCCGAGCCGAGATCTTCGTATGCTGGACACTGCTCTCTCTTACCCCTCCGCCATCATGGGGCGAGATGAGGCCATCGTCGTCAATTTGGAAAGCATCAGCTGCATCATCACATCCACACACATGATTTTCCTCAATTCCAAACACCCTTACCTCACCTCTTTCATCAACAATATGCAACAACTCTTTCGCCATCGCCAACATTTTTACACCACTAAAGAAGCGCCAACGGATCAAGAGAATGTGATTCTGCCGTTTGAATTTTTCGCGCTCGAGGCGTGCCTCCAAGCTACTTGCAAGAGCCTGGATGAGGAAGTATGAATACATTTCTTATGCAACTTTTTTTTTAGATTTAATTTAATTTTTTAACTATTTTAATAATGGATATTTGTGTGAAAGCAGGCAACGAGACTGGAGCAAGAAGCTCATCCGGCATTGGATAAGCTCACTTCCAAGATTAGCAATCTCAATCTAGATTGGGTACGAGTTATTAAGACGCGTTTGGTTGCAATAACCGGCCGCGTGCAAAAGGTATATAGGGTCTGTTTGGTAATTAAATGTTCTTATATGCTCCTCAAAATATAGTAGTAGTAATAAAATCTATCTGACGTATTAGGTGAGGGATGAGTTGGAGCATTTGCTAGACGACGATCAAGATATGGCACAGATGTATTTGACAGAGAAGTTAGAGGACGACGAAGAGGAGGATGTTAGGCCCAATTTGGAGGCAAACGAGCAGCAAGTCGATGTGGAGGAGCTCGAGATGATTCTAGAAGCATATTTTGTGGAAATGGAAGGCACTTTGAATAAACTATTAAATGTAAGGCATTTAGGCATTCGTTTTGGGAAAATGATATTAGTATTATAATTTTGATGAGGTGTGTTTATGTTGATATAGTTGAGGGAGATGGTGGAGAGCAGAGAAGAATACATAAAAACAATGTTGGATGTGAAACAGAACCAGTCTCTGCAAACACAAGTGGTGATCAATACAACGAGTTTGGCGGTTGGCACCCTTATTGTGCTCACAGGGGTGTTTGGCATGAACATTGGCATCGAAATGTTCGATCCCACGAAATATGGGACGTCCGACTTTCTCTGGACCGTCGGTGGAGGCACCATGGCCTCGGTTTTCTGTTGTGTTGTGGCAGTTATCTGGTACAAGAGCCAAGGTCTTTTGGATTAAAGAGGAACAATATTCTTGCAACCTCACTCACCCCTTAATCAATATTAGCTTCTTAGTTATGATTGTTGCTTAGTGTTTTAATAAATTTTAGATGAGACATTATTCAAATATTAGATGAGATGATGAGCTGATATGATCTTAAATATTCTGGTAGATGTCATAATTTAAATTGTATCATCAATTTAATTGCATTGATCATAATTTTCTTACATGTCTATTCATCAATACAAGAAGCATAGAACAAATATTTATGAGTAGCCCATTTTAATTTATCAAATAAAAGGAAAAACCAGCCCAATTTATGGCCCATCTTAATCTTGCGATTGAAAAGATTATGGAGTACATTGTAAGGTCTCAATAATTTATAAATCTTTCAAAGTGTTTGGATAATTAACCTTAAGTTTTAAAAGTAATTGAATCAACGTACACTATAAAGTGTATAATATATATTCTTACGAAAGATAATATTATACAAATTAAATTTTAATCAAGCCATTAACAAATAACAATATTGAATTTCTAAATAATACTTGGACATCGTCACACACAAATATTTTACAAATCGTTTCGGTACATTATTTTCTTTATGTACCAAATAATTATTATACTAACATTTTCGTAAATATATCTAAACTTAAATGATGAGACAATATGTGATATTTTGGGCATTTGGCAAACAAATAAATGAAAAAATTGTATCTATATATGTATGTATATGCAGCATAACACATGCAAGTGCTCCCTACCTCCCATCATGCTTGATTAAATTACAGCTCATATATCAAAGCAAACCTTAATTGACTTACATAGTTACATTTACCAACATGACCATTCAATCAAAATTAAATACCAGGTTCAATCATCCAGATAAATTAAAAGTAGTAGCAAGATTAATTAAATACCGAATAAAATATAGATTTGCTAGGTCACATGGTCATGTTCCCTTCTGCACCCTACCTAGTTTAGATACTACAATAATCATGAAATAATAATGTTAATAAAATATTAGTAGCAAGTTACGAAGAATCTTGTAATTGAAAAAACAAATTTCATTTTTTAATTAATAAAAAGACATAAACACAACTGTGACAGCCAAATCAACAATTTATTAACCAAAATGAGTCATAAACTTTAATCATAACAAACCAGACAACAGATGATGCGTTTGCTTCTTGTTTAATACAAATTTGTCCATAAAACCTTCATATCTATATGTTACAATAAGATACAGACAATACTTCATCAAAAAACTACAAAAAAAATCACAAAAACCGAAATATAATGATACATAATTTGACCATCATCAAACCAGTGGTTTATCACATAATATTCCATTAGCATCTGCTCTTGCATTTCTCCATTGCTCTTGGTGCTAAATATTGATTTAAAAAAACAAAGAAAATGAGTACTAATTATTTATCAATTTACTAGTATATGAAATATGACTATTATTGAAATATTGATGCAAGTGTAACATACCTAATCCAATCGCCTCGGATCCTTTCATAATTCGGAGACGCTTGCATGAATCAACAAACATCCTGAATGAAATATTTATAGTAATTCATTGTTAAAAATGATCCAAACTATAGATCTATAATAGTACTATCATACTATTATTGTTAGTATTGAAAAAAATAAATAAAAAAGCTTGAAATATATACTTACTCCCATGGAACATCACCAACAAGCATCCAGTCACCATCCTTATCTTCATAACTAGGAACATATTCTGAGCTGTTCAACAGATCCATCAATTTCCTCTCATTCATGAAGTCTATCATTCCTTCTGTCCCATAATTCCCTATATATACACCAAAATCAAATAATTAAATCAAGCAATCACACAACAATATAGTTTTTGTCAATTGATTTGAAGGTGTAGGTGTTACCCATGGTGAAGGAGCTGAACATTTTGGCTAAGGCATCAGAGAGCTCTTGGTAGCTCTTGTACATCTTCAGGTCGACCTTGCGTAGGTAGGGGGCGCCGTCCATCGACACCTTCACGAAGGCGGCGCCACCGCTGCATGCCGCCTTCTCCGACTCCTCGCCCTTGTTCTTCTGGTGGCTCATGACGTTCTTCCGAAACGCCCTCACCGGCGGCCATCCCACCACCTGTGCCCTAGAAATTCAATCAAATCAAATTAAATCAAACTGAACACTAGATCGAGAGGGAAATACGGCGCGATCTCAGAAAACTCACTTTGCAGGAGGCTTGATGTGATCCTTCGGAGGCAGCATAGCTTTCTCAGTGGAAGAATTCTGCATGTTTTCCTTCAGATCCAGATCATCAGATTCGTTTGACTGGAGGTTGAGTTTGAGATCGATCGTCTCGGAAAAGCCTCTCTTTCCCGTGATCTTCGCGGCGGCGCCGGGCAGGCCGAGGCAGAGCTCGGTCGCCTTCAGATTCAGGCCGACTTCCATTCGCCGGTTTTTTCTTCTCCTCCGATTTCCTTTTTCAATTGGAGTGGCTGTAGAAAAATGTGCGTGTTTGCAGTAATAATGATTATGAGAAGGGAGCAAGAGCAAATGTGTGTGAGCGTGGTTTGTGTGTATATATATAGCTGCATTGGGCTCATCATGTCCCGAGGAATCGCGTGCTGACACGTGGCGTTATGATCATCTTGGATCAAGAGCATTTTGTTAAGATAATGATTTAATTAGCCAGTAAATAAATGATAATGAATTCCCCTAAATCTCAGCTTTTTGTGATATGGTGAAATGACAAATAAGGTGCTTCAATTATTTAGTATGGTGTTTTTGTTTTACCAGTGGTGTGATGTGACAGTTTATTGCTCTGACAACTTTAATCTAAATAATTATACTACCACTCCCTAAATACATAAACATTAGTCTTATCTGAAAGTGTCAGTTATTTAAATACTATAGTGAGAATAATGAGTTCAGTAAAAGTCTTATTAATGATTAAAAAAATGTAAATGAAGAACGAATCCAATCACAAAGCAATTACAAAAAGTAGAAAGTTCATTATTTTGAGCTTTTGACATGGGTATCACCATTAATTAGAGATATCATAGTATTACTCTCTCTCTTTTTAGCATTTTAAAAGAATTATCATCATATCATCACCATATAGTCCAAATATACATGTGCATGTAGCAATGCTTATGTTGTAAAACTCAATATCATGAAATTGGAATGAATGGTTCGATGAATTATCTAAATATATGAATTGACTAATCATAGTGTTGCTTGTGGAAATATTCGTGACTCATCCAAAATGAACTCTTTCTGATAGTGATTACTTTCTGTACAAAACTCAGGCAATAGTCCTTTTCTTTTTTTTTTCTGTAAAACTGGCCTCAATCTTAATCGTTACAATTGATGCTTGCTTTGACTAAATTACGCTCTGTCTCTATGATACTAAACATTTTATTAAAGCATAAAACCAACTATTTTATATTACATTCTTAATTATGTGAGTCTCTTCAGAGATAAAAATATGTGTATGATGCAATGCAGAGATGCTTGAAAACTGCAATAGATGACGGACGAAGAACGAAAGAAGATATTGTCTCAAAATATGGGGCGGAGCTGTCCTGGCGTGGGATTCACAGCAGCTTCAAAGACTTGATTCAATTGAATTTTCTATTACTCACGGGCTGGCGGTGGAGTTGATCGATCTTCCGAATCCACCTTGATCCCACTTTAATTACAAAGAGGGAACATTTCCAAACCCTAGTTGTGCCCTAGTACCATAATCATAATCTTTTTTATAGAAACATTGCATGTGTTGGACCAAATTTGATGGTTCCTATCAACATTTTCTTAAATTATAATTTACAATATCTAAAAGAATGATGTATCTATTTTCATCTTTTGGAACTTGGTGCGTCAGTCGAAATCATGCAAGAAAACAAGTGACTGTTTTTCGGATTTGGGAAAAAAATACAACTATTTTTAATACCTTTTTGGCAAAACAAAGAAAAAATCAAAAGAAAGTGACTACCATTTGAGTTTACTTTTGGAGCTTTATTTTTTTAATGATAACCCAAGGTGATGTACATATATTCAATATGTGGATATGTTTCAAGTGATCCAAACAACCCCTAACAAAGATACATGAATATAGAAAAGAATAATCAGTTTCACATTTTGGACCACATTGTTCATGTAGTTAATAAATTAAAGTGTTAGGTAATAAAAATTCAAAGCCACACACATTTATTTTATTGTATAATGAGAAACAAATTTGATCAATATCTTGGTATTTTTTGAAATTTGATTCTGAGAATGTGCAAATGGATGGTAGACATGCGACTAAATATATATATTTATGTTACATGCATGGATATCTTCCATTTTAGGTTTCAAATTGGATTAGTTAAATTAAGTTGAATATTTCTATCATGATTAAAAGGTTGTGTTTATTTTCTTAATATAATGTATCAAATCAACTTTAGTCGAAATAAATAATCCATTATATATTTAATCCTCAAATAATATGAAGGAAAGATTAATTAATTGTGTGATGGGACTACTGAATTTGATGACAGAGAATAAGTTTGGAAATTCATGACACATATCAACATCTACTAAATCTTTTTTAAACAAACACAATCGAAATTAATTTGTCGGTAATTGATAAATAGTCCAAATTAATTATATGATTGTCAGTGTAAGCAATAAAGTACCCACTAATTAACTATTGAATTTACTTCTACATAGTTCGCCATTTCAGTGATCTATAATTTAAATTATTAATTCTCATGCCTATCAAAGGCATGCTTATGTTCTTGGCTCGGACCTCCGTTTAGAAGGTTTTGTCATGGTTAATTAGAACTTCTAATTTATTCCAAGATTCCAAATCAAATTGGACATTCGAGAAAAAAAATATTATTGTGGATGAAAGATTGGTACTCAAATTTCCCATTTTTACGAAGTCATTTGATTGAAAATTTGGAGTAGATTAAGGGAAGACAGTGATCAAAGTGGTAGGCTTGGTTGAGTACAATTTTCTATATATTATCCTTTTTTTTATCATGATGCTCATCATACTACTATTCGTAGGTCATCATTTAAATCGTTAAAATTCTCAGTAACATTACCAATGTTACATACCTAAAGAAGAATTAATCCTAAAAAATAATCTATTAGAAAATAAAGTTTATTTGATCTATAAATCACATATAAAATTCTTTACAAATCAATATGGGGCACTTGAATCCGTAAGTTATGATTTTCTCTTATTCAACCAATAAATCATTTTGGTAATAACACAAACTAAATGTCCATTATATTAATACAACTATGATTAACTGTTGTGGGTCACCCACACTGCAAATTAAATGTAGAAATATTTAAATGAATCTTGGAAACAATAATAAATATTCCATATGTTGGTTGAAAATGGGACAATGGATCCCCATGGCAATTGGTGGGGCCCCCCTATGAAATGTCTTAAAAGCGCACCATCTCTTCTTTATTTTGCCATCTAACACACGCTTCATGTGGTACCATTTTATTAATTGCTCAAATTCTTGTTATAATATTGTCTCTTGCAGTCAACAATTATTTCCCCCTTTTTCAAAATGTTTTTAGAAAAACTTTATTTTATCTTGTTACTTATTTCTTGGTCAATTAATCATCTTTTAACCTTTTCGAGTTGGACACGAATAATTATTGAAATCAGTATCTCATAAATAGGGGATACATCGATCTGGACGGATTATGTAAAAGATGTCAAATTCAATCAAATCGAATAAACACCTTGTACACCTATTATTTTACTAGCTTTGTGACAATATTGTAAATTATATACTGTGTATCAAATTTATTACTACTGCTGCTACTATTATGTTACTAGTTTTAATTGTACACCTATTATTTAATTTGTTTTAAAAGTCGACAAGCTATATATCAAATTCTATTTAATGGAAAAGGGAGCTGAATCTAGCAATTGGTTGCTTGGGTATTTATATTTATTTGGACACAACTAAGATCTCGTTTCTATTGTATTTCAGTTTTTGTCGTTATATTTTGGTTACATGCATAATTTATTAAATTCATTGTAGTAGTATATATTTATTTATGTACATAGAATATATCACACACTTAAAATTTTAAATACCTTAGTTATTAGTATTACCTTTGAAGTTAGAGAACAAAAAACTCATTGATTTATTTTATTTTTATTCTCCTATAATTTATAGAATTTAATATCATATTCAGAATATATCAATTAAAAAGCAGTACTATAATTTAGAAAGTCTCCATGAATCTAAGCATTTGTGTTCAACAATATGCTAATTTATGCACAATAATATGCATATTTATGTTCAATAATATGTATGCATGTATGATGTGTTTTGCTTTTTACCCCTCCTTAAACTTAAAATCAGTTTAGAGATTTAAAAAAACAAAAGATCTCAATCATTGGATAAACAAGATCATTAGATGAGATTGAGAAAAAATAAAATCAAATTAAATCAAACATCAAATTTTGCATCATATAATATAAGTTAGGGGCACAAAAAAGATGATGAAAATCCCCTACAATCAGATAGAATAACCTTTACAAGTGTAGATACGGCTTAGTTTGATCTTCTAAAGATTTTGTAGCAATCAAAATTCTCCACTTCATTTTGTATTATATATATGTGACAGGATTAACCTTTTGGTTGTTCCCCTATTTTATTGTTAAATGTAGTGTTTTTAATTATTTTATTATTATATTAGTGTGGATCTCGTTAGTGGTGCTAATCATGCCCAAACTTACTAATTATGTCGCACATTTAGGGAATGATATAGTAAGAATTAGTATCAAATAATCTAACACCAACCACTTTACTTTTCCTTGTGCAGTTTAAAGTTTTCGTATTTTAATCTTTGATAGCACTATAAGTTTATGATTTCGGCTTCTGCTTTTAGTCACCAAAGACCCTTTTCCTTACACACGAATAAACTATCAAAATTCTTGTAGTCAAATTATTATGGACTTAATTGGATGGATATTTATTCCAAATCGATTGTAAAAAGCAACAATGTAGATCTAATAATCAAATAAGATTTGTACTGAATAATAGTGATAGTAATTTTATAAAAGTTCACATATGTTTAATTTGTAACATTAATATTTTTATTGAGGATCAGACTGACTCAAAATAGTGGCTCAGGGAAGGAGCTAGTGTGGAAATCGAAAACTCAATAATAAATATATCGACCAAGAAGTGATTTTTCCTCATCAAGAAAAACAATATTTGTATATCATATCATGGAAGTATGACTATTTCATATGGATGGGGTAACCATGAGAATTAATTTTTTTTTGTCCAGAATAAGTTAGGAGTCAATTTTTGCCATAAATCTAATTTTTGAATTTCCCTGGAAATATAATCCAATTATTATTTGGACCAAAACAGAGAACAACTGTTGCTGTGACATTCCTTCCCATCACAATCAGACCCCGTTATGAATTTAATCAAGCCATTATTATAATTATCCAAAAATTAATTCTTTTTTCTGAAATTAATAATAACAACGACTGTGAGAGTGATAATATGCTATCCATGTTAAACTCTCGTTGTTTTTCATGTTTTTTCATTTAGATTTTTTTTATTAATAATAGCATCTCTTTCACTTATTTAAACCATTGATGGACCACCTCACGAGCCATTAAGCCCATGTCAGAGGCCCAAAACAATGTGTAATTTCAATCTATTTTCATCTTGTTGGTGAAATTGGAAAATCATTCTCCTATCTATAATATCATGAAAAATTGAAAAGTGGCGTGGTAAGATTAGCTGAAGATTAAATTAATCTGTAAAAACTAAAAAACGACGTTGATTAAATCATACAATTTAGCCAAAATTTAATATTTTTCATGAAATTTAAATTGAATAAAAAAGATCATAAATTCTGATCTCGTAGATAGATAGTGGTGAATGGATATGTGAGGTGTAAGTCACGAATTTGATATGATAAAATTAAAATTAAGTGACAAGTCAATCGATCAAAATAGTACTGCCTCCTCCATTTTTAAAAAATAAAAATATTTAAATGGCACGACACGAGTTTTAATGCATTATTGGTAAAATTGAGTAAGAGAGAATAATTGGTAAAGTAGTAGAAAATGAGAGAAAAATGAATAAGGTAAGAGAGAGGAAGAGAAAAAATAGTAAAAATAGAGTTAAGAGCATCATTAACCCTGGCCCAGTTTCAGGCCACAAGTCCCATCCACGTCATCATTCCTCTACAGTTGCGGCCCAGGCCACAACTGCTCTAACCCTGCAGGCCATAACCCGGGTCGCAACTAATAAATGACACTATTCACAACTTCGACCTATTTTACGTGTAAACATTGAAAACGTTGAATAATTATAACACGAGAAATTTATTTTTAATTTAAAAATAATAAATTATAAACTAAAAAACTAAAAATTATAACATAAAAAAATGCAAAAAAAATGCAAAAAAATTTAAAAATTAGAAAATGCAAAAAAAATTTAAAACTAAAAAATGCAAAAAAAAACGTCGATGGTCGCCCCTCTCCCTCTCCCTCTTCTTCATCTTCCTCCCTCTTCTTTGTTCCCCCTCCCTATTCTTCCTCTTCCAAATGCAAAAGAAATCAGAAAATTGGGCACCGTCGCCCCTCTCCCTCTCCCTCTTCTCCCTCTTCTTCCTCTTCCAAACGCAAAAATTCCAGCTCCGTCACGGCCCCTCTCCCTCCATCGCCGGGCCGGACCCCGGGATCGGCATGGGCGCCGGAAATCCGCCTCCTCTCCCGGGCCGGGACTCGCGATTTGCGGCCCGGCCTATCGCATTAATGATGCCCTAATGGATTGTGGTGTCCACTTCTTAAAATAACAGTTTAAAAAGTTTCTATTATTTAAAAACGATCCAAAATAAAAATAGTTTCTGTTTATAAGAAATGGAGATAGTAAGTTGTATAGTCTTTATACTTCATGCTTTCCTCTAAAGACAACCACGTTTCTTTGCTGTATTCTAACATCATTCTCATTTATGCTAAAATCTCATTTTTGTCTCTCACTATTTGTCAATCACCGCCATAAATTTGCTATCAAACAATCTCGATGCTAATAAATCGCTTATATAATTGTTGAATATAAAAATATTACTCCAAAAAGAAATGATTGGTAAAATAGTTATTGACGTGGCATGACTTTCAACTTGCAAAAAGTGTGGCTATGGTCTGCCCTGTTTTGGAGAAGTACTGACAGGGAGCTGATTTCAAACTCAATCAAATCGAATCCAAATCGAAAGTTGAAATATAAAACTAGTAGTACAAATAATCAATTGAATATCATGATAAATTACCATACCGAATCATCTTGGGAGAAATAAAATATTTTAGATTTATAGACACCATATCAAAAATATATAGGAGTAGTATATTCATTTCACTCGGTCACAAATTATTGTATGACCATAAAACTTGCATACAAGCAAAGAAACAAGGGCAGCAATTATAACATTATTAGACATGTCTAGTTTTAGGCTGATAACCCATGGCTTGTAGAGACAATAATCAAGCAAATCGAATAACGGACTTTATTATTAATTACTAATCCTAATCGACTTTTAATACTCCCTCCGTCTCATAATAGATGTCACACTTTCCTTTTTAGTTTGTCCCACAAAAAATATCACATTTTCTTTTTTAAAAAAAAGCTCAATCTCATATTAATATAAATATATTATTTTCTCTTTTCACCTAACATACAAAATAACATTCTACGGCTACTCTTATTTATTACAGCAAAAACTAGAATGAAATAGACATTACAAGTAACAGCCAATCGTGTGAAGTTGGAGGGCTCCACACGCTTTAGCTTTAGTGACAGAACACGTGCGCGTTGCGTTGTTGGGTTGGTGGGTGGAAGTTTTTGGGCCACAATATATTTTTTAATTTAATTTTTATTTTATTTTATTTCACTATGCTCTAATTAAGTTTTGCTAGATTGGTAAACTTGATTCTGCTATAATCTTAGAAAGTGGCATTAGGTATTATTATCCGTCCCTGGTTGGCATACGTTAGATGTGGATATGTGCTCATTGCTGTTTGGCTCAGGTATGCCAATGTCTCGATTTTAGGCATTATTACGGTGAATTGGTTAAATATTCTTCACTTTTAAATTCTCTAGTACTTGTCAAACAATGCACTTTTAAATTCTCTAGAACAACTCAACTGATGAGGTAGTTAAAGTTTTGTTTAATCGTTGTCTACATTCTTGAGTTTTCCATTTCTCGCTATGTATTGTTATCATATCCATCTAGTGGATGAGCATAACAGATAATGTTAGAATATAATGCATATTACCCCGTTGTTTTGTTTTCTTGTGTCCATTTGTTTCTTTACTTTTATAATGGTCTCAATAGAGTATTTGATTTAGTACTATTTATTTATTTTTTGCTGGTTTGTTATAGATTGCACAACTCAAGTTGAGGGTATATTTTTCAAGCAATAATGTTTTTATGATAAATAGAGGTAGGGTTGGTGAGTGGTGAGTAAACAGAAACAATGATGTGTGACTAAATTTAGAGCACACAAAATAGCTTAGAACTTTAGAGCATATCCATAACATGTGAAGGAAGTGCAGTACAATGAAATGGACCCATAACTAGTGATATTTATGCTCTGGATCCAGAGATGCAATTTAACACCCACGGATTTATTGCATGAAACACCAATATTTTATCCTATTCAGAAAATAAAACTCGTGGAGCCGGAATTCACTAGCTAACGGCTAGAGAACGTTCTTGCTGACTTCATATGCCATTGTTTGAGCTGAGGAGGAGTTAATTTTTTCTTTTCATAGCTATCTGAGTTATTTTCCGATCACACATTATTAACAAGGATTGGCAAAATGAAACAACGGAAAGATCATGATTAAGTTCATGGGTGAAGCAAAATTGTGATTTTGTGTATTGAATGTCCAAACATTAATATATAGTAGTAGAAATTTTATTTAAAATATTTAGGGAAAGAGAAATTGTAGAAATCAAACCGATATTATCTTTTTCCTATTCTTCAACTAACCTAGCCTAACGACATTTAATTTGTTGTCTTTACATCTTGCGAAAGAGCATAACATTTAGTAGACATAAAATGATTAATGTTTGTGTTTGTGAATTGAATAATGAAATACAACATATGTGCCATGATGAGTCCGCGAATTTTTGATGGTGATGAATGCAGGAAAAACGCAGATCACGACACAGAGAATTTACGTGGTTCGATTTACTGAGGTAAATCTACGTCCACGGGAAGAAAAGAGGGCAGAGTTGTATTGCTTGATCTGTTTTCTACAGCTTACAATACAGACTTGCTATTTTGTATTTGATCTCTAGAAAGCGAGAGAGTCTAACCCTATCTATCTGATCTAGGTTCTATTTATACATTGAACCAAGATCGTGGCATGCAGCTATTTACTAGGTAGTGGATGTCGTGGAGATCGTGGCGATCTTGCATGGGTCCACTATCCTGCATGAGTTAATGACTGCTTGACACCACTAAATAGATCGTGGGTGTAGTGGAGGTGGAAATCCTGCATGAGTCCACTATCTCCTAGTTCGGTCGAATACTGAGACCGAACTGCTGAATTATTGCCGAGCAGCTTTTGCCGATCTGAGAGTAGAGCTTGATGCCGACCTGAGAGCAGAGTTTGATTGGTTGGCTTTTACCGAGCTGTAGGCTGGGGCCGAACTCTTTGGTTGTGCCGAACTGAACTCTTTAGTCATGCCGGACTGATACTCTTTAGTCATGCCGAACTGATACTCTTTCTTGGGCTTTACTGCTGTTGGGCTTGTTTAGTACGTACTCCATCACTACCCCCCCCCGAAAAGCGAAGTGAATCACTTCGGCATTCTGGATAAAGGTACGGGGTAAGTTGATGTTTGTCCTCGGTCTTATGAAGTGAACTCTTCTTTGACCGGACTCGTCTTTGGTCTGATGAAATAAACATCTTTGACCGGACTCGTCTTTGGTCTGATGAAATAAACATCTTTGACCGGACTTGTCTTTGGTCTGATGAAATAAACATCTTTGACCGGACTAAGCTTGTGTCCTAATTTGGCGAGTTTTATCGCTCGGATCGGACTTTCCGTTGTCCTAATTTGGGGATCGGACTTTCCCTTGTCCTAATTCGGCGAGTTTTATCGCGTGGATCGGACTTTCCCTTGTCCTAATTCAGGCAAGTTTTATCGCGAGAATCGGACTTTCGTTGCAGTTCGTTTCAGACGAAGTGCTTGATTCTTAAGCTGAATTGTGGTCTTGTATCCTCTTTAGAAGCTTGGACTTCACAATCGTTGGCTTATTGCAGCTCGTTTCAGACGAACTGCTTGTTTAAGCTGAATTGTGGTCTTGTATCCTCTTTAGAAGCTTTGACTCACAATCGTTGGCTTGTATATGTTCTAAGAAGGGGATCAGCCTTCGAAGAACAAGATACCTCAGTAACATTTGTAAGAGACGACACGCACAGAGACAGACAAAACACACAGACAAAACGCACAGAGACAAACAAAGACCAGGCAAACCAAATAAAGCACATTGACCGAACAGGACTCAAGACTGACTGACCGGACTGTCTCTTACAAATGGAACTTCTTGAGGTTGGAAATGTGCCATGTTCGGGGTACCTGTTCTCCTGACATGTGAGCCAATTTGTAAGACCCTTTGCCGAGGACTTCTGACACCCGATACGGACCTTCCCATGTGGGTTCGAGCTTGCCCAGCTTTTCTGCTCGGCTTACTTCGTTGTTTCTCAAGACGAGATCTCCCACTTGAAATTGCAAGCTTCTTCACCCTTTGGTTGTAATACCGGGCTACTTGCTCCTTGTACTTGGCTGCTTTTATGCATGCCAATTCTCTTCTTTCTTCGGCAAGATCTAGCTCGGCTCTCAGTCCGTCGTCATTCATTTCTGCTGAGAAATTTAGAGTTCGGGGACTGGGTATGCCGATCTCCACCGGAATCACGGCTTCAGTGCCGTACACAAGACTGTACGGAGTTTCACCGTTGGAGGTTGTGGGTGTAGTTCGGTAGGACCATAGGACTTGAGGGAGATTTTCTACCCATTGTCCTTTGGCTTGTTCTAACCGAGCTTTTAACCCTTTCACCAGGATACGATTTGTTACCTCCGTTTGTCCGTTTGCTTGTGGATGAGAGACCGAAGTGAACCGCTGTTGAATATTCAGCTCTTGGCACCAATTCTTGAACGTCTTGTCGGTGAACTGAGTCCCGTTATCCGAGATGAGGATGTGGGGTATGCCAAATCGGCACACTATGTTCTTCCAGACGAAATCCAATGCCTTCGAGCTCGTTATCGTAGCTAATGGTTCAGCTTCCACCCACTTCGTAAAGTAGTCCACGGCAACGATAAGGAATTTCATTTGCCGAGGAGCTTGAGGAAGTGGTCCCACTATGTCTATGCCCCATTGCATGAAAGGCCAAGGGCTTTGCATAGTGTATAGATCGGTCTGCGGCATCCTTGGGACATTTGCATGAATTTGGCACTTCGTACACTTCTTGACGAGCTGCACTGCCTCTTGTACCATGGTTGGCCAATAATATCCCCATCTCAGAACTTTTTTAGCTAAAGCTCTAGCTCCGATGTGGCTGCCGCACGATCCTTCATGAACTTCTCTGAGGATGTAGTCCGTCTCTTCTGGTCCTACGCACCGCAATAACGGCTGGAGGTAAGACTTTCTAAAGAGGACTCCTTCATGAAGTTCGTACCGAAGTGCTCGGCACGTGATCTTCCGAGCTTCTCTCTTATCCTCGGGCAATTGTCCTTGATCCAGATACTGCAAGATCGGCGTCATCCAGTTCGGCGAGCTGGATACTGAATGTACCTCGGCTTCATCAATGCTTCGATGCATTAATTCTTCCGCCTTTGAGCTCGGATCTGAAGCCAACTTACTTAAGGTATCTGCTCGGCTATTTTCCGCTCTGGGAATGCGGATTATCCGAAAATAGGAGAAACTTCGGCTGATGCTTTGCGCTTTGTCCAAATACTTCTTCATTCTCTCGTCACGAGCTTCACTTGTACCCAACATGTGATTTACTATGACTTGTGAATCACAATGGACTTTGAGAGATTTGACGAGCAGACTTTGCGCTAACTGGAGTCCGGCAAGGAGGGCTTCGTACTCGGCTTCATTATTAGTAGTGGGGAATAGGAACCGAAGTGAGTAGGTTACCTCGTGTCCGTCGGGAGCGATGAGTAAAATGCCAGCTCCACTTCCCATCTTGTTTGAAGCTCCATCTACGAATCCGCTCCAGCAGTCTGGCGGCTCTACTTCGGATTCCAAGGGCTGTGCTAGTTCGGCATTGGCAGAATTTTTCTGTTCGGCAATGACAGGGATTGCTTGATCGAACTTGGCCTCTGTAAGAAAATCTGCCAAGGCTTGTCCCTTGATGGCTTTCCGAGGTAGGTACTCGATTGAGTGTTCTCCCAGCTCTATGGCCCATTTGGCGATTCTGCCTGATGCTTCTGGCTTGGTCAAAACTTGCCGAAGAGGCAGATCGGTTAAGACGCATACCTTGTGAGCATAGAAGTATGGCCGCAGTCTCCTTGCTGCATTTACTAACGCCAGAGCAATTTTTTCCAGAGGTTGATACCTTGTTTCTGGACCTCTTAATGCTCGGCTTGTAAAGTAGATGGGAAACTGCTTTAGGCCTTCTTCTCGTACAAGCACCGCGCTGATGGTTTGATCCGATGCCGCTAAGTATAAGAATATTACTTCGGCTTCGGTTGGAGCAGAGAGAATAGGAAGCTCGGCTAGATAACTTTTGAGCTCGTCAAAGGCCTTTTTCTGCTCGGCTCCCCACTCGAACTTTGGTGCCTTTTTTAACACTTTGAAGAACGGCAGTTGCTTTTCGGCTGCTTGGGAAAGGAATCTATTCAATGCGGCTAGACATCCAGTTAGTCTTTGCACATCGTGTATGGACTTCGGCATCGCCATGTTCTGAATAACTTGAACTTTTGAGGGATTTGCCTTGAGTCCGTCCTTTGAAACCCAACAACCCAGAAATTTTCCCGAATCTACCAAAAAGGTACATTTTTGGGGGTTGAGTTTGAGGTTGGCTTTTCGGAGCACGTCGAGAGTGGATTTGAGGTTGTCTTCGTACTCCGAAGTGCTTTTGCTTTTGACGACTATGTCGTCGACATACACTTCAACCTGTTTTCCGATTAGGTGCCGAAAAAGCTTGTCTACCATCCTTTGATAAGTGGCTCCGGCATTCTTTAAACCGAATGGCATCTTTTTATAAGCGAAAGTGCCGAAATCGGTAATGAAAGCTGTTTTCGGAGCGTCACTCTCATCCATCAACACTTGGTGATATCCTTTGTATAAATCAAGAAAACAGAAAATTTCGAAGCCGATCAAAGCTTCTACTTTTTTATCTATATTCGGAAGGGGATAGCAATCTTTAGGACAGTGCTTGTTTAGATCGGTAAAATCTATGCACATCCGCCATCCTCCTCCTTTTTTCTTGATCATCACAGGATTGGCCACCCAAGAAGGATATTTCACCTCGAATAGTACATCCGCTTTTAGTAATTGGCGGACTTCGTCATGGATGACTTGGCTTCTCTCTGCCGCAAAGAGTCTTTGCTTCTGTTTTACTGGCCGGATTGAAGGATCAATATTTAACCGATGAGTGATTACCTCGGGGGGCACTCCGGTCATGTCCAACGGAGACCATGCAAAGACATCTTTGTACTCCTTGAGGAGCTGAATGGTCTTTTCCCGGAGTAGAGGCGTTCCTGCGAAGCCGATCTTGACCGTTCTGGATGGATCATCTTCGTATAACTGAACGGTCATTGAGTTCGGCTCTGAAGTGACTTCGGTCATCTCGCTTGCCTCTGACTCCGGTTGCTGTGATTGCTATGCTTGATGGTGCCGAACTGATTGCTCGGCACTTTTAAGCGCAATCTGCAGACATTCTTTTGCTCTTTTTGATCACCTCGGATGACCGCTATCCCACCTTTAGTGGGGATCTTGATGGTGAGGTGATAAGTAGAGCAAACGGCCCGAACTGTGTTGAGCCAGTCTCTCCCCAGGATGATGTTGTACGGGGACCGAGCTTTCACCACAAAGAACTCGATCATCGTATTGGAGCTTGTAGGCGCTTTTCCCACCGTGATCGGAAGGCTGATAATACCTTCAGGGCGGGTGTCCTCCTGGGCGAAACTTTTCAGAGGAAGTGGAGCCGGACTGAGCCGAGCTGGATCCACTTCCATTTTATCGAAACATTCTTTAAAAAGAATGCTGACTGACGCTCCTGTATCCACAAATACTCTGTGGATTAGTTTGTTTGCCACTCCGGCTTGAATGACAATAGCGTCTTGGTGAGGAGAGATGGCTGGGACGGGATCGGCATCTGAAAATGTAATCACTTCGCTTTTCTTCAGCCTTTTATGTGTTGGCTCCTCTTGATTGGAACCTCTGCGTTCTGCTTTTAGGGACGACTTAGTCTTCCCGGCGGGGAGAGCATCAATAGTCTGGATTACTCCATCATATTGCGGCTCGTCGTCGTCTTCGGGATCCTCATGCCTTTTCGGATCCTGAGGATTGCAGTTCGCACCTCTCTGCCTTTTGTTCTTTTTCGGCTGCTTGCTTTGGTATTTTTTTAACGTCCCTGCTTTCACAAGGGCATCAATACCTGCAGCCAAATGTCGGCACTCCTCGGTATCGTGACCGTAGTCTTGATGGAAGGAGCAATATTGATCCTGAGGTCGGCGCGCGGCCGATTTCGTCATCCGCCTTGGCTTTTCGAACATATCGGAATGTAGTTCGAAAATTTCCGCTCTTGACTTGTTCAGTGGTACGAACTGAGCGGGCGGCTTCTCAGGATTGAGACGTGGTCCCAATCTGCCTTGTACCGGTGCCCTTTGAATTCTTTCAAAAGGAGTTCGGCGAGGAAGCCTCTGATCGCTATGATCGGGCTTCTTTTCGTCCCCTCTAGATGAGCTGTCTAAAGACCGTTTTCGACGGTCTGCCTCATCGGCACGGGAGAACTGGTCCGCAATGTCCCACATCTCTTGAGCTGTTTGCGGACTGCATTCCACGAGCTTTCTGTAGAGAGCTCCGGGCAGGATTCCATTTTGGAATGCCGAAATGACAAGTAGATCGTTGAGATCATCTACTTGTAGGCATTCCTTGTGGAATCTCGTCAGGAAGTCGCTGATCTTTTCGTCGCGACCTTGACGTATAGAAAGCAGCTGAGCCGAAGTAATTCGGGCTTCCGCTTTCTGAAAGAACCTCCTGTGGAAAGCATCCATTAGATCTTGGTAGGATCTAATGCTGCCTTGAGGAAGGCTGTCGAACCACCTTCTGGCGTTCCCGATGAGCAGCTCGGGGAACAGCTTGCACATATGGACCTCATTGAGACCCTGGTTCGCCATATTATATTGATAGCGTCCCAAGAAGTCATGAGGATCCACTAGCCCGTCATAAGTCATTGACGGTGTCCGGTAGTTCCGCGGCAAAGGAGTTCGGGTGATATCGTCCGAGAACGGAGTCTTTAATGCTCCGTACATGGCGAACCCGACATCTCTTCGGTACGGAGGAGATGGAGTTCTCCTGTGGTTCCGGTACCGAGGAGGAACAGGAACATGTCGGGGTTGAGGATTCTTTCTCCTGGAAGACACGTCACTACTGCGGTAGTGACTTTCATGCCCTGATGAGGAGGGAGAATCCGTCGTTGTCTTCTCCGGCTGTTGGCTCTTCTGCAGGAAGGTTAAGAACTCCTCCTGCTTCTCGGCCAAGAACAGCTTGACAGCTTCATTTAAATCGGGCTGCTGGGAAGACTCGGTGCGATGACTCCTGGAGTGGCTTGTTCCTCCCTCGTGAGAACCGGAGGTAGATGTCTCCCGAGGCCGTTTTTCAGACCTGCGAGCTGGACTAGCTTCCTCACGGTTATCACGAACGGTATTATGGGTGTTATGTGATCTGGTATGCATTTTTTTTGGGGTGGAAAAAGGGTCAAAAATTCGCTTTATCACAAATTTGGTTCTCTGTTTCCCACAGACGGCGCCAGTGATGAGTCCGCGAATTTTTGATGGTGATGAATGCAGGAAAAACGCAGATCACGACACAGAGAATTTACGTGGTTCGATTTACTGAGGTAAATCTACGTCCACGGGAAGAAAAGAGGGCAGAGTTGTATTGCTTGATCTGTTTTCTACAGCTTACAATACAGACTTGCTATTTTGTATTTGATCTCTAGAAAGCGAGAGAGTCTAACCCTATCTATCTGATCTAGGTTCTATTTATACATTGAACCAAGATCGTGGCATGCAGCTATTTACTAGGTAGTGGATGTCGTGGAGATCGTGGCGATCTTGCATGGGTCCACTATCCTGCATGAGTTAATGACTGCTTGACACCACTAAATAGATCGTGGGTGTAGTGGAGGTGGAAATCCTGCATGAGTCCACTATCTCCTAGTTCGGTCGAATACTGAGACCGAACTGCTGAATTATTGCCGAGCAGCTTTTGCCGATCTGAGAGTAGAGCTTGATGCCGACCTGAGAGCAGAGTTTGATTGGTTGGCTTTTACCGAGCTGTAGGCTGGGGCCGAACTCTTTGGTTGTGCCGAACTGAACTCTTTAGTCATGCCGGACTGATACTCTTTAGTCATGCCGAACTGATACTCTTTCTTGGGCTTTAGGCTGATGGGCTTTACTGCTGTTGGGCTTGTTTAGTACGTACTCCATCATGCCATCATGTCTAGGCTTTAAGGATACTCTCTTATCAAAGCAAGGTGGCCATGATCATCTACCAAACTTTGTTCTAATATACACATATACATATTATTATAATGTTACATTTGTATGTTAGTTTGCTCTAAGTTTGATTAATGTCTAATCAATTTTTGCTAATTAAAAGACATTTGTCTTTGGAAAAGTGATCCTTAACTGATCTAGTGCTTTGCAAACCTTTTGTAAGGATCCTTTAATTTTTTTTTTTTTTTATGAATTTTCAATTAATTCGTTCTACCGAACTCTAGGCATATCCACACGTCATAATTCATCAAATGTTTAGTGTATTTTTTTCTCTCTTTTTTGTGTGGATAAGAAACAAAGTATGAACTGCTCAACTTTATGATATTTGGTGTTTGTTAGTTGTGTATCCCTTTCTTTGTCAGGCAAATATAAAGATTTTAGCTTCGTTTCATGTCAGCCCTAATTTAGTTGGCTCCACACATTAAATAAAATTAGTTAAAATGGTATAAATGATGAGACATCTAACATTTTAATCAGTTGTGTGGAAAGGTTGCGATTATTCTAAAACTTGACCCCATCATCTTCTCATATCGAAGAAATAAAATAAATATATCAAGTCACTTTTAATAATTTCGAACAGGGCAAGGAGAAAAAGTAGAAATGTTAAATATAATTTGTCATACATAAAGCAGACAGAAAATGGTATCTTTTCTAAATAAAAGATTTTTATTTTTAGAAAATGGATTCATAATTCATTTTGAAAATTTGAAACCTAATATTTAAATGAACACAATAATTTTATTGGGGTCGTCATTAATATTCCCTGCAGCACTGAGTATTTTAAAGAAAAAATGCTTTATTTTAAGTTGACATAATTCATATAAGATTCAATATATTGCAATAAATAATACTACTCCATTTGGAGAATAAAAAGTAATGATTGATAATTAATCATTATAGCGAATTATTAATTTTATTTATTTATAGTTGTATAAAGTTCTTGAACAATTATTTTTCTTATTCTTTGCCAAAATAAAGCTTCATGAATCGGTAGTTCGAAAATAAGAAGTGAACATAATAAGCATTTTTTTAGTCAAATCTCACGGCCTAAGTCATTAATAATAGTACTACATAAAAATGATGTGCGTGGTTTTATTTATGTGGGCGTAGTTAAAATTAAAATCGTGTTATATTAATGTAATAGAAAAAGAAAGAATTAAACTACTTCTAGTTAAAATGATGGATTTTAACAAATGTAATATAATACTCCCTCCGTCCAGCACTATTTGCACTTATTTCCTTTCTGAGTGTCCCAAGTTATTTGCACTCTTTCCATTTTTAGTAATAATTTATACCTACAACCGTAATTGTTGACTTTGTCTATCACTCATTCCTTAATCTCCGTGCCCAAAAGGAAAGGTGCGAGTAGTGCGGGACGGAGGGAGTATGTGGTATAGATTAACTAAGGGAACAAACCCTAATTAATGCAATGAAAATCAAACTATCAACTGGAGATTAAAAAATGAAAATCAAACTGTCAACTGGAGATTGTCGTTAAATAAGTTATCTGATTCCGACTTCACGTTCCACACTTCCACATATATTTAATTTATTCAATTAAGCAGAATTCGGTTAGAGCCAATTTCAACGAACCAACTAATTTTCAAATAATCATATCTAACAAATCAAATACTGTTATGACTATTTCCACATAACTATTACTCCATTTAATATATAAAATTATTAAACTTTGCATTTATATTTATTTCCATGAATTTTAATTATTTGAACTTTCATATAATAATCAAAATTAGAAGAGTAAATTATCACTTCATTCGTACCAATGTAGTTGAGTCGTATTTTTTTCCGTACAATCTCAAGATAGTTAAGTCGTTTCTTTTTTTGGCATAAAAAAATTTTCTCTTTCATTCTCAACTCTTCTTTTCCTCTCAATGGAGTAGTACTATTTTATTCTCTCTTCACTATAAATTTTATATATCAATTTGTTAAATATTGCATCAAATAACTAGGGACGAAATGGGTAACTTTCTTTTAGGGCTGGCAATTTTCGACACGACACGATAATCTGACACGAATCCGCACGAAATTATTGGGTTGGGGTCAAGTCTTATTGGATCCGTGTCCTTATCGGGTTGACCCATTAAGAACCCGATAATTTCGGGTTGGGTTCGGGTCGGATGCGGGTCGGATACAGGTAACCCATTAAGAAATAATATTATTATTTTTATTATTATTTAAAAAATATATATATTACTTTAATTTTTTTATTTCTTATAAATTAAGTTTAAATAGTATAAAACGAATTTTAATTGTGTAAATTAGGTTTAAAATTAAGTTTAATCGTGTAATATTAGGTTTTAATCGTGTAATATCAGGTTCTGGTTGTTATCGTGTCGTGTCAACCCATATTATATCGTGTCGATAACGGGTTCGTGTCGGGTGCGGGTCGTGTTCGGATTTGAAGGTAGCAGGTCGGGTTCGTGTTCGGATTTACAGTTTCCTTAACAGGTCGGGTTCAGGTTAGGCCTTATTGGGTTGGGTCATTATCAGGTTGACCCGATAACGACCAAATCCGTACGATTTGCCAGCCATACTTTCTTTCATATAATACCATTGTTACTAACAACATGAGTACATTTCATTGCAAAGGGTATATCAGCCACGAATATTTTTTTTAAGTAGTCAAATTATACTCCCTCCGTCCCAAGCTAATCGCACTTATTTCCTTTTTGGGAGTCCCAAGTTACTTGCACTCTTTCCATTTTTAGTAAAAATTTTCACCTACAGCCGTCATTTTTTACTTTCCTATACACTCATTCCTTAATCTCCGTGCCGAAAAGGAAAGGGGCGAGTAGCCCGGGGACGGAGGGAGTATTAATTTTTATAGTATTATTTTAATCATTGAATACATCATCCTTTCATTTCCCATCTCTTCCCAAAACCCAATTAAACAAAACCCCCAAAAACGCATCTTGACCATCTGGGCGGCTGAGCTTGTCCCTCCCTTGTCCCCTCCTCCTTCCATTCCTGTCCCTCCCCCTTCCGACAACTCTACCCTCTCTTTCTCCCATATTCACTCTCCCTTCCTTTTATAACCCCCCTGTCCATCCTTATCCTCTTCACCCATCACCACCATTTCAGTTTCCCCCTTCCAAGACTCGATTTTTAATGGATTCCGATCTCAATTTGAAGGCCACCGAGCTCCGATTGGGACTTCCCGGCACCACCGATGCAATTTCTCCCCCCAAAAATAACAAGCGCTCTTCCCCTGACTCCGATTCCGCCCCCTCACCTCCCAAGTAAGAAGAATCCGACTTGAATTTGTTGTGTTAGGGTTTCAATTTTTGTAATTTTGTAGCTCTGACTGACTTTATGTGAATGGTTTTTGACAATAGGGCACAGATTGTGGGGTGGCCGCCGATTAGATCTTACCGGAAGAACAATTTGGCTGAGGCGGAAAGCGGGAGTTTTGTGAAGGTGAGCATGGATGGAGCTCCTTACCTCAGGAAGATTGATTTGAAGGTTTACAATGGCTATTTGGAGCTTCTTGAGGGTTTGGAGAAGATGTTCAAACTCACCATAGGTGAATACAGTGAGAGAGAGGGATACAAAGGGTCTGAATATGCACCTGCCTATGAAGATAAAGATGGTGACTTGATGCTTGTTGGAGATGTTCCATGGGAGATGTTTGAGTCATCTTGCAAGAAGCTGAGGATCATGAAAGCCTCAGATGCTAGAGGCTTAGGCTGTGCTGTATGAATCATCAAGAGAGAGAGGATGTGGAGAGATCATCATCATCATCATCATCCTGGAGCTTGGGTTTTCGAAGATGAAACAAGATAGTGAAACTTCCCCTTGGAACAGAGGTGTTCTTGATAATATTGCAGCATCCAACATTGGATGCATTTGTTGTTGCAATTAGGGGGGAAGGGTAAACCGAAGGCATACGCATTTTTGGTGCTGTTGTGTATATACAGTGTATTTCTTTTCGAGTTTGGGATGAGGTTCTTCATGTGTTGTGTAATTCAATGGTTGTATCTTGTGTCATTGGTTGACACATTGAAATCAAATGAATCATTGACTATTTGGAGTTCATGTGATTTTAATTCTACTGTTGTTTGTAAGATCCATAGATTTTTTAGTGTCAGGACATCAAGAATCTTTCAGTGATGAGGTAGATGCGAGATTAAAATGATAGAGAGAGTTCATGTGTTGGAGATTTGATTTTTTGTAGTTCAATTCTAAACTAAATTTGGTGTTATGGTTCACTAAGATAGACTTATATAGTTATATATACAAATAGATTTATGATTCCATCCATCAGATGATATATATATCTTAAAGGTGGAGCAAAAGAAGAAGTTTCTTTAAGCATTGTTTTGCACTATTTTTAGAGCCATGTGCTAGAAAAGCTACTTCTTTTTTCTCCAGGAAAATACAGGTTTTAATGTTAGCACTAACCATTGCCCCTCTTTACCTATGCAAAACATTCTTTGTGCCGCTCTTGCGTGAAAAAAGGCATGATGACCTAATCATTCTTGAAGAAAAGTGTGATTTAGTCCCTTGTTTAGTTATTCGTATTCATTTTTAGGACAATTCAATGTGATTCAAATTCATTTTTGGGACATTTCAATGTTAGCGAGTCATTTTTGGGATGTCCCTAAGTTGAGTAAGATTCCTTTTGGGACAGGGGAGTACATAAAAAGGGAGTATATCATAATGTCACAAAAAATAACTAAAATTGAGAAATTGATAGCAAAACTGGTTTAGATATTACAAATGAGAAGTTTGAAGATTACATATCTTAACAGTAGGACAATCAACCTACAACTAGAAAGGACAACATTTTTCAGGACAACATTCTTCAGCCAGTGTTGAGTCGATCCTTAATCAAGAATCAAATTCAAAATCACCTCAGATCATAGTAAGAAGATTAACACAAGCATGCTTCATGACTATTTTGTCTATTGCTTTTTCTTCTTAGGCCTCCTCTTTCTTCGTGGTTTTCTAGCGTCTGAGTTGGAGCTCAAGGTACCAGTGGTAGAGTCCACGGGGCCTCTCTTTTGTGGGGGAGGTCTACCGAAGCTGCTGCTAGAGGTGTTGCTAGATGTGGATATTTCAGCTCTTCTGTATGGCTTCTTACCATCAGCTTTGTTGTATGGCTTCTTATCATAGGTAGGTCTACCGTTGATACTAGAAGTGTTGCTAGATGTGGATATCTCAGCTCTGTTGTATGGCTTCTTATTGTATCCTGCAAATTTTGGTTCGTTCTTAGTTGAACTTGCAACTGGCTTCCTGGATGGACCAGGAGGTGGCATTAGAGCACGAGCAGAGATCAGCTTCTGCAAGTATACAAAAAAGAAATATCAGCTTTCAGTTTGTAGTATAAAAGAAGTGAAACCATTATACCACTTGCTAACCTGATTTCTTTCGTCACTGGACATTCCGGATGCTGCCTTGCCAGAGGCTTGATCCCTGCATGCCAAATGAAAAGTTTCTCTTGATAGTGTACTCAATGAAGAAATGGAAAGTGAGAAGCTGATACATAGTACATTATACACTTTATGGAGCAAAGTTTCCTACGACAAGAAGATTAATTAAATATTGCCATCATCGAGACAATGCAATGGCTTGTACATAGCATGAGAACAGAATCTTTAATTGAATATTTGTGGGCTCACTTTCTAATAGGGCTTTGGAAAATCAAAGGACGAAAGCACAATTTCTAGAGATCTTGGGATATTGAAATGAAATGAAATGCAAAACTGAGACGGCCCTTAGTTGGGATGAGTACCTTGCACTCCACTCATCATCTGCTTCACCCTCTTCACTAGAGCTCCCATTTAGAAAGAAATCATCATCACTGGGATCCAAGGCACCATCATCCTCACTCCCTGTTTCTGTGGCATAAATTGATACTGATATAATTCTATTGAAGTAATGTTATAAATATACAGTAGTTATAAAAAACATGACATATCGTGCTCTCACATCACACACTAGCTCTCTTCAATACTAGCATCACCGGGGGATGTAAGCTATATCTAAAATAGAAGCTATTGCTTTAGTTATAATAAGATATGCAGCTCCAGCAAAATCATTCACTTGCTAATCGACAAAACAATCAATAAACAATCCAATGTTTTTGTAGAATAGTATGATTTTCCAATTAACTTCTATACCAATGGCCTCTAAATTTCACAACTACTTGAGAAGTATGATACTAGTCCTAGGAGAATACAAGTAAGACAATCCGTTCACTCTATCTGCTAGAAAAAACCAACTACTATCTAGCTTAAGCAAAACTAATAGTAGTACTAAGCAAAAAAATGTACCTTCCAACTCCTTTCCACTTGCAGCAGCTGCAATCAGATTATCCTTAATTTGCTTGCGCAAAGTACTTCTTTTTTCCACGATTTCTGCCTCATCACCTCCAACATATAACGAGACGTATTTCTCGGTTTTTGGAAAGAACTGTATTGATGTTACAAAATAAAGAATAAATCATAAGTAAGAGTCTTTCTGAAACTAATGCACAGACTTAATTCCAATGAGAAAAGAATATAGGCAGTCTTATAGCAGCGATCAACAACACTATATGTCGTTGAATAAACCCAAAATCACTTTGTGCATAAAGTTATTGTGCTCCGTTTCATCACCATAAATCACCTAGGAACAAGAATAGCTGCTCTTTTTTTACACATAAAGCATTTCTGATTAAGATGAGCACAGAATCTATAGGTCTTATTGTGTAGATAGAGATAGCTATGATTAAAAGATAGTACGACCATATACAGTTCGAGGATGACTAATTAGTATCTGATCAGCTGCATAACATGCCTTAACATACCTTCACATATTCAAGATCTTCCTTCAGTTTAGACAGTTGTTCAGATATATCTGCTTCCTGAGCCTGCCCAGTTAAAGCACGCTGCTGTTTCTCCAGCCGCCTTATCCTTCTTTCGATCTTTCTTCTCTCTGGCAACGAAAGATTGGAATTAGTAAACACTTCCAGCAATTCTTTAGAGTTGGAGTACTAAGAACAAAGACATTTGCAGTAAAGAACCAAACGGAACTATACTCACCAAAAAATTTGATCCTTCTATACCGCAAAAATATTTTACGCTCCAGAGCCAGACGATTTTGAATATCATGTTGTCTCTTGAGCTCCTCCAACTTCTTCTCTTGAGCTTCCTTTATCTCGAGAGGCAGATCCTGTGCATCACGATACAATTGATCATCTACACCTTTCGTTAAAATAAGCAAATTCAAAAGAGTTTATTAGCTTATCAACACTCTGACATCCAATTCAAGGGGAAAAAAAGATTCTTGAGTTTTACAAGTTCTAGCATCCGAAAAGACTAATGCTTAACCTAAAAAAACCCTAATTTCCATACATTGCAATAGCCAATAACTTACTTCCAGTGTAATACCAAACAGAAATTGATTTTAATAAGCCGATATCTACCCCCAAAATAAGGGGTTTCGCCAAATCAACCGCAAAATCTCACCACATAACCAGCAATGGTTAACATACAGCAGGGAAAACCGTTAAAAAGGGAGAGTGCAAGGACATACTTTGCGAAGCATGCGTTCAATGGAGCGGATTTGGTTCTTAAAAGTGACGGATTTTGGCTTGCCGGCCTTGGACTTCTTGTCGATTGCTAGGGCCTTGGGGCGGCGCTGGCCGGCGGGCTTCTTCCTCTCGATGGTGGAGGCGCCTTTGCGCTTCCCGTAGCCTCCGTGCCCCATATTCAACAACTGAGGAAGGAGGCGCGGCGCTTCGCCGGTAATGGAGAGAGAAGGAAATGGAAGCGCCACTTAATTATATTCCTTTTTAATTAAGTATTTTAGTTTGGGCTTTCATGCGTTGGGCTAAAATATGTGTTAGCTAGGTTTTAATTTGGGCTTCTAATTTAATTGAATTTTGTATAATGATCAGTATATCTGATTTTGATTTTTTTTTAAATTTAAGTAAATAATTGTAAGTATATGTATTAATTTATTTTTTATTATTCTTAAGTATGTTCAAATTATTTAATTAAGTTTATAAATAAATTCAATTATTTATAGTTAATATTCAAGTTATATACTCCATAATTTAGTAGTAATGTATTCATGTTTAAATTACTAAAGATAATATATACATAATTAGGGGAGTGATCAATTGCTAACTAATTAACAATTACAAATTAATATTAAATCTTACCCATTATATTATGAGATCTAGTGGTTGAAATAATGCTACATGAATTATATTTTAAATTAAAAGATTATTAAATAAATTTAAAGGGTATTAATGTCAATTCTCTCTAATCAAAATCATCTTAAAACTTTAAATTTGTGTAACTCTCTCGATTTAAATTAGTTTTTTGCAAAAAATATATCAAATTAAAGATAATTAAATAATGATTCGAACGAGATCTCAATTGCATATGTTCCGACAATGTTCGGATGATGAAATTTGATAAATTATATTTTAATTTTCGTACATGTTGATAAGCAGATTTTATCAACATATGCAAAAAACTCAACATAGTGTATACAAAAACTCAATATAATGTAGGTGAAATATCAATAAAACTGTGTTGATATTTTGTTGTACTTGTGTTGATATTTTCATGTCATATTGTTGATATTTGTAATACACTATGTTGATATAAAAAACACCCACGAAAATTATCATATGATAATATAATGACGATATTACCTTTTTGTTGATATTTTTTCTACTATTTATTGATATTTTTTTTATTCAATCTCAACCTTTGTTTTTTGGATCAAATGGTCCATATTCAGTCTCAATTTGAGATTAAGGTGATAAACTCAGTAGAAGACGACCCACATAATTAGAATGGAGTTGATTTTAATTTCTTCGACAAGGTAATATATAATGTTGATTCCTATTTCATTTTTGATGCTTCTCAAAATATTAAGATATGTATTTATATTATTATATGTTGAATTTAAATTTGGTGAAAACGAATATATTGCTTGTGAAGACTTTTACTCCTATTTGATTTCATTTGATTTGCTTGTGAAAACTTTTACTCCTATTTGATTTCATTTGATTTGATGATAATCGTAGGAATAAAGTTGACACTAGTTAAGATAAGAGCATACACAGTGGGGTGGATGTCCCGACGGACTTTCCAAAAGCACCTCATACCACGTCATAAGGACCTCCCACTGCATTGCCACGTATAAGGATATCCCACTGCACAATGACGGACATCTCCAAGGACATCCCGGCGGACATCCACAATAATAAAAATTCACAAATTCACAAATATGCAATTTACGGAATTAAAATTTCGACACGAATACGGAAAAAATGTAACAATTTAATTTAAATATTAAAAGACATACATAATTATTTTTTTTAAAAATACATAGTTAAAAAAAATTAAAATTAAAAAATCGGGACGTCCGTCGTGGCATCGCAATGGCGGACGTCACGACGGATCGCCGGAAAGCCACGGATCTGCGGTGTCCACAGCGGACGTCCGCATCCTTCCCTCCCACGCCTAATGGCGAACGTCCCGCGCGGACATCCGGCACGCTGGTTGGACGTCCGCCATTGCGGATGCTCTAACAGTGCAATGCAAATAGATGAGATTTGAACTTCAAAATAAATTATTTGCATTTTTTTGTCACTTATAATGCAACTTTAGTGTCGGACCAGATACGTACTTCCTCCGTCCCACAAGAATATGTATTATTTCATTTTTAGTCTGTCCCACGAGAACATGTACATTCTAATTTTGAAAAATATTTTCTCTCTAATGAGTTGGACTCATTCTCCACTAACAATACTTTAATTACTTTTTTTCTCTACATCTCTCTTACTGTATCAATTTTGCATTAAAACTCGTCCTAACCAAAATACATATTCTTTTGAGACGGATGGACTAATAAATTAGTTGCACTTTGTCTATTTTCACTTTTCTAAGTCTATTTTCTTTACATTTTCCTAACATCATCCACCCCAAAGTCTAAAGTTATCGCACGTTTTGAAGTTGTGTTGAAATACATAAAAAAGTTTAGGAAATTGTGACTTTATTGCTGCCTTGCTAAAAATTATCCCATTTCGCACAACATGGCTTCTTGAATAATGTCGGTGTATTAAATACACTATAGGCTTGTTTTGGTTAAGTTCCTTTGTGTTGTTTGTTGATATAAAAAAAAGTGCAACTTTTTCGTTTTTATTTATTGGTTTCTTGTTTCTATTAATGTTGTAATTCTAATCAAAGCACTTCCATTATACACATACAAGAGTTCAATACATTGTTGGTCACATTATATGTAAACATGCTGGATTAGGTGTGATTAATCGGCCAGTTTGATTTGATTAATTATTGAATTGATTTGTCGATGATGATGATGCGAAAGTCCATTTTCACCAATATAATCGCCAACAAAATAAGGGACAGAACATGAGGCAAAATTATGACCATAGATTTACATACAACATACAATGCCCACCTAACATTAGATTTACATACAACATACAATATCATATCTTTCCAAAGTTTAGCCTTCCAGCTGGGTCATAGGGAGAGATGACCCAAAAAGTAGTAGTCGGGTCGACTTCTACAAGACGTGATAAAGCCGAGAAAGGCAAAAGTGTGGGATTGCATATGACAAGTATGCAAAACAACTGAGTAGAAAACGATTTTTACATCCATTTATAGGCGAGTAGAGGGGATACCGGGAGTTGTCAAAGGCACGTGCAAAAAGTTTTCTAGATGGTTCATGAGGGCTCAGCTTTGACAAGTGTAGAGTCATCCGGTAGAGTAGTGGGGTAGATTAGTGATGCAAGTGAGATAGGCATGATGCAGAGTGATTTGGATTGGAGGAACTGCATAGCAGCTCCCACATCATCTTCCATGAGTTTAGCTACCTCACATTCTGTTTCCTCGCTCGCCCACTTCTCCCACACGGGATTATTAGGTTCAGCATTGATCTGCCCAGCCACACCCACTCTACTCATGCTCAGAACCTTTCACAATATGAAAATGAATGCAAAAATTATCTCATCACCAAATGTATGAATGCACATTTCACACAGGGTGATTAAATCCACTATATCATAAGCGACTCTTATACCTTGACCTGAAGCCTAAGGAACTTGACGTAATCCAGTATCTCATCGAGCATGGCAGCTCTATCCGTCTGCCAAAAGAGTATAACCATAATCACAAAATGTGCAATGAGCATAAACATTGTTGAAGAATAGACGCACGCACCTTGGTGCAGCTGGGAACGATTTCTTGCAATGCCTTGATCCTCTCCGATATCCTTTCCCTACGCAGCTGTATTAAAACATAAATCAGATTCACTAGAAGCAGAAAACAAAAAATTCTCTAGCAACTTGCTTTGATAATGATATATATACCCTCTCAGCAATACTGTGTGGATCCGTTGCTTGCCCCCTTCGTGCCCGTACCCTTGGCCTAATGGAAGGTGGCGCAGAAACAGCTGGACCAGATGTAGGATGACCTTGAAATGCCTGCACAAGGTATCAAAGACTTCGTTTATCTCTAGTGCACGGCGAAAAACAAGAAAACTGTTGAAAGGAACCCACATATGCTAGCAATTAGAGATGGTTTTTCAGCCAAAGATAGATGACAATTGAAAAGGATGCACGCAACTGCAAGCATGCAAGCAAGTAAGATGACAAATGAATGCTAGAGAATGATCTGTTGAACCTGAGAGATAGAATGAGTCTGTGATTGATCAAAACAAGGATACAAATTGCTCATGCTATTTACAGCTACTGCATCCTGCTGAAACAGAGAGAAAATCTAATCAAGGAGCATTCACCACAAATACAAACCACTTCATCAGAGAAAACTGCAAATTTTCAAAATCGACAACCAAATTCTTCGACGCAAAGGCAGCAAATTAACCCAATTCAACCGATAAAAACAATACCACTAAAAAAATCGAGCTTACAAGTCCAGCGTTGCCAACGGCAGCAAGGGAGCTACCCATGCTGAGGCCAGGCGGAAACATGGACGGCGGTTGGTAGAGCTGCGAGGCACTAGGGTTCAACGGCGGTGTCACCGACGAACTACCGACGGCGGTGGCGGTGAGTCCGGCGTAGGAAGGCATCGAGAGGATTTGGTCGAAGAAGTCGGTGGCGTAGCCCTCCGACGGGTTCGTCGCCATGCCGGAGATTGTGTCGATTGCGTTCAAAATTTGGGGATTAGGTTTTCGAGGTGTGAAGAATTGGAAAGTGGGAGCTGGAAATGACAACAGTGGCGATTATATGAATTTAATCATTTTTATTTGTGTATTTATTTTATTGTGGCCCTATTTGATTAAATTAAACAAAGGTAACTTAATAAAAATGTTGTGGAAGATTTAATTATTCTTTTTATAGAAAAAAGTTGGTATTGCTTAATGATTGCGTTTAGTTTGTCTTACCAAACCATTATTAAGTAGTTTAGAACAATTTACAATTCAACAGAAAAGGGCAATTCGTAAATATGAATATAGAGAATTTTAAATCCTATAATTTGGTTTTGGCATATGAGTATGAAATAGTAAAATATACTCCCTTCGTCCCATAAAAATATGTGCATTTTCCATTTTATCCGTCCCATAAAAATATATGCATTCCATTTTTAAAAAGTTATATTAATTTAATAATATAGGTCACGCACTACTTTAACTATTATTCTCCATCTCTCTCTTAATTCTCATGTCATATTCATTGCCCATATTTTTATGGGAAGGAAGGAACATGAGACATGACAAGCTTGCTATTCATGATATAATTAAATGAATATTGAAATAAATTTACAAATAAAGTTGATTGAAGGCAAAAGCAAAAAATTTAACTCCAAAAATAAGTGAAAAAACGCCGTCTGTGGGAATCGAACCCACGACCACATGGTTAAAAGCCATGCGCTCTACCAGCTGAGCTAAGACGGCTTGCTGACTAATGGACAAATTAATTCTTAATGACGTTTTATTTCAGCATTAATCAGCAGATAGTTGTGAGGCAGAGGAGCTGGCGGCTAAGATGGATGAGAGAGGATTGGGGATTGATGAGTTTACTCGGTCTCCCTTGACAAGAATGTATATAGAATCTGGCTTGGTGGACGAGTCGTGGTCGTGATTTCAGAGGTTTTACCGTGGAGGGGGGATGACTTCCGACTCCGAGTGCTATTATGCAAACATTGATGCTTATGGTGAGAGAGTGTGTGTTTTGCTAGCTGAGAAAGTGTTTGATTCTTGTGTGCAACTTCAAAAACTACGTGTGAGACAGATGAGAGAATTAGAGCTGCTGGGAGGTACGATGGGGGCAGTAGCTACCTTCCACGAGATGCTCGAATCTCAAGTAATGTGGAGTTCCAAAGGGCACTGTGGAGAAGCTCGAGCAGACGAGGAAGAAGGACAGGGCCACATCTATTTCCCCCATCGTTAACATGGATGGTGATGAACTTAGCCATGACGAAGTTTAGCTGGTGCTTGCTAGTAAAAAAGAGTAGCATATATCCAGGTACATATCCATTTTTTAGTTTTGCCCCACATTGGAAATTATGGTGAAATAAAGATAATGTTTATTCTGGGTCTTAAATTATTGTTTGAATTTGAGCAAAGCTCAAGATATGCTCTTCTTTGTCTTACATGTTCAGATTGGATATGAATTTGGGACACCTAAATTACATAAAAAACTATTCTCTACCTTTGAAATGGAATAATAATGGTACAAGTTCGGCCGTCTGCAGTTTAAGACACGGTTTGGAATCATCTCAACAACCCAAAATCACATATAAATATCCATGCTTTCTTCATCCTCATCCCAAATCAAGTCATAAAAGAAATCTACTTAATCTTTCATCTGTCAGGAGAAGAATCATGGGAGTTACCACATTCTGTGACGAATACACTTCCCCAATTGCGCCATTGAGGATCTTCAAGGCCTCGATCGTTGATTCTCACAACTTGATCCCGAAGCTCCTGCCGCAGGCCATCAAAAGCATTGAGATCACACAAGGTGATGGAGGTGCTGGGAGCATCAAGCAGATCAACTTTGCTGAAGGTCAGTTTTCAAAGTTATTATTTCCCCTATATATTGCTATGGTAATTGGAAAATCGATAAATTTAAGCTTTGTGTTCAGGTAGCCCACTCAAGTGTGTGAAATACCGTGTGGACGAACTGGATGAGGATACACTAACTTATTGCTACACATTGGTGGAAGGCGATGCTTTGGCAGAGAAGCTGGAGAAGATAACCTACGAGGTTAAGTTCGAGGAGTCGGGCAATGGGGGCTCGATTTCCAAGGTTACGAGCAAGTACTACACTGCAGGGGACTTCACTCTGAAGGAGGAGGAAGTCAAGGCAGGCAAAGAGAGGGTGTTGGGAATGTACAAAGCTGTTGAAGCTTTCCTCATTCAGAACCCAGATGCCTATGTTTGATTCAATGTCATATGCTCTCTCTCCTCCCCTCTCTTTGCTTTTTTTTCTTCACTGCAGCTTTTGTGAAGATGGAATCCACGAGCTCGACGCTGCATGACAAGATTACTCAATCTCGTGTGCATGGATCATGAAGTAGCCGTTGCTCGATCATAGCCGTTGGAGTCTTAGTTAGTCTTAGTTGTAAGTTGGTTGTAACTGCAATGTAGTAGTAAATGAGCTGTTGAGAGCGGTTGTAAGTAGTCTAGCTCAGCTACAAATACTCTGCTTCTACAACAAGAAGAGAGATCAATTGTATCAAGTTCCACATTGTTGAATAAGAGTTTTTCATTGGTTTTCTCATTATTCAAGATTCGATTACTTTCTTGTTCACAACTTAGTTCTCTGCAATTGCGTTGTTCTTGCTTGATCACTCGTTTGTATAACAAGTGGCGCCGTCTGTGGGAAGATCGAACAAGAACAGGTGCGGATCGATTGCAAGCTTGGTTTTCTGGTATTTTTTTGAGTTACTTTATCTCTGTTGCTGCACATCATCTATTTGAGGAATGGCCATGTCAAGGCTAGAAGCTGAAAAGTTCACCGGCTCCAATGATTTTGGACTTTGGCGCATGAAGATTCGTGCCTTACTAATCCAGCAAGGGTTATCTGCTGCGATTGAAAAGAAGGAGGCTGTTGGAGACGAGAAGGCCGAAGTGGATGATAAGGCCGCGGCTAAGATGGCTGAAATTGAGGCCAAGGCTCACAGTGTTGTGATCCTATGCTTGGGAGATAAGGTGCTACGAGAAGTGGCAAAAGAAACCACTGCAGCAGGTGTGATAGCCAAATTGGAGAGTCTTTATTTGACTCGGTCCTTGGCTAACAGGCTGTGCATGAAGCAGAGGCTGTATGCTTACAGATTCCATGAAGACAAGGGCGTTTGTGAACAGATGGAGGAGTTTTCAAAGATGATTGATGATCTTGAAAACATAGATGTCACTATAAGTGATGAAGATCAGGCCATATTGCTACTTAATGCTTTACCAAGAAGTTTTGATCATCTCCGAGATGCAATGGTGTATGGAAGGGAGAAGACAATTACACTATCAGAAGTAAAGGCTGCATTAAGGGCAAAGGAGTTGCAGAAAGGTGCATCTAAGTCTCAAGACGCTGCAGCTGAAAGCCTGAATATCAAGAAGTTCCAGAAACCAAAGCAGAAAAAGAAATTTGAGACTGCTAAGGTTTCAAGCTCAGAAGTGAAGGAGACAAGGGCTTGCTACTGGTGTAAGAAACCAGGACACCTAAAAAAGGATTGCCATGCCTGGAAAAGGAAGCAGGCATCTGAGGGAAAGAAACCAAATACTGCAGATTGTGTAGAGGAGGCAGAGCTTCCAGAAATCATGAATGTGATGGATGGTGGAATAAGTGAGTCATGGATTATGGATTCAGGGTGTAGCTTCCATATGTGTCCCCATGAACACTGGTTTCAAGAGTTGAGACCAGCAAATGGAACAGTGCTCTTGGGAAACAATCAAATCTGCAGTGTTAGAGGAATTGGGATGGTAAAGTTCAAAATGCCGGATGGATCTGTGAAGCTACTTAGTGATGTGAGGTTTATTCCTGAGATTAAAAGGAATCTCATATCATTGGGCTTGTTGGAAGTAAAGGGGTTCTCATTCTCTTCTGTTGAGGGGAAGATGATAATCAAGAAAGGTGATCAAATAGCCATGACTGCTGAAAGAAGGAACAGCTTGTATTATCTACTTGGAGAGGTGGTGGTTGGTGATTCAAATGCAGTAGCCTCTGAGAATTTGAAGCTATGGCATCTACGGTTGGGACATCCTGCTGAAGGAAGTCTAAAAGAACTAGCCAAGAAAGGCCTCATCTCTGGAGATACCTCAAGCAAGATTGGCTCCTGTGAGCAGTGTATTTTGAGCAAGGCAAAGAAGAAGCCATTTCCTAAAGGTACACATTCCTCTACATCTCCTTTAGAGTATATCCATAGTGATTTGTGGGGGCCAGCTCCAGTAACCACTCTTGGTGGAGGGAAGTACTATCTGGCCATTATTGATGATTATTCAAGGAAGCTATGGGTGTACATTCTAAAGGATAAGTCAGAAACGTTTTCAAGGTTCAAGAGTTGGTGCCTGGAAGTGGAGCTTGAAAAAGGAAGCAAGGTGAAGTGTCTGAGAACAGACAATGGGATGGAATTCCTGTCTAAAGAATTTGAGGAATTCTGCAAAGAAAAGGGCATAAAGCGCCATAGAACCGTGCCTTCAAACCCTCAACAGAATGGGGTTGTTGAGCGGATGAATCGAACAATTTTGGAGAGAGTAAGGTGCTTACTCATTGCATCTGGTTTAAGTAGCAGATTCTGGGGAGAAGCAGTGTGTACTGCTGCACATCTTATCAACAAATGCCCCTCCACTAGCCTAAAGTCAGAGACACCAGATTTCTTGTGGTATGGAACTCATGGTGATTACTCAAGATTCAGAGTATTTGGCTGTTCAGTCTATGCTCATGACAGAAAGAGCAAGCTTGAGCCACGAGCAATCAAATGTGTGATGCTAGGATATCAAAAGGGAGTAAAAGGTTATAGGCTATGGTGTGTTGAGCCTAATAATCAGAGGGTGGTGATAAGTAGGGATGTGGTTTTCGTGGAGGATCAGATGCCATGTTTAAACAAGAATGATCAGAAAACAGTTGCTCCCAGAGATTTGTTTGAGGTGGAGTTAGAGAGGCTGAGTCTCAACTCACCTGATGAGAATAGTGACTCAGAGAGTGGTGAACTACAAGAATCCATTAATTTGGATCAAGGTGGAGCTGAGCATCAGTCCACTGACAACAGTCTGAGGAACTATCAACTTGCTAGAGACAGGGTCAGAAGAGCCAATGTGAAGCGGCCAGCCAGATATGCTGAAGCTGATGTGGTATATTATGCTTTGTGTGCTGCTGAGAATCTGGAATGTGCTGATCCTTTGTCTTACAAGGAGGCCATGATGAGTAAGGACAGGGAAAGATGGATAGAGGCCATGAATGAAGAAATGGATTCATTACTCAGAAATAATACTTGGGTTCTTGTGGATAAAAGCAATCTGAAACAGGAGTTTAAGGAAAGAAAGCTCATAAGTTGTAAGTGGATTTTCAAGAAAAAGGTGGAGACAACTGACAAAGGCAGAATCAAGTTCAAGGCCCGGTTGGTGGCTAGAGGTTTTACACAAGAGGAAGGCATTGATTTCAATGAAGTTTTTGCTCCAGTTGTGAAGCATACGTCCATAAGGATTCTACTTGCAGTTGCAAATCAAAAAAATTGGGAATTACAGCAGCTTGATGTCAAGACTGCATTACTTAATGGGGATCTTGAAGAAACTATCTTTATGAGTCAGCCTGAGGGGTTTGAGAAGAAGGGAGAAGAGAGCAAGGTTTGTTTGTTGAAGAAGAGTCTTTACGGCTTAAAGCAGAGTCCAAGACAGTGGAACAAGAAGTTCAATGAGCAGATGCTTACTCTTGGTTTTCTCAGATCTGAGTATGATGATTGTATATACATCAAGAAAGCTGGAAATGTTCCAGTAGCTTATCTATTACTTTATGTTGATGATATGCTACTTGCTGGTCCATCAGTGTCTGAAATTCAGAAAATCAAAGCTGACTTGATGAAGAGTTTTGAGATGAAAGACTTGGGAGAAGCTAGTAGGATTCTGGGAATGAATATCTTGAGGGATAGAAGCAAGAAATTGTTGTTGCTCTCACAGTCAGACTATATTGAGAAGGTCTTGAGGAAGTTTAACATGGAAAATACTAAGGTGGCTTCTACACCTCTGTCACAGAGCTTCAAGCTGTCAAAAGAGCAGTCTCCAAAAACTGATCAAGAAGCATTGGAGATGAAGCAAATTCCTTACTCAAATATTGTGGGAAGCATCATGTATACCATGATTTGTACAAGGCCAGACCTTGCACATGCCATCTCAGTCACAAGTAGATACATGGCTGATCCGGGAAAGGAGCACTGGAATGCACTCAAGTGGACTCTCAGGTACTTGAAGACTTCTAGGAGCTGTGGGATCTTGTTTAAGGGAAGTCATAAGGAGGGTGAGGAAGCTGTCCAAGGGTATTGTGACTCTGACTACGCAACTAATCTGGACAATCGAAAGTCTCAGTCCGGATACTTGTTTACCTTATATGGTGCTGTCATAAGCTGGAAGTCCAGCCTACAAAGTGTTGTTGCGTTGTCAACAACAGAAGCTGAATATATTGCACTCACATCAGCCGTGCAAGAGAGCTTCTGGATACAAGGTGTGCTCTCAGATTTTGGGATCGATCAAAGAACTATGGTGATTTTCTGCGATAGTAGTTCTGCGATATGTTTGGCTCGGCATCAGTTTTATCATGAGCGGAGCAAACATATAGATATTCGTCTACACTTCATCAGAGACGAGGTTGAAAAAGGGAGAGTGAAAGTGTTGAAGATAAGCACATTGGACAACCCGGCTGATATGCTAACAAAATGTCTTGGCAAAGACAAGTTTGAGTATTGCAAGAATCTTATAAGTTTGAGCAGTGGAGGAGCTGTGGATTCAGGTGGAGAATTGTGAAGATGGAATCCACGAGCTCGACGCTGCATGACAAGATTACTCAATCTCGTGTGCATGGATCATGAAGTAGCCGTTGCTCGATCATAGCCGTTGGAGTCTTAGTTAGTCTTAGTTGTAAGTTGGTTGTAACTGCAATGTAGTAGTAAATGAGCTGTTGAGAGCGGTTGTAAGTAGTCTAGCTCAGCTACAAATACTCTGCTTCTACAACAAGAAGAGAGATCAATTGTATCAAGTTCCACATTGTTGAATAAGAGTTTTTCATTGGTTTTCTCATTATTCAAGATTCGATTACTTTCTTGTTCACAACTTAGTTCTCTGCAATTGCGTTGTTCTTGCTTGATCACTCGTTTGTATAACAGCTTTGGTGTTCCTGTTCAACTTTTTGAGGGGTAATAAAATGTGTTCCACTTTCAATACATTTTTCTGAGCATTAATCAACTAAAAAGTTAAATAGAGATCAACAAAACAATTGACATGATCATGAAATAATATCACTAGAAATGAAGGAAAACAAGGAAACATGGTGCAAATGAGCAACATATCATAACTCCAAAGTTTCCAAAAACAACCATTTTGTGCAGCATTGCTCACAAACTGATAAAGGAGATACAACAAGAACATGTATATGTGTCATGAAGAGTGAGAAGCAGATAACTTGAGGCATTCATTCTGACATCTACGAAGGCAAACGTCGTTCCAATTGGGTACCTGGTGCTGGTTAACGCACACAGTCCGAGCACAGGCATCCGCGCAAGTATCAAGCTCAGAAACTCCACAGACCGTGACACATGTGTCTGGGATTGGATCCTTGGAGAAGCCCCCCACTTTCTTCAGCATCCTCTTCGACGTGCAAACCCTCTCACAGACAAAGATGTCGTCTGCGCTCTTCTCCCTTCCCCGGGCACTTTTGATCCGTTGCTCCTCAGCATGTCTCGCCTTGATTCTCAGAGCTTGACCAGCAGCGAAAACGGGAACGGCTGCACCGAGCAGTGTCCACCATACCTCCACCATTACGACTGCTACAGAGAGAATCTCAACTTTCTCGAATCATTTGGACCAAATAGCTTTCTATCTCACTTTGCTTGAAGTTTTTAAAATGCATGCTTTAATCACAAAATTCACAAGTTCAAATTGAGGCATCATTCTCATTTCTCAAGCAGTTCCCCAATTTAGGGAGAAAATTCAGCCAAACTAAGAGATAGTCCAACAAATGCCTAAAATCTCAAATTAAAATAGCTTCTGTTCAATTTTTCATTTTCATCAGTTTGATTTCACTATATCCCAACTCTACATTTATAACTGCAATTAAACTCATAATTCAGTTAAAGAGTGAGAACGAAAGCAATGCAAATCCCTAAGCTCGCTATTGACCTAAAACTGCAGAAAATGGGAAGAAGAAAAAAAACATTGGATAAAACGAGAAAAATAATCTGGAAAGAAAAGTAGTCTTTCAGGTAGCATCACCTTGCAAGTGCGCTCGATCTCTTGACCGGAACCCTAGCTCGCAGAGATAGCCAGCGGAGGACGGTGGGTGGAATTCAAACACCTGAAAAATGTCGCGCTTCGATAATGCTACTAAAAAAGAAGAAGATGATTATAAATTCGATGCTATCGCTATTTATTGGGCTGCTTTGGCCCAATTATATTCTGTTTATAAACTGAAAGAGCAATATTCCACGGTATCGGTTTTTAAAATTCACCATGCCGAAATACTGTTTTACTCCGAAAATTTTATTAAGGTAACAATAGACCTTAGTCAAGTTTTATCAAACCAGTCATGATGAAAATCAGAGGTGAAATGTGAAGAGATGGATGAAGAAATGATAGAACTCCATGGAAGGAGATGAAGAACATATTTACATATTTACCGAGGAAAAGTACCAGTTTCTGTTGCATGGGAAGAAGAAGAGATGGAGAGAATCGAAAATCTTTATTGACTACATTGTGAATTGTTGTTTTCAAATTATACCAAGCTATGCCTTATATAGGCTTACATCTAACTAACTAACTAACTAACTCCTCTAACTAACTAACTCACTCTAATAGCCCCCTCAAGATGTAAGCAAGACAATTGCTACCATCTTAACAACAAAACAACAAACAAAACATGATAAAATGATTTTTCGTAAATGGTAAAATGATATTCTGAAACAGATTCAATGACAAACTGAACTTGAACTTGATCTTCATGCATGGACTTGAACTTCACTCTACAGCATTAGCAACTTCACTCTACTGCATTGGCAACTTCACTCTACTTCAACTTTACTCTACTGGACTTGAACTTCACTTTACTTAACTTGAACAACACCACATCCTAATCTCCACAGAACCGAATCAAACCTCAGAAATATCCGATACAATCGGAGAAGAAGAAAAAAAAGATCGGCTGAAATCAAACGCCAAAGAGAGAAAAATTAAACCGATTCAAAAAGAGAAGAAATATATTGTGAACACGGAGATTCACTTGAGAAGAAAAAAAATGAAACAGATCGTGAACACGGAGATTCACTTCCGAAACAAATCGTGAACACAAAGATTCACTTGAGAAAGACTGAAATAGATCGTGAATACAGAGATTCACTTGAGAAAAATATGAGAAAGCCGAATTCAATCGGCGATAGAGAAAAAACAACCGAATTCAATCGGTGGTAGAGAAAAACAAAACCGAATCAATCGGTGATTTGAGAATATAAGAACCGAATTCAATCGGTAAGAAAAAAAAACGGTGAGAAGCACCGGTGAAAAGATGAAATCCGACGAGAAATTGCGGATCCAAAAAAAATATGAAGAACTCCGTCGAAGTCAGATACTGCGGAGATGAAGCACGCAGCGGAAGATTTTTGCTCTGATACCATGTCAAGTTTTATCAAACCGATCATGGTGAAAATCAGAGGTGAAATGTGAAGAGATGGATGAAGAAATGATAGAACTCCATGGGAGGAGATGAAGAACATATTTACATATTTACGAAGGGAAACTACCGGTTTCTGTTGCATGGGAAGAAGAAGAGATGGAGAGAATCGAAAATCTTTATTGACTACATTGTAAATTGTTGTTTTTAAACTACACCAAGCTATGCCTTATATAGGCTAACTTCTCTTACTAACTAACTAACTAACTCTAATAGACCTGCTCACAGTTCAGAAAATCGCCGGTTCTGGTTTGGAATTGGCGGTTCATGGTTCAAAAAAATAATGGACCCGACCCGACCCGACACGACAAGGTGTTTGGCAGTTCTGGTTCACGGTTCAGAACCGCCGGTTTTAAGGCCGAAACTAGCAGTTCAGGGCCAGTCCGACGGTTGTTTTTTTTGTCTTTTTAGTTTTAATCTATCTACAAAAGGCGTATAAATAAAATTAAAACAATAAAGATGAAAATTGCAATTTTATTGATATAAATTTCAACGAGTCTACAAGTTACAAGTTACAACTTACACTTATAACGATTACAATTTACAAAAGACTTAAAGTCTTAAACAATAAATTTAAATATACTTGTAAATTTCAATGAGACTTACAAAAAAGACTTGAAGTTTTGAACAATAAATTTATAAGTATATACTCTTATTCGGTAAAGGAGATGTTTACCGCCGATTCCTGAACCGGCGGTTCAAGTCCACAGTTTCTCACATAAAACTGACGGTTTCTGGCCGGTTTTCAGGCCTAGACCTGCCGACCTACGCCTACCACCTGAAAAGTTGTCTGAATCGTCGGTTTTTTACGGAAAACCGCCAGTTTCCTACACCCCTACACCTACAATTCCTGAAAAGCCTATTGCCTAGGCCGGAAACCTACTTTGAACAGTTGAACCACTGGTTCAAGCCAGCGAACCGGCTATTCCGGTTTCTCAAAATATTGAACCTGAACCAAACCGTAGGAACCGCCTTGCCGGTTCCGATTACGAATAAGCAGTTAACCACCGGTTCGGTTCAGTTCGGTTTGTGCAGGTCTAGGTAACAATATGGTATTTGCTCGTACTATTTTGATAAGATGTCCGGTATTGACTGAGTTTCGGAGTTTTTCTTGGTTTTCTTCTTTCATTCTCTTCAAATTATGAACAAAGATTATGAGCTCTGTTTATGCTGTTTTTGGGATCTTTTTTCTTGGGAGTTTGTAGATTTCATTCTCATGTACAAGTGCTGTAGAAAGTCAGCTCTTTATGATTTCTTGGCCGCCCTCTCCACTGCCAACGCTGAGGATCTCCAACCAGGTGCACAAGATGCAACACGTGGAGTTTAGAGACGCCCCACCTCCGTCTCCAGATTGTTGACAAGCTGAACCATGGCATTTCCGATCAGGCATTTCATAAGTAGTCTGCCAGTGATATGCTCAGAGATAGAACGGACTGTGGGCAAGCCCGTTGAGCCCTCGGACATCAGCAAGGAGCTTGCAGGCTTCAAAAGGGAGAAGACCGTATACCACGAGCATTTGTGATTATCTACTATACAGTACTTGCATAATTCATGGGAGAGACCATATATAAGGAAAAAAAAGAGGTGAATGTGTACTAACATTACAGAGCAGAGCTATCCAGAATAAGAAACATACTAAGCGTGATACACGTCCAAAAGATAAAGCAAGAAGCCACACTTTACAATTTGAGTCTATTACATGCCCCAAATACCACGAGCAGATGTGATTTTGTTGCTGGGTCGAGATGTCAATTCATGTAATATCCGAGCAAACGTGTCGGCGTACCTTGTCTCAGAGAAGAGCATCTCTGCAAACGCATTCTCGTATGCTAGCAGCACTGGCTTGTTCTGAGGCTCCAGTACGAGATTCTCCAGAATCATCGCTGCTTTTCTACAGACTTCTGGCACCGGGTGTGGTGTCTTAATCACCTTGAGAAGCCGATCCACTGCCCTGAAAAATATTTATCCCTGGAATTATTTAGACACGAACTTTTAACTTGAGAGATGAGAAGAATTTTAGCAGATTTCGTGAATTGCATCCAACCATCTCTCACTAGCTAGTTTCAGCCGACAGTCCATGTTAACTTCTGCAAGGTTGTATAGCGCACCAACAGCTGCTGCTTGAGCGTCGCCAGCTGGGAAACTGATAATATCAACCAATCGCTTGTATATCTGCAATTTGTACGAGTTACTTGGCACGAGTCTAGGAGAACAGTAACTAAGCTGCGTGTTATATAATGACAAAGTGACCTGTGGAGCAAACGGCATGAGAAAAGATTCGTTCTCAGGGTTGAGTATCATGCGGCCAAGCAGTTCAGCAGCTGCACAATGCCAGCCTCTAACAGCAGATCCGAGCATCCCCATGATGGCCTGGAGAGCACGTTTTTCTCTGGATAGACATAAATAGGAATTAGAGTAACGGGTCACATGCAGCACATCCATGACAAGAACAAAATATTGAGTCAAAAGAGTTACGTCATTTTGATGAACGAAGGCTTTGATGAGCTAAATATCCTAAGGTCTAGCAATGGGCCCAGATTCATGATTGTCTCAAGGGAATTTGTGACGAGTTCTTCATCTTCTGTTCATATTCAAGCATTTTGGAAAATTTAGGAAAAGAATGGTGAAAGTAAACCAAAAAATGGAGAATTCAGGGGCGCTATAATATTAACGTGACACAAGATTCGTAACCTGTAACATAATCTTCCAAACACTGGAACATTGTTTCAAGACAATGTCGATTCTGACCCATTGCGAGTTCATTCTCAGCCATAAAAGAAAAGTTCCTAATTATATTTGAAGCAGCTATAGCACACTGCTGCTTTTCTGCCCGCCCTTCATCATTGAGATTAAAGAGGCCATCTTCCTCGAACCACCAACCTGAAGGGCGAGACTTCGAAGTACTCTTTTGGGCTGATGGATCTTTATTTGAAGAACCAGAGCCAGCACTACCATACGCACAAATACAAATCAGGATTTAAGCCAGTAACACAAACTGAAATATATGAAGTTGAATCATCAGGAGAGACGGTGTTAATTATTCCTTACGTAGGATGTGTAACAGAATCACCGGAATTGACAGTCTCATAATCATTCCCAAATCCAGTAACAGCAGAATTAGCACCCAGCAGTCTCGACCTTGGTGTCTTTGTGAGAACCCTTGGTAGAGCTATGTCACGCCAGTCATCTATCTGCTCAAGTTGGAAACTAATCATGTAAGCTCAATACATAGAACATAGGTAAGTAGATATACAGAAATCGCTACATACAACTTGAAGTAGAGCATCAAGCAATCCAGGAATCCGGGCTAGAGGAGTGGCATCTTTTCGGACATCATCTTTCTCTTTAAATGAAAGCAATGTGAGAGCATTCAATGCCCATGTCAACTCACTCTTTAATCCACTTTGAAGAGCCATAACTATCCTTTTGTTATTCTGCTCTGGTAAAGTAATTGCAGAAGGACAAACAAAAACTCGTAAACCATAAGCAAATTAGAAAGTAAATAAAATTAAACCACTTTCAAGGACATCATGGCCGATATACTGAAAAATCAAATTTCAATCCTAGTATATCTTTAGCTTGGACACTTCATATCTAAACTATACACCCTATGTTTCGACTTTTCCTATGGACAGAAATCAGGAAATCTGTCTGTCTTTAACATATGAATTATCTCAGTTTCTGTAAAGAATTGCCAAGTAAGATAGCTAAAGCACGCATTAAACATACGCAAGAAGAATCCCCTATTTTAACTACTAAACAAATCCACCACGCGGAATAGGTCACAAAGCTCAAAATTACAAATTCACGATTTTAACAGCATTTCCGAGTAGAATCATGAGCATAGCTACAATTGTAAACATAATTTTGGAATATCAGAGGAATTAGGGTTTGGTAGGGAATTACCGGCGAATGCGGAGTGGACCTGTAGCGAGGGCCCGAGGAGGATGGAGGGTGCGATAGAATCACCAGAAGCCGCGGCCGCAGCTGTCGCTACGGCAGATAGCGCGGCGTGGTTGGTTCCACTGCCGATTGGACGGCCTCTCTTGGCGGCGGGAGGGGCGGAGCCGCCGGCAGCTCCGCCCAGCTTGATTTGCTCTCTCTTTTGCATCTCTCTAAACGGGCCGAATTGCTTGTTCGAGCCGCGTCATAAAGCTAATTTAATTTGAAATTCATTAGATGGACTTAAATTGATTAAATTGCGGGCCTTTTCGAGCCCATTATGATTTAAATAATACTACTACCTCCGTCCTACTTCACGTGAGGCAAAACTTTTGGGCACTAAATTTTAAGATTGAAAAAAAATAAAGAGTAAAAGTAGGAGAGATGATGAAATAGGAGAGATAGAGTGTTGTTTTTTGCTATAAAAGGAAATGACTCTTTTATAGTGGGATAGTCTAAAAAAGAATACGTATCACTTATAATCGTATAGTGGAGTATTAGAATTTGCACGCACTATAGTATATGCATGGGCGGACACACATGTCATTAAGGAGGGGCTTAAGCCCTTCCCCCAACTATTTTTTTTCATTATTTTAGTTATATAATATTATGATTATGTTGGTATTTTATGTAAAATGAAGTACAAAAGCCCCTACCAAAACAACAAAATATAGAAAAATTATTATCTCATACAAAATTTGAATATATAGTCCGTACTGTAACATTTTTCTGCGTCAGCCCCTAAGTATATGGTCTAAAAATGCTCAAGTTATCTATCGTCTATCTAATACGTTAGGGGTTCGAATAGACCAAGACTATTCATATGTGGCATAATCTAGAGTTTAAATACCCTAACTAATCAATCGAACAATAGTTATCAAAACAAACACCATGATTCCATGAACATGTAATCGCCTAATAATAAACCGGCCTTAAATGAATTTATACAACAAATGAAGCCTTCTAATTATAGTTACCGACTGTTTTTAGTGCCAAATTATTAGTTTTCTCCCTTTATTTCTTAATTAAAAACTAGGTGACTCCAAATTAGCCACTGGTTTGATTACTAGACCCGTTTTATTTATACTATACGTATGCATTATTAGGGTAGTAAAAGAGTTGTTGGAAACTGTTAACCAAAATTCCCTTTTTCTTGAACAATATTTATCCCAACCACGGAACCACCCCCTCAATTACTTAATTTGATTGGTTGGTTGAGCATCAACTACTAATTTTCCTAATTTATTTAATTTCCTTATAGGTTATAGTACATGTACTTAGTTTTCGTACCATTATACTCTCTCCGTCCCCCAAAGAATATGAACTATTTCCTTTTTCGTCTGTCCCTAAGAGTATGAACTTTCTAATTTTAAAAAATTCAAATAACATACTACCCTTATCATTTTATTTACAACTTATACCATTATCATTAACACTTGTACCATTATAATAATGTGGACCCCACTTTCCATTAACATTATTTTCACTATCATTTCTCTCTCTCTCTTACTTTTCCTCTTATTTATTAAAAACTGTGTCGAACTCAAAGTGCATACTCTTTGAGGACGGATGGAGTAATTTCTTTACCAGTATAACCAATGGATTAGGGCTTGATTCATTAAAAGCACTTCAAAATATATTTGAGGAAGCCCCTTTAATTTTTTCATTAGTGTGCTTCAACCTAACAAAATTTGGTCAAAACAATATGTACTATTCCTATTAAAATGTACATCAAGGAAAATATACTTAATATGGTAACCTAAACAATCTCCATACATTGACTTCAAGATTATGACTACATGTAATTTTATATTTTATAGACTTCCAATGATTGTTTGCCCATCTAGGTTAGATTAATTCGTGTACCTTGTTCTACAATATTTTCTTTTGTTACAATTAAACCATCAACAGTTGAATGTGGAGTACTTTGATTATTCAACCAAAACAAAGATACTTTGATTTTTTCAACATTATGATATTTTTCTACTCCAAAAATGAAAATCCTCAACATATTAGCACATATATTATTTTAATGAGTACTACTTTATAAATCACTCTTTAAAAATCCAGAATCTTCTCCAAATCCTATAATTGAAACTCTAAAGAAAAAAGCAATAAAATAAGTTAAAGAATAGTCTTTCTGGATCAGATTCTCTCTTTCTACTGACATCTGGTACATATAATTGAAGTGTGAAACTAAAATAAAAAACCAAATAAATAAAAAAAGAAATAAAGGTGAAGTGGGATTTACAAAACAAGGGGACATGAAAATGAAGTAGCACACCATATTACATCAACGGTCTGAATTTCATCATACACAGCAACGGATAGATACAGAAGTTTTATTAGTACATGTCTATGGTTGGTTATATTTGCAAATATAGTGGAGTACCACAAAACAAGCCCCACTACTTTATTGGATAAGAAGTGGGATTTCATTTTCAATATTCGCTTTATTTTTTGTGGATTTTAAATTTGAAAATTTTGAACCAAAATGATAACGTTGGAGTATTGCAAGATTGTCCTTTGTAAACAAATTTTTTTAAAACTGAACCCTTAATCTTTGATATCAAACATCAATCACTCATTTTACATAAGAGTTTACACTTCACAAGAAATATCAATTCACAAACCATATCCATTGAGGAGAGAGAGTTGGTGGAGAGTAGCTTTTAAGAGGTGGTATTATTGTCTAAAACTTAGGGATTTTATTATTTTGCTGTGGGCAAGGTATAAGGGTCCCATTTCACTAAATTATAGTAGAAGAAAATATAGCAAATATGACCCCACAACCTCTTGTTAATGTTATAAGATATAATCCTCAACCCCACCACCACAATGATTGATTGTGATATAAAAATGGTAGTGACTAGAACTAGCTATATGGAGTAGTATTGTTTTAGAATATGTGGAAGATTAATATAGTTAATTAAATTAGCTATAGTTAATATGTGGAAGATTAATATAGTTAATATATGAAGTTAATTTAAAAAAAATTTAAATTAAATTAAATTAGCAAACTAATTTAAATTTATTAGTACTATGACACTATTAAATTATGAATATGTTTTTATTATGATTGATTTTATTGTGGCCAAGATAATACTTTTCCCCATATTAAGAAACTCGAATGCAAGATTATTGAATTATTATGAAATTTTAATCTTAAATCATATCTATAATATTGGTTGCATATTATTAATGTTAGTTTTTGATTTGATTTAGTCTCAACTTTTTATCCAGTTTATATTGAATTTGTAAAACGGTCTCAGAAACTGATTGACACTTAATCTTGTAAAGCACACATCTCATTAAATTATCAAATGTAATATTTTACTCGAAAACGTTCTGCTATATAATATGGATATAAAGTAATGCGACGATGTTGACCAATAATAGTTTGCATAAAGGCTACGGCTGTTGAATCATTTCAATACTATATTTTCAAACTGTTTGGATTATTCATCTGTAGTTTATTAAACTTTAAGCATCTTTAGACTTTCATTAATTAATTTCAAATTTTGTGTGGCAATTATTATTTAACTTTTGATATTAATACCCCTCCTTCCAATAAAAATAGACCATATTTCATTTTTCATTCCTTTCCTATAAATAGTTCATTTCTCTTTTACTTTACTTCTTTCTTCCCAATAAATACGAAACATTTGATTTTCAGTACTGAATTTTATGTGTTGTTTTATAGGTTAAAGAAGAGAGAATAAAGTAAAAGAGATGATGTTGTTTCCATTTTAGAAAACTTTTCATTTTTAATAGTACAATTCAAAAAGAAAAATATTTCATTTTTAATACGAGTATCATTTATGAGTCATACCATCTAATTAATATTTTTAACTATATTTCACATTCTTTCTTTCTTTTGTACGCATTAAAAATATGTGTGAACTTTAAAGATTTATTTCTACGAGACGAAGAGCTTACGATATTGCAACATCAACTAGAAATTAGACATGACAGGTTGCTAATGTGACATAATTGTGGCCGCAAGGCATACATGTGGAATTAAATGTATTATTATTAAATTATTAATAATATCGTGTGGAGTACTACTAAATTTTGAAAAGAAAAAAAAAAGAGTTTTCACACTTTATCAATCTTTCATCCGATTTTCTTATATTAATTAAAAATCTACCCGGTGTCAGAAATTTTTTTATAAGGAATGGATATATGAAATTAGAATTAAAATTGGAATTGAAATTGGAATTAAATTAGAATTGGAATTCTATAGAATTGAATTGGAAGGAATAGGTTTCTATTTCAATTTCAAATCTGATGTTTGGTAAAATGAAATAACTGATATGGAATTGAATTCGAAGAACTTGTGCATACACACTGTTCATACACTCTACACAAAATACACACTCACACACACTCTACACAAAATCCATATACTATACAGTACACACAATATACACACACTTCACACAATATATACACTATACACACATTACACACAAAATACATTCAATGCACACAATATACACACACTGCATAAACTATACACAAAATACACACACTGCACACACTATACAAAAAAAAACACACTTCACATATTGCACACTCTACGTACACGCCATACACAAAATCAACACACTACATACACTATACACAAAATACACATACTACACACATTGCACATATTACACAAAATACACACACTACACAAGATTTATACAAATTACACACTACGCACATTATACACAAAATACACACACTATTCACAAACTGAAATTTCAAATTTGGTTTAGTTTTTCAGTGTTTTGGTTTGATTCCGTCTAGACTTTTGAAGAATTTCAGTTTTTCGGTTCAGTTTGGATCGAAAAAAATCTAAAAACTGAAAGAAAAAAAAATCAAAAAATCGAATGCTTGAAATGTGTGTAATTTTTTGAAGTGTGTGAAATGCGTGTTGTACTGAGTACGTGAAGTGCGTGAAATGTGTGTAATGTGTGAAATTTGTGTACCGTGTGAAATTTGTGTAGTGTGTTAAGTATATGTAGTGTATTTAGTATGTGAAATGTGTAGTGTGACATTGTTGATAGATAGTCAAACTATCTAAATTTATGACTATTTAGAATTCTATTTTTTTTTTAATTTTGATATGCAATTTAAATTGTGGAATTGAAAAATTACAATTCCAAAACCTAATATTTTTGTGGTATCAAATAACAGATTTGGAATTGAAGGCTCCGATCAGAATTCCAAGCTCCAATTCCGTAATACCAAACATAGCCTAACCTGATTCACCCTTAATTTTGTCTTATGATCAAAATTATTAGGTTAAAAATCAATCGACGTGTATAAGTAGTAGTAGTAGTACTGCTATTACTTGTATTGACAAGCCTATTTACTTGTTCAAGTGGTGGCAGTTATTTTTCTTCAATTTTACTGATCCCAATGCACGACCAACACGTGTAACATCCTTTAAAACTCATCTTTTTCAATTGCAGGATATTTACAGCCCCACTCGTTCTTGTCTGCCAAAGTGATAAAGCTTCAAATTGACAACAATAATTCATAAAATATATGGATTTCATATCACAAATTTCAGTGTCTTGCGAATAATTATAGAGTAATTTTTTTGTTGAGAACATAAATGAGGAGTTTCAAGAATCCTAGTTTTCTCGTGTTAAATTAAAAAAAAATTTATTAAAAGAATCTTCAAACCCATAAATATTTTACTCGATATATATGTATACTATATTATGATATTCGTGCTGACAAATTAGAACTAAAATTTTAAATATTATGATATTCACTGATATTAAGGTGTGGAATTATTTATTAATAACAATGCAATCATATTTAACCATTTACATCAAATACAAACCCATTTTTTTTAGTATATATCATAGAGTACTAAAAAATAGTTTTACTTCAACCATTTATATTAACTTCAAATTCTATACTACCATTTTTTAGTATATATGTTATACAGTAACACTGTATTTGATATTGTCCCATAAAAAAATCTAAAAAATGGATTTAAGTTTGATGTATGATTGGATAAGTTTTCTATATCAAAATTCATTTTTGATATATGGTTAGGGATGATACTATAATCAATCACATTTAAGAGGAATCTAAATATTACTATGAGGCATTGATAATATTATAAGGTGTAGTGTTTTTCCAGTGCTTCAAAGGATATTTTAAATTATTAATTTAAATTATAGGAACAGCCTCAAATATTTGAAATTCTAGTATGGGTTCAAAATTTCATACTCTCACTTTTTCTAAAAATGAAAAAGAAAAGGTGATGCCAACCATCAAATAGAAATAGGGAATATCATCTTGTTATGAACTATGACCCTAGCAACCTCAAAATTCTATACACCCACTCAAATTACACACGTAACACACCCGATTATTCCATTGTGGTATATTTTCTCATCTAATAGTGTACAACTCCCTCTATCCGCGAATAGGAGTCCCGTTTTTCCATTTTAGTTCATCCGCAAATAAGAGTCCCGGTTCACTTTTATCATAAATGGTAATAGGGTCTCATCTTCTACTAACTCATTCAACTCACATTTCATTTAAAACTAATATATACAAAGTGAGACCCTATTCCACTAAGGGCATTAGCAATGGGACGCCCTATAGGGCGCCCTATGCACCGCCACATCATCATTTTATTCTCCTACCCTTCCACATGCAGTGGGGCGCCCTATAAGCCACCCTAAAGGCCGCCCTATAGGTTTCACTATTGTTTTGTTAATTAATTTAAATGTTTTCAAATATGTCAATGCAAAATAATTAAAAAACACCACGATTAATTAAAAACGGTAAATCCTACATTGATTAAAAAAAGTTACATGAGTTAGAAATGAAAAAAGGCGGGGCGGGTTAGAGACGACTCCATGTCGGAAAAACCGTATGAATCCGTACTGAATTCGGGATCGTACTGCGTGTTGGAGTCGAAGGGCCGATATTCGTCAGGGTCTGTACCCGGCCAACGTGCACCACCCCCAAACATCGGACTATTCAGACTTGGGTATTCACCAGAATCCATTTTATAGTGTAATTTGAGAGTGGAAATGTGAATGGAAATGTTAAAAATGTGAATGTGGGGTAGGGGGTATTTATATAAAAATAATTTTCCAATTAAAAATAAATAAATAAAAACGCGTTGCATCATCCGCGCCATCGTCCGCGTCGCCCACAGTGGGCTGACGATGGCGCGGACGATGCCCTATAGTCCGCGGACGATCTATAGGGCTCGGACGATGCATCAGGCATCGTTCGCACACCCACAGTGGCGGACGATGGCGCGCCCGAGGCATCGGGCGGCCTATCGTCCGCCCCATTGCGGATGCTCTAACTTTTTTTCACCCACTTTTCTTAACATTTCTTAAAACTCGTGTCGTTCATAAATGAAACTCTTAATGACGGACGGAGGGAGTATCTTACTATCACACACATCAAACCATTTATACATATAAAAATCAATTTCTATTCTTTACTACTCCATAATAATAATATAAATTTCACAAATCAATTTCTATTCTTTACTACTCCATAATAATAATATAAATTTCACAAACTCAATGTAAATGCAACTTGTCCTTTTGCACCATTTTTACAGTAATTTATCTCTCTCCACCATATTTCACTTCTCCCTCCCCATCTTCCAATACCTCACACTTATGCCTAAGAGATAGAAGCAACTACACGACAGCAGTGAGATTTGAACCAAACTCATTGCAATAAGATCTGTCCCACCGTGACACCATTTTTATTGAGAATCATCAACTCTTCCCAAACACAGAAAGAAAGACAGTCATGTAGCCGCCCATCTGTTTCCCACCTACAAAACAATTGGATATGCATGCATCTCTATCTAACAAACTCTGTTTCAAATCTGGGAAACGACGTCGTTATCTATTTACCTAGAGATTATAAATCAATAATTGATTTCAAAATAATAAAAACTATAGGTAGAACTGTAGAAGTAAATTTACAAGAGTGGACAATATAAATGATACCTGATCTTTCACTTTCGCATATAAATGATACTTGATCTTTATTTTATATCATTTTTATACCTATAAATCACATTTTTGGTACCTAGTGCAATTTCCACCCCAAAATGCCCTCTAAACAAATACATTTTTCAATTTGTGTCATAAAGGATAATTTGGGCATACACAAAATTAGTTATATTATAATATCTTCTCTCATTCTCCACACTCTTAATACTGTTATTAATAATTAATATTAATATTAATATTTTGACAGTATAAATTAATAATTAATTTATTTTTTAATATCATACAATTTGATTTAATTATAATTATAGTTATAATTATATTTAATTATTATAATAATATTATTGTTATAATTCTAAAAACTAGTAGTAATTAATAAATAATTATAGTATAATTACTTAAATTATGAATCATATAATATTATATAATAATAATAATTATTATAATTATTATTACTATTATTATTATTATTTTATATTAAATTACTAACTAATCAATATAGTCATACTAAAAATTTAAAATTGGGAATTTTATCCATAATGATATAAAGAGTTGAATATTTTTAGTTATGTGTTTCAACCCTAAAATGAGTATAAAATAATTTAATAAAAAATATTTAATTGATTTAATTACTTTATATAATTAATTTAATTGAGTGTTTTGTTCTTGATTCAATTGATTGTGTTTCTTTTCAATTGCGTTCTGCCCTGGCCAGGATCGATTGACTGATCAAGATCCATATTTTTCGTCAATCCAATCTGTTGAGTATCGTGTTCGATTGAAAGCTGATGGAAAGCCAACGTGAAGTTCTAAATTTTTGGTTGAATTTCATTGAAATTATGTTGTTCCGAGTATTTTTTGTGTTCAACTTTCTGAGTTAAATCTGGTTCTCTCAGAAAATTTGTAGAGTTTTTATTTTTATTTTATTTTATTTTTATTTTATTTTTATTTTATGTTAATCTGGTTCTTTGTAGTAGTTTGTTTGTGTTCTGTGTATTGAGTTTTTTTTTGTCTTCAAACCGTCTGACAAAAAGCCTCAATTAGTTTTTAAATGGATTTTCAGCATTTAAAGCTTCTAAAGTCTAAACAAGAAACACAATCCTTTGTTAGACAAAAGACTAACGCCGACTCAAAATTTTTTTGGATGTTTTTATAACATTACGCATTTTTTTATTTTTAAAATTTGGATGTGTCATTCATAACGTACCAAGTGTTATATTTTCAATAATTTTATAGTGGATTTTTATTTTGGTTGGTTTAGTTCGAGTGAATGCAATAGTAGTTGTTAAACTTAAAATTATTTGTAAATGATGTTACCGATAATTCTTAATCAATGTCAATTTTTTTTTGTTAATTTTAGAGTTATCAAATAAAGGATTTAAAATTATAATACAATTCCACATCAATTCATTATTTATACCGAACAAAGGATGAACAAAGGATTTGGAATTCCTTCTAATTCCCTTCTATAGAATTCTAATTTTAATTTAATTTAATTTAATTCCAATTTGAACCCTCATATTAACCCTCGAAGTTCTCGTTTTTACACATAGAAGCGATTTACGAGGGGATATACATTCTTTGTTCTAATTTTTTTAATTCAAAAATACAATAGTGAAAAAGAAAGTATACTAACAAATAAAAAAACAAAATTTATTTTTTATTCTTTTTTACTTTAGTTCAGAGTTTTTCTCTGAGGAGCGCGGCCAATCCCGTGACGACCATCTTATTCCCCCTCTCCAAACTCTTGGGCCTCAGCTCCGGCAACTGCCACGTCACTGACCGCGCAATTTCGCCGGACAAAACCACCGGCGAACTCGGTTTCTCCCCACCAGACTCCGGCGATGACGTTTCCTCCCCGAAAATCAGGTCCAGCTCCCCCATCTCGCTCTCTAGAACTTCAATGACTTCGGGCCCGGGCCGGGCCTCGTCGTCGGGCTTCTGAACGACGCCGTCTGGGGCTGCGGCGCGTGTGTGAGGGCCGAGCCATTTAGACTTGACGTACTCGGCTTTGCGCCACGGCGCGATGTGCATTCCCTTCTTCTTCAGGCTCTGCCTGGCCGCTTCCGACGCGATCGAGATGATCTGCAGTAGCCGGTCGGATTTCCCGACGAAGATCGACGGTAGGCACTGCAATATCGACTTGTAACCGCCTGTTGATCGCGCGATCTCGAACTCCGATCGGAAATCCACGTCGATTATTAGTCTCTCTCCGCCTTCCGTTATCACATCGATGTATTCGTGCTCCCCTGAGCAAATTGACATCAATAGAGATGAGAATTAATCAAATTTGATGATGAATTTGGCCTCAATTGACTGGATTTTACGAATTTCCTCTCGTTTATTCGAAATTAGGATGGAAGAGAGAGTTTACCAGCTGGAACAGAAGAAGTTTTTTCCCATTTCGATTTGCAAACAGAGGCGTTGTATCCAAGAGCAACAAGGCCATCGCTGACGACTTTTCTCAATTCGTCTTTCCGTTTACAAGTTTTGCTGTTTTTTTCGACGATTCTCGAAGTGTCTGCCAGTAAATTTCTCTCCTCCACGCTCGCGCAAGGGATCAAGCTCTACAGTGGCAACAACAGAGAGTTAAAGCATAATTCGACAGAGCAAACAAATTAGGTTTTCAACAGCAAAGGAAAATTGGAAATTCACGGTACCTTGAGAATATCGGAGGGATCAGTGAAAGATGAATTCGCTGCTAACGAGTCCGAGAAGAAATCGATCTCGTCGTCGGAGCTGTCGTTGCTCTTGCCATTGAAGCAGTTGCATCGGTGACGGCCGCATTTCACGGCGGAGGCGAGCGATTGCTTATCGTTGTCTTCCATGAAATTCTGAACCATTTTATCCAAACAAACGGAGCTCGGCTCGAATTCCGGCGCCGTGCCGCCGTCCTTCTCTCCTCCGGGCGCCTGCTTCTCAGCTGATGAATTCCTCAGAACACTGTTGAATGGACGGTCGAAAAGCCGCTTCAGCCGTGATTTCAACACCGGCGGCTTGACGACGTCGTGCCGGATCGCATCGATCGGCTGGATTCTCATCGGAAAAGGCATTTAACTGGAGAATAAATCACTACAAACTCGAACAAAATTCCTTCTACAAAAATTGCAATGCAACTACACCTAAACAAGCAATCTAAAATCAACTGCTTCGATTCAACCGCAAATCATCCTATTACAATCATCCAACACAATAACAAAAGGATCGAAACAGAATTTCGCAGCAATATTTACTTTAAAAGGGAAAAGAAGAGGGGAAACGGCTTCTGCTAGGGGCTTTCTCGAAAAACCTGACGGTAATGGAAGGAAACACGAACATTGTGCTTGTACGGGGAAGAAAGAAAAACCGTGAGCCGGAATTTGCATTTTCCGGCGATGCTGAAGTCGCCGGCGAATAGATGTTTCTGATTTTTCAATTTGGGATTTATTTCCTCTCTTCTTTTTATGTGTGCTAAGAAATGAGTGGGCGACGATTTTATATATAGTAAAGACGAGACGTAGAGGTGGGGCCGAGTGAGACACGTGGTATCCTTCCACTCGTGGATTATCCAGAGCTCCGGGGCTGTAATCACATGCGACGAGCGTTACATTTTTTGCTATATGAATTTTTATTCACTATAACTAAGATCTCTTCTTTCCTGTATTTATTTTATTTTTTATTCAGTATATATCTGGTACAAATCATATAAAATGAATAAATGATACAATTGTTATTGAATCTGTGCCAGTTTTCCGAGTTAGAGTTTGTTGGACCCAATCAAATTATCATCTTTGATCACAGAATTCTAACATATGATGTACTACTCAACATCATTTATTTGTGAAGAACTCCACATTAGTTAAATAAAAAAATTGATATATTATGTATAATATGTTGCACATATTAAAGTTTCATTTTGCTTTATTGTGACTTTTAAGAAATGTGAGAAAATGTTTTTAAAAATTTAATGAAGAATTATCTTTTTAATGTTAATTTTATAATTAAATATGAATGTAATTATTTATTAGAATGTGAGACCCATTTATTAAAAATAAAAAAATTAAATTAGATTTTAAATCGTGAATATCCTAATAAAGTATTGTTTTTTAGAATGAGAAAGTATTGGAGTATAAGACTGTCTGTCAATATAACGGTATTAGTTTTTGTTAATATAGCAAAATACTCACCGTCTTTAAATAATTGTCTTGTTTTCCATTTTAGTCTGCCCACAAAATCAATTCACTTCTGTTTTTGGCAAAAAAAAAAAAATTATCTCATGAGATGAGCTCATTTTCTATTTACAACATTTCAATCTTTTTTCTACTCTATCTTACTTTACTAATTTCATACTGTATTAAAATTTATGTCATTCCTATAATTCTTTTTTTTTTTTGTGGGATATAGAGAGTATATGACTATAAGCGTAGCTTCCATTCCATATCATACAATTGTTTTTAAACAACACTATCTTTTTTTTCCTAATTATATAGTTTGTTTACTTAATTTCGCGTTAGTCAATTGAATTTAAAATCTTGTATATCACAAATAACAGACTTATACCTCAAATAAATATTAACAAAATTATTGATGCACTTCAATGAATATAGGTAGGTGTTCTCATATTATCAACCTAGGATTAGGACAACCGAGGATGTGCCATTTGTGTACACTATGAGTCTATGACCAAGAGCACTAGAAACAAGATTTATATAAATTTTGTCCAATTAAATTTATTCAGCTTGGAAACAAATATTTACTTCTTCATTTAGTTTATTTTCTTATTTGGCCATGGAAAATTGTACATGTGTTACCTTATTTGTGGTGTAGGAGGATACTCGTGCTTCTACAATTAAAAAAACTAGAATGAGGAACTCTGTCTTAAATGAATAAACATTGTAGGATAGTAATATTCACACTTGGCATGCGAAAGGTGGAGCTTGCCACGAGTTTAAATGTATGTCGAAAATCGAATTGAATTAAGTCAAATTTTAATTAATCGGTTACAAAATTTAGAAAATACTAATCCAGTACCCAATACTCCAGTACTCCCTCCGTCCACCATTTAAAGAGTCATTTTGACTCAGCACGAGTTTTAAGAAATTATTTAACTTTGTGAAGTGAAGTGAAGTGAGAAAGTGGATGGAATATGAGATACATTTAAAATAGTAGTATTAGTTTTATATTGGATTATGAGTGTAAAAAGTTGGTGGGATGTGAGGTCCGCATACTAAAAGTGGAATAAAGTAAATAGTTCTATAAATCATGGACAAACCAAAAGGACAAAAGGGTTCTTTAAATCGTGAAATGAGGGAGCATTTAGTTATGCAGTATCTGAACCTATTTAGAACAAATCTGTTTTTTTTTTGGGTTTTGATCGCAAATGTTCTGAATTCTTGACGAAATCGGATTAGTCATGCTCAACCGAGTATGAGGGTTAAGGCTGTAAGTCTCATTTCAGGTGGCTGAGTTTGAATCCTTAACCTCAAGATCATCATAGCTCCTCGCTGCAACCCGTTGGAATCTGTTATTCTATAGGTATAACCAATGAGCAGCGGCGGACCTAGATGGTGTCATGGGGATCCTTGGAACCTCCAACTATTTACATTTTTACTTTGTATAATATATTCAAGCAAATACTAAACGCATGATGTAGCAGAGATGGTTGGCAACTGTGATTTGGAAACTTGAGGTCAGTTGTTTGAATATGAGTCCCGTTTTTCCATATTAGTCCGTCTGTGGTTCACTTTTATCATAAATGGTAATCAGGTCACGCATTCCACTAACTCAATCCACTCATATTTCATTTAAAACTAATATATACAAGTGAGACCCTTATTCCACTAACTTTCTTCCAACCACTTTTTTTAACATTTCTTAAAACTCGTGTCGTCCACAAATGAGACTCCTAATGGCGGACGGATGGAGTATGTAGTTAGTTTATTTTATATTTTTTCACTTTAAGTAATTTTATTTTACTTCTTCATTTGTTGGCATTTTTTCATGCAAAACATTTATGCAGTTGGTTTATTTTATATTTTTTCACTTTAGTAATTTTATTTTACTTCTTCATTTGTATAAATATTAAGTAATGATATTTATATCTTGAAATAAAAATAGTACTCCCTCCGTTCCATGTTAATTGAGTAGTATTCCTTTTTGAGACATTCCAACATAATAAAGTCGTTTCTATATTTGCTAAAAAGCAATACACTTCTCAGACTTTTTTCATCTCTCTTACTTTAATTCTTTAGGATTTTTATATCAATATTAGTAAATTTAATTTGAATGCTATATTTTTTATTTAATAAATATATTTCTTAATTATTTCAGTGACTAATAAAGTAATAATACCATATGCAACAATTGTTAACTAAATTGGACCCACTAGAAAAATCCTGCGTCCGCCACCGGGTATAATTCATTCTGGTATAGATTCCGACCATGAAATCCAATTAAATTCCATATACATTTTGTCTACCTAAATTAAATTGAGAAGAGAACAATTTCTATATAAGCATTACGTACCATGCTGTATGGAAATTAATGTCAACAAAAAGCACGATTTTTTAATATTAAAAATAAAGTTCTTAATATACAACTAAAACGTCAGAATTATCGGTTGTTACTTGTTACTATTGTGTATGATTATTCAAAATGATTAATATAGTCATAAATTCATTATTGAGTTTAACTCCAGCTAATATCTAAAAATGGTCAATGTTAAGTGGCAAGAACACTATCCAAATGTAATGATATTCTACAAACCTATACCTAGATCAATTTTTATATATTATGCAGTCTTTGAGTAGAGTTTTTCACAATTAATGCTATAAATTCAGTCAAGAAAATAATCTTGTTTGAGTCAATCTTCTTGAAAACCTAATTGACTCTATTATGAAGAAGAAGAAGAAGAAGAGGTCCCCTTCTATACTATTCATATTCAACTAATTATGTGAAAATGGGGGGGAGGGACCTATCTCGGACACAATTTTATCTATTACCAACAACTTTTATCACCTTCCATTTATCCATTTCATGGTCAAATACATATTATGAAAATCTTTCTATTTTGTTTCTGACTAATTGCAAATAGTACCACTAATCAACACAGAAAGAAACTGAACATGAAGCACGAATACAAATGCATGTGATTCTTATCCAAACATTTTTCTCCCGTGGAGCTTCTCTCATTATTATTTTTCTATGTGCATATATTTAAGTAAATGTAGACAATTCAAAAGCCAAAATATAATCCCGAGTAGCAATTATATTAGGGCTACATGGTTATTCAATGGATAAAATAAATTAACTCTATAAAATAATGTGGTAAGCCTAATGTTTGTTATGAGATCAATTGTCAATTATGTCATTGTTGCAGTAATGCTCGTTGAGTCAACAAAATAATAAATATGGACCTCATTTAACTTTGTCGATTATCAAAATATCTGAAAAAAGTAATAAACATGAGGTGTTGAACTTTTCCCATTTACTTTGGGTTGAACAAGTCCACTAATATTATACACTCACGTACCATTAGTGCATTAACAATGGGGCGTCCTAAGGCGTGCCCTATGGCGCGCCACGTCAGCAGTTTTATCCTCCTACCTCCCCACCTGCAGTGGGGCGCCCTAAGGTGCGCCCTATGGCGCGCCACATTATCATTTTATTGTTTTATTTAATTAATTTAACTGTTTTCAAATAACAAGTAACGAGTAAATAAAAAACGGTCTAAATAACAAACGGCGAAGTTTTAATAAAAAAAAGTTACACCATTGAACTAATAAAAAAAAAACTAAGTCGGACCAATTCCCAACTTCCGACGCAGCTCATCGAGTAACGCCCGGAGATATTCGGCTTCGTCGGGGTCGGTACACTTCTTGAGGGCCCTGTGCGTCTGCAACATCGTCCTTGCCATCGACGCTGTTGCTAACGACTCAAATGCGGTGGCCGTCTGGGTCGGGAGCTCTACCGGGACCGGAGCTTGGGTTGCAGCGGTCGACGATGAGGTCGCCTTCCCCTTGGCCTTCGCATCCTTGACGCCCCGAGGACGCCGGACGGACACCGGTGTGTCGGAACTCCCTTCATCCACGTACGTCCGGTTGAGGTCAACCGGGTGATTGCCGCTGCCGCTGCCGCTGTTCGTGTAATCACCAGCTTCAGTGGTCTTCGTCCTCTTCGGCGCACCAGTGTGCAGAATTCCACCTTAGAACTTCTGCTTGTCCCTCAAGAGTGCCCAGATGGCCTCGTGCTTGAAGTCGCCGTACATCGACCGGTACGACAACAACGCTTTAGCGCGCACGTCGCTCAAGCTATCGCCGCTCCCCTGTGACCGCGTGAACTTCTCGAACTCCGCCGCGTACAAGTTCACTTGCTTCTTGACTTGTGTTGGTTTCTGGATTACAAGATAGCAAATCCGGGCGTAATACAACCCAAAAGAAGGAATACAGAATGAAGAACTGAACTGAAATTACAACTTAAAAATGAAGCAACTAAACCAGTATTGTATGATAGCCGAGTCGAGGAGGCCTCTTCCCGCAAGACGAGATACGCCCCGGTAGTGCTCTCGGTTTGGCGTGTCGTCCCCAAAGGTAAAACGGCTACGTCTCTTTTGATGCAGCACCGCAATCAGCAGAGCTCCGGCGAACGGGATGGAGGAGAGGGCAGGGCTTTCGACAGAAAAACAATGCAGAGAGGGAGAGAGCTTATGATGCTGAGAATGCTTATGAATAATGTTATACTAATGCAGTGGAATGGCTAGCCTATTTATAGGCCAAGCCACCATGCAGGGTCAACCAAGCCATGAAGGCTCATCATGGCAGATTCGTAACCGCCGGCGGTTACGAGCGTGTGGCAGGAGTGTGCCTTTCGCGTGTGGAGCGTGTGGATTTCTTATGTGGCAGCTGTGACTGTGCCTCGCTTGACGACGTGTCAAGCCACTTGGACTGCTGACTCGGCGGTGGTCTAAAAAGATTAGTTTGGGCCAAGCACCAAGCCCAAAGACCACCAAAAGACCAATTGCCAAGATCCAAGTCCAAGTCCATGTCCAAGTCCAAGATCAAGATCGAGCTCGAGATCGAGATCGATATCGGGATCGGGCCCGGGCCCGGGGCCGAGGCCTTCGGCCCGCGAACGCGAGCGCGAGCACGAGCACGTGCACGGGCATAGGCACGGACACGGGCGGGCGGGCGGCGGAGGCAGCGCGCGCGTGTGCGCGCGTGTGGGCTCTTTCACCCATCTTGGTCCACTATAATTATTAAGTAACATAAAGGCACTTAATTTAAGCACATTAAAAGATGTGTTAATCCTCCAATATGGGATAATTAACACTAGTTAATTATTCTCTAAGCTCCAACTCCAAGCTTTAATTAAAAGCTAATTATGCCCAACTTTAATCCACTATTTCTCACTCACCGGAAATCGGATTTGAGAAAGTGAATATACTACATTTATCTACGTAAAATGTAGATCGACGCTATGTCATTTAATTTCACAAAATTAAATATTTCGTCACATTTATTATTTGGTCAAAATCCATTGACCGGGCATATTTAATCCATGATTTTTACAACTTGATCCCAGTGCTTGCGGAGTTGCTCACGCTTGCGCTTGTACGCGGTCGGCGGCTTGACCGAATTGTAGAGGTCCGCGATGCGTTCCCAGTACGCGATCTGTCGCTGGTTGTTCGCGAATATCGGATCTTCCGATATATCTACCCAACACCGGGCCAAAGTGAGAGTTTCATCGTCGTTGTAGTTCGTACGGCCGGGGGCGTACTCATCGCAATCACCGGGAGGCGGCAACTTCTGCTCCCGCTGCCGGTTCCGCTTCTTTCTGGCTGGGGCGGAAGCGGTCGCGGCGGGGTCGGGATCGGTCGCTGCGGTTGGGCGGTGCGGAGACGGCTCCATGTCAGACAACCCACACGATTCCGTACTGAAATCGGGATCGTAATGGGTGTTGGTGTCGAACGAATAATAATCGCCGGGTTCTGTACCCGGCCAATGCGCCCCTGCGCTAAACGTAGGACTATTGGGGCTTGAATCCATTTCGTAGTAATTATGTAAATGTAAGTTTCGAAAATGAAATCGAGTGAAATGAAATGTTACACATGAACGGTATTTATAAAAAAATAAAACCGCGTGCCATCGTCCGCGGTTGATCGTCCGCGACCTCCACAATGGGGCGGACGATGTCGTCCGCGACAGCTGCAATGGGGCGGACGATGGCGCGGACGATGGTCATCGTCCGCGCTATCCTCCGTGACCGAAGTATAGGGCGCGACTATCGTCCGCGCCCTATGGCGCGCACCTGCAATGGGTGCGGACGATGGATGGCGCGGACGATGCGCGCCATCGGGCGTGCCATCGTCCGCCCATTGCGGATGCCCTTAGTAGTTATATTAATATTTTTAAATCAAGATTTGCTATACAATGTGTTCGAAATTTAGGTTGTTGGGAGTACTACTATTGTTCAGTGTAAAGCACATATGGGTAGAGACCCAATTTATGAATAAAGAAAGGGGTCTAATTCCAAAAAATTCACTATAAATAAATTTCTATTTTTCCTATAATTACCTATTAATTTTTTGCCGCTTTTTTTTATTGTAGAGAATTGCTAACTAGTAGTACTTTTGATTGGGAGGAGGTGTCTGAATTTATTGTCCATTATAAGTCATTCTCTAGGTTTGAATATTGATAAAATCATATTGAATCCAATTCAAATAAGGATAATGCTACGCGGCCATAATATGGCTGGCCATAAAATGACATTTTAGTAAATTTAGATAGTATGACTATTAATGTTTCAAATAAGTCATTTATTGCTCAAATAATTTTACATTATTACCCTTCTATTTAATTCTAGTTTTTTTATTTCATTTCTCTAATCCAACTTTTACACTTTTATACGTATTTCTTTTATTAGATTCATTCATTTTTTAATTTTCTGTTTTCAATTATTTATTTTTACACTATTTTTTAATTTAAGATTAAGCTTTTGTCCTTTTAAAAATGTTTTCCTATTATACCAAGTTGGAATCAATATTAACTAAGCTATGACACGGTTAGATTGTGTACAATATTTTATTATGTTATATTGTAAAAACGATTAATTATACTAAAAATATAGTGTATTATAATATAATTATAATAGCAATTAATATTATTATTGTTAATATAGATTAGAATATGTTAGAATTTTTTCAGTTTAAATGAAATTGATAAAATATTTACCTACCACACCATTCTTTATTCAAAATAATGTAAAACGCATAATATCAACATGGAAATTTTTTTTAAGAAACTTTTTACCGTATTTTGAATTACTACTTTGTTCTTGGGCATACATGGATGAGGGTACTAGTTACTTTGCCTATAGTGCATATTTTTTTTATCATGAAGTTGTTGTAATTGTATAGTTTTCCATAAATTGCAATTGCAGTCAGCCCTCTTAATCTTCAATTGGTGGCAACTGAATATTATACTAGATTCAATTGATAAAAAAGTTCAGTAATTTAATTTAAATAGAAGTGATTATGCAGAATTTTACTTCTATTTAAAATAAAGTAATTAAGAAATTTAAATAAAAACATTAAATGGAATGAAATATAAAGTTTAGTACTCCTTAAGAAATAAATTGATTTAGGAACTAATTTGATACATGCTCTGTAGTTTAGTGGTCGTTTATAATATTAACCCATGATTATTAATATAAATAAGTATATTGATCAAATCTCAATTTTACTTATTTTTAAATATACAAACATTTAGAGTATTTTAAGTAAATATGAAAAATAAAAGTATTACCACGTTGGTATTATAAATATAAGAAAGAATTAAATTAATTATCATGTAACCTTAATAAATATTGAATGATCCAATTGAATAAATTCTAGTCTCTTCATATTTATATTTTATAACTAAGGGTACAATTGTACAAATAAAATTGATACTTTTTAGAAGCATTGATTTCAACAAAATAACATTAAACACACTATCTTTTATTAATTTTTTATTTTTATGGCTGGCCATAATGTGGTCATTTAGCACTACTCTTCAAATAATGTATATACAGTTAAATAAGTTTGGTTTTTAGTGCTGAAACTTTAATGAGAGTAGAGTTTTGATGATGTCTTGAAATTATTGAATCTCCTAAGTGCTCATTACTAACTCTTTATTTGATGACTTTGGGAACATGGGCTACTTATTAATTTTAAGAATCCTTTACCTTTTGTATTTCACTTTGTTGCACTCCCCCGGCCCCTTTTTTGTGACTTTCATAAAAGTTGATCAAGACTTTACCACAATTTTTGCAAAAAGGGCCCCAACAACATCATTATTACCACATCATGTAAATTAATTGATGTGAATTTCCGAGATAAAATTTTAAAGAAAGAAAGTAAATTGGTGAATTTCCATCATATAGGCTAGTTCATAACACTCCAGCAGCTCAAAAATTGGTGCAATGATTGTATATAGTAAAGTAGTAGAGAGATAATAAAATAGAAATAAAAGTGTTTTTTATTTTTAGTAATATGTCATCTTGTTTGGAAGAAAACAAAGAGGAAAGTGAGTTATCTTCGGTGAGACAGAGGGAATATATATTAACCCAAATATTTTATATGTATATGTTGTTTGTATATGTTTAAACCTAGTGTGTCGCTGACAACATCATCGCTAACACTTAATGTTGTTTCGGCAAACCTTAATCTTAAAATAAATCAAAAAATAAAAGTTTTTATATAGTAGTATATAAATTTCTCACATATATGTTATAGTTACCTAAATACGTGTGGAAATCCTATAATCATGGAGATATTCAAACTTTATTCTTGAAAACGCAAAATTGGTTTACCATGAAAAGGATGGTGGTGGGGTCTCTAATACTCCAAAATCAATGTCATTTTCTATATTAGCTAATTATAATTGAAATTAGCGTGTGGGGGTGTCGGTGGGACATATGAATGGACATGAAATTCCAAGTTGATAAACTATAATAGAGATGTTATGCTATATTTAGTGCACATCCCATCATATTGATAATTGATATAACCACAAGCTTTTAATTATATAGCCCACCAATAATGTGTATCAATTAATTGGCAAGAGTCTTATATTAAAGGCTCTTGCTATACTTCATCTGTTTTTCTTCACATTGTAATTTAAAACATAAAATCATGTTTTCCAGGTGAATCTTTAATTTATTATTTAAATTTCATTTTTTATGTAGCTTTTTTTTTCTTCCTATTATAGCACTAACAAGGTTAATATTTGTATAATTGTATATATAGATTTTATTGTATAATATGACTCACCACATGCAGTCCTATAAATTAGTACTACTTTGCCAAATACTTGTATAAAATAAATGAATAATCTATATATTTAAATGTAAAACAGTAATTTGATGATAATAAGTACCAATTGCGATGCCAAATAAATTCCGGTGGACTTTGGAAATGTTAATGTCATGCCTTGATTGTCTTAGTCAAATTGTTATTTATAATTGAATGATTATAACATACTATCATATGAGGCTAAAAAACTTTGTTTTTAAGTGTCACAGTTGATCCAACGTTGTGAGTGTCTAATTTCTTGGGCAATCCTCCAAGATAATGTTCTTATCTATTAGTATTAATTATTTTATATAAAAAATCAACTGCTTCTAATTTCGTCGTTTCAATGGTGATTAAACTATTGTATTGAGTTACATCATATCAAAGATATCAAAGTATAGTCTGTACAATGCTAGTAATTTAATTATATTTGGCATTGAATGTTTTTATTGGCCAATCTCTCTAAATTCAATGAATGCAAAAAAATTATCGTTTAAGGACACAAAGACGCAAATCACTAGCCTTTGAATTTTTTTTTAAAATAGGCATAATTGAGGAAACAGAAGAAAGCATCCTTAAATTGATGCAAATTATATTAATCTTTTATTTTTTTAGAACGTTTCTATTTGTGTATCTTAATTTTAGTTGAAACACCAATAATAAGAACACTTTATGAAGCATTGGTAGTATAATTAGACACACAAATTAGCATTCTTAATAGCATTAAAAATATCCTTAGCTATTCTTTTTGTTGCAGTGATTAAATATTTAAATTACTCGGAATCCAGACATCACAATTCACAAGCAAAGCCTATTAAGAGAACATAATATATTAGAGGAATAACACAAAGACTAACTTAAGATAAAAATCAACTAACAAACAATAGTATCATAAATGTCTATTTTTAAGAAATTATATTGCCAATATTCAAACAACTATACAACAAACTACACAGTCTAAAAGCTAAAGCAGCCGATGAAGCTTTTAATATAAGGAAAAACCATAATAACAAACAATATCTAATTTATAGCCCAAACCAAGTCGATTGCGCCAGTGTTGATCAGCAATTCATTAGGACAAACACATAATTAAAATATACTTGTAAAACTTAAAACTTTTCACTCATATTTAAATAACATAGTAGTACTAAAGTTTCTGATTAATGAAACATTACACGACGTGGCACCACAATTCTTTTATTCTTTTAAATTAGATAGCTAGAGCTAGAGGCCACTTTATCTCCTAAATGATTGAGTATAAAAAGCTACAACAATTTATAGGGTTCATCTTTTTTACTGTATGGTGCATGATTGCAATTAAAGACATAAATATACGTTTATATCCATGCACCGAATTTTGAAGTGTTTGCGACACGACATAAGAAATAAATAAATAAATAAATAAATGACAATAAATACTACCATGATTAAAAATAAGCAAGGACAGTGGTAGATAACGACAGAAAGTTGTTTGATAAAGAGCATAAGAAATGATGACACTATTTTTTGCTTTTTCATATTCGAGTACAATGCCCATTAAAATTTAGTAGATATGTACCCATACTTAATTATGTGACGTATGTATTTGAGTAAATATGTGAATGTGACATCTCGTATTTTTGAACATATCTGTTTTCTAATTGTATTATAATTACAATTTTATAGATTTGAATTTAAAGACAATATTTAATTTTATTCTATTTCAAATCTTTTATCTAATAAAATTAAATAATTGATGCAATAAAACGTCAATTTCAATTTTAAAATTTTCAAATATTTATTTTGAGTATAGAATTCAAGCCGTTGAATTTAGAGGGTATGATGTTATAATCTAATCAAATCCAAGAAAAATTTAATGCCAAACAAAAGTTTTGAAATTTTTGGCAGCCATTTTCAAATCCAAATCCTTAATTTCATGATACCAAACACATTTTAAAAGTAATTGAATAATTCACTGAGTTTTAAAACATACTAATATAAATAGGACATTTTAGTGACTTTTAAGAATTTAGAGCTTCAAAGATGAAGAAATCAGGGCCTATGTGACATAAATCTTGATGATAGTTAGGTCTTCTTTAGAAAAAAATAGTTTTGATTATGATTACATGAATAAGAAAAGATAATTTTGTGGTCATGGATTAGTGGAGCCATCTTATTTTCCCCAACTCACGAACTTGTTCATTTCTATTCATCAACATTCCCATTAGATTTTAAAAAAAAAACTTAGACAGCTTGTATTTATAGGATATAGTTCTTGTCGAAATATACAATAAAATACATATTTATTGTTAGAAGGCCTATTTGCCTTATCTCAAGATGAGAGAGAGACATGAATGAGCAATGATTCAATTAGAAAAAGCATTGAATGCAAAGTGCCAAAACACCTATTTTTAATAGCATCAAAGGCTTAATGTAATTAGCTTATCCAAACATTAGCTGAATTAAACAAGGCCAGCCATTGATTTGAATTTTGAAGAAACAGAGCTCTCTAGTGTCATGCGTGGCGCGATGCGAACGGATGCCAAATAGTAGTCAAATGACTATAAAACGCAACATAGTTAGTAAAACGCCTCTTCACTATCTAATAAGTCGACTAATTCAAGTTTTTACAGGGATAAATGAGGAATCATTATTAACTTTAATATTTAAAACGTCATTTTTGATGCATTAAGCTGCCACATCAACTTTAAATTTGCCATGACAAATTTTAGCTTGGTCGAAATCTAAAACGTTGAAATTAGCCTATAATTTGTGTGTTTAACTGCTGTTTGCCCATATATAAATAAATAAATATGACTAACTCAGTAGAAAAAGACATGAGGAAAAAGCCAAAAATAGGGAGGAATAAAATATGGTGTGTGGAAGATATCATAGAGCACATCAACATTGATAGTTGCTTATAAAACATTTACTGATACATAAATATGATGTTGATATCTAAATAAAATGAAGTTCTAAATTTGAACCAGTCAAGAGTAAAGTTTACTACATCGTATTAGTTTTAAATCATAAAAAATGAGGCAAAATAGCCCTAATACAGGAAAATTTGCAATTAGAGGATGAAAAATGCATTTTCTTGAAAAAAAAAACACAGTTGAGAAGCTAAGAGTTCATGTGAATACTGAATTATTTGATTCTTCTAATTTCAACTTATACCTAAATTCCAATTTTTTGCCACATCTATAAATAGATCGTGATGAATAAGTTGCTTTCACTACTAACAAAATTACCTTGCTGAATAAGGCAATGTTTATAGAATATTCAAAACTTGAATTTCAGTACAGATTTGTCAAAGTTGTGGAAGCGCTTGGCTGGGCCGAAGTCAATTAGGCCTAGTGGTAAATGGACAGTTCGAGCCCAAATCCGGCACATTATATGATTGGGCTTATTTTCTCCAGCCCAAAATTAATATATCATCATTTTTTTTCATTAAGTTCGTATTTAACCATTTTCACACAAGATGAAAAAAATGCAGCTAATAAAATTCAAATTGCGACCAGGTGATAATCTTTGTTTTATTTGAGGTAATTATGAATGAATATGATGACCTTGAATCATTCATGTGATTTGCTATTTTGAGTTGAAGAAAAGATCACAAAAATAGATTTTCTAGTGACATAGATGTAGTACTAATAACTCTGACACAAGATTAAATCCAAGTACTTTTACAATTATTTCTCATCTGCCCTCCAAATATTATAAATATCCAAAAGCACCTCCACTAATTTAGAAAAGAATATTTTAAATAAAAAATTCCAAAAAAGCAAAATCACCAAAACCCAAATTCGTTCACGACATCTGAGTATTTTCTTAGCTATCTGAATTGTAAGTTCGCATCCGATCTGAATTTATTGAATCTCTTTTGTATTGAAAAAATTAAGTGGATCGATGGGGGCGCTGATGTCGAAGATGTGGTTCATGATGTTTCCGGCGAAGGAGTACAAGATCGTGGTGGTGGGGCTGGACAACGCCGGCAAAACGACGACGCTTTACAAGCTTCATTTGGGGGAGGTGGTCACCACGCATCCAACTGTCGGCAGCAACGTTGAAGAGGTCGTCTACAAAAATATTCGATTTGAGGTGCGTGTTTCTTGAATTTGAAGCTCTAATTTTATTTTATTTATCGTCGATCAGAAGCGATTGGGTTTGAATTGCAAGTTGGATTTTTTTGGTGGTGGTTGATGTCAGTTACTGTTGATGACATGTTCGATTCTTTTAATTTTGGCTCTATGATGATTTTGGGGGTAAGTGTTCACATATTCAGTCTGTATTTCTTGGCTTGACTAGTTATATATGGTGCATCAGGAATGTTGTTGTTTCTTTGAAAGAATTACTCCACTTGATATGTTTCTTGTAAGAATTACTTGATATGGGAGTTATTGGCTGCTTTTTTCGCCCATTTCTTTACATTTTGGGCTGTCTTTGGTTATGTTTCTCTTTAGTAGTGTTTGTTTGGGATGTCTATTACGACAAATTGAATCAACATATTACTATAGGATCAATTTATACCACGACATATGAACGCTCTACTTTTCTTTTGCACTCAAGCCTGAAGGTAATGTGGATCAGATATGTGCGATTGACATATTGAGTTCTGTACTTGCGATGAAAGTCTCATGCACGGTTTTGAATGAGAGAAAGAAGTGAGGAATCCTCTTTTCGACTCTGACTCTCCCACTGCCTTTACTTAGCTAGGAATTAAAAGCAGGATGCATGATGATGGTCAAAACTTCATTCTTTTTGTTCCTCACAATTGTGTGGAGTTGCCTGTTTTTGTTGAAACTAGTTGCATTAGATTAGATTCGCTATTTTCCTAGAGCTGTCTGATTTTTTCAAGAGAGCTGAGAGGTTAGCGCATAGATTTCCATGTATGCATGCGAATTCTGGAATCCTTCTGCTTGTCTGTTTGATTCATCATTCTGTTTCAAGAACTACTGGATATACCATATGCTGTATATCAGATATGATGTAGTGTGTATGTATGAACAGAGACAAATCCTCACTAACTAGGCTACAACCGTGACATTTTGAGTCTGAACTTGAGCTTTTAGGGCTGAGAAAGACTCCCTGGTAGTATTGAATTGCTTAACGTATCGAATTGTTATATCTATAAAGATGGCTCCCATACTTATGTTCTTCGCATATGCCTGAGTAGAACTTTTCAACAATCTATTACTCCTATAAAGCATTGCACGTATGAATATGGTCGAAATGCTTGTATCTGCTTCTGTATTGCTTATCACTGTAAAAAGTAGTCAGGCAGTGTCTTCATTATTGTTTTATTCACTGAGTGATGTCATTTTAACCTCCCACCATTCATGATCAGGTGTGGGATCTTGGTGGACAAGATAGGCTGAGGACATCATGGGCAACTTATTATCGCGGGACACATGCTGTTATAGTAGTGATAGACAGCACGGATAGAGCCAGGATCTCCATAATGAAAGACGAGCTATTCAGTCTGCTTCCAAACGAGGATCTCCAGAGCGCAGTAGTGCTCGTGTATGCAAACAAACAGGATCTGAAGGACGCAATGACCCCTGCTGAGATAACCGACGCACTATCCCTTCACAGTATTAAGAAGCACGACTGGCACATCCAGGCTTGCTCTGCACTAACCGGTGACGGCCTATATGATGGTTTGGGGTGGATCGCACAAAGAGTCGCTGGAAAAGCAACGAGCTAGAAGCACTCGACAGAGATGTTTCGTTATCATTGAATGGTAAATCATGTGATGTACCTTCTAATTCACTGCAACAGAATACACGCACATTGCTCTTTGTTAAAGGCAGGCAGTTGTTGGCATGTTGTTTACTCTATTTCTTGATTTCTGGCCTATAGTTGCTGTCTTGAAAATGTCATACCAAATTTTTACTCTTTCCAAGAAGCCGAGACCACCTCCATTTTCTCTAGCTGCTCCTGTTCCTCGTGTATACACAAAAATTAATAAAAAAATACTCCCGTCCGCCAATAGGAGACTTGCTTTTAACTTGGTTTAGGTTTAATGAAATGTAATAGAAATGGATGGAAAAATTAGTAAAATGCAGTATCTATTTTTATATTAGTGCTTATAATAAAATGTGAGTGAGATAAAGTTGGTGGTTAGTGACGTTCATTACCAGAAAAAATTAGTGAAATAGAAATTATTTATGGATGGATGAAAATGATAAATTGGAATGATTGATGGCTGATGGCTGATGGGGAGTGGAGTAACATTCTAATATGCTAATACCCTTTTATTAAATATACTAAACAATCTTAATTAATACTATCGTGATTTTTAGAGATTCTAATATACTCCGTATATTAATCTGAGAAAGTACAAGATACATATTTTGCATGATATCCACGTGTCCCACGACTGCCACGTCTACATAAATTAATCATCCAATATTAATATACTTCTTTGAAATTCTTCACCCATTGAGCCAAAATGTCGATCTCATCCATTTCCTTGAAGAAATTCCTTTGTAAAATTGTTTCAGCTCCGGTACGGCCACAATCTATCGGAGGAGCATGGATCGCGGCGGCGGCGCCACGGCGGAATACTTTTGTTTCGGATTTCGACACGATTCCAAAAAGGCCCCCTGGGCCGCCACTTGGGCCCAAGCCCGGCCCAGAATTCCCATGCCCACCAAGCCCGTCTCCACCTCTGCCAGACGGCCCACGGCCGCCTATGCCTTCACCGCCACCGCACGGGCCGGATGTGATACCTCCGCCGCCGCCCCAGCGTGGCCCAACTCCGCCGGATATTCCACCAAACTACATGCGCTGCAGTGTAAATTATTTTATTTATTAGTAAATTACTACTCAATACTGTTTTATTTCTGTATTATAATTGTAACGACTTGTGAGTATGCTTTCGCTTAGTTTTTCATTCTAAGTTCTAACTATAATCCTCCGCCTATTTTGACATAAAATAGGAGTATTTACAATAAAGTTCAAATTAATAATATACACGTGATATTAAACTGGACATAGAACTCTAGAAAATAAGGTCGGCAAGATAAGATATTAGTGCATAAATAAAATATGAGTATAATATATGGATTGGTGGCCAATATTTGCATGGACTTTTCATACCATGACTTAGAAAGCGGCAAAATTTGCATTGCTTATTGAAAATACTTTTAATTTGAAATTATCGTCTTTTATAATTTATCCTTGTCTGTTAATTAGTGGGTTTGGTGATAATTAGTGGATGATTTAGTAGTACTATTCGACCATGTAATCTTTGTCTAGTAAGCCAACTAATCCACATCAATTGAAGAGTCATTGATATTGCTAAGGCAGGCAAGAAGTGTGATCATTTTCAAACACGTCGTGATCAAAATTCCAGTCGTTGCCGAAAGTTTTATGCTGTAAAGTTGCATTGAAATTTGGTCACCAATTTCCATCCATTTTCTAGACTCCGTCGTAATAAAACGCATTTCAGTTGGTTTTCATTCGAGTCATTACGGGAATAAGTAAATTCTTTTGTACGGGTATTAATTTTTTTTAAGAAATCCTAAACAGAGCATTTGAACATGAGGTGATGCCACCCACATAAAGCTTCGGTATTTAAATATAATAAATCCAATATGTTGAAAGTTTAGATGGGCCTTGTAAATTTAATAGCTACTTTAGTAGGTCTTGTCTTAATTGGTCAATATTTTAATGTAAAGGCGTCAAATAGTATATATGTTTATTCCAAAAATTAAATAAGTATCTGAGATCATTATTAGGTACAATTCTCGGTCAATACCTTACCGACATCCATGTATGTACTATATAAGCAATGATTTGATGTTAACATTTATACATTTTATATTGGCAACAATTGACAAAATCTTTAAATGTTCAATGTTAAAAGTTGATTGAAAATAGTGAATACGGAGTAACATCGTTTTTCCGGTAATTTTATACTAGTAAATTCTACTCCGTATGATAATTTAAAACTACGAGTATTCAATTTATATAATGTTTTTTCTTTCGATTAAAAAATGCTAGGAAACCGGATCATAAAATATACTCCATATGCTAGTGTCAATTATTTTTTTTATACTATAAGAAAGTTGATAATGCACTGCACCACTATATGTCGATGGCGCCTACACAAGATTGCTATGGCGCGACGCCAACTACTTAATGAATTACTCCCAATCCTTATATAATTATAATTTATTAGAAATTTGCCATAAAAAGTTGCTTCAAATTTAGTCTGTCTCTTGATTTTAAAAATCAACTAGTAATTTCATGGATTTATTCTTATTTAATAAACCTATTGTAAAAAATTATAATTAACAACATATTGTTCATATTTTTCAACTGAACGATGTCATTTTTTATGAAATACAATATGCATTTAGTAGGGGGGTTATTTGCCCCCTCACCCTTTTTTTGAGATGGGTAAATGAACTAAAATTTTAAAGGCAGCGCCACGGAAGACTCGAACCTAGGATCTTTGGCTTCGGACATTAACCTCTTTACATCTTGACAACTCAAAAGACTATATTAGACCCCTCACCTTTCTTTACAAATCCTATTATATACTCCTATATTTATATATTTCAACTACATAAATTTTTCTATAAGCGAAATCGTGGCTACGCTCCTACTCATAATTTTCTCTATAAGCGAAATTGGGGCTACGCTCCTACTCATCGGTAGTAATGTCTAATTATGATTTTTTCTGTCCATATCATATACAATATCTCTAATAAAATTCATTATATGAGGAGTGATAGAGAATAAATCCAAACTTCAAAATTTTCGACTAAATTGTAAAATTAACTTTTTCGGGTAATTTATTCTATAATTATTAATTGCACTTTGAATAAAAAAAAATGATAATGCCGGTGGATGTAAAGTAAGTTTGGATAAGTGAAGATATGGAGTAACTGAAGGTGTAGGAATAGCCATTTAGATTATTAGATTGTACCTCGTCTAGAGAGCCAGAAACGCGTTTACAGCGAAGCACATTTATGTGGTTTAATATGGAGTAGCAAATTAATAGCATTATTTGTTTACGTGGATCCAAATCCTCATGAAAAATATTAATACCCCTAATAATTATTTAACTTTCTCATTAATGGGCTCTTAGCCCAAGTCTACTTTGCCTGGTTGGCATCCAAATATTATCAAATTTTACCTTTTTTACTATTACTACTACACCTATTTTGGCGATACTATAATAAACTCATAAATAAAATAAACCCTAAAAGTAGTGGTACTATCATACAATCATTAACGCCGTTTTAGACCCTCTCCAACCATTTACACTAAACATAAACTCATTTTTAAAATATATCATACTAAAAAATAGTTTTACTCAAATCATTTACACCAAATTCAAAATTTACATTATTTTTTGAGTTTTTGTCTCACAAAATTTTTTTATATAACAACATATTTGGTGTTGTTTCACCAAAAAAACTAAAAATGTGTTTGAGTTTAGTGTATGATTCGAGAAGATTTCCACATTAAAACTCATTTTAGAGTATGGTTGGTAATGCTATGAAATAGGAGTTAATCTAAAAATTGATATTTACTCCTATATTATGATTATCATAAAGACTTACATACCAGTATATAGAACGCATTTTCTTGAGGGATGCATTAGTAAGCATGAAAATCAATATATAATTTCTAATTCAAATAATTCAAAACAAGATCATGAACAAATTGACACGTTAGATCCGTGCACGTATCTTATCGCTAATCCTAAAATCTTGCAAATAACTCTTAATTAAATAAGATTAATTTGATACATAGAATTCAGAACTCTCACGTGCATAAGAAATATAGTCTTTGTACATAATTTAGCAATGGCGCCCGTCCGGGTGGAATTCCGACCGGCGTGTCGGAAGTCCGCGCGGGACGTCCACCATTGTGCAAGGGAGGCACGGATACGGACATTCGCTGCGGACACCGGAGTTCCGCGGCGTTTCCGCGGATATCCGTCGTGACGTCCGTGCGGAAGTCTGCCATTGCGTTGACTCCAACTGACGTCCGCGCGGACGTCCCGATTATTGCATTAATTTCTTTTTTTAATAATTCTATAAATACGTACAGTAGCAGTGTTGGTTTCCACGAACTTCCCTCGCCGAGGCAAAGTTCCCGACGCCCACATCGTCGGGCCGCCCGCCGTCGCCCGGTTGGGCAAAAGTCCGTGGCGCGGATGGCGAGGGGAAGCGCCAGCGGAACCGGCGAGGCCCAATCGGCAGCACCCACCCAAAACGATCCCGAGAACCCCTCATTCGCCCGCATCGCGGCACATGAAACCTTGTTACGTGCAATGGTTGAATGACGTCAATCGACCGACCGCCATTACAAGCGGTCGCTTAAGGATATCATCAACAGTATGCAGCGCGATTTGGGGTTCGGAGACATGTCGAAGAGTGACGACAAGGGGGGTGGCGGTGGCGGGGGACGACGAGGGGACTGGCGGCGGGGAATCTGAGGAGCGAGAAGGCGGGTTTTTTTTTAACAATGTAATTTTTTAAATAATTATATATTTTTTTAATTAAGTATATTTTTTTAATAAAGTGGTTTCACATTCCGTAAATTGTTTAATTCCGTAAATTGTTTAATTTGTGAATTTTTATTGTGGGAAGTCCGTCGGGATATCCTTGGGGATGTCCGCCACTGTGCAGTGAGATGTCTGTATGACGTTGCATCCGCAGTGGGATGTCCGTATGACGTGTGGCAGGAAATGTTTTTTGGGATGTACGCAGAGATATCCACCGGGACATCCGCACCATGCTAATGCTCAAGTATATTAGTATAATACTCCCTCCGTCCCGGACTACTTGCACTTATTTTCTTTCTGGGCGTCCCAAGTTATTTGCACTATTTCCGTTTTTAGTAAAAATTATCACCTACAGACGCAATTGTTGACTTTGCTATACACCTGATGAAGCGGCGAATTTTTCGATGGTGATTAATGCACGTAAAAATAAATTACGACACAGAGGTTTTACGTGGTTCGATTTACTGAGGTTAAATCTACGTCCACGGGGAGAAATGGGGGCAGGTTTGTATTGCTTGATCTGCGAATTACAGCTTACAACACTGGCCTGCTTTATGATATTCTCTCTAGAGAGCTTTTTAGAGTTTAAAAAGAAGAAGCAGAAGACCTTATCTATCTGACCTAGGTTCTATTTATACAGTGAACTAAGATCGTGGCATGCAGCATTATTAGGTAGTGGATGTCGTGGAGATCGTGGCGACCTGCATGGGTCCACTATCCTGCATGAGTTAATGACTGCTTGACACCACTAAATAGATCGTCGGTGTAGTGGAGGTGGAAATCTTGCATGAGTCCACTATCTCCTAGTTCGGTCGAATACTGAGACCGAACTGCTGAATTATTGCCGAGCAGCTTTTGCCGATCTGAGAGTAGAGCTTGATGCCGACCTGAGAGCAGAGCTTGATGAGTTGGCTTTCACCGAGCTGTAGGCCTGGGGCCGAACTCTTTAGTCACGCCGGACTGATACTCTTTAGTCATGCCGAACTGATACTCTGTCTTGGGCTTTACTGCTGTTGGGCTTGTTTAGTACGTACTCCATCACTACCCCCCCCCGAAAAGCGAAGTGAATCACTTCGGCATTCTGGAAAAAAGTATGGGGTTAAGTTGATGTTTGTCCACGGTCTCATGAAGTGAACTCTTCTTTGACCGGACTTGGTTTGTGTCCTAATTTGGCGAGTTTTATCGCTCGGATCGGACTTTCCGTTGTCCTAATTTGGGGATCGGACTTCCCTTGTCCTAATTTGGGGATCGGACTTTCCCTTGTCCTAATTCGGCGAGTTTTTATCGCGTGGATCGGACTTTCCCTAGTCCTAATTCAGGCAAGTTTTATCGCGAGAATTGGACTTTTGTTGCAGTTCGTTTCAGACGAAGTGCTTGTTTAAGCTGAATTGTGGTCTTGTATCTCTTTAGAAGCTTTGACGCACAATCGTGGGCTTGTTGCAGCTCGTTTCAGACGAACTGCTTGTTTAAGCTGAATTGTGGTCTTGTATCCTCTTTAGAAGCTTTGACGCACAATCGTGGCTTGTTGCAGCTCGTTTCAGACGAACTGCTTGTTTAAGCTGAATTGTGGTCTTGTATCTTCTGTAGAAGCTTTGACTCACAATTGTTTAGCTTGTATATGTTCTAAGAAGGGGATCAGTCTCGAAGAACAAGATCCCTCAGTAACATTTGCTAAGAGACGACACGCAACAGAGACAGACAAAACACACAAACAAACGCACAGAGACAAATAAAGACCCAGTAACCAAATAAAGCACATTGAGCAAACAGGACTCAAGACTGACTGAACCGGACTGTCTCTTACAAATGGAACTTTTTGAGGTGGAAATGTGCCATGTTCGGGGTACCTGTTCTCCTGACATGTGAGCCAATTTGTAAGACCCTTTGCCGAGGACTTCTGATACCCGATACGGACCCTTCCCATGTGGGTTTCGAGCTTGCCCAGCTTTTCTGCTCGGCTTACTTCGTTGTTTCTCAGGACGAGATCTCCCACTTGAAATTGTAGCTTCTTCACCTTTGGTTGTAATAACCGGGCTACTTGCTCCTTGTACTTGGCTGCTTTTATGCATGCCAATTCTCTTCTTTTCTTCGGCAAGATCTATCTCGGCTCTCAGTCCGTCGTCATTCATTTCTGAGGAGAAATTTAGAGTTCGGGGACTGGGTACGCCGATCTCCACCGGAATTACGGCTTCAGTGCCGTACACCAGACTGTATGGAGTTTCACCATTGGAGGTTGTGGGTTGTAGTTCGGTAGGACCATAGGACTTGAGGGAGAATTTCTACCCATTGTCCTTTGGCTTGTTCTAACCGAGCTTTTAACCCTTTCACCAGGATACGATTTGTTACCTCCGTTGTCCGTTTGCTTGTGGATGAGAGACCGAAGTGAACCGCTGTTGAATATGCAGCTCTTGGCACCAATTCTTGAACGTCTTGTCGGTGAACTGAGTCCCGTTATCCGAGATGAGGATGTGGGGTATGCCAAATCGGCACACTATGTTCTTCCAGACGAAATCCAATGCCTTCGAGCTCGTTATCGTAGCTAATGGTTCAGCTTCCACCCACTTCGTAAAGTAGTCCACGGCAACGATTAGGAATTTCATTTGCCGAGGAGCTTGAGGAAGTGGTCCCACTATGTCTATGCCCCATTGCATGAAAGGCCAAGGGCTTTGCATAGTGGATAGATCGGTCTGCGGCATTCTTGGGATATTTGCATGGATTTGGCACTTCGGGCATGTCTTGACGAGCTGCACTGCTTCTTGTACCAAGGTTGGCCAATAATATCCCCATCTTAGAACTTTTTAGCTAAAGCTCTAGCTCCGATGTGGCTACCGCACGACCCTTCATGAACTTCTCTGAGGATGTAGTCCGTCTCTTCTGGTCCTACGCACCGCAATAACGGCTGGAGGTAAGACTTTCTAAAGAGGACTCCTTCATGAAGTTCGTACCGAAGTGCTCGGCACGTGATCTTCCGAGCTTCTCTCTTATCTTCGGGCAATTGTCCTTGATCCAGATACTGCAAGATCGGCGTCATCCAGTTCGGCGAGCTGGATATTGAATGTACCTCGGCTTCATCAATGCTTCGATGCATTAATTCTTCCGCCTTTGAGCTCGGATCTGAGGCCAACTTACTTAAGGTATCTGCTCGGCTATTTTCCGCTCTGGGAACGCGGATTATCCGAAAATAGGAGAAACTTCGGCTGATGCTTTGCGCTTTGTCCAAATACTTCTTCATTCTCTCGTCACGGGCTTCACTGGTACCCAACATGTGATTTACTATGACTTGTGAATCACAATGGACTTTGAGAGATTTGACGAGCAGACTTTGCGCTAACTGAAGTCCGGCCAGGAGGGCTTCGTACTCGGCTTCATTATTAGTAGTGGGGAATAGGAACCGAAGTGAGTAGGTTACCTCGTGTCCGTCGGGAGCGACGAGTAAAATACCAGCTCCACTTCCCATCTTGTTTGAAGCTCCATCTACGAATCCGCTCCAGCAGTCTGGCGGCTCTACTTCGGATTCCAAGGGCTGTGCTAGTTCGGCATTGGCAGACTTTTTCTGTTCGGCAATGACAGGGATTGCTTGATCGAACTTGGCCTCTGTAAGAAAATCTGCCAAGGCTTGTCCCTTGATGGCTTTCCGAGGTAGGTACTCGATCGAGTGTTCTCCCAGCTCTATGGCCCATTTGGCGATTCTGCCTGATGCTTCTGGCTTGGTCAAAACTTGCCGAAGAGGCAGATCGGTTAAGACACATACCTTGTGAGCATAGAAGTATGGCCGCAGTCTCCTTGCTGCATTTACTAACGCCAGAGCAATTTTTTCCAGAGGTTGATACCTTGTTTCTGGACCTCTTAATGCTCGGCTTGTAAAGTAGATGGGAAACTGCTTTAGGCCTTCTTCTCGTACAAGCACCGCGCTGATGGTTTGATCTGATGCCGCTAAGTATAAGAATATTACTTCGGCTTCGGTTGGAGCAGAGAGAATAGGAAGCTCGGCTAGATAACTTTTGAGCTCGTCAAAGGCCTTTTTCTGCTCGGCTCCCCACTCGAACTTTGGTGCTTTTTTCAACACTTTGAAGAACGGCAGTTGCTTTTCGGCTGCTTGGGAAAGGAATCGATTCAGTGCGGCTAGACATCCGGTTAGCCTTTGCACGTCATGTATGGACTTCGGCATTGCCATGTTTTGAATGACTTGAACTTTTGAAGGGTTTGCCTTGAGTCCGTCCTTTGAAACCCAACAACCCAGAAATTTTCCTGAATCTACCAAAAAGGTACATTTTGGGGGTTGA